>NW_025064257.1:0-600000 GCF_018152265.1 Drosophila ficusphila
TCTCCTTGTCCATGTCTTTTGATAACTTTAGACGGTTGTAGATGGCGAATAAACTTGAGCGCACGACTGCCTGTTTTAGACTGCCCTAGAATCTCGAAAAACTGCACTGTCACCAATGTTCTAGTGCACATACTGGCATCTCTGTCTCTCGCAGTGGCTCAAGCATACACGCACGACAATCGCCTAGTGCGTAACCCTTTTTCAAACCTATAACCTCACGCAAGATGTTCACACCGAACTATTCTGAACACCTGGTGAAAAGGTAGACTAAAGCGCACTAACGCATAATCGTTAGAGTGCAGCCAGAAGAATCGTTACACTTGATTTGATTCCTTATACACTGACTACCATAATTTATGATCCGACACGGCCATTCTGACACTTACACGTCCTCGTGTACTGTAGTCTTACTATTTCAAGTAAAACTTATGAACCAATGATTTATCTTCTGTTTAATTTTTCCTTATCAATTTTGAATATCATTTATTTATTCATCATATTATCTTAAGCTAAACATTTTTCTTTTAATTCAAAGTCTTTCTTTATTTTACACCTATCTTAATGATACAATTAATTTTCAATTCTTACTATCATTGCATAATCAGATTAATTTTAACATTTTATTCATTTGCATCTCAGCAATTCAAAATTCGACTCTAGTTATTCCGACTATGATTTCCTTTTGATTAAGAGCATAGTTCCGTCAAGAGCGCCACACGCCATG
Organism: Drosophila ficusphila; assembly: GCF_018152265.1. Taxonomy (NCBI): domain Eukaryota; kingdom Metazoa; phylum Arthropoda; class Insecta; order Diptera; family Drosophilidae; genus Drosophila; species Drosophila ficusphila. The sequence continues at coordinate 725 of NW_025064257.1, forward strand.
TTCCAACTTTCGTTTTTCACTTGTGCTTGCCCAATAACGCAGTTATCTCAAATCTCAAAACCATATCTTCAAACCATACATTTCAATTAAATATTGTCATACAACAACAACGCATAAGCTTTACATCCGCCAGGTTATTTCCATTCGAATTCTCAAACACCATCACTATGGTCTTCCGCCATTCACAAACATTTTCTTATCGAAGTCTATTGCAACTCCATTACAACATATCCTCTCACACGGATATCTTCACATAACATATCCTCTCACACGGATATCTTCACATAACATATCCTCACACGGATATCTTCACATAACATATCCTCTCACACGGATATCTTCACATAACATATCCTCTCACACGGATATATTATAACAATTTCAAAAAGTCTCAGGCGGGTACTCAAATTCACTCGGAACATAACCATCTGGCATCTTTCTCAAATCTTCATGACAATATTTGTTGGTTCTCTTATTATGCAATGACTTTAAGACATATCTATCTCCTTCTAGTACTTCACTTACCAAAATGGTACTTTAAACTTTGAATCCAATTTAGTTTGATGACGTTCTTCATTTTCAGTAAAACAAAATCTCCAATTTTATGTCGTTCAATTGCTGCTTTATTTTTGTCGAATCTAATTTTGTCGTAACTGGCTCGGTTGTTCATACTTACAATTGCCCTATCTCTAGCATTTACTTTATCTATTTCCATCTCTGTATCATACGGTGAAATCAGGTCTCTTTGCTGACAAGCAACTCTAGGGACTTGCGTTGGTTGTACTACTAACTGTGCAATTCAATGCAAGTTGTACCTCACCTAGAGCATCATGCCAAGATCGATGACTTGACTCAACTGCTGACAATAAATGTTTAAGTGTGCTCATCACACGTTCAACTTGCCCGTTCACGGCTTCTTCCTGTCGCTATAAGATAAAGTTAAACCTTTTTGTGATGTACGAAATTCTGAAAATTTCTCACTAGTAAAACATCTACCCTAATCAGCTATTATAGGGTGCGGTATGGACCAACCAAATAAGGGCGGAACTGTTTAACTGATTGTACTCCTGCCAAGGTTTCCTATTGATATGAATGGTATCTAGGCTCTGAAGGAAGTAGTTTTACTAAAATACTTTATTATATGAGGACCACCATTGCCTCGTATTACAACAACATTATTAAAAAGCTTGTTTATCGGCAACGCTTCTTCGAATTAATGAACATTCCGTTCCAGAGTCAAAGCAAATCGGAAAGATCTCACCTTGGTATGACAAAAGTCCTTTTGGTTCAGGCACAAGACATTGATTTTATTTCTTCTCACTAACTGCTCCAGATTTATTGGCATTGTTTGTGCACCGATTCGCAAGATGCCCAAGTTGTCCACACCGGTAACAGGTTACATTCTGCAAGTCACGACGCTGTTTGTCTTCCGATCCAGACCGTTTGAATTTACACTCCGCCATTTTATGTCCTGTTTCCTTGCATAAGTGACACACAATTTTAGCTCGTTTGCAGTCACCGCTATTACCATCAGGACATCCAGCATTCCGCTTTTTATCAAATGTAAATGCTTTCAGTTCCATTTGTAGTTGACTTCTTGTTTGTACATTTGACGAAAACACCATGCGCTGCAAACGGTGGTCAAAATTGGCCATATGCGCAAGTACCGATGACACAGCAATTTCTTCGGTGCTCATATTTCGCCATTTTGTGGTCAATGACGTCACCATACGGCTTGCGTACACTGCAAGGCACTCGTTGTGGGCTGGACGACTATTGAGCAGATTCAAAAACATAGCTGCCGGCGTTTCTTTAATTTCAAAACGCTGAATAAATAGTTCTTTAAACTGCTCCCAATTGATGCCTGGATAGCAGACCTGTGCAAGCCACGCCGAAGCACTACCCTGCATGCAACTACTTAACAGCATGATAAGTGCGCTGCCATCAATCTTCTGTTCGTCCATAATAATGCTTGCAGTTGCACACCATTGAGTCGCATCAGTCCCAGTTAAATCCGGATTAAATTTTGGCAAAACCACGGGATTTTGTGGACGCCCAGACGCTTGCATGACTTTGCACATTTCGACGAAATTGCGATTCTGTAGTTCCACAATAGCACGCCACTGGTCTTCCGAAAATGCAGGAGTTGGCACTGATCCCACTTCTGATGTCGGGTTAAGATTCTCCTTGTCCATGTCTTTTGATAACTTTACACGGTTGTAGATGGCGAATAAACTTGAGCGCACGACTGCCTGTTTTAGACTGCCCTAGAATCTCGAAAAACTGCACTGTCACCAATGTTCTAGTGCACATACTGGCATCTCTCTCGCAGTGGCTCAAGCATACACGCACAACAATCGCCTAGTGCGTAACCCTTTTTCAAACCTATAACCTCACGCAAGATGTTCACACCGAACTATTCTGAACACCTGGTGAAAAGGTAGACTAAAGCGCACTAACGCATAATCGTTAGAGTGCAGCCAGAAGAATCGTTACACTTGATTTGATTCCTTATACACTGACTACCATAATTTATGATCCGACATATATATATATTTTTTGATCTCTCCTATGGCAGCTATATGATAGAGTTATCCGATTTTGATAAAATTTAATACGAAATTCAATAGCAGTTAGAAAACGCCATCTGGAGGAAATCAAGTCGATCTGATCAAAAACAACGGAGTAAGAATTTTTTATTCCATTCTCTCGTATGGGAGCTATCCGATATAGTCGGCCGATCCGGCTCGTTCCGACCTATATACTGCGTGCAACAACTACACAACTTTTGGGAAAGTTTCAGCGAGATAGCTTTAAAACTGAGAGACTAGTTTACATAGAAACCGACAGGAGGACAGACGGACAGACGGACAGACAGACAGACAGACAGACGGACAGACGGACAGACGGACAGACGTACAGACGTATTTGGATTCTGATCGTGATGCTGATCAAGAATATATATACTTTATGGGGTCTGAGGTGTCTCCTTCACTGCGTTGCAAACTTCTGACTGAAATTATAATACCCTTTTGCTCTGCAAGGGTATAAAAACAGAGATGTAATATTTTTGTTTTGTATAGATTTTTCGATCGGTCCCAAGGCAGCTATATAATATCGTTGTCCGAATTTAACGAAATTTTTTATAATTCAATGCTTCTTTAAAACTTTATACTCAAATAAAAATCATGGGCGTGGGATAAAAAACAACGAAGTTATCAATTAATTCCCATTAATTCTATATATATTTTTCGATCTTTCCTATGGCAGCTATAAGATATAGTTGTCCGATTTTTATGAAACTTTTTCTCAATATAAGGGTTGTTAAAAAACTTGATATTCAAAAAATCATGCTCGTGGGATAAAAAACAACGATGTTATCAATTTATTTCCATTAATTCTATATATATTTTTCGATCTCTTCTATGGCAGCTATATGATAGAGTTATCCGATTTTGATCAAATTTAATCCGAAATTCAATAGCAGTTAGAAAACGACATCTGGAAGGATCTGATCAAAAACAACGGAGTAAGAATTTTTTATTCCATTCTCTCGTATGGGAGCTATCCGATATAGTCGGCCGATCCGGCTCGTTCCGACTTATATACTGCGTGCAATAACTACACAACTTTTGGGAAAGTTTCAGCGAAATAGCTTCAAAACTGAGAGACTAGTTTACATAGAAACCGACAGGAGGACAGACGGACAGACAGACAGACGGACAGACGGACAGACAGACAGACGGACAGACGGACAGACGGACAGACGTACAAACATATTTCGATTCAGATGGTGATGCTGATCAAGAATATATATACTTTATGGGGTCTGAGGTGTCTCCTTCACTGCGTTGCAAACTTCTGACTGAAATTATAATACCCTCTGCTCTGCAAGGGTATAACAAAAATCAAAATGTTGGTCGTATTTGGCGTGCCAAAATTTATCAGATCAAAAAATCGATACGTCATTGTACGGAGAATTATATATAGAACATGTAAAAAAATCGATAGTGATCTGATCATTTGTTTATGAGTAATCACTACAGCAAATTCGGAAAATGCTTTCGAAAAAAACGCGTTGAATTTATCGTTTTCAATGTTTTAAGAGTGACTACTCTTTAAATTGATATAACTCAAAAACTATTTGAGATATCGATTTGAATTATTAATATGTTATTTTTAAAGGTGTAATCTACCGAAATATGAAAAAATCGATTTTTTTTTAATTTCACATTAGTTGCGCCAGTTAAACTTTTTATTGACAGGTGCAGTTTGGTTTCTCCCACAATTACTGAGTTTTTTGGTATATTGATTGTCCTTATTTTTAGGGAAGGCCTCAGTTGGATGTGCATCCCTGTAAGTTTTTCTGGCAAATCATGCATTCTACGTTCCCATTCCGCATATGGGGTTCCTCAACGGTGCAATAGATATTGAAGTTTGTAGATTGGGTGTACTTTATTGTTTTTAAATGCATACTAGTGCTTCAACTGAGCTGTCAATCTCTTCTTTTTGGTACATGTTTGGGAAGCCATCAATATGGGTACTTGCATAATTTCTGTATTTAAGCCAATCTCTTTTACTGGCAGTGAGAAGATGTGTTCGTTTTGAAAGCTTTCGATGGTCGTAGAGAAAAATAAAATGGGCGAGTGATCCGATGAAAGATCTGATAAGTGTTCCACATGAACATGACCTCTAGGCACTCTTCTTGTGACGGCAAAATCCATCAGGTCTGGCTTCTTGTTAGGATCTGTTGGCCAATATGTAGGCTTACCTGGATAGATAAGGTCAAGCTTGTTTCTTGGTGTTATTATAGCGTTGTACAGCTGTCTTCCTTTGGGATTGGTGAGTCGAGAGCCCCAATGGGGGTGTTTTGCATTGTAATCACCAGCCGCTATAAATCGGTCACCTAATAGGTCAAAGAACTGCACAAATTCTGTCAATTAGATTACATACATTTGTACTACTTACATATTTGGTTATAAGTCTACTATGCTACTCAATAAATAAAAACAATTAACAGGTTATGGGCCCAGAGGCCGCGTTAACCAAATGTGCTAGTAAATGTGATTAAACTAATCTCAGCTATACATACAAACTGTATGTATAGAGAAGCCCAAAGGCAGAGACAAAAAGTATATATGTATGTATGCATAGAAGCCCAAAGGCAAAGGCAAAGACAAAAAGTGCAAGGCGCAAGACAAGGCGCGCAAAATATGAAATACATAGAATTTTGAAATAACTGCAGACACCAGGCGCCGGACAAGACAAAAGTGTTGTCAAAAAATAACTGTTGATCGTCTCGTTTTGTGTTATGAGGGTTATTCTTTTGCGCAGCAAAAATAAGAGAAACTGCGGGTGAAAAACGGCATAAAGTTCTAATTAAAACAAAAAGTGCTTGTGATCTGAGAGTGATTGGCTGTGAGAAGGAACCATAGCCGGGTAAACAATCCCAACTAAAACAGTTCCCAACGAATCAGTATCACAGTATAAGCAAAATTAAGAACTCAACAAAAGTCTCAAAATGAGTGGAAATACGAACTTTCATATAGAAAAACTGGAAAAGAACAACTACAATACATGGGAAGTTCTAATGAAAAGTGTTCTAATACAAAGTGACCTATGGCCAATAGTGAGTGGGAAAATAACTTTGGGGAAACATGCAACTCTTGAGCAGCGGTCGGCATTTGAGTTAAACGATGAAAAGGCATTTGCAATGATTTTACTGTGTGTGAAACCGACTCAATTGAACCACATAAAAAATTGTAGTTCTGCCCTGCAGGCATGGAAAAAATTAAGAGAAATTCACAAGCCCACTGGACCAGCCAGGTTGGTATTAATTGTAAAGCAAATGTTGTCCATAAAAATGTCAGAGGACAAGGGTGTAAAAGATTATTTACACAAATTCCAAGAATTGGAAGAGGGTTTAGTGGAAGTAAATGTTCAGATTCCAGAGGCAGTTAAAACGGTAGTGCTTCTCAGTGGCTTACCAAAGTCATTTGAAAGTTTTGTAGTCGCGATCGAATCGCGTGATACATTGCCAAGCTTGGGTGCATTAAAAATAAAAATTACCTAGGAAGCAGAGAGGCAAATGGCTAGTACAAGCAAAGAAAATGTAGATGACATTAAGGTGCTCACTAGTCAGGATTCAAGAAAGCCAAAGAAAAGTTTCAAGAAGGGTAAATTTTGTTTTAATTGTGGAAAGGAAGGGCATTTTAAAGCTGACTGTCGATCTAAAAAAGAAAGAAAAATTTAAAAAAAGTGAAATGCAGGACAGTAAGAATACAAATAGATTGGGTACCATACTTTGCGAGGCATCAGAAAAGTTTGTATCATTTTTAAATACGGCTAAACCAGATGAACAAATGAAAAACGTTTGGTGCGTAGACAGCGGGGCTACGGCACATTTATGCTGTGACAAAGATAGGTTTGAATCATTTATTGAAGACAAACAAAAAATATTGTTAGCTGGCGGAAAATATTTAATTGCGGAAGGTCATGGAAATATCACAATAAAATTTGGTGATAAATTAATAACATTTGGTGATGTTATTTATGTGCCAAGCTTACAGAACAACTTTATATCAGTCACCAGAGTTTTAAGCCAAGGAAAAACAGTTGTTTTTGAGAAAAATTGTGCCAAAATAACGGACAAAAACAGGGTTATTTTAAAAGCTGAGCTTAAAAACGGATTGTTTATGGCAGAAGACAATACAGAAAAATGTTTGAAAGTTGCAAGTATTGAATCAGATTCAATAAAATGGCACAACAGGTTCGGCCATGTGCATTTTGATGCATTGAGGGAAATGACCACAAAGGACATGGTAATTGGTATTGGTATTGGTAAATGAGATGTCATTTTCGTAGAACCTGAAGAGGGGAAAATGGAACATATAGCTTCCGACGACATGACATCTATTACTGCTGAAAAAGACGAGCAAAATCCCGATGTTGACTCGAACGATGAGGCAAATCAGTCAGATCATGGCGGTGCTCAAACCGAGGACGAGAATACAGAGGATGATGATGAAGGTGCTGAGGATAACGGTGGAGCTCCACGAATTGGACCAGGCAGACCTAGGATCATACGCACTGGCTTTAGGGGAAGGCCGCGAAAAGAGTATAATATATGTACTTAGCATGCTGTACAACGAAAACATAGAAATTCGAGCTACAGTGCAACAAGCACTAAAAAGTCCCCAATCACAGGAATGGAAAAACGCAATGCAGGAAGAATATGACGCATTAGTAAAAAAATCAAACATGGCAGCAGGTAAAATTCCCACATGATAAAAAGACAATAAGCTGCAAATGGGTATTTACGCTAAAAAGAAATCCAGCTGGAAAAATCGAACGATATAAGGCTCGCTTAGTGGCAAAAAGGCTGTAGTCAAAAAGTAGGTATCGACTATGACGAAACGTTCTCACCAGTGGAACGTTATGCTACTATATGCATGGTTTTAGCAATGGCAGCAGAATATGAACTGTACGTTAATGCATACTTAAATGCCGAGCTTGAGGAGGAGATTTACATGAGACCGCCAGAGATGTTTGACAAGGATCCAAAAAGTGTTTTGAAACTGAAGAAATCTTTGTACGGATTAAAACAATCAGGCCGTGCATGGAACACTAAACTGGACAGCGTATTAACCAAGCTTGGTTATAAGGCATGCGAAAGCGAACCATGACTATACACAAAGGCAGCCAGACATTCGATCAACGTGATAGCAGTCTATGTGGATGATTTGCTGATAGCATGTTCAGACATGACTTATGACTTATGAATTTCAGGTTGTCGATAAAGGACCAGTCTCGAGCTTTCTGGGCATTGAAGTTCAGCGTGAAGGTGAAACAGGCTCTATAAAAATCAGCCAGACGAAACACATCCGTGGCTTGCTGGAGGAATTGGGCATGAGCAGTGCTACGACACCATTGGAACCCAATTTTCAAGTGAAATGCGACAAGGATACATGCAGCAAAGTCGACGTGACAGAATATCAGTCAATCATTGGATCTCTGATGTATATTGCGCTTTCAACACGCCCGGACATATTGCATTCGGCATGCAAGCTTTCTCAAAGAAACACGGATCCACACAGTGAACACTTAGCAGGTGCTAAGCACGTTCTACGGTATCTACAGTCAACTGCTGATCTGACCATTAAGTACGAGAAAACAGGCAAGGAGATCACAGGATATACAGATGCAGACTGGGCCAGCGATGCTACAGATCGTAAATCCTTCACTGGGTACACCTTCATATGGGGAGGTTCTGCATTTGCATGGGCCACTAAAAAGCAGGCATCCGTGGCTCTCAGCAGCACAGAAGCGGAGTATATGGCGTTATCCGAAGCAGCAAAAGAAGCCATATATTTAAAAAAACTAATTAATGAAATGAAATTGCCATTTAAATTGAATTGTATAACTATACATGGTGATAATTTGAGTGCTTTGAATCTTGTAAAAAATCCTGTTTATCACGCCAGGAGTAAGCACATAGACGTAAACTACCATCATATCAGAAACTGTTATAAAGAAAAAATTATCAATTTAGAGTATTGTCCAACAAAAGAAATGATTGCAGACGTATTAACTAAAAATTTGTCTAAGGTAAATCACCAAAAATGTACTGCAATGTTGGGCTTAAATTAATTGTTTGCACCTTTAAGATAAACTTTGAGTTTAAAATGAAGAATTATTGTTTTTAGCATTAAGGTTGTCAACATGTGCGTGTGTTGAGGAGGAGGGTCAAAATGTAAAGCAATCGAGGCTTCTCAATAAGAAAAAGAACAACACACTTCATTTTCACCACGGGCTCCTTTACGTACGAGCGACCGAGTGCTTTACGATCAGTTCTTGTTTGGCCGTGAACACGAGCGCGTGTTAATTAGATTACATACATTTGTACTACTTACATATTTGGTTATAAGTCTACTATGCTACTTAATAAATAAAAACAATTAACAAATTCATCTTCGAAAAAGGAAAAGCGTGGTGGGCAGTATACAGCGGATAGCTTTAAGAAACCGCTTTGGGTATAGAGGTGTATTGATGTAACTCATAATGCCTGATGCGTTTCTTGATCAATGCGCCAGTGCCGCCATGAGCCTTGCCATCAGGATGGTTTGTTTTTCTAAAATGTATAGCCATAAAGGTGAAAATGGTTTTTGTTTGTTAGATGAGTCTCTGATATAAGCATGGCGTCAATGTCATACTGATCTAGAAACTGCGAGAGCTCGTATTTGTGCTGCGAAATGCCGTTCGCATTCCAGAAACATATTTTTATGGAATCCATCTAAACCGACTTTTGTTTGATTAATAGCTCCAGAAGGAGATTTTGAGAGTGCATAAGTTCCTGCAGCGTTTGGCTATAGTTGCCAGCATTGCTTCTATGCCATTGGGCAATTTTGTGTTTGCATTCGCATGTTGGTCAGTAGTTTCTGGAATGTGGTACAATATTTGTTGCCGCACTATATCAGCAGTGGTTTGCTGATCTGTCAACTTAGATACTGAGGCGTTCGTCCCGTTGTTGTTACTTAACGCCTGTGGTTTCCCCCACAATTACTACATTTTCTGGCAGAATGGTTCTCCTTGTTTATTGGCTAGGCCTCAGTTGAGTGGGCATCTCCGTAGGCAACGTAGACTGCACGTAGGGTGCAGTAAATTTTCGTATGATCATACTCCTGACAATTCATACATTGCACGGGCCCATTCCGCTTGTGGGGTTCCTCAACGGTGATCCTACGGTTCAGCAGATATTGAAGCCTTTATATCGGGTGGAATTCACTGTTTTTCAAGTTCAAAGTTTCCGGCTCCAACTCGCCCTTGAACATTGGCTGCGGAACTTTGTTATACCCTTGCAGAGCAAAGGGTATTATAATTTCAGTCAGAAGTTTGCAACGCAGTGAAGGAGGCACCTCAGACCCTATAATCAGACCCGAATCAATAAAGTTTGGTCCAGCCCAAACAACTTAAATAACATCGCTTTTGTTTTCCTAACATCATAACTAAAAACTATTGTGAATTGCCCTGCGAGGCAAACTCTCTTAAATTCGCTTGCCCTGCGAGGCAATTCTCTTAACCATCGCTTTGTTGTTCGCTTATCATTTATCACTTCTTACTTCTTCTTCAAGCTCATGCAGCTACATTGCATCGGCATTGCCGAAAATAGTTTCAGTCGCTATCAGTCTTTGCTAGTTATGAGTCGTTGCTAGATCGTTGCATTTAACGCTCAAACCAATTCGGGTTTGTCTGCGCATTCTTTCGTATTATTTTGTCCCCGCCCTTATGCCGATAAATAAACTTGTTATAATTTCCGTTGGAGCTAATTAAATACACCTTATAAAACTAAACCAAAATCTTTGTGTTATCTTGCCAAAAAATAGTTAGCGAAAAAGCTCGCTAACTCAACATTTTGGAGGCCCCGGCGAGATAATCACAAACATTCGAAGTGAATTAATTATAAATTAATACAAGCTGGATATCGGTGTAATTCGGAGGTCGTTGGCCGAGTGACATTTTGCCCTCTGTGCAAGTTTCGCTTGCGGTATTATCGTATGTTCTTTCTCCCTTTTGTGCTACTTTCGTTTGGTTGAATACAGGGTGTCTTGCCTTAAGTGAAACATGTCGGTCGAAGACAAAACCCTTTCGCCACAAACTCAAGCTACCTTTTTTAAGCTTAAAGCCGAATCAATTTGGCAACGAGCCGAAACAATAAATAAGCAATTAACAGTGAGGGGGACGGTGGTCCAGCAGGTAGAGCGCTGGCCTCCGGTCCGGAAGGCCCGGGTTCAAGTCGAGCCCCAGGCTCCCCGAGAAAAAGAAACGGTCTCTTTTTCCAAATCTCCACCACTTCTATGCTCTATCGCTTACTTAACATTAGTAACAAAGTTCGGCTCCCCGGACCCGCACACCCCCTCGTCCACGTTACTATGGACCCAACAATAGAATTTTCGTCACTCCTAGATGGCGCCAGGTGGCATCCCCACCGCTAGGATAAGTCGCTACTGGCTTATCACCGGTACGATCGAAAATCAATGATAACGAATCCTCTGCAAGAAATTGTAGAGGCTCTAAGCTCCCGGGTGGAGTAAAAGAATGTAAATTTTAACAGTGGAAATGCTTAGAGGCATGTGTGACAATGATCTTAGTGTGCGAAAAGACCTTCTTAACAAACTAAGTGATTGTTTTTGCCTGGCTCATGACAACTTAGAAAAGGAAGACTATAATGAAATCGTGTAGGGTACAAATGTATTTATTAAATGTCTTTATTATTGTTTTTATTATTATAGGGTACAAATATATATTTATTAATCGTCTTTATTTTAGTTTTTATTAATTGTTTTTATTCTGTATATTACACTGTTTTAATTAGCTTATTTCGCAATCTTTGGTTTTCGCGTCCGCACTCTTTGCTTGCTTGATCAGAATTAACTCCTTCCCCATTATCGCTCTCTGCTCTCACATTTCAGAGTTGCATTTCAATGCCGTTCGGGTATACACACAATAGAAAACGACTTACATACTTAGAATATTATAACGGCATACAATATTTAGCTTATACATATATATACTTATCCCTTATTAGAGTAATGCGTAATTATACATATACATACATACATGCCTGCCTTCCTGACTTATAAGATCACCTGATCTTAATAGTTATAATTATTTAATAATAAGTTTTTATTTGTGTCTTATCTTTCTTTCCCAACCCAATGCTTTTCATTTTGGCTACTCCATATTCCTTTGTAAGGATTTCGGGTCAACTGGAAACCCTCAACGTCTTTTATTAAAAATCTATAATTTCTTAAGATTTTATCAATCATACATATATGGGCTTTTATGTTTTGGAATAAGTTTTCTTGATTGCCCAGGAGTGCTGTCAAAGTTTTTTTACCATTATATAATCACCTTCTTTATACTGACCAACATCTTTCCTCTTTTCATTATACTATTTTTCGTTTCTTGATTGCGCTTCTTTTTGATTTTTTTCCGCTTTGTTTCTAATTGTGTTTAAATCTCTACTTTCTTCACTATCATTTAATTCATCAAGTTTTTCTTTCAGTTCATCTATAATTTTTCCTTTTTGTTCAACTCCGTACAACATCTTACTTGGAATTTGCTTAATACTTTTTGCAATGTATTGTTAAACGAATATTCTACATTTTCAATTACTGTGTCCCAGTGCATACCTTTTTCAGACTCCGTTAACTTGGCGATCATAGGACCTAAACTTCGGTTCACCCTCTCTACCTGTCCATTGGCTTGAGGGGACCCTGTTGCTATCTTTATATGTTTTATATTTCTTTCATCTAAAAATTGCTGAAATTCCGCTGACGTGAAACAGCTACCCCTGTCTGATACAATGCATACTGGTCTGCTATAAGCACGAAAATAATCTGATAGAGCTACTATAACTTCTTTAGTTTTCGTGGTTTTTGTCGGATATAATCTTATAAACTTTGTAAATGCGTCTATAACAACAAACAAATGCTTCTTTGATCTACCTGCCTCTATTGGTCCGTAATGATCTATATGTATCAACTCAAAAGGTTTATTGCCTTTTAGAATGCTATGTAAAAATCCTTCGCCTTTTCCAGCTTTAGGCGAAAATGCCACACATCTCAAACAATTTTCTATGTGTCTAAGAACCTTTTCCTTCATTTTCGGAAACCAATATCTCTTAATAATTGCATTCATTACTTTGTCTCTGCCTACATGCCCTAACTCGTTATGATACTTAAACAACACCGGTTCTTCCATCTCCTTCGGAACATAAAATAATAATCTACTATCATTTGTTTTTCTGTAAACGACCCCATTTCTCATCTCAAACAGTTTATCTTCAGACTTTTCTAATTTTTTTATTATTTCCTGTAATTTAATATCTCTATGTTGGCAAATTACTAAATTATCCTCAAAACTATTACTTTCTACTACACCTATATTTGAACTTCTGCTTAATGCATCCACATGCTGCATCCTTTTTCCTAGTCGATGTTCTAAATCAAAATCATATTCCAATAACTCTAACGCCCATCTAGCTATTCTTGGATTTAAATCCACTTTATTTAATGTTAATGTTAACGAATTACAATCTGTGACTACTTTAAACTTTTTTCCTTGAACATAAATTCTAAATCTTCTTAATGCGTAAATAATTGCTAATGTTTCTAGTTCGAAACTATGAAATTTGGCTTCATCTTTTGTGGTGGCTTTTGAAAAATAAAATATAGGGTGTAATTTTTTATCTTCTTTTCTTTGAAACAAAACTGCTCCAAACCCTAATTTACTAGCGTCTGTGTGTAATTCTACTTCATCTTTATAATTATATAATGCTAAAACTGGTGCCTCTATTAACTTATTCTTGAGATTATTAAAACATTCTAGTTCTTTTTCTTCAAAAACGAAATCTTTATCTTTTTTAAGTAAATCATACATTGGCTTAGCTATTGTCGAAAAGTCTTTGATAAATCTCCTAAAATATGGACATAATCCTAGAAAACTTCTAACTAAGTGTATTTTTGTCTGGAATAGGAAAATTCTGAATTGCCTCTATACCTTTACTATTTGCTTGAATACCTTTTTTTGTTATAACAAAACCTAAATACTCTACCCTAGATTGCAAAAATTCGCACTTATCCATCCTTAATTCCAATTTATTTGTTACCAATCTATTAAAAACTTCTTTCATGGTTTCAAAATGCTCTTCTATATTTTCACTAGCTACCATAATATCATCCATATATATAATTACTTTATTTTTCCGAATCATATCAGCGAAGATTTTGTTTATGAATCTTTGAAATACCGCAGGAGCGTTTTTTAAGCCCATCGGCATTCTCAAAAACTCGTATTGACCTAACGGTGTGATAAATGATGTGTATTTAACCGACTCTTTATCTACATAAACATGAAAATATCCGTGCTTTAAGTCTAATTTTGAAAATACTGTTTTATTAACAAGCTTGTCTAACAAATCGTCAATTAACGGCAACGGATAATTATCTTTTATTGTTATTTTGTTCAATTTCCTGTAGTCTATGCATAATCTTAAGTCCCCTGATTTTTTCTTTACTAATACTATAGGTGATCCATATTCCGATTCACTGGGTCTAATAATTTCTTTTTCTAAATATTCATCCAACAATACTTGAAACTTTTCTTTTTCCATGTAAGATAATCTTCTTGGGGAACAACTAAACGATTTAGCATTTTCTAAACTTAATTTAATCTCACACTTTACCTCAGGATTCTTAGGTCTTTGCTTATTAACATATTCATCTTCTAATATTTTAATAAATTGACGACGAACATTGTATTCTACTTTTTCATCTATTCTATAATCAATCTCATCCTCTACTACATTTATATTTAGTAATTCCCTTTCCACTTCACTTAAATTTTGTTCATTTTCATTTACACAATCACTTTTTAGAGAATCATCATAAACTTCAGCTACTTTACAACCATTTCTATCTTTATCATACTCATATTTATCAGCTTCATAAAAATCCTCATCTCCTTCAAAACAATTTTCATCTTTCTCATAACAATTTTCATCTTTCTCATAACAATTTGCATCTCTTTCATAACAATTTTCTTCTCTTTCATAACAATTTTCTTCTTTTTCATAACAATTTTCTTCATCAACATATTTTTTAACTTTCATTTCCACCGTAACTAATTTTAAAGTGTTTAGATCTAAGTTTAAGTTGCATGCTTCCATAAAATCCCTTCCCAGAATAGCGTCATGACTGATAGATTCTTCGTCCACAATTAACAAATAAAAATATACTTTATTCAGATTTTTAATAACGTAACATAATACTTTTCCATGTACTTTTAAATGACTTTTGTTTAAACCATAATATATTTTATTCTCCGGAAGTATTTTAATCTTATTTGGTACTTTATTTATTTTAATAAAAGAAATTGGGCTTCCCGAATCTATGAGGCATTCTGCAATCACAAAGTTATTAAAATCTTGTACAAAATGAATTTTTACATATCTTACGTAATTGTTTTCAGCTCTCTTGCATGTATTTTTATTTTTGGGGCATTGTCCTACCCAGTGTCCCATTTCGCCGCATGCATAGCACGATCCAGGTTCCCTTTTCGGCTTGAAACAGTTCCTGGCGAAGTGACCTCTAGCGTTGCAATTGTGGCATCGAATTTCCTTTCCATTGGTTTGGTCCATCGGAGTAGTCTTCTTCTCGAACGATACTGCTCGCTTTGCTGGCAAACTTACTTCCGAAAAAGCACGTCTGATATGCGAAATATCACGGAAGCATTGAATTCGCGCCTGATTGCGCAAGCCTTCGTTAGGTATACCCTCGATGATGCGGTCCAACAACTCCTCCTGATCCAGACTGACATTTTGAGCTAGCATTAACTTTTCATCCAAGTATTTCCCGAATTTCTCAGAAGACTGCCAAGTACGAGACTCAAAATTTCGACGCTCCTCTAGCTTAGACTGCGTATTTCCAAACATTGATATCATCTGTTCGCATAGTTCATCCATTGATTGCAAGGCCCGATTTGGGTTTTCGTATAGCCACTCATTAACTTTGCCCTTGACCTTGCTTACGAAGAGCATACGCATTTGATTTCCAGAAATTCCATAAATACTGGAAATGTTTTTCATTTGCGCAATCCACTTACGAGCACAAGTTTGTCCTTCGTATATGCCTAATGCTTCATTCGTCATCTTCCAAGAAATTTCGTTGTTTTTGACTCCTTCTGTTTCGTCCGCATTCATCTTCAGATCTGACTTCTCCAAGTTTGTTCGTTTTTCTCCTTTCGACTGTTCCAGAACATTCTGATCTGCAGTCAATTTCAGCTCAATGTTTTGCATTAACTGTCGCAACTCAACAATGATCCTGTCATCTCTTTCTGGCTCATTCAGTTCAACCAGTTTGCGCCCGTCTTCTTCCTGGTCGTCATTCTCTCCATGCTCGTTCTGAGAAACCGTTTTTTCGTTTTCGTTTTCTTCAGAATTTGCACCATCGTCACTATTTAGCATTTCATTTACAACTTTTTCATCGATTTTATTGTTTATGTACATTGTGTTCAAACGCAATATTAGTTCGTCTTTTGTGCCTGTTGTTGGCATTTTAAGCACTTCCAACCACCTTTTTAGTTGCACAACCGATACGGTGTTTAAATCCAAGATGTTATCCATTTTGGTTACGCCCACTTCTGAATTTGTAGGATACAAATGTATTTATTAAATGTCTTTATTATTGTTTTTATTATTATAGGGTACAAATATATATTTATTAATCGTCTTTATTTAAGTTTTTATTAATTGTTTTTATTCTGTATATTACACTGTTTTAATTAGCTTATTTCGCAATCTTTGGTTTTCGCGTCCGCACTCTTTGCTTGCTTGATCAGAATTAACTCCTTCCCCATTATCGCTCTCTGCTCTCACATTTCAGAGTTGCATTTCAATGCCGTTCGGGTATACACACAATAGAAAACGACTTACATACTTAGAATATTATAACGGCATACAATATTTAGCTTATATATATACTTATCCCTTATTAGAGTAATGCGTAATTATACATATACATACATACATGCCTGCTACAATCGGTAGCCCATTACGCGATAATTTCGAAGAACTTATAGCCACCCTAAAGGTCCGCGTCCGAGCAGAAATTCGCAAACGCAATTCGACTGTGCCTTTATCGTCAAAATTTCGTGCAGAAGATCCATTTTCGTCTCATTCGATTTTTGTGACTCAAAAATCTCGATTGCCGGATCTTAAGCTCCCAACATTTAGTGGCGGCTACACTCAATGGGCCGATTTCCATGCCATGTTTTCGACGATCATCGACAAGGATCCTGGCCTTTCCAACATTGAAAAACTGCAGCATCTGCGCTCCTGCCTCAAGGATGCGGCCCTTGACACCATAAAATCACTGGAAATCTCTGACAGCAACTACAGTATCGCTCTTGAAGTATTTTAATAATAAACGCATTGTTTTTCAGGCACATGTTGCACAAATCTTTGGCCTAAAGACGATCGAAGCTGGGTCAGTTGGCAAGTTAAGAGAACTCTCTGATAGGCTTATCAGTCACATGCGGGCTCTTCAAGCATTGGGCGATCAAGAGCAAATTGCAAATTGCTTCATTGTTCAAGCCTTGGTGCAAAAGCTAGATCCATCTACCCAAGCCAAGTGGGAGGAGTCGTGCTCTGTTGATAAAATACCATCGTGGGAGGAGTTTTCGAAGTTCCTGGAAAAACGTTGCCAGACGCTAGAGAATGTAGAGCTTGCCATGGCTACCCATTCATCCAGCCACTCATCTGGAAGGAAAAATCGTTCTAGCAAGGCCCTACTAGCTGCCAGTCCATCACGATGCCGATTCTGTAGCGATACCAGCCACTCCATATATACGTGCGCGCGTTTTGGTAATCTTTCCCCAGCACTAAGGCTGAAGGAAGTAAAGAAAATGTCCCTGTGCATCAATTGCCTTAAAGACGGGCACCAATTGCGCATGTGCAATTCTAGCAGCTGCAGAAAATGTGGATCCAAGCATCATACATTGCTTCATTTGACTTAGCTTCTTCCTCTTTCGAAGGACCTCAAGTTTGCAACTTTGTGCTCTTGGCAACTGCTAATGTTTTTTTTAAAAACAGAGCTGGTAGTTCAATACCTTGTCGTGCCATACTCGACTCAGGCTCGCAAGTTCACATTATAACATCTAGATTCGAGCACCTTCTTCAGCTCAAAAGGATTAAATCGGCTGCTGCTGTACCTGGTCTTGGAGATTCTAGCTTCAAAACTACAGGATATGCTGTCCAGCTGAGTATATCATCCAACTCCACCAATTACTCTGCAAGTATTGAAGCCGTGGTTGCATCCTCCATTGTCAACGATCAGCCTAATTTCAATTTCGATTCATCGCCATAGAATATCCCGTCAAATCTACCATTGGCTGACCCAGATTTCAACAAGTCGAAGAGGGTTGACCTTCTCATAGGAGCAAGTTTGTTCTACGATTTGTTATGTATTGGACAAATCAAGCTTGGCCCCCATCTTCCCACGCTTCAAAAACTCGACTTGGATGGGTTGTCTCTGGTGGCAGCACAAACTTGCCACACTCTCGTTGCCTCTCAATCTATTTCAGATAAAATGCCAGAGCCTGAAGATCGAATTGATGATCTTCTGCAGCGATTTTGGGAATCCTGTCCATTGGAAAGCTCGAAATTCACCAAAGAAGAAACGGAATGCGAGGACCATTTCCAAAACACCTTCTCTCGACTACCCTCTGGTGAATACGAAGTTCAGCTACCGAAAACTGGAAAAATCGATGGACTTGGAGAGTCATACCAGCAAGCATTTCGCCGTTTTCTCAGCTTGGAGCGAAAGCTGGAACGCCGTCCTGATGTCAAGGAACAATACTCTAACTTCATAAAGGAGTATCTGGAACTCGGTCATATATCGCTTTTACCTCCAGATGACAGAATGCACTGCAGATTTTTCCTCCCGCATCATTGCGTCTTTAAGGAAAATAGCACGACCACCAAACTACGTGTCGTATTTGATGGATCAGCAGCTTCATCATCTGGAATTTCGTTGAATGACACGTTGATGGCAGGACCTACCATACAGGCTAAGCTCTTCAATATTTTAATCCGTTTTCGTACATTTGCAGTTGCTCTCACTGGAGATATTGGGAAAATGTATCGCTGTGTTCGAATAGGTAAGTGACCCGCTTGGACTCATAAGCCCGGTTATAACCAAAGCCAAAATCTTCCTACAGGAGCTCTGGAAGGAGAAGCTACACTGGGATGAAAGCTTGCCCGAATCTTTAAACTCAACCTGGTCCAGTATATGCCTACAGTTTCGCAGCGTAGAAAGGACGACATTTCCCAGACTCGCACTACTACCAAAGGGATCAATCGAGATTCATGGGTTTTGCGATGCTAGCTTGCCTGCCTATGGAGCATGCGTATATATTTTATCCAGATCTGCTGACAAATCCAATGCCCAACTATTGTGCTCCAAGTCCAGAGTAGCACCCTTAAAGACTCTGTCGATTCCGAAGCTTGAACTGTGCGGAGCGCTTCTGTTGGCCAATCTTCTAAGCGAGCTTCAAAAAATGGATATATTTTCAGGTCCATACTTCTGCTGGTGCGATTCAACCGTAGTCTTAGCTTGGCTGAATAGTGAGTCATCCCGATTCACAACTTTCGATGCTAACAGAGTAGCATCCATCCAAAGACTGTCTGCCGGAATGGAATGGCTTCACATATCTACTACACTAAATCCTGCTGATATCATATCCAGAGGAGCCTTGCCCATGGAATTGAACGCGTCCGATCTCTGGCTTCATTCTTGCTGCTACCGCAATCCAGCTCGCCGCCATCCCCTGCCCAAGAGCAGTGCTTACTTGAGCTGCGCAAGGCAACGTGTTTGGTTTTGACGTCAACCATTGATCTGACATCTAAGTGAAAGTTTGAAAATTCATTTCCTGCTATGCAGCGAATTTTCTCATACATATACAAATTCTTGTTTCGACTTAGATCACCCACTCTGACTGTTTCAGATTTACAGAATGGTACACGCCTCCTAGTTCGAGCTGTGCAGCGAGCTACCATGTGGGCTGACTTAAAAGCAATTTAGGCCAACCATGTCCTGAATACATCAAATTGCCTGTCATCGCTGTCCCCATTTGTTGACGATTTTGGTCTTCTACGACTCGGAGGTAGACTATCAAACTCAAGTCTGCCCTTTGACTCTCGTCATCCAATGATTCTGCCCAGGAAGCATCCAATCACTTCGGCTATCATCAAGCACTTCCACGAAGAACGCCTTCACGCAGGACCTCGTACGTTGTTGGCCAGAATCAGACTCCACTATTGGCCCATCGGGGGAGAAGAACAGTAGCTGCTGTGGTCACCAAGTGTATTCGCTGCTGTCGTGCTCGGCCACGTACACTTCAGCATGTTATGGCAGTCCTGCCAAAGGAACGCGTGGATTCTTGCAAGGCCTTCACTATTACTGGAGTGGACTACTGCGGCCCATTCATGTATAAGCCTGAAGGACGCAAACGCCAGCCGTTGAAATGCTGCATATGCATTTTTATATGCTTTGCAACCAAGGCAGTGCATATGAAATTAGTGGCTGATTTATCCACACCAACATTCTTGGCAGCCCTCAGACGATTTATTGCAACAAGAGGTCGTCCCAAATGCATTTGGTCTGATAATGCAACCAACTTTACCGGAGCCAAGAACGAGCTTGCCGAACTTCGTCGTTTATTCTTAGCTGAGGACCATCTGAAGGCAATCGAGAGCTTCTGTCTAGCAGACACCATCGAATGGAAATTCATTCCACCCAGATCGCCTCACTTTGGAGCAGGGACCGCAAATAATTATTATGAGTTTAAAAAAATTGAAGCTCAAAATAGTCTCCAAAAAAATTGGAAAAAATTGTCATAAGTTAAATTTTCATGGCGAATTCAAAAACAAGATAAATGTTTTTTTTTCAATTTTAACGAAAAAAATTGATTTTTAATACTTAAAATTAATTTTAATAATAAAAAATTAGTAATAATTATTAAGTATCAATTTTTATATAAAAATTACGCAATAACTTTTATTTTCAATTTTTATTATATAAATTGAAAAATAAAAATTATTCGATAACTTTTATTTTAAAAATTGGAAATAAAGATTGAATCTATATATATATACATACTTATTATATACCATCTGAAAGGTGTTGATGTGTAGATCATATATATATCTCGGAGGATATGGTGGAGGCGACGGAGACAAAGGTGTATCTTTTTCCATGATTGCTTTTAATAGAGTTTGGCACAGCAAGTCGCCTGTGTGTTGTTCACTGTCGCGTGGCTTTTCCAAAAGTGACCTGTCAGCAGTCCTTTTAGCCCTCTCGCTTTCTTCTTCATTTTCTCATTCAGCACATTCCACCTGTCATGCTCTTGCTTTACGCTCTTCAGCTGAACAATACCAGGCGCCATGCTCATTTGGCTTACACACCAATGCACAGTGGTCGGGCTTGTATGGAACCGCGGCCATAAATACTTCTAGATGTGCTATCGCTATGAAACTTTCACAAAAAAATCTATAAAAATATTATAAATATATTATAAAAAAATTGACCGGATCGTACCACTATATCCTATAGCTTCCATAGGAACGATTGGATCAGTGGTGGCGCTTTGATGAGAGAGCAGTCCTAAAATCACTTCTAATGGTCAGATCAGGGTAATATTTATACTGTAAGTTATTTACAAGCATAGAACTATGTTATAATAAAAAAAATTGGAGCGATTGCTTAACTCCACTCCCACGCCAACCTTCTCAAAAAAGTTATGATAACAAAAAAATAGTTTGTGGCGGAAAAAAATCGATTTTTTTTGGCTTATTGTATAGATATTTGTTCCGAAAATGTTCTCAAAAAATTTCAGATCCAAATTTGAAAAATTACAAGAGTTACAGGCCTTTACATGGAGCACATGTCGAACACCGAGCATTGCACAGCATTTGGGCTTGTATTGAGCAGCGGCCATAAGTACTTCTAGTTCAGTTATTGTAACGAAATTTACACCAAAATTCTAAAAAAATATTTTAAATGTATATTAAAAAAATTGGCCATATCGTACGTCTATATCATATAGCTGCTATAGGAACGATAGGAAAGAAATAAGTATATAGTATGAAAAACGTTTTTGTTTTTCAAGAAATGTAAACCAAACTTACAGATTGTATGCCTGAACCAGTTTTAGTGAATTTCAATGAAATAAATAAATAAAAATATTTCAAAAAACATTACAAACACGAGCGACGAGGACAAAACAAAAGCAAAATAAGGAAAAACTGTCCCTTGGCAAACGATAGATGGCATCAGTATTTTCCCGATTATATAAACATCTGCAAATTTCTGCAGCTGATTTTAGGCATATAGTACCCTAAAAGTCAGACGAACACATTAACATACATACTATTTGTGGGAAAACGTGGCATCACAACTAAAACTTTAACTAAACATGAAAAAGACGTTCACAAAATAGTCAAAAAAGGGTTAATCGATCTAAAATACACAAATAAAATGTAATTAGTCAGATAAATTTCATAAAACCAATTTTTTAAAGATAATACCTTCAACTTTAAAATGCATTTTAAATAATTAAATTTGGTGAATTTTTGAGAACGTCCGACCACTTTGAACTTCACTTTTGTTTTCACGAAAAGCACTAAAACGCAGCTGCAGCAGCAAAATTGAAGACGTGTTCGCACTTTGCATTATATTTTTAGAATGTCCCGTTAGATTTCAGGAAAAAACTAGCTTGCAATGACAAAATATGGATAATTTAGAGACAAATTATTAACATTTTGACTAATTATTTTAAAGTCGATTTTTCGATTTATGGCCTATGGGCGCAACCACTGTGCAATGATGCCAACTCATCTTAACAGAATCTTAACATTCTTCTTTATTCAATTTAGGTTATATTTAAATTTAACATAACTAGCTTTACGAATCTACGACACGGCCTTCCTGACACTCACGCGTCTTAACATTCTTCTTTATTCAATTTAGGTTATATTTAAATTTAACATAACTAGCTTTACGAATCTACGACACGGCCTTCCTGACACTCACGCGTCCTCGCGTGTCACATCTCTCGACATCTGTAAAGATAACAATAATGTTCCATTCACTATTCTCTTTTGTTTTTCTTGTTGTCTTAGTTTAACATTTCATTTCATTTCATATCAAATAAACATTACTTTACATTTAAACATAAAAATTCAAATTTATAAAATTAAAATCATAAAATTATTCAATTCATTGTATTACATTGGGTTCCCTTGCCTTGCTCAAATTTCTTCATTTTTTTTTTTTTTTTTTTTTTTTTTTTGTCTGCCACGTCACTCTGTTTACATTTTCTTCTCGTACCATAACTCTTAATCAATATTCCTTATTAGTTCATATTTCTCTGGCTCTTGCTGCACACATTGCAACGCTCTCACGCACCTTCTGCGTCACGGTCCTTCTGGACCCACATAGCCCCCGCCATGCAGTTACTGCGCAGGTAACAACATGGTGCGGCTGTAGCCTTGCAAAGGATTTAACTCGAGTCTATGGTATCTACGAGTGCCTCAGTCGGCGATCTCTCGCATTGATCTGCATCTACCTCATCAGGCATCGCACGTAGCTGTTCGTGGGCATACTTATACGTTCGTTTACTTGACAGAGATCTCAAAACATACCGGTCACCATCAAGCCTTTCTATAATGACAAAGGGTCCCTTATACTTCGGATCCAGCTTTGTTTGGTGCCGTTCTTCACTTTTGAGCAAGACATGGTCGCCGACATTGTAATGTACAATTTTGGCTTTGTTTTTGTCAAATCGTTGTTTTTCATATTTGGCATTCTTGTCAATATTTAGCAAGGCTCTGGTTCTAGTGCGTTCAGTATCAATTTCTTCCTCCTCTACTAATGGCATCATACCCAATGGTCTAGCCTCCTTGCCAATTAATAACTCTAACGGACTGACTTTCGTTACTCTATTGGCCGTGCAGTTCATGGCCAACTGTACCTCTTTTAAGGCTTCTTGCCAAGACCGCTCACTCGTTTCTACCGCTGTCAACATTGCTTTCATGGTACTCATAACGCACTCCACCTGACCATTCGCGCGGCTAGCACTTGTTGCTATCAGATGTAAATCGATTTTTGATGATGAACAAAACTGCTTAAAATCACTACTGGCAAAACTTCGGCCTTGGTCGGCAATCACACGACTAGGCACTCCAAACATGCATATGGTTGACTTTAGTGCCTCAATGCAGCTACTTGCGTTAAGGCTAAGTGCGTGATGCAAATGAACATACTTAGTGAAAGCGTCTATTTGCACTATCACATACTCTTTGATGTCATTTTTACCACTCAACTTGCCACTAATGTCCATATGCACTGTATGCCATGGTATACATACTTTGGGTATGGGATGGAGTTCTATTTGAGCCCTACCAGAAGTCGATTTTGAAAGTTTGCATGTGATACAGTTCTCGACAAATCTTCGCACGTATTTCGACATGTTCGGAAACCAATACTGGGTATATACCTTATCTAGCGTTTTCTCCCAACCTAAGTGCATTATAGCCTCATGCACGTGATTGATCACTGACCATCTAAATGCTCGCGGTATCACTGGTAAACATCGATTTCGTCCATTTCTTTGTATCTTCCTATACAACATGCCTGATCGCAATTCATATGTTTTCGCGTCTTCATGACTCAGTTCGTTATTTTGCAACTTTATCATTAAATCCGAAATTTCTGAATCTCGATGCTGCTCTGCGAGTAGCCAGTTATCACTAATATCTGCCAACTCCACGCGCACTTCTGCTACTTTAGTGGCTTTTGGAGGCTTATCAACCGGTAGTGGATTTCGAGATAGAAAATCAACATGCGCCATGCTGTTTCCCTTCCTATATTCAACCTCAAACTCAAAGGACTGCAAGTATGCCCACCAACGATGGACTCTCGGCGTCAAATCTTTTTTGTGTCGACTAGCTTTGAGTGAGTTGCAGTCGGTAAATACTACAAATGGGCGGCCATGTAGATAATGGCGAAAGTGTTTTACTGCATTATATACCGCCAGGGTTTCTAGTTCATATGAGTGGTATCTGGCTTCTGACCCCGTAGTGCACTTGCTGAAATACTCAATGACCCTTGGTTTACCGTTAACCTTGTGCATCAATATGGCACCATAGCCATCTGCACTAGCGTCGGTGTGAAGTTCAACCAGTAGCTGTGGATCGTAGATGATAAGAACCGAATCACCAACTAATGCAGATATTATTTCTTGACGCACCTGCTCGTGCCTATCGCGCCACTCAAATTTGCTGTTTTTTGTCGTTAGCAGATACAATGGTTTCATCAATTCAGAAAACCGAGGGACGAACTGTCGAAAGTAGGATGACAAGCCAATAAATTGCCTCAGTTGTGTAACCGTCTGTGGTGGTGGCAATGCGGCCAATGCCTGAATCTTTCGTGGGTTTGGTCTTATTTCACCATTTTCAATTTTGTACCCTAAGTACTCAACACTTGTCTGCAGAAAGGAACACTTGCTTATATTGTAGGAAATCCCAGCACTAGTCAGTCTTTGCAACACCTCCTTAAGTCTCATGAATGCCTCCTCTTTTGTACTAGCAACAATCAAAACATCGTCGATGTAAACAATTGCGTACGAATGTGCCACTTCACCCAAGGCTCGCATTATGGTACACTGGAACACTGATGATGCGTTCTTTAAGCCAAAGGGCATGGCCACGAATTCGTATTGGCCTTCTGTTGTGACAAATGCTGTGCGTTCAACCGAATCGGGATGTATTTGTATCTGGTAGAAACCACTCGCCATGTCGAGACTTGAGAAATACTTGCCGCCGCGCAGTCTATCAATTTGGTCCGATATTAGAGGCAACGGGTATTTATCTGAGACGGTGTTAGCATTCAATTCTCGATAATCGATACACAAGCGATCGCTGCCATCCTTCTTTTTGACTAGCAACATGGGACTCGCAAAAGGGAAACAGCTTGGACGTATGACTTTCGCTGCTAAGAGTTCCTGTATCTTGTTTCTCACTACTAACTTTTCTTCAACGCTCAATCTATACGGACGCCTCATCACTGTTTTATTGCCATCAATCAGACGGATTTCTAATTCACCCGTGGTAACTCGACGGCTAGGTATACCCTTTATAAACGCTGGTGCATGCGACTTCAATATTTCTGCAAGTTCAACTTGGTCGGACTGACTCAAATTCATACCTCCATTCACTGTATCCATGATATTTAACTCAACAATGTTTGACAGTGTATTGACTGTGCTGATCTTGTGTAAAACAAACTTATTGGCATCTATGGTTACGCCAAAGCCCTGACCCAGAATTTCACGGCCAATCAGTACATCATACTTTAAATATTTGTCCATAACAACGTGAAACAAAATTTCAATGGAAAATTCACATATCTTTACGGTGGAAAGAATTTGAATTGAGCACACCACAGAACCTTCACCTATGCCACTTATATACACCGTGTTATTTATCCTTTTACCCATGAACTTATCAGCTAGTTTTTCTTTTAATAAGGAGCACTCTGCTCCTGAGTCAAAAAATATGAAACGGGCTCACCCTGTTGGTACAAGGTCCCTTTAGGATCGACGACGGTGCACACATCCACTCGCTTCTCATACGTGTTGCCCTTGGTTGACGATGATGTAGCCGTACATTTGGTTGCAATATGGCCCAACTGGCCACACTTGAAGCAGGTTACGGCTGACGTGTCCCTCTTCGGTATGGAGTTGCTGTGCGACGAGTTGCTTTTTGAGTCAGTTATGTTTCGAGGTCTTCTGCTTCGGTATTCTGCCATCTTGTGTCCCGGTTTGCCACAAAAGTGACACTTCCCTTGCCACGAGGATCTCTGCTTCTTCCGCTCTGGGCCACTACTGTAGTCTGGTGTGCTACAGTCACTGCGCTTTCCAAAGGTATAGGCGCGCAATTGTTGCTCCAGTTCACTTCGAGTTATAATATTTGTTGTGAATAACAGGTGCTGCAGTCGTTTGTCTATTTGCGCAGTGTGCGCCAGCACGACCGATACAGCGATTTCTTCGTTACTCATTTTCTTCCACTTTGCAAGCAGTGCCGTCACTTGTCTACTGGCATACACTGACACACACTCGCTTGGCTTTGGTCCACTGCTGAACATATTCAACACACTTGCAGCTGGAGTCTCGGCGCCTTCATATTGCTGAATAAACAATTCGCGGAATTCTGGCCATTTTATTCCACTGTAACAAATCTGAGCCAGCCATTGAGAGGCACTACCTTCCAAAGAATTACTCAGCGCCATGACGAGAGCGCTTCCTTCGAGCATGTTCTCCGCCATAATTATGTCAACGGTTTTACACCACGCAGCTGCATCTGCACTTGCAATATCGGGGCAAAACTTTGGCAGCGTCACTTTATTGGGTTGCGACGCCATCTTGGGTGTCTGCATGGATTTGAGTAAGTCCATAAAGTTTTTGTTTTGCGCCTCCAATAAGGCACGCCACTGATCATTTGATAAGCTTTTGGGCAGGGCCGATCCCACTTCTGATATCGGAGGATATGGTGGAGGCGACGGAGACAAAGGTGTATCTTTTTCCATGATTGCTTTTAATAGAGTTTGGCACAGCAAGTCGCCTGTGTGTTGTTCACTGTCGCGTGGCTTTTCCAAAAGTGACCTGTCAGCAGTCCTTTTAGCCCTCTCGCTTTCTTCTTCATTTTCTCATTCAGCACATTCCACCTGTCATGCTCTTGCTTTACGCTCTTCAGCTGAACAATACCAGGCGCCATGCTCATTTGGCTTACACACCAATGATGCCAACTCATCTTAACAGAATCTTAACATTCTTCTTTATTCAATTTAGGTTATATTTAAATTTAACATAACTAGCTTTACGAATCTACGACATATACATACACATTGGATCTGGCTTCTACGGATCAAAAGATATATTAGATATATAGGTATATGGATTCAATCTTTATTTTCAATTTTTAAAATAAAAGTTATCGAATAATTTTTATTTTTCAACTTAACTCAAATTGAAAATAAAAGTTATTGCGTAATTTTTATATACAAATTGATACTTAATAATTATTACTAATTTTTTATTATTAAAATTAATTTTAAGTATTAAAAATCAATTTTTTCGTAAAAATTAAGAAATAACTTTTATTTTGTAATTTTTTGCTTTTTTAATTATAACCGTTACAGTCCCTGCTTTGAAGGCCTTTGGGAGGCCTCAGTTAAGACAGCCAAGCATCATCTTTATCGCACTATTTCGCAATCCACACTGGGATTTGATGAGTTGCGCACCATCATTTGCATGATCTCGGCCATCATCAACTCTAGACCGCTTCTGCCCCTATCAGAGGATCCAGCAGACCTTGATGTCCTGACTCCAGCACATTTTTTAACTGGCGGTCCTGCTACCAGTTTCAGTGAACCAGATCTCTCTAACTTAAATTTCAACCGACTTGATCGTTGGCAGGAAATTTCTTATTTGGAAATTTTCCTTTTCCTTTTCCTTTTGGAAACGCTGGCGTGAAGAATACCTGACGCTCCTTCAGCAGAGATCCAAGTGGCGTTCTCCCCAACCCAGTCTGCAGGTCAACGATGTCGTCCTAATTAAGGATGAAAATCGACCACCGCTTAAATGGCCATTAGCTCGTGTGCTAGAGCTGATAAAGGGAAAGGATAATCTCTTGTTAGCGCATTGTTTGGTGCAGTGGCTTCAACTTTCTTCATGACTTTTGACGCACTTGTTTTTCGCTGCTTGTGGGCTTAATTTTTTTTAATTTGCACGTACCGATCGATTGCTGTTTGAATTAACGATCCGTTAACATTTTTAGTATTTTTCGGTTCGGTATTGAGGGGATGGGGGAGAACATATAAGGCAAAGTGTCTGATTGGATTCAACTTGGTGAATGTCAGCATGATCCTTATCACTGCTCTTCTCAAGCCGACGCACTACCTCCACGTGGTTCTCCTTGGATTGCCATTCAACTTCCGTTGAAAGAAGCAGAAGCAGCCTCGGAACGGGACCGATTTAACGTTGACGCTATGGCAAACGAAAAAAGGACAATGATTTAAAAGTATGCCCTTGGAATGTACGAACATTGTCCAGACCAGGTGCTGCTCAACAACTATCAGGTACCCTCAAAAAATGTAGGGCTGATATCGCTGCTATCCAGGAAATGCGATGGATTGGGCAAGGTTGCATTAAGAAGAAGGACTGCGACATTTACTACAGCTGCCCTCCAGAAAGGCATGAATTTGGCTGTGGCTTAGTTGTTGGTGCCAGACTGCGGCGCCGTGTCTCTGACTTTCTGCCAATAAACGAGAGACCTGCAACGATCCGAATTACTGTCAAATTCAACATCAGCCTGATATGCGCGCACGCTCTAACCGAAGAAAAGGACGATGTCAGCAAGGATATTTTCTATTCGGAGCACTTGTTGCTAGATCCGAACTATACGGTGGATGCAAAAGAGCCTCCCATCCGAGCTCCCGGAGCTTCTGGCGCGTCACTAAAGATGTGTTTGGCCTGGCGTTGTCCTGGTGGAAGATTATTCGGCCTCTGTTGATCAAAGATGGCCTCTTCTGCATGAGTGCTGTCTTCAAGCGGTCCAGTTGTTGGCAGTACAGGTCCGAATAGAGCGTTTGGCCATAGGGGAGCAGCTCATAGTGGATTATTCCCTGCCAATCCCACCAAACACACAGAAGAACCTTCCTGGCCGTCAATCCAGGCTTGGCCACCGTCCGGGCCGCTTCACCGCTTTTCGACCACGACCGTTTGCGCCTTACGTTATCGTAAGTGAACCACTTTTCATCGCCAGTCACCATACTCTTCGAAATCGGGTCGATTTTGTTGCGATTTAGAAACGATTCGCGACAATTCGTGTGGCACCCATACATCGAGCTTCTTAGTGATTCCAAGCTTCTTCAAAGGTTAATAACGGTTTGATGACTCATGCCCAGCTCTTGACCGATGCTACCGCTGCTACTACGCCGGTCTCTTTCGACCAATTCAGCGATTTTATCGCAATTTTCGACGACAGGCCTTCCGGAGCGTGGCGCATTTTCGACCACCTCTACACCGGAACGAAAACGTTAAAACCATCGTTGTGCGGTGGAAATGGAAACTGTATCGGGTCCATAAACTGCACAAATTTTATTGGCGGCTTGAGATGCATTTTTGCCTTTATCGTAGTAGTAATGTAAAATATGCCGTATTTTCTCTTTATTTTGCTCCATGATTGCGACGCTATAACTAACGAACGACTTAAAACAATCAAACACGTGTTAGCGCGTGAAATGAGCTTTCCAATAAAGTATAGTATGACCTGATGTGACGAATAGAACAAGAACTACGCGCTTTCAGCGCCAACTAGCGAAAACACCGCAAGACTTTTTTGACAACCTAATATATGGAAGTATAGAAAGATGGTGATTTAACACTTTTCCAGTTTGACTTTTCCACTTGCGCAGCACAATCCAGCCGTTTCTCTTTTAAACTTTTACGCACTGCAATATCGGCATATTGTCGCCATTGGTCCAATATCTAAATTTTCATTAACACTGTAGTTCGTAGTGGGGTCATATTGGAATGCCAAGCGATTGAATGATGCCAATGATCTCCATGTGCTCATTTGTCTTTCTTCGCTTAAGTTTTGTGAATATACTTGTTGCTGGCTTGGAAGTCTGCGGCCAATGTTTGCACGTCGTCCTCTAAGCATTTTGGACTATGGACAGAGTGGTGAATTTATCCTCAAATGCACGATCCACATAATTTTCGCAGTTCAACTTAAATTAAATAAAAATTCTTTTTTTTTTCACAATTTCACAGTGAACACAATACCCGTTTGTACATGAAATCAACTGAGCAGAGAACACTAAGGTTTGCATAATATGTGAAAAAACTTAATTCACTTGGAAATGATAAATGAAAACCACAAAAATTGAGTTAAAACGCTATGGTAACGTGTTTGTCAGTGTGATGAGGTAGCAACTCACTTTATATGCGACAATATTGCAATTTTCTTACGGATCCCTAACTTTTTTCAAAATAAATTATAGCCTACTTTACTCCACGATAATGTAGCTTTCTATCAGTGAAGGAATTTTTTAAATCGGACCAGTAGTTCCGGAGCCTATTCGCTGCAAACAAAAAAACAAACAAACAAATTTTACCTCTTTATAATATTATACCTCTTTATAATATTAGTATAGATGTTACAAAATAAGATACAGTAGAATCCAGTTAAATAAAAATAGACATGACTATGAAATAGATACCAAATATAAGCAGTCACCATTAGTAAAATCAAAAACAACTAACCCATTCAAAAAGACAGGAAACATTAGACAAGTAGATGAGAAACATTTTGAGGAAACCAATAGAGGCAGGAAAATCACTCATTATAAGTCAAAATTCAAAAAGAAAAAGATAATTAATGAAAGCAAATATGATAATTCCAGACAAACCGAAGAAACCTAATGGATTCGACAGCCTCTATAAAATCATTATGTTTATGATCATACTAACAACTTCACTTCAAATGGCGAAAGGACAAAGTATCGAAATTAATCCAATAAAAGCCCAAAATGGATACTTGATGTTTAAAACAGGCACGATAGATATTCCAACCAGTTATGAGAACCATTTTATAAGTATTAATATCACGAAAACAGAGCAAATCTTTGAAAAATTAATAGAAGAAGCAAATGAATTCAAAGGAATAGTGCAGATAGAATACTTAGTGGGAAAACTCCAAAGAGAAATTAATGGAATTAAAATCGCAAAACGTAGTAAGAGAGGGTTATTAAACATCGTACGAACAACTTACAAATACCTATTTGGAACATTGGATCAGGATGACAAAGAAGAGTTAGAACAGAAAATCGATACCCTAGCCGAAAATAGTATCCAAAGTAACGATTTAAATAAGATTATCGACGTCATAAATAATGGATTAGATTTAATCAATAAATTTAGAGACGAAAAAGAGAAAGAACAACAGGCTAACGTACTAATATTTAACCTACAACATTTCACAGAATACATAGAAGACATTGAGTTAGGAATGCAACTAACAAGACTTGGAATCTTTAACCCCAAACTACTAAAACACGATAATTTAAAACAGGTGAATTCCGAGAAATTGCTCAAAATCAAAACTTCTACTTGGCTCAAAACTGATACAAACAAAATTCTGATTATTTCCCATATTCCTACCGAAATATTTAAAGCCCCTGTTTTCGAAATTATTCCATATCCAGATGAAGATAATAACATACTAACAGAAAATACGGTCAATAAATATTTCCTACACGAGGAAAAAGTATTTGATAAAGAAACAGGAAAGATAGTATTTGACGAATGTATAAATGGAGTAATTAGACAAGAAGACACAGGCTGTAAATACACTAAAACGCATAAAAATTTCCAAATTAACTATATTGAACCAAACATTTTATTGACATGGAATATCCCTAAAACATTTTTAAATCAAAATTGCATCAATAAAGAAATTTCTATTAGCGGAAATAACTTGATTAAAATTCTTAATTGTTCAGTTCAAGTGGACGAATTCATCCTCTCAAACACAATGTCAGATTACACTCAAACCGTTTATGTCAGTAATAATGTAACAAAATTAGAACCACTAGCTTACATCCAAACAAAAGAAATTATAGAAACACATACAAAATATTATAATGTATTCCAAATAATAACTACAACTACATTTGTAATTACAATTATAAGTTTATCTTTGTATTTATTCTATAAGTTCAAAAATATTCCAAGAAAATTAATTGTTAAATATGTAAAACAAAAGGAAGAAACACCGAAAGATCCAGAAATTGTAAACGATCCACCTAGCATGAACATAGGAGAAAACATAATGGTATACCCAAGTTTATCGTCCTGAGGACAGGCCGCATTCAAAGGTTGGGGGAGTGACATATCCATAGCACCACATAAACTATGTACATGTCTACACACCCATACACTCACACACACACATCTAATACTTGCTAGAACTTACCCTTGACACTTAGATTCAAATATGCAAATGTACCGAACATGATTAACCACTTAAACCTAAACATAATTGAGGATGGAAAAGTACTTGTAAACCAATCCTCAGACTTAACATTTTAGATAGAAACGCGCATTCAGCACGTTCCCATAATCCAGGTTCCCAAACCAAAGTCGTAAACTCAAATTTCGGGACCAAGGCCATAAACAAATTCAAACCCAAGAATCCAAAGTCCAATCGGGAAAGTTCTTAGCCTAAACAATAAAACACACTCAGTTAGAATAAACACACTCAAGTAAAGCTCGAAAGCTCCACAACCGAGGTATGATCGTAAAGGAAGTCAGAGTTAGGAGTTGAGTTCAGTTTGAGACTTGCAAGTGACAGGTCGGTGTTCTTCCACTAAAGAATATTGGTAACCAGTTGAATATAAGAAATAAAGTTAATTTTTTTTTTATTGAAAACTTATGTTTCAAACATTTAATTATATATATATATATATATATATATGCGCAAAATAATCTTAAGGTCGGGCAGCAGCTAACAGATCTCCTAACAGTGAATTAAGTCTTAAAGCTAACAATAGTTTGGTGGTTTATGCTTATAATCACCCCTAGTTGATACTTGGCGTCGTCGCTTCATCTTCTTCGGCTGGAATGGGTAGACTCGGGCTTCTTGCGTCTTCGAGGTCATCGTCTTCGGATTCGCTGTTTCCTGTAGAGGAGGGAGAATAGAAAGCTTTTAAATCTGCAATATTGGCTAACCGCCCCTTTCGTTCGCCGGGGAGGCGTAACCGAACGATATTGGGAGAGGTGAAAGCCACAACTTTATATGGCCCATCAAACTTCGGCGCTAACTTGGCCGCGAATCCCTCGGAAGCCTTTGAAAGGTGGTGTTGTCGCACCAAAACAAAAGATCCTGGGACTGGACGCCATTTCCTGCGGCGGAGATTGTACTGACGACCCTGATCTTTGCTTACTCTTTGTATGTTTCCTTGGACGATGCTGTAGATTTCTCGTAAGTGGTCGGCTCTCTGTGTGGGCGTCTGTGTTATGGTTCCCGTTCCCGGGGTGACTTGGTCGTACCAAGCTCTGGGTAACCGCGGTTCTCTGCCTTGTATTAGGAATGCCGGGCTGTATCCCGTCGAGTCGGAGACACTAGAATTCAATGCAAGAGTGATTTCGGGGATGAGAGTATCCCATGTGTTTTGCTGGTCGCCTAGATACTGCGAGATCATCGTCTTGATTGTACGGTTCGCCCTTTCGGTGGGGTTTTCGCAAGGACAGTAGGGTGCTGTATACTGGAGCTCTACTCCTATATCTGATAGAAAGGTTCAAAATGCTTTGCTAGTAAATTGGGTGCCATTATCGCACACCATTTTCTTCGGTGCTCCGAAGTGACCTAGGACTCGTTCACGGAAGGCTCGAATTAGAGACGCCGAGGTTGCTTTGCGTAGAGGGATCAGTTCAATCCATTTAGTGAACGCATCGAAGAAAACAAGTAACATGTTGTTTCCTTGCTTGGAACGGGGCAGCGGGCCGACGAAGTCTGCACAAAGTACTGCAAATGGTTCCTCTACCTGTCTCGTGAGCATCTTGCCGGCTTGTCTTCGTTGGACTGCTTTAAACTTTTGGCACAGGACACATTTTCGTACATATGCCCCGACGTCGCGGAACATGCCAGGCCAGTAGTGTTTCTGGGAGATACGGAGAATGGTCTTCCGTACCCCCAAGTGGCCTGCTGTGGGCGCGTCGTGGCATTCTTGTAAGATTCGTTGGCGATGCTCGCCTGGCACACATAACTTCCACGGTATGTAGTCCTGATCGTCGGGACGATGTCCTAAGTGGCGATACAGTTCTCCGTTTTCGACGACCTAATCCGGAAACTTCTGTGGGTTATCCTTGATGTCCTGTAATTTGCGTTGAATCCACTTACACCGCTGGTTGCCGGTCGTGATCCGCTGGAGCCTCTCTAACGGCTGTCGAGATAGAGCGTCGTTGTATTTTTTTTTTTTTTTTTTTTTTTTTAAACGCGCGTAGTCCCACGGCCCACCACCCGCCCGCTTAAGGAGCTGCAGAGAGTCAGAAGAGGATAAAATAGGGAAAAGTCTATTGTAGTCAGAACAAAGTACTCTGAAAGGCTCATGCACGTTATAATTACGTCTACACTGATTTAAAACTAAAGGAACATAATTTCTAGTTAATCTACTTGGTACCGAGAAATTTAGTCTACTCAGCAAATAAGGACAGTCAATATCACCACGTATAAGGTTATGAATAAATACAGTACCAAGCATCGTTCTACGGTTAGTAAGGGAGGGCAGGTTAATGAGGAGCAATCTATGCGAATATGAGGGTAGGAATAGGTTTGCATTCCAGTTAAGGCGGCGTAGTGCAAAAATTAAAAAGTTTTTTTGTACTGATTCAATGCGATCAGCATGTACTCCGTATTGAGGACTCCAAACGGGTGCCCCATACTCGAGGATTGGCCGGACCAACGATATAAATAAAGCCTTGGTAACGTAAGGATCCTCAAATTCCTTCGACCATCGTTTAATAAATCCAAGCATTCCCCTAGCTTTATTAACCATGCTCGAAATATGCAGAGTGAATTTAAGTTTGGGGTCCAATAGGACGCCAAGATCGTCAACAAGCGCTATTCTTTCCAAGGCACCACCACTTAGCGAATAGGTGACGTTATGCGGATTGACCCGACAGAACGTCATCAGCTTGCATTTGGAGCTGTTTAATTTTAGTAAATTGTCGTGACACCAGTTTTGAAAATTGTTTAGGTCTGCCTGAAGGCTTAAATGACGGGAGCAATCATTATACTGCAGACAGAGTTTTACGTCGTCCGCGTACATAAGTACGCGGGAATGCGTAATGATCGATGGAAGATCATTAATGAACAAAGTGAAAAGTAATGGTCCCAGATGGCTTCCTTGTGGTACACCAGAGGTAACTCTGAGGAGACCACTTAAGGAATTTTTGAAAAGGACTCTTTGAGTTCGGCCACTGAGATAACTAAAGATCCAACTTAAAAGATCTGCTGGAAACCCCATCATGTCAAGTTTGCGAATCATTAGGAAGTGATTTACAGAGTCAAATGCTTTACTGAAGTCTGTGTAAATGACATCAGTTTGGAAATTATTTTTAAAGCCATCTATCACGAAGGATGTGAGCTCTAGAAGATTTGTTGTGGTAGACCTGCGTTTCATAAATCCGTGTTGGCATGGAGATATGATTGATCTACAAAGGTGCTGCAAGTCGGGGGTTACTACACGTTCGAAAAGCTTTGGAATTGCTGACAATTTAGAAATACCTCTATAATTGCAAGCATCCGACTTGCTTCCCTTTTTATGAAGGGGAATAACAAATGACTCCTTCCAAATAAAGCGAAGGCGGAAAGGAACATGATCTGCGCTTAGTGTTGACAAAATTATAGAACTGTTTGGGATCCCGTAAAAACTGGGACCTGCAACGGACTAAATAATTTTTGTAACACTGAGCGTTAAGCACGGTAAAGTTTGACCGAGCTCTTATGTATTTTTCAAAAACAGACTGACAACCTGAAATTTTATATTTTTTATAAAGTCTGGACTTTACATTCCTAAGGTGTGTTAACTCCTTACTAAACCAAGGTGGTTTATGGGATGTTGACGGGTTATATAGCGGAACACACGAGTTAAAAAACAGTTTGATTGCCGAATAAAAAATTGTAATGGCGTCTTCCATATTATTGCAGGAATAGAGATCGGACCAGTCATTGCCAGATATAAGATGATTAAGTCTCAGAAAGTTAGCCTTGCGAAAACAATGAATTCGCTTGGCTGACTTTAAAGCATTATTTTTTACTGTTATACCAATGTCGATAGTCACCTCGAAAGCAGGGTGATATGGATCTTCAGGCAGCGTAAGTGGAGTAGCTCTAGAAAGAACAACACTTTCAGGATTTGAGACGAGGCACAAATCAAGTAAGCGATCTAAAGAATTTCGAACATGGTTTACCTGACACAGAGGTATGTCAAGTAGACCGTCAATGAATTCATTTTGGCCCAAGGGTTGTAAAGCATTGGAATTATCATCCGAGGACCACGTAGTTCCAGGTATATTAAAATCCCCTAGAACTACTAACTGATCCATATCGGACAAAGAACTCGAAATTGACTTTATACCTGATAGGTGCCTAAAATAGTCCTCAAGTTCGGACGAAGGAGGTATGTAAGAGCAGGTAATAAAAATTAACCTGCCAGCGACAGACAGTTTTACGCATAAAAATTCAAGCTCAAAGTTCAAATGATCTTCTGTCAAAACCTCTTCTGACGTGAGGCTAGCGTCCACTGCAATAAGGACGCCCCCTCCCCGTCTAGAGGGACGGTCATGCCTATATATTGTGTACTTACCCGGAAAAACTTCGGAGCTAAAGATCTCCGGCTTTAACCAGGTTTCTGTGAACACAATAACTTGGGATGCAAACGAAAAGCTATCAGTATACAATTTGGTTAGCTTGCTACGCAAACCTCTTGTATTCTGATAGCTAATTAGGAGGTTAGTGGTTAGTTTTTTGGGGGTAAAGACGGCGCGGTTTGTTGGTCCCGGCCGGGGAGTTTAATTCCCGTAGGGCCTTTCTTTTTATTTTCGCTACGAACTCCTTAACCACCATTTTTGCTGGCCAAAAGTCGCTCGAGCATATGGTGTTAAAAGTTCGTCAGGAACACTTATCTTGAAAGATGAAATGTTCCTAGCGTATGAAAAATTGAATTTTTCCACCTTTACTTTATCGGCATTAATTTTGTCTTTAATGTAAGACGTGACATCAAATGATGTGAGATCAGGGGCCAGCCGAGAAACAAATATTTGTCTCATTTGTGGAACCACTGTGAGGGGTTTTGCTACTGCAGGCAGTGGGCCTGCGGTGGCAATTTGGGCCGGTAGTCCGGTCTCAGAAGCCTCTTGTGGGGGTATATTTGGTTGGTTAGGTGGAATTACATTTTGAGAACCACCTTCGGACAAATCGGAACTTTTTAGAGGCGTTGGTCTACACTCCACTGTGGATTGATCGGGGTCCGAATCTTTTTTGGCTGCCGATCTTAGCAACATTTGAGGGGTTGCTAAAGTCGGCTGCTCATCCGCAGAGGAGTTCTGCCGGTCGCTTCGGAGTTGCGGGACGATTCCCTCAGGCCTACCACCAGCAGCCTTCTTGCGCTTCGGGGACTCCTCTAATAGCTTAAGGCTATTAAACTGCGAGTCCAGCGCTAAGAGTAGATCACCAGCCCTGGCAAAACTATCTCTAGCTATGCCAAAACTAGCGATCAGTCCCTTCAGGCCGCCTTTGGATTGGCTCATGAAGGACTTCATTTCCTTCGCAACTTCGCGACAAGCTTCGCAGCAGAACTGCAAACCAAGGCCTTTACTTAAATCGTCACTTGTCCGCCCTGTGAATCCAGCGCACTTAGTGTGCACCATCCTATCACAAAGCCAACAAGTGAGTTTGCCCTGCTCAGGCTTTATTACCTGAAGGCAGGTTTTTTCAAACAGAAATGGTAAGAGTCCATGTTTATTAGATTAGGGACCACTGTGCCAAGATGAAAATGAAATCGAAATTTTTAAGCGAGCAACTCAAATGTACCGCAAGAGCGTATAAATTGCACGCTTAGAACTTTCGAGTTTGTTAGTCCAAAAAAAGAAGAGCGGAAGAGCGAGAGAGCGGGAGAGTGAGAGAGCGGAAGAGCGGGGACAGTTTATGTGCATGCACTTGTTACAACAACACTACTGTTGACGGACGAAGCACAAAAGAAAGTCAGTAAGACAAAATTAAATCGCTAAATAAACACAATATGCACAAAAATTCACCCGCGAAGCGAACGGTTTCGAACACAAAGGTATTTAAACAATTAAATATTCAAATTTAAGAAGAGAACCACCGCTGGTTGTATCAAAAAAATAAAAATTCGGAGCGCACAAAAAAACACGACCGTTCGCTTGAAAAGAGAAAAATACATCGTATTGATATTGTTTTAGCTCAAGCGCCCATCTGGCGATTCTTCCCGTGGGGTTCTCTATATGGTTCAGCCACTTAAGCGCTAAGTGATCGGTGATTACGTTGAAACAATAACCTTCGAGATAACATCTGAGCTTGCGAATTCCCCAGACGATTGCCAAACATTCCTTTTCCATTGGGGAGTAGTTAAGCTCGGCCGCGTCTAGTTTACGGCTCACGTAGGCTATCACTCGTTCCTGTCCGTTGATGGTCTGGGTTAAAACACCGCCTTGTCCGTAATTGCTAGCATCGGTTTGAAGAGTCATTTTCTCGAATGCGGAGTTCTGTTCCTTTCCCCAGGTCCACTTCTGGTTCTCTCAGTAGGTTGGTCATTGGTTGAACCACTGATGCAAAGTTGGGTACAAATCTCCGGTACCAGGAGGCCATCCCTAAACAACGTCGTAATTCTCGGATATTTTCCGGCGGGTTCAGCTTTCGCACAGCGGCGACTTTCTCTGGGTATGTATGGATGCCTTGATTACTAATGACATGTCCTAAGTACGTTAGTCTCTGCTGAAAGAAAGAGCATTTCTCTTGGTTGATACGCAAGTTGGCTCCTCTGAGCCGCTCAAAGACACGACAGAGATTATCCATGTGCTCTTCTAAGGTAGCCCCGATGACAATTATGTCGTCTAGATAGGCGAAGGCGTGCGGCTCCATATCCGGGCCAATCACGCTGTCTAACGCACGCTGAAAAGTAGCGGGGGCGGAGTGCAAGCCGAAAGGCATGACTCGCCACTGATAAAGTCCTCTCCCCGGTACTGTGAAAGCGGTGCTTTCCCGGCTGTCTGGCGCCATTGGTATTTGCCAATAATCATTGCGAAGATCCAATGTTGAGATATACTTCGCGTTCCTGAGTCTCTCTAGAATATGATTTATTCTAGGCAGGGGGTATGCGTCAGGAATTGATCGGGCGTTAAGCTGACGGTAGTCAACGCACATGCGCCACTGTCCCGTCTTTTTCCGCACCAGCACCAAAGGAGCGCTGTGCGGGCTGCTAGAAGGTTCTATACACCCTTGCTCGAGTAGGGCGTCCACCTGTTGGTTAATGACCTCCTGCATGGCAGGATTCTTGGGAAAGTATCTCTGCTTACACGGTTTGTCATCTCGCATGGTGATTCTATGTTGGGCTATAGTTGCTACGCCCGTCATTCCCTCGAACTTCTTGAGCTGGATGCTAAGAAAGTTTTGTATCTGCCGTTCCTGTTCTTCGATTAACTGTTGTGGTTTCTGTGATACTGTATCCGTGTCTTCTGTCATGGTTTCAACGTTGTGGCTTGGTTCCACTGCCTTCTGCGCGTCTGGTCGCCGAGGTGGTTCTGTCTCTGTAATCCGTGCTGGTTGACTCCGGGGATTCAAGGTCCCTTTCTCTTGTGTTTGTTTTGTCATGTGCGATTTGGACTTCTGTGTGTCTGTGGGTCCTGGTGATACGGATGGTGCCGATCCGTTCGTGGGTGCTGGTTCTGCACGTTCCTGGTGTATGACAGGCTTCCCTGGTTCATTGTCGTGACCTGGTTCTGGTGATCGCGTGGGATCGGTTGGTGATAGGTTCGTTGTAGTTGTCCTCAAGGGGTGTTGTTACCCGTCTTTCCTTGTCGCAGCCCATGCTTCGCAGCTCAACCGGATTGGGGCTTGGTGATAGCCGCAGCTCTGCTGTTCCGCAGCGCAGCGTCGTTCCTATACTACTGAGGAAGTCTAATCCTAAAATCAAGGGTTCCAGCATGGATGGCATGACAAGTAATGGTACCTCGAGGAGATCCTGTACTAGTGTGATCCTGGCTATGAATAATTTTGACACTTCTATCCTCGAGTTATCGGCAAGACTTATCTGGGTTCGAATTTCTTTGAATTGATGTGGTTCGCCGACCGCATCGGCAAACTCTTGACTTACGAAACTGCGGGACGCTCCGGTGTCTATCGTGGCAAGCCTAGTCTGTCCTCCAACTTTTACTGTAGCCACTATCTTTCCGTCTTGTAATCTGAGGGGTGCGGTTACTGGAGGTTCCCTGACTCGCTGGTCCCCGTCGTATTCCGCGCGACGCGAGGACTCGGTCCGTTTCCCGGCCGCGTATTACGGCAACAGTCGATGGTGCGAATTCCTTGTCGACCACAATCCCAGTAGAAATATCTTCTGCTATTCCTTACGTCTATCCCTTGCGACGGTGTGATAATCCTGTTCGATATGGGCGCGGCCGGTTGTCGGCCTAGCTCTGCGTTTGAGTTTCCCGACCGATTTGGAGGGGCCTGATTGTTCCAAGAGTGTTCTCGGGGTGCCTGAGGTGGAGCGCGAAAAGTTGCGACTGGAGTTCTGCGGAAATTCTCCCGGCTTAGGCTACGTTGTTTAACGGTTTCGAATTCTGTGGCGAGCTGGGTCAGTTCTCCGATAGTTTTGAATTCATGGCGGCGTATGTACATTTGGTACTCCGGAGCAGCGTTCTCGTAGAGTCGGTTGAGTTCCTGTTGCTCGGTGTAGCCCGCGTGCCTCATGAGTACACGGAGATCCAGCACAAAATCCTTAAAACTCTCCCCGTCTTGCTGGTCTCGCCCCCTTATCTTATCATCTAAACGTTGGAGGTACCGTGGAGGTAAAAAGAATTCTAAAAATTCCTTGCGGAAGGTTATCCAGTCCGTGCCTTGAAGCCGGCTGGTCTGGAACCATTTATCCGCCCGGTCAGTCAAAAGCTCGGCCATAGCCCGAGGAAGTGTCTGTAATTCGATGCCGTAGGAAACTGCGCGACTCTCCACCTGCTCGATAAAGGTTAGAGGGTCGGATCGGCCATCAAATTGCAGTCCCCACTTGCGAATTCTTTCCGGGGTGCATGTAGAACTACGACGGACTTCGATTCCCGGGACTCCTTGAGTCTGTGGTGCGTGTATGGTAATGCCGGGACTACCAAGGGGAAGGTTACCGGAGAGTAGATTATTAGGGGGGAGCAGTGAGTGCATATTTCGATTAATAATCGCACTCGAAACGGAGGCCTTATCGTCGGCGGCATTGTCTTTCTCTTCACCCGGCCTCGGGCTTGGGACACGCGAAGAAAAATGCATTTCGAGGGCCTTTAGCTTAGCCCAGACTGCGTCCGTCAACTCCGAGTGTTTGACGAAGGCGGCGAAATTTTTCTGGAGATCCTCGACGCGACCCTCTGATGCGAACCCAAACTCTGAGGCGAAGGCTAATAATTCCTCCTTACGACGGGAATATATCCAAGTCGTCCCCACACCAGGATTCTTAAGTCTAATTGGAACAGACTCACCAGGATTGTTTGCTGCCTCTTTGTCCTGCACTGCTTTATTTATTTCTTCCATTGTCGGTTTTTTTTCTTCGGTGCGTTTTGCTTAATTTTGTCGTCTGTGTTTTTATTTTGTGTTGTATTAGGAGTCGTCTTCTTGGTTTGATTTTATTAGAAATGTTGATT
Source organism: Drosophila ficusphila (assembly GCF_018152265.1). Classification (NCBI taxonomy): domain Eukaryota; kingdom Metazoa; phylum Arthropoda; class Insecta; order Diptera; family Drosophilidae; genus Drosophila; species Drosophila ficusphila. The sequence goes on from NW_025064257.1 coordinate 42,824, forward strand.
TATTTCATTTATTTATTCATTATAATTTAATAATTATATTTATATATATATTTTTTTCCAGTGTATTATTTTTTTTCCTCAGTGTATTTCACTTCCGTGTTACTTTGTTAGGCTATAATTTATTTTCTTCCACTTCATATAAAATTTTTCTTCACTAGTTTATTTTCCGCTTGGAAAAGATATAAAAATTTTCTTCACTTGGTCACTTTATTCACTGGTTCACTTTATTCACTCGCTCGGTTTACTTTTCGGTACTGCGTCGTTAGCTCGTGGGCTTTCTGCGGTTCACTCGGTCGCGTCACTTTACGTCACGTTTCGCGTTTCTCTGCGTCGTATACTGGGCGTTTGTTATGATTTTTGGTTAATTTTCGGTGCTCCGAAACCGGATTTCCTTTCTCCAAATTTTAACCTGCTCTACAAGGTGGAATTTTTCTAGGATTTTACCCTACAAGTCCCTGCTCGGGCGCCATTTGTAACGATGCTTTGCAGGCTGGGGTAGACCTCAGTCGTGCCAGAGATCCTTACAAGAAATTTGTAATTTACAGGGGAACTTGTTTATGAAAGGAATTGTAGAGCGCGCACTGCGTACCCTCTAGCGGGCTCTGCGCCGTTAGCTAGCGGAGAAAGAAGCGGGAGGTGAGCTCCTACGTGCCGGTGAGGCACCTGGCTGTACCCAAGCTATGCTCGGTAGGACAGGTTAGGAACACGTGAGCGTGTCTGAGAGGGCTCAGGAATACTAGCTACGGGCACAGTTAACCAGGAAGGGGTCGTAGCCACGCCGGAGGGATCACCAACTACTGGCAGGGATCGGGATATGAATCCAACAGGGGCACGCCGACGTTCTCTGGATTGACCAGGAATTGTCGTAGCCACGCCTGAGGGATCGCTAACTACAGGCAGGGATCGGGATATAAATCCAACAGGGGCACGCCGACGTTCTCTGGATTGACCAGGAATTGTCGTAGCCACGCCTGAGGGATCACTAACTACTGGTAGGGGGTTGGGATAGGAATCCAACAGGGGCACGCCGACGTTCTCTGTGTTAACCAGGAATTGTCGTAGCCACGCCTGAGGGATCTCTAACTACTGGTAGGGATCGGAGAGGTTAGGATTGGGGTTAGTTGCTCTGAGGTCTACGAAATCAAGTAAACACTGGAATTAAATGTTCACAATATATCACTTCACTTTATTTGATATTCACCCTAACCTGTTTCCCTACTGATGCACCGATGTTTATTTGTTAGTTAAGCCGCGGTGGCTGTATTGCGCGTGGTTATTTGTTAGTTAAGCCGCGGTGGCTGTATTGTGCGAGGTTATCTGTTAACACGTGATCGGGGTTTACCTGTTTGCGTACGTTTGCCCTCTGCGGCGGACCGGGGCAGAACAGAAGCCTAGTTGTGGAGCGCACGTCTGCTCGCAACGGCTGTCCGGAAGGAAAGAGATCGAATTACCATCTCGATCCTCTGACCAGGCTGTCAACGTGGCGGTTTTTGACAGCGCCGCGATCTGGCAAGGATTGCGATCTGGCAACGTGTCAACCGATAGTGCGTTGATCGATAGTGCCAAAAATGGCAATGTTGGTCAGGGCGCGAAATAAATGGCAACGTGGTTCAAGCTTAAATTTAAATTTTGTTTATGTAACGATTTCTTAGAACTACAGTAACCAAGGATTCCATTGTGTTTCTCTTACGTGACTAATCAAATAAAACTAAATAAAAGATAACAAAGAAAAGAACAAAAATGTGCGCCTCTTTGGAATGAGGCGTCACACCCCCTTCCTACTTCGGGGAGGGGTCGAAAAGGATCGAGACGGAGCCGTTTGTGCGGCTGGTGACCCGGTAGTTTCCCTCTTGGCGTTGAAGGCGGTACCGCTGGCGGGACCTGGCTTGCAGCGCTCGGGCTTCGATGATGTCCGCGATATTGGTGGGAATTCTCCCATCCGGCGTGTCGCAAGTCCAGCCCTCCGGGGGGACTACCCTGACTTCGCCTGCGTCTTGTACCGACGGTTCGTCGAGGCCAAACGTGGAGCCGGCGGCTACGCGGGGGTCATCTGTAGCTGACGTCAAGTCCAATGCTCTACCGACTGAGCTATTCGGGCGCAGCACAGCGCTGAATGTGGTGTTTGGCAGGGCCGTCGGGTCCAGGACATCGTCAGGAGCGGAATGATCGCGCTCGGGCTGACGAGCCTGGCCGGTGGTTGAGGGCCCAGTGGGCGACGCAGTGCTGAGACTGGTCCGCGACGGGATTGTTAGGTCCAAGGCGTCGACAGGAGCGGAGTGTACGCGCTCGGGCTGACGAGCCTGGCCGTTGATTAAGTGCCCAGCGGGCGACGCAGTGTTGCAACTGGTCGGGTCCAGGGCATCGTCAGGAGCGGAGTGGACGCGCTCGGCCTGACGAGCCTGACCGGTGGTTGGGTGCCCAGCGGGCGACGCAGTGTTGCAACTGGTCCTTGATGGGGCCATCGGGTCCAAGGCGCCGTCAGGAGCGGAGTGTGCGCGCTCTAGCTGACGAGCCTGGCCGGTGATTGATTGCCCAGTGGGCGACGCAGTGCGGAGACTGGTCCTTGATGGGATGGTTAGCTCCAAGGCGTCGTCAGGAGCGGAGTGTACGCGCTCGGGCTGACGAGCCTGGCCGGTGGTTGAGGGCCCAGTGGGCGACGCAGTGCTGCTTAACGGGGCCGTTGGGTCCTGGACGTCGTCGACGACGCTCGGGTCGGGGCCTACGAGCGAGTTACCGCCTCAACAATTAGCCTCGGCGGTCCCCCACCAAAACCGCTGCGACTATTGTAACCGCCGCTACAGCAAACACTTAAGCGGCCACCCGATCGCACCCTCAGCAAACACTTAAGCGGCCACCAGATCGCAGCCTCAGCAAACACTTAAGTGGCCACCCGATCGTCACGCCGCCTCAGCAAACACTTCAGCGGCCATCCGATCGCCCTACTAATAACCGATGCATCGAATCGCAGACGAATCAAAACAATAGCATCCGCTCCGCTTAGCCACTCTACTAAACTACTCCAATTATACGACCCACTTCAAATCCATAGAGTAAGCACTTTCCGTTAGATCAGCATTTTATGTTAGAATAAGAATCAACAAGCTAACCAAAAGAGAAATACAGAATCAGTCTTAAAGTTGAACTCAAACCATCCGGGCGTTTTATTCAAAATCTTGTGAAGTCAAAAGTGATTCCCATTTCGAACCTATCATAACTGGCGCAGTCGGTAGTCTTCGCCCACGAACGGATTCTTCAAAGGACCTTTGGACAATCAAGGACGAGCAGGATCCGAGACGACGAAGACCGAGAAGGATGTTTAGGATCCTAATTATTATTATGTAAGAAAGTGAGTAGAGTGAAGTGTGTGACATGGAGTGAATAGTAAAGTAATAGTAACAAAAGTAAAAGCAATAATATTGGAGAAAAGAGAGCCTATAATCAAGAAATATGTTAAGATCGGTAAAAGGAGTGAAGTACAGCGGGATCGAATCGTACCCTCAGGAAAAAGAAAATTAATATAGACTAAAACTAGAGGGTATGATATTGAATGCGAGGTGTATTAATATAAAAGAAAGAGTATGATAAAAAAAGGTAGAGAATTATAGTATTGAGCAGTGTGAGTGTGCAAGTAATTGATTATAAGTAAACTAAATAATGTTGATGTAGGCGAAAACTCAATCGAGGTCAAGTTGAATAACAGAAAGTATCGAGCATCGACCTAGTCATGGGTACCAACAGTTTGGCGTTAAGTAGGTCGGTGCGACCAACGGTGGTTGCAGGTCAAGCACTTCGATCGGCGTGGCAGCAGGTCGAGGGTTTGATGCGCACCGAGTGGTCCGGTCGAGCGGCTCGATCGGCGACGTTGTGGTTATAGTTAATACAGCATCCTGCACAGTGGGAAGTTAACTGAACAAGTAAATAATGATGGATGAATACTAGACAAACGGTGCACAATGTCAATAAGAAGTGCGCTGAGCATGGAGAATAATGTTCAGTTGTGAGTGAATATTTTATTTCGGTTGGACTTTCAGTTGTATTGAACGGCGAACTGTAGAGCACAGAGCGACTGTTTAGCAAGGGAAGTGCTAATTCGAAGTAAGACTGAATAGGAGAAGAGAAATCCATTGGCATGTATTAGACTACGCCTTGTAACGCACAGGGCGGTCGTTTAGCATGAAGGTGGAAGGAATAGAACAAGGAAAGAATATATAGCAGAGGACATAAGGTACACGATTTGGTCATTTACACGTAGTAGGTGACACACTGTGGTCACTTAGCGTAGGAATGACCGAAGACAATTATAAGACCAGGAGCGGTAAAAAGGAAATTAAAGAGAAAACTGGCAATGACTGTCCGCAATTAGTTGTTTAGCTGTATCTCACAGCTGAACAACTAGCTTCAGCATGCTAGGTGCAGCAACTGCTCGAAACAATAATGTTGGGGACGAAAACGGCTACTTAATAGATGATTGCAGAATAAATATTAATAGAAAGTCCATTGTTGCTATTGAAAAAAAAAAGAAAAAACTTTTTGAAGTTTAACTTACGCTAATTAATTACAGAACTCCAAGACTCCACACGGAAACTCACGAAGCCACTACACTATAACAACAACAGAAGATAAGAATAACATTAAGATAACCAACCAGCAGAACATATAGTAAATAAGAACACACATAATACTTACCTATTAATTATTATTACATCACTAAAATATTAAGCTAAGTATTATAAGAAAATTACGAATAAGCAGGATAGACTTTGGGAATTCCAAGAAAATTAAGTCCAAAAGTAATGCAGATAGAAAAAGAACCCGTAGCAATGGCAACAACAAGCGTACTAGAGGCGATTAAGGTAGTAGACCTAGTGGAGATTATTCCAAAGTATGAGGGAGAGTCTGGAAAATTAAACGGATTTATAGCAGCGGTAGAGCAGGTGCTAGGTCTTATTAAAGGGGAAGAAAGGTCGAGTGTAGGACTAATAGCATTAAGGGCCATTAGGAGCAAGATTGTAGGAGCAGCAGATAGGGCTCTGGATCTAGATGAATCGGAATTGAACTGGGACTGTATCAAGGAAACGCTAATAACACATTTCAAAGACAAGAGGTCGGAACAAGACCTAATTATGGAGTTAACACACCTGAAGGAAAAGAAATTGGATTTAGACACTTTGTACACGAAGGTTATGGCCTTGAAGAAAGCCCTTGTTAACCAGAACAAGGCCTCCGAACGGGGGATGATACTCAGGGGAGAGAAGCCCAAATGGTATGAGGAGATAGCTTTGAATGCCTTCATATCAGCGCTGGACGGACCAGTAGGTGTGACCATTAGGAACATGAGTATGCCAACTAAAGCAAAGGCATATGAAATAGCTTGTCGAGAAAGGAACTTAGGAGATATGGATAAAAAGAACCTGGAGCTAAGGAATCAGGAACTGACCGAGTCGCAAAAGAAGGAGGTAAAGAGATTCCGAAACAGGAGCACGAGGAGGTGCCGATTCCGATAGCGGAAACGCAAACAGGCACCTGGGCGCAGTATCGGTGGGGAGACAATGCCCAACCACCATTCCCAATGCCGTTCGCAATGCCAAATATGAATGGATGGCCAGGATTCGGGTGTTCATACCCAATGATGGGCAATTAATTTGGCCCAAACAATTTTGGTCAAGGAGAGACATCCGTGTACCCAAGGCAGTATCGCAACTACCAGAATAGGAACGCTAAATGGAATTATGGACAACAAAATCGAGACAGACAATGGAATAATAATTATAACTATAATAATGGCAAGCCCAGAGGGGGAAGTCAATTAGCAATTCAGGCACCAAAAGATACGCAAGGAAGTGGGCAATCGAGGATGTCTGGGAATTCAAACTATTCAGGGCAATCATATAACTCCAGGCAGTCGAATTTTTCAAACAATTCCAAGCGATCATATAACTCGACCAATAATTCCAATAGAGGCGAAAACAGATCGGCAACTGGGGGGCAGCTTCATAACATCCAAGAGGAAGATGGAAATTTTCAGCAGCTAGCCTCGAACAACCAACAGGATATCTAGGGACGAGGAAAGGTAACTCCACTCTACCGTATTTAAAGATCAGAGGTACCTCAGAAATAGTTAAGATATTAATTGATACAGGATCCACCTTTTTTTTACCCGGCGTGAATTGGGAAAAAAAAAAAAAAAAAAAAAAAAATAAAAATTTCTCTATTATTCCCTTTTTGAAGGATAATTGAATTAGGAGCCATTATTGATGTAGAAAAGGGGTGGTTCCACACGGCAAGCGGAAAGTTAAAGATTCATTTCGAGATATATAGACCAACAGATGTATACACGATAGAAGCAGGAACAAAAAGAGTTGTTCCCGTCCCGGTACAAATACAGGATGGGGATTTCTTGTTGAACGTCAATAAAGGAGGACATGGTTATCTCGGAAGGTATTTATACAGCGGTACCTGGACAGAGCCTAGTGGAAGTGACAAACTATGCAGAAGCAGACCAAGAATTGTTTTTAGAGGAACCGTTGAAGGTTACTGAATTTAAATCAGAACAACACTTCGAACTCAACAACATAGAGGAGGTAGGGAACGGAAATAAGGATATACCGTTTGACAAGATTAGAACGGAACATTTAAATTGTGAAGAATTGGCTGAACTGAGAAGGATTTGTAAGAAATACCCTAAGGTATTCCATAGAGAAGGGGATAACTTATCGTTCACGAATGCGGTCAAACACCAAATAAGAACAAAGGACGACATCCCGATATACGTCAGGCCGTACAGATATGCATTTAAAGAAAGGCAGGAGATCAGGAAACAGTTGGAGAAACTACTGGACCAGAGGATTATTAGGCATAGCCATTCTCCATGGAGTGCTCCGGTCTGGTTAGTGCCAAAGAAGAAAGACGCATAGGGGGAGAGAAAATGGAGGATGGTAGTAGACTACAGGAAGCTTAACGAAAAAGTCATCAAGGACGGGTATCCACTACCAATAATTAACGATGTGCTAGACAGTTTGGGAAGAGCAAAATAATTCTCAACCCTGGACTTGGCTAGTGGATACCATCAAATTGAAGTAAAGGAGGCAGATATTCCGAAGACAGCCTTCTCGGCAGAAGGCGGTCAATTCGAATACGTAAGGATGCCGTTCGGACTGAACAATGCTCTGGCGACCTTCCAGAGATTGATGAACAACATTTTCGGAGAATTGCTGGGGAAGTGTTGCCTAATATACATGGACGATATAATGGTATATTCAACATCCCTACAAGAACATATCACGGACCTGGAAAAAGTCTTTAAGAAACTTACTGAAGCCAATTTCAAGCTGCAACTAGACAAGACGGAATTTTTAAGGAAAGAAGTAGAATATTTAGGGCATGTAGTAACCCAACAGGGCATCAAACCGAACCCGGGGAAAATCGAGGCGATAAAGAAATTTGAAATTCCCAAGACTAGAAAACAGATTAAGTCCTTTCTAGGATTACTAGGATATTACAGGAAATTTATAAGAGATTTCGCAGCCATAACAAAACCAATGACAAGACAATTGAAAGGGAAAAAGGCCGTACAAGTGGACGAGGAATACAGAGAAACATTTGAGGTGTGCAAAACCTTATTGTGTAACGACCCGATATTACAATTCCCCGACTTCGGGAAACCGTTCATCCTTACTACAGATGCCAGCAATTATGCAATTGGAGCTGTCTTGTCCCAAGGGAATTTGGGGACAGATAGGCCAATAGCGTATGGTAGTAGGACGTTATCAGGAGCGGAGGTAAATTACGCGACCATAGAGAAAGAAATGCTGGCCATTATTTGGGCGATTAAACACTTTAGGCACTACCTGTTTGGCACCAAGTTTAAAATAGTGACGGATCATAGACCATTAACCTGGCTTATGAGCATCAAAGAACCTGATTCTAAACTAGTAAGATGGAGACTCCAAATGCTGGAATACGATTACGAGATAGTGTATAAAAAAGGATCTCTGAATGTGGTGGCAGACGCGTTGAGCAGGATCCAGCCAGAGATTAATGTGTTAGAAAATGTCTCGGAGGTAGCAACGAACGGTGAAACGATCCACTCTGCAGGAGAGGACTTACAGCTTGGGTTTCCTATATCGGAAAAACCATTAAATGAATTTAACATTCAGATAGTTGTTGAAGAAGGGGGACAATCGAAAATAAAGAAACAAATTCCATTTAGGAATAAACTAAGAATAACTTGGACAGAAAATACTTTCAATGAGGAAAATATTGCCCGGAGATTAAAGGAATTTTTAAAACCAAAAAGAACAGTAGCATTATTAATACCAGATAACTTAGTGATAACAATCCAGGACGTATATTGCAAGTACTTTGCATATAGTAAGCTGTATAAAGCAATACGATGTGTAATATTATTACCGGACATTACAGAGAAAATACAACAAGAACAAATTATTAAGGATTATCACGAAAGAAGTAATCATTGGGGAATAGATGAAACTTTAGCGCACCTAAAAAGAAGGGTGTTCTTTCCGCACATGAGACAGGCTATAGCACAAACAATTAATAACTGCGATAGTTGTCAAATACAGAAATATGACAGGAACCCACACAAAATTAAATACAGCATGACGGAAACTCCACAGGGACCCATGGAAGTAGTGCATATAGATTTGTATTTTATTAATAAGAAAAATATATTAACCATAATAGATAAGCTCTCAAGATATGCGTGGGGAAAAACGATTCCAGGAAAAGAAAGTATAAACGTAGTAAAGGCGATAAAAAATTTCATGGCTTTGTTCGGGATACCCAAAAAGATAGTATGTGACCAGGGAGTGGAATTCTCTTCCAACCTGTTTAAGGACTTTTGTAGGCAGTACGAATTAGAACTGCATACAACCTCCTTTCAACAGTCGTCAAGTAATTCCACAATCGAAAGACTGCACTCTACCTTGACAGGAATATATAGATTAATAAACGAGGCAAAGAAAACAAATAAAATGGAAATTAAGCATGAGGAAATACTGGACGAAGCATTCATAACATACAACAATGCTATTCATTCGGCTACAAAGTTAACACCACAGGAATTATTCATGGGTAGAACGCATAATTTTCTGAATAACATAGCGTTTAACAACGAGCATGATTATTTACAGAAAATCAATGCGTTTCAGGCCGAATTATACCCAAAAATCAGGGAGATGGTAGAACAGCGGAAAAATAAACGAATAGAATCAGCAAATACAAACAGTGAGCATCCGAACCCAGTAGAACCAGGGGATACAATATTTAGGAAGGAGAACAGGAGGGACAAACTTACCCCTAGATTTTCAAAACACAAGGTGCTGGAAGACAACGGATTAACACTAACATCTACCAAACCCCAGAAAATTCACAAAGAAAAAATTAGAAGACTAACCAAACCAAATGAACAATATCAATTACAGGTGGTCAGTGACCATGGCCGAAGGAAGGAGTCTCGAGATTCGGGAGTTACAAGGAGACGAGCCGTTAGCACAAATAAACTTAGGCCCTGCCAGAATAATACAAACACATAGGAATTTGATACACATAGTAAGGTTGCAAGAATATCAGGAAGCAATAGAAAACATAGAAAAGACACTCAGAGACATAGCTGACGATGCAGAAACAAGAGACCTCGTGAGAGCATTACAGAACAAGTTACATATGATTAAAACAAGACTAGAGACAATATGCCCTAAGAAAAGGAAACCAAGGGGACTAATTAATGGGTTAGGATCAGTTGTTAAGTCCATAACAGGAAATCTAGATGCAGAAGATGCAGAGAAATTAGAACAGGAAATAAGAAAAATACAGAACGAGGAGGAGAGATTACGAGAGGCCGTGTCCGCACAGGAGAAAACAGGTAACAAGTTCGGCATAATGTTTAAAAATTTGACGAAATATATTAATGAAGAACAAAGCAGGGTAGCCACGTTTATTAATAACTATAAGAATGGAATAAGTAAGACGTTTTTAGAAGAAGATAAGAGGATTTATAGGTTAGAATACATAGACAGGATTTCAGTAACAATAGATATGCTTGGATTAAATTTAAACGACGTTGCTGAAAGTTTATTGTTGGCAAAAATGGGGTTAATTTCAAAATTTATATTCGAAAAACAAGAAGCAACTAAATGCATACAGGAGTTAGAGGAACAGGGCGTTCAGATAACATCAGAGGAAAACATGTATGAATTTCTAGAATTTAAAGCTATAATGAATGAAACTGACCTAATATTTGCAATAAAATTACCAATTTTTAAAAATGAAACATATTCACTACATAGAATAATAGCACTACCTATGAATAAGACGGAATTTGTAATAACGCCAGAATATGTGGCAATGAATAATGAAAAGAAATGTACTATTATAAGAATAAATGTCAGCAAGTAAGGAACTTATATATATGTAAGAATGATAAAATTTTAAACCAAGTTAATGAAAATTGTTTAAGAAAACTGATCAGCGGAAAGGAAGCGGATTGTGAGACGAGAGATGCTGGGCTCAAAACAAGGATTTTTGAACCGGAAGAGGGGTATATCGCCGTTTTTAATGGAGAAAATTTGAAACTGCGTACGGACTGTGGTCAAGAAAGAACAATTAATGGATCAGCACTAATCACGTTCAACGAATGCAGAACTATGGTTAACAACGTCCAGTACGAAGCAACGGAGAGGCTTGGCACAGCCAAACTGAACCTGGATATACCACACATCGGAACTATCAACACAAATAGAACAACACAGGAACTGGGAATTCACGAACTAAAGATGGAAGATATAGAAACGAAACTACAAATCAACAGACTACAAATGGGAACCACTATACATACGACAGCGACATACTCGATGTTAATCATAATGTTGATAGTGTTGTTGGCCGTGGCCGTTTTCTCAAAAAGAACGACCACCTTCACACCAACTTCACCAATTGCGACGTTAACACCAACCATTAGTCCGCCTGCCACCTTCACATCAACTATTACTGCACCTGCCACTTTCACACCAACCATCGCTCCGCTATGGTCGGTAGTTCAATCTGAGGAGGGAGGAGTTACCGCCTCAACAATTAGCCTCGGCGGTCCCCCACCAAAACCGCTGCGACTATTGTAACCACCGCTACAGCAAACACTTAAGCGGCCACCCGATCGCACCCTCAGCAAACACTTAAGCGGCCACCAGATCGCAGCCTCAGCAAACACTTAAGTGGCCACCCGATCGTCACGCCGCCTCAGCAAACACTTCAGCGGCCATCCGATCGCCCTACTAATAACCGATGCATCGAATCGCAGACGAATCAAAACAATAGCATCCGCTCCGCTTAGCCACTCTACTAAACTACTCCAATTATACGACCCACTTCAAATCCATAGAGTAAGCACTTTCCGTTAGATCAGCATTTTATGTTAGAATAAGAATCAACAAGCTAACCAAAAGAGAAATACAGAATCAGTCTTAAAGTTGAACTCAAACCATCCGGGCGTTTTATTCAAAATCTTGTGAAGTCAAAAGTGATTCCCAATCAAGTACAACATTCCCATTTCGAACCTATCATAACTAGCGCGAGGTTCGGCTCCGGTGAGGTTGGGAATTCTATGATCGGCTCCTCCGTTGGCCGAAAGGGCATCCGAATCAAGCACGATGTGTAATGGACCTGGAGCAACTGGATCCAGTGGCTGTGACGGGTGACATACCTTTCGATGTGGTCGAAGAACTGATGCGGCACGCCTCCGTAGCCGACCCCGGCGTCGCTCGGCGTGTCATAGCGTGGTGTGGCAGGACGGCGAGGGCAAGGAATTTTCTCATCGCGGTGAGGAGGGCTGGCGTTCGCGCCCTCGTGGTCTGCATCCGACCCGTTGGATGACCGGGTGGAGGGTGGCCTCGTCGAGGTGTGCTGTGCCTCACGTCGCAGCCGCGGGTCTCGGGACTTGGGTAAGTCGACAATCTCCGGGTGGTCCATGGTAGTTTTCCTGCTGAAAATTACAAAACAGAGCTTTATCTAGCTTTAGATATGAATATCTATATATATACATATATCGTGACATATCCATAGCACCACATAAACTATGTACATGCCCTGCAGTTCCGGCTGTTCACAAGTGAATTTTGGCAATTGCCAATCATGTGTGTAGGAGAGGGAAAGGGATATTCCTAAGTTTCCCTCTCTTCCTCACTCTTATAATACGATTTCGTTGCTTGCACCCGACGGCGGCCCGACTCCAAATTTGTCTTCTATTCTTTCCTTTTTCTAATTGCACTGTTGTCATTCTCCGTTAGAAACAAAAAATTGGGTTTCGATGGAAAATACGGCTGAGGGGCGCTCGACTTATGTATACTCTTCTGATGTTAAAGTTCTTCAAATATAAATATAATATAACATATAATATATTATATATATATGTATATATATATATAATATTATTTAAATTATGGAACCTAGGTAACCATAACATTGATTACAAATGTATGTGGATACATATAATATAACTCGCGTGTCATTTATGGTCGGTTATATCTAAAAAGAAGGGTATACTAAAAGGGTGAAAAATAAAATTGAACTGCGTCATTCTTTTGCGTAGTGCGTTGACAATATGTTGTCAAATTTCTTAATTTGTGCAACGGGAAGCGGAAATGTTTAAAAATCATGTAAGTGTCGTTAATATTACAAAAATATTATGTTTTTTTACTACAAACTTATTTAAATCTTTTTAGGATATACAGGCTGTACGATAAATTCGTTTGAAAGGTAAGTTTGCTTTAAATTAAAAAAAAGTAATATATAATATGTAATACCGAAAATATTTTTTGTACCATAGATGGACGCAAAACAGCCGATGTCTTGCAAATACTCCACATAAATGGTAAAAAAAAAACTTTCGAATTTCATATTTTTAATGTGCATAATCTTATGTTACAAAATAAGGTATTTTATAAAATAAAAAAAAAATATATATATATATTGTTTTTCATATGAATTTGGGGATGAAATTTTGAACATTGGCATATATGATTTCCCTAAGGGCGATCCTCGAGGAAAACCCCGCTTCCACTTCCGCTACGAATTCCTCTATGCCTTATACGAATTTTTTCCATACAAAATTCGTATAAGGCACCGAGGAATCGTTCGATGAAACGGCCAAAAAGTTCATCGAGAGCTGCACCTATGAAGAAAACTTGAATCCCATACAAAATTCCTCGCGCAATTCCTCGGTGCGGGCATACCTTCGTACCCCTGTTCATCGGTGCTTCCTCGCGGATTTCATATAGGAAAAAGCTATTTTGGAACTGCAGGATGTCTACACACCCATACACTCACACACACACATCTAATACTTGCTAGAACTTACCCTTGACACTTAGATTAAAATATGCAAATTTACCGAACATGATCCTTAACCAAATTAAACCTAAACATAATTGAGGATGGAAAAGTACTTGTAAACCAATCCTCAGACTTAACATTTTAGATAGAAACGCGCATTCAGCACGTTCCCATAATCCAGATTCCCAAACCAAAGTCGTAAACTCAAATTTCGGGACCAAGGCCATAAACAAATTCAAACCCAAGAATCCAAAGTCCAATCGGGAAAGTTCTTAGCCTAAACAATAAAACACACTCAGTTAGAATAAACACACTCAAGTAAAGCTCGAAAGCTCCACAACCGAGGTATGATCGTAAAGGAAGTCAGAGTTAGGAGTTGAGTTCAGTTTGAGACTTGCAAGCAGGGACCGCAAATAATTATTATGAGTTTAAAAAAATTTAAGCCCAAAATAGTCTCCAAAAAAATTGGAAAAAATTGTCATAAGTTAAATTTTCATGGCGAATTCAAAAACAAGATAAATGTTTTTTTTTTCAATTTTTACGAAAAAAATTGATTTTTAATACTTAAAATTAATTTTAATAATAAAAATTAATAATAAGTATTAAGTATCAATTTTTATATAAAAATTACGCAATAACTTTTATTTTCAATTTTTATTATATAAATTGAAAAATAAAAATTATTCAATAACTTTTATTTTAAAAATTGGAAATAAAGATTGAATCTATATATATATACATACTTATTATATACCATCTGAAAGGTATTGATGTGTAGATCATTTATATACATACACATTGGATCTGGCTTCTACGGATCAAAAGATATATTAGATATATATATAGATTCAATCTTTATTTTCAATTTTTAAAATAAAAGTTATCGAATAATTTTTATTTTTCAATTTATATAATAAAAATTGAAAATAAAAGTTATTGCGTAATTTTTATATAAAAATTGATACTTAATAATTATTACTAATTTTTTATTATTAAAATTAATTTTAAGTATTAAAAATCAATTTTTTCGTAAAAATTAAGAAATAACTTTTATTTTGTAATTTTTTGCTTTTTTAATTATAACCGTTACAGTCCCTGCTTGCAAGTGACAGGTCGGTGTTCTTCCACTAAAGAATATTTGTAACCAGTTGAATGTAAGAAATAAAGTTAATTTTTTTTTTTTTATTGAAAACTTATGGTTCAAACATTTAATTGGCGCAGACGGTAGGATTTCTTTAAAAAAAGTCCTTTAAAAGTCATCGGTACTGATCAACAAGAAGGATAATACTATACGACTAGTTTATCCTGATCAGCGTAAAAATATGTGAATAAAGAAAGTGATTAAAAAGAAATCCGCAAACGAATTTATGTGCAGCGCGACTGTATATAAAAACAATCAATTAAAAATCCAATTCGGTCAATAACTCTGCGAATTTTCGTGTGACAATATTGCAACAATATCTTCAAAAAGAATAAAAACTTCAAAAGGCGATAACATGGCAACGTCACAGTTAGCCCAACTATCCGAGATCCATCTCAATCAATTGATTGCACAGATCAAAGAATTACCATATTTCGACGGTAACCCAATAGAGCTCAGCCGGTTCATCACACGGGTCGAGTATCTGTTTCAGTTGTACCCAACACAGGATGTGAGGCAAAACCATATCATGTACGGGGCCATCGAAAGGATTATTGTGGACTCAGCACATGCCGTCATCGCAGAAGAGAAAGCTACAACATGGATGCAGACGAAACTGGCCCTGATCAAAGCGTTCAAGGACCACAGGCCATATGAAGATGTCATCCGCAATGTACACCAGACACCTTACCAGGGAAGCATCAGTAAGTTCGTAAATGAACTTAAGATCAGATCCTCCGTAGTTTTAAATAAATTAGAATTAGAAATGGACCAAACAGATAAGGCAATTTACACAAGTTCATTGAACAGAACAATCAGGGATTGTATCGAGAAAAAAGGACCGGACAGATTATATAATTCCTTATCGAAAAAAGATATCACAACCATTACTAACTTAAAAGAAGCAGCAATGACTCTAGGCCATTGGGACTCAGACCCATATGATAATTATAAACCCAGGCATTATGACCATCGTAGGAATTCGGGAAATTCAAAGCAGAATCATTACTATCAGAAAAATAATTAAAATCATTATTCTCGATTTAATTATTCAAATTATAATTCAGGATCACATAATTCAGCAAATACTCCGAATTCACCTAATAAAAATCAAAATACTAATCAATACCAGGGTAATTATCACGAATATAAAAGGAATTTAAACCAAGGCAGAGCTCAAAACCCTATGAATCATCAAACCCAATCCACTAATTCACCCAACGCACCCGTCAAAAGACAGAGGGAAATCGAAAGCGCACAGAATAGAATGGACGTAAATTTTCAGCAAATAGCCTCGGAAACGGAAAACAGTATCCGTATATCAGAGTAATAATTAAAGATAAAACTTTGAAAGCAATGATAGATAGAGGATCTTCCATTAACATCATGAAGGAAAATCTAGGAAATTTTAAAGAAACCAGTGAAAATCAGAAAGTCTATACAATAAGCGGGCCTACCAATCTACTTAAAAGCGTAACATTAAGCCCCAGCAAAATTTGCCCAGTAAAACAAAAATTCTACTTGCATAATTATACCCTTGCAGAGCAAAAGGGTATTATAATTTCAGTCAGAAGTTTGCAACGCAGTGAAGGAGACACCTCAGACCCCATAAAGTATATATATTCTTGATCAGCATTGTTCAGGCCTCTCCCGCTCTCCCTCTCCCGGAGCTTCTCCCCACACCGCACTCTCCCTCTCCCGAAGCTTGGAGCATGTCGCGCTCGGCCGTCCAGGCTCTCCACTCCCCGAGCGCGAGAAGTCTCCGCTGCGCCTCCAAGCGCCTAGCTTAGCTTAGCTTAAATTAGTTACAAAACGTCAACGCACTGAATAAACGCCCGGCCGGTCCGCGCTATACCCGAAATTTCCAAGTTCTTTTATTTTCGCGATCGCCGAGTGTGTTATTTCTTGCCCCCACAGCTAACACCGCCAGCCGTCGCTGACCAAGGAGTTGCTGCCTTCAAGAAGGACGCCCCGCCACTTCATTTTTTGATCCAATCGAGCCAGATTCGATCAGCGCCCGAAATTGCTCAAGATAAGTACGAAGATCTACATATATTAATTTGCCGGTCTGCAGTCAGCCACTCGAAAACACTGTTTCGTTTGACTTTCTGCATGATTTTTTCTAAAAATCCAAGTCCGATTTAATCCGAAAACGGCAATTATTAAGATCTCTTCCATTTTCCGTTTTTCTTTGATCGTGCCGCCATATTCCTCCAATTCCTCTTTGGCCCGTACATCAAAGTGAAACCGTACACATATGTATGTACATACAAGTATACATACATCAAATGAGCAAAATTCCAAAACTTTAATAAAGAGCTAAAATTGCAAACTTTAATAAAAAGTGCAAATTCCGAAATTGAATAAAAGTGAAAAATCCAAAATTTAACGACAAGTGTAAAGTGTGCAAAATATTCGAAGTGAACAGTGAAGAAATAATTTCTGTGAAAAAATTCCAAGTGTTCTACCGAAAAAGGGCCCCCATTTTCAAAGTGTTTTTTTTTTCACTGCAGTCCTACGCTAAATATTTTGCACACCTTTTCTTGCAATACAGTCCACTTAATTAAAATCGAAAGCTCAACACATACCCGCCGGCAATATTTTTTAATAAATTTTCCGCCAAAAATAAAAATACATACATACATAATTATCCAAATATATTCCATATACATCATACATATTTTCTACTTCCTACAGCGAAAATATACCAACATTAAAAGTTTTCCGTCGGCCTCCGTGTAGCATAAAATAAATAATTACAATCCACCACCGACTAGGAAAACTTTGTTGGTTTCAGTGTGTTTTTTTATTTCCAACATTTTTTTTGCGTGAGCGCGAATTGCACAAACGCACATACATAAATATATCTCCAAATATATTCCATATACTCCATACATATGTATTTTCTACTTCCTACAGCGAAAATATACCAACATTAAAAGTTTTCCGACGGCCTCCGTGTAGAATAAAATAAATAATTAAAATCCACCACCGACTCGGAAAACTTTGTTGGTTGCAGTGTGTTTTATTTCTAACATTTTTTGGCGTGAGCGCGAACTGCACAAACGCACATATATACATATATACACTTATATCCAAATCCAGCATACCAATATACACATATACACCCATACCCATTAGGGAGCCGTTGCACGACATCCAGTGCAAGGTCTTAAACATATAAATTTTTTCCAAAGACAAAATAAATTATTTCTGAGCTGCAATAAATAAATTCCAACTCCAATAACAACACATAATTAATATTCCAGTCAAATTAAAATTAAAAATACCAAAATAATTGGAAATTCATTTTTTTTATTATTTGATTTGTTTTTTTGTCCAGCAACATACAATAATTTAAAAAAAAAAAATTTATTTCTTTGTCTGGTTCCAAAAAATTTAAGTGTGAACGTCACTCCGTACGGCACACCGTTTGTTGATAGCTCAGAAATTAAATATTTGCAAATAAATTATTTTGGATAAATAATTAACTTCCATTCTTCGAATAAACTACCCGTTTGGGTTTTTTTTGTCTTTACCACAGTTGGTATCATTTTCTAAAATAAAGTAAATAAATACCACACAAAATAATAATCACATATCCGAATTATAAATATACTAATTATAATATTCTTAATAACATTAAGAATAAATATTATTTAAATTATTCTGGATTTTTTTTCGCTCCTGTGCATATTAAATATACCCCGTTTCCACTGGGCATATATTCCTTTTTAATTTATCGTCGCTTCCATAGACCGTCTCCCTTTAGCGAGACAAATTCCACAAGTCAGCTAAATACAATTTTTCAAGAGTGCAATTCCAGCAACAAAGGTCTAAAATTTGTTTCTCACGACCAGCACACTCGTTTTCCAACCGAGGGTTCGTTTTTTGGCATGTCCAGTGAAGGTGGGAATAAAAAATCTCCCATTCCACCAACAAAAACTCCGAAAATTGTTGTCAAGCCGCCCACACCTAAACCTTCCAGTAAGACTCCCTCTCCCCAAGCAAGGCTCACTCGTTCCGAGACAAAAATGGCTCTAGCTGCGTCCGATCTTGCGCTGAATCAATTCATTCAGGTTTCAGATCGACTCAGTGAATTCGAAGCGAGATGCAACACTCCGTCGCCGACTCCCCCGAGCATGTCCATGCTAAATACCCGACGCGAAGAGGTCCGAGCATTGTGGGAGCGCATCAAAAAAGAGTACGATGAGTGCAATGTACGCCTGATTTCAGCCGGAGACAGTGCAGCTGACAGCTTGCCAATTCTCCGAGCGAAATATAATTATTGCTACGGCGTCTACGAAAGGTGTGGTGCGAATATAGAGGATCTTATTGCGCAAGCTCCACGAACCCCCCAAACACAAGCTGATCCGTCCCAGACCTACGTTCCTTCAGGTTGTCGGCTACCTCCGTGTGATACCGAGGTCTTCACCGGCGATTATCTTCGCTGGCCGACGTTTAGGGACCTTTTCACGGCGATCTATATTAACAATCCAAGATTGACGCCGGTCGAGAAATTGTTCCACCTGAATTCCAAAACGAGTGGCGAAGCACACACAATTGTGGCAAAGTCGCCTTTAACTAACGATGGTTTTCGCTCAGCCTGGGATAACCTAACTAAGCGTTTCGAAAACAAACGGTTGTTAGTAAACAGTCATTTGAAAATACTGTTCAATGTGCAGTCCATCACTCAGGAATCTGGGCCAGCTTTGCGAGAGCTTCAAGACACCATCCAGAGTTGCCTTACCGCTTTAGAAACGAGCGATATTAGCACCGACAATTGGGATTGCCTATTAGTTTATATGGTCTCCGCCAAACTTCCAAAGTTGACACATTCCCTCTGGGAGCAGTCGCTCCACAACAAGGTCGATGTTCCCTCTTGGCAGGAGTTAAATAATTTCCTCACTGAGCGTCACAGGACACTAGAGGCCATAGATGACGTCCGTCCGTCAGGCTCTAGTCAGCCTCAGCCCAGAGCAGCAGGCTCGAATTCCACGGCACGTAGGATCCATCCCTATGAAGCTAGAGTAGTACCCAGAGGTAAAGGGTGCGACTTGTGCAATAGAGAAAACCATCCAGTGCGGACATGCGCACGGTTTCTCCGGATGTCTGTCGATGAGCGGTCCGCCTATATCAAAGGCAAAAAGCTGTGTCTGAACTGCTTCGCACGAGGACATCAGCTACGGGACTGTGACAGCACTCATAGTTGCTTCACGTGCCGCGGCCGCCATCACACGCTTCTCCATCGAGGTAACGCGTCTCCAACGCTCTCGACTCCAACTCCAACTTCTTCGCCCAGGTCAAGACCAACTACGACCGCTCCAGCGACTACCAGTGCCGCAACCTCCACGGTGCAAAATTATCTTGCCACGGGTCATAGATCCGTCTTGCTGGGCACCGCCATTATTGACGTTTGCCATTTGGGATCAACCTTCAAGGCTCGTGCCTTGATCGACTCTGGATCGGAGGCAACATTCATGACCGAGCGGCTGTTCAACTTGATTAAGTTGCCTCATCAGATCATTCGAGCCCAAGTCTCCGGCTTAAGCCAAACACTGGCAGCAGAGTCCAAAAAGCTCTGCCAATTTTCAATTCGATCTCCGACCAGGCCTGGCCTGCAACTAGACGCGACGGCGTATGTCCTTCCGCAATTAGCTGGTCAACTTCCGTCCTGCTCAATTCCGCAGCATTTCCTACGGGAACTTCCCGAATTTTCTTTGGCAGACCCGAAATTCTATGAGAGTGCACAAATAGACGTGTTAATCGGGGCTGATCTGCTGCCTTCCATACTCCTAAGCGGCACCCGAGCAAACGTCTGTGGCTCTCTTCTTGGTCAAGAGACCATATTCGGTTGGATCCTTACCGGACCAATACCAGCTGCTAGGCAAGAGCAAATTTCTGCTTTCTCCACTCGAATCTCCCATATATTTGATTCAAACCTGGATCAACCTCTCACCAAGTTTTGGGAGGTGGAGGATCTGCCAATAAAAATGGCAAAAGATTCCGATTTGGCTTGTGAGGAAAATTTCCTCCGGACAACCACGAGAGACTTTAGTGGAAAATATATCGTACACCTTCCATTCCGTGATCCAGAGAACGTAAAGTCCGCCCTGGGACACTCCAGATCCTTCGCGTTGGCTCAATTCTTAAGAAACGAGCAGCGTTTAAAAAGGGACAGCCAACAGAAAATGAAACACTTGAAAGCGCTCCATCAGCAATTCCGCGCTCGATGGAAGGATGAATACCTGAAAGAGCTCCACAAGCGCAACAAGTGGAAGTGTCCCACCGAGAATATGCGTGTCGGGGACATGGTCGTCATCAAAGACGACAATCTGCCCTCAAATGAGTGGCGACTCGGTAGAATCGACTCCGTCTTTCCTGGAGCCGATGGCAATGTCCGCGTAGTCGACATCCGGACGGCGCGCGGCATTGTCCGGCGTCCAGTAGCCAAAATTGTTCTCCTCCCCGGAGAGGCTCCCCAAACTTCTACCCAGTAATCCATACTTCGTTGTCCGTAGTCCGTAAGGCCCGAATCTTTCCATTATAAAACATCTTCCTGTGTTTTTTTTTCTTTTTCATGATCCAACGCCGACATTCGTAGACAATGGCTCCGCGTAAGCAGAACGCTCAAGTGTTGGAGAGCAGGCGGACTCGAGGCACGCAGTCCTACCGGTGCCGAGTCTGCCGGGGGATCCACCCTCTAAAGAGGTGCCAGAGGTTCCTCAAGTTGAGCGCGGAGAAGCGGCTACGGGCAGTTCTGGTTAATAAGTACTGCGCAAATTGCCTTGCCCACGAGCATTCGCAAGGGGACTGCCGTAGCGGTGACCGGTGCAGGGCGTGCGATGAGGAGCATCACACGCTGCTCCACATCACCGAGCCTTCCAAGCCTTCCAAAAGGGGCTCCGCTTCTCAGCAGCGTTCGCGCCGGCAAGATCCGCCAACTCGCAGAGCGCTTGCTTCTCCACCGCGCTCAGCATCCTCGACACCAGAGCCCTCGACTCGCGCACGCGCGCTGCTCCGACGCTGGCAACCCTCCTTCAACACCACGTCGTCAACGTCCTTCCGACGGCTTTGGTCACCCTGGAGGCGGGTCCGAAGATCGTGGACACCGTGGCTCTCATAGACCCCTGCTCGCCTCAAAGCTGCATCGACGCCACCCTGGCGTCCAGCCTTCGTCTGCCGACCACCAATGTCGGAAAGGAAAGGGTGTGCACGGCGCTACTCCGATCGAAGGTCGTCGAGGGAGCTGCGTTGGATGTCGTCCTAAAGATCGAACCCGGCGTCGGCGTCCGCACCCCCATCCGAGCGATCGACGAGTCTGTCGTCGGCCGCTACAAGGACCTTCCGCTGGCCGACAAGCGGTTCTATCTGCCGGCGTCGATTTCCATGGTCCTGGGTGCGGATGTCTACGCCAAGGTCATCCAACCAGGATTCCACCTGGTCGCCGAGGGATTGCCGGTGGCCCAGAAGACCATCTTCGGCTGGATCCTGTCCGGCGCCTGCAACCAGGGCTAATTATGTTGCAACGCCAGCGGTTGCAAGGGGGGCGGAATGTTCAGGCCTCTCCCGCTCTCCCTCTCCCGGAGCTTCTCCCCACACCGCACTCTCCCTCTCCCGAAGCTTGGAGCATGTCGCGCTCGGCCGTCCAGGCTCTCCACTCCCCGAGCGCGAGAAGTCTCCGCTGCGCCTCCAAGCGCCTAGCTTAGCTTAGCTTAAATTAGTTCCAATACGTCACCGCACTGAATAAACGCCCGGCCGGTCCGCGCAATTACCGAATTCCAAGTTTCCGTTTCTTTGCCGCGATCGTCGTGTGTTATTTCTTGCCCCCACAGCTAACACCGCCAGCCGTCGCTGACCCCAGGAGTTGCTGCCTTCAACGTTGGACGCCCCGCCAATTCAAGCATCACGATCAGAATCCAAATCCGTCTGTACGTTTGTCCGTCTGTCCGTCTGTCTGTCTGTCCGTCTGTCCGTCTGTCCTCCTGTCGGTTTCTATGTAAACTAGTCTCTCAGTTTTAAAGATATCTCGCTGAAACTTTCCCAAAAGTTGTGTAGTTGTTGCACGCAGTATATAGGTCGGAACGAGCCGGATCGGCCGACTATATCGGATAGCTCCCATACAAGAGAATGAAATAAAAAATTCTTACTCCGTTGTTTTTGATCAGATCGACTTGATTTCTTCCAGATGGCGTTTTCTAACTGCTATTGAATTTCGTATTAAATTTTATCAAAATCGGATAACTCTATCATATAGCTGCCATAGGAGAGATCAAAAAATATATATATAAATAATGGAAAAAAATTATAATGTCGTTGTTTTTAATGCCACGAGCATGATTTTTGGATCATCAAGTTTTTGAAACACTCTTAAATTGAGAAAAAAATTTTATAAAAATCGGAGTACTATATCATATAGCTGCCATAGGAAAGATCGAAAAATCTATATAGAAATAACGGAAATAAAATTATAACCTCGTTGTTTTTCATCAGACAATCATGATTTGTGGAATATAGAGTTTTCTAATGAGTCTTGATATTAAATTTTATCAAAATCGGACGACTATATCATATAGCTGTCATATGAACAATATGGTAAATAATAGAAAAATCGTCATAGATTCGATGTTGTTAGCCTTTATGTATTTTGTTTGACATATTTAATGATTGCAAGGGTATATAAGCTTCGGCTTGCCGAAGCTAGCTTCCTTTCTTGTTTTTCAGATAATTATGACATACTAATAGGCAGAGATTTTCTGAAAGAATGTAAAGCTAAAATAGATTATGAAGAAGAATCAGTCACATTAGGAAACAAAAAATTTTTTATGAATCTGGTGAAGATAATAGAGAGGGCAAGACCGCACCAAAGTGCCTTAGCCCAAAATCATCTGAAAAGAAAGAGAAAAAGGATAAGACCGCACAAGAGTGCCTTAATCCACCTCTATCAGAAGATGATTTAATTTTGCCATAAACAATGAACTCAGGGAATGTAACGAATTCCGTCTTGAACATTTAAATGAGGAAGAGAAAGAAAATTTAAAAAAGGTTTTGTTTGAATTTAAAGACATTCAGTACAAGGAAGGTGAAAATTGGACTTTTTCGAGTACAATAAAACATTCAATACAGACAAAACACGAGGACCCAATAACATATATAAGAAGCCATACAAATATCCGCAAACTTTTGATGAAGAAGTCAATACTCAAATTAATGAAATGATTGAACAAGGAATAATTCGAAAATCGAAATCTCCTTATTGTTCACCCATTTGGATAGTACCAAAGAAAAGTGATGCTTCAGGAAAGAAAAAATTCAGATTAGTAATAGATTACAGAAGTTTAAATGAAATCACAATAAATGACAAATTCCCAATGCCTAGAATGGATGAAATTCTAGACAAACTAGGAAAGTGTCAATATTTCACAACAATCGATTTAGCCAAAGGCTTCCACCAAATTCAAATGGATGAAAACTCCATAGCAAAAACAGCATTTTCGACTAAGCATGGCCACTACAAATATGCCAATTGGTCTCAAAAACGCCCCTGCGACTTTTCAAAGATGTATGAACAATCTTTTAGAAGATTTAATCTATAAAGATTGTTTAGTATACTTGGATCACATTATAATTTACTCCACTTCGTTAGAGGAACATATTTTGTCTCTTAAGAAAGTCTTTGAAAAATTAAGGAACGCAAATTTGAAATTACAGCTAGATAAATGTGAATTCATGAAAAAAGAAACAGAATTTTTAGGTCATGTTGTAACCACAAATGGTATCAAACCTAACCCTAATAAAACAAATGCTATAACAAATTTTCCAATACCTAAGACTCCAAAACAAATAAAGTCATTTTTGGGATTATGCGGCTTCTATCTTCTATTACGAAATCAAATACCTACCTGGAAAAGAAAACTATGTAGCTGACGCTCTATCCCGAACAAAAATAGAAGAAAACATGTTAGGAGAAGTAGCAGATAGTGTAGACGCTACCGTACACAGTGCACAAGAAGACAATCAAAATTACATACCAATTACGACCATTTAACTATTTTTCTAGACAGATCGAATTAATGAAAGGAAATGAAGAGAAAACGGACGTTCAACATTATTTCCATAAAATTAAAATCAAAATAACTTATAAAGAAATGACAGAAGACCGAGCGAAAGACATAATTAAAGAATATTTGTGTACTAAGAAAAGCGCTATCTACATACATAATGAATCAGATTTTCCAACATTCCAGAAAGTTTTCGTTGAAATAATTAATTCAAATCATTTAACAAAACTAGTGAAATGCACCATCAAATTAGAAGATATCTTAACGTACGCAGAATTCAAAGAAAAGATATTAAGCAATCATAAAGAAGTATTACATCCCGGAATAGAAAAGACGATCAATTGGTTCAAAGAGAAATATTATTTCCCCGATCATCAGAATCTAATCCAGAACATTATTAACGAGTGCGAAATTTGTAATATATCTAAAACGGAACACAGAAACACAAAACTTTGAAAGCACCCCAGAAATACAAAATATCCGTGAAAAATATGTAATGGATTTTTATATAGTGGGTAATCAACAGTTTTTGTCTTGTATTGACGTGTATTCGAAATTTGCCTCATTAGTAGAAATAACAAGTAAAGATTGGTTAAAAGCGAAAAGGGCTATAATGAAAATATTCAACGAAATGGGAAAACCGCAGGAAATTAAGGGAGATAAAGATTCAGCATTTATGTGTGTAGCTTTACACAATTGGTTAAATTCAGAAGGAGTAAAAATTCAGGTAACAACAAGTAAAAACGGTATATCAGACGTGGAAAGATTCCATAAGACAGTTAACGAAAAATTAAGAATTATCGGAAGCGAAACAAATATCGAAAATAGGTATACCAAATTCGAATTGATACTCTACATTTATAACCACAAAACAAAACATAATGCCACAAACAGAATACCAGCCGACATTTTCATGTATGCAGGAGCACCCGATTATAATACACAAGACAAGAAAATTAATAAAATCAACCAGTTAAATAAAAATAGACATGACTATGAAATAGATACCAAATATAAGCAGTCACCATTAGTAAAATCAAAAACAACTAACCCATTCAAAAAGACAGGAAACATTAGACAAGTAGATGAGAAACAATTTGAGGAAACCAATAGAGGCAGGAAAATCACTCATTATAAGTCAAAATTCAAAAAAGAAAAAGATAATTAATGAAAGCAAATATGATAATTCCAGACAAACCGAAGAAACCTAATGGATTCGACAGCCTCTATAAAATCATTATGTTTATGATCATACTAACAACTTCACTTCAAATGGCGAAAGGACAAAGTATCGAAATTAATCCAATAAAAGCCCAAAATGGATACTTGATGTTTAAAACAGGCACGATAGATATTCCAACCAGTTATGAGAACCATTTTATAAGTATTAATATCACGAAAACAGAGCAAATCTTTGAAAAATTAATAGAAGAAGCAAATGAATTCAAAGGAATAGTGCAGATAGAATACTTAGTGGGAAAACTCCAAAGAGAAATTAATGGAATTAAAATCGCAAAACGTAGTAAGAGAGGGTTATTAAACATCGTACGAACAACTTACAAATACCTATTTGGAACATTGGATCAGGATGACAAAGAAGAGTTAGAACAGAAAATCGATACCCTAGCCGAAAATAGTATCCAAAGTAACGATTTAAATAAGATTATCGACGTCATAAATAATGGATTAGATTTAATCAATAAATTTAGAGACGAAAAAGAGAAAGAACAACAGGCTAACGTACTAATATTTAACCTACAACATTTCACAGAATACAAAGAAGACATTGAGTTAGGAATGCAACTAACAAGACTTGGAATCTTTAACCCCAAACTACTAAAACACGATAATTTAAAACAGGTGAATTCCGAGAAATTGCTCAAAATCAAAACTTCTACTTGGCTCAAAACTGATACAAACAAAATTCTGATTATTTCCCATATTCCTACCGAAATATTTAAAGCCCCTGTTTTCGAAATTATTCCATATCCAGATGAAGATAATAACATACTAACAGAAAATACGGTCAATAAATATTTCCTACACGAGGAAAAAGTATTTGATAAAGAAACAGGAAAGATAGTATTTGACGAATGTATAAATGGAGTAATTAGACAAGAAGACACAGGCTGTAAATACACTAAAACGCATAAAAATTTCCAAATTAACTATATTGAACCAAACATTTTATTGACATGGAATATCCCTAAAACATTTTTAAATCAAAATTGCATCAATAAAGAAATTTCTATTAGCGGAAATAACTTAATTAATATTCTTAATTGTTCAGTTCAAGTGGACGAATTCATCCTCTCAAACACAATGTCAGATTACACTCAAACCGTTTATGTCAGTAATAATGTAACAAAATTAGAACCACTAGCTTACATCCAAACAAAAGAAATTATAGAAACACATACAAAATATTATAATGTATTCCAAATAATAACTACAACTACATTTGTAATTACAATTATAAGTTTATCTTTGTATTTATTCTATAAGTTCAAAAATATTCCAAGAAAATTAATTGTTAAATATGTAAAACCAAAGGAAGAAACACCGAAAGATCCAGAAATTGTAAACGATCAACCTAGCATGAACATAGGAGAAAACATAATGGTATACCCAAGTTTATCGTCCTGAGGACAGGCCGCATTCAAAGGTTGGGGGAGTGACATATCCATAGCACCACATAAACTATGTACATGTCTACACACCCATACACTCACACACACACACCTAATACTTGCTAGAACTGACCCTTGACACTTAGATTCAAATATGCAAATGTACCGAACATGATTAACCACTTAAACCTAAACATAATTGAGGATGGAAAAGTACTTGTAAACCAATCCTCAGACTTAACATTTTAGATAGAAACGCGCATTCAGCACGTTCCCATAATCCAGGTTCCCAAACCAAAGTCGTAAACTCAAATTTCGGGACCAAGGCCATAAACAAATTCAAACCCAAGAATCCAAAGTCCAATCGGGAAAGTTCTTAGCCTAAACAATAAAACACACTCAGTTAGAATAAACACACTCAAGTAAAGCTCGAAAGCTCCACAACCGAGGTATGATCGTAAAGGAAGTCAGAGTTAGGAGTTGAGTTCAGTTTGAGACTTGCAAGTGACAGGTCGGTGTTCTTCCACTAAAGAATATTGGTAACCAGTTGAATATAAGAAATAAAGTTAATTTTTTTTTTATTGAAAACTTATGGTTCAAACATTTAATTATATATATATATATATATATCTATATATATAAAAGCAAGTTGTGTTAGTTCCACCACTTATAACTTAAGAACGGCTGAACAGATTTGGCTGAAAATTGGTAGGAAGGTAGCTTAGAGCCCGGAATAGGAGTTAGGGTACTTTTTATTCCGTTCGACATACCAAAAATCGCATATAAACTGAGTTATTACCTCATCAAACTGACAAGCACACACTACCATAGCATTTTAACTCAATTTTTTTAAAGTGAGTAGAAATTATTTGTGATTTTGGTGAATTGAAGTGAAGTGAAGTTTTTCGTGCTTTTTGTGAATTGAAGTGAAGGGAAGTTTAATTAATAATGCCGCGACCAAGACGATCGAATCTTTCCCGACAAAGCCGTAATGCAAGAAGACTACAAAATACTGCAAATGGAAGGTCTGAAGAAGAACAAAACATTGAACGTGAACAGAACCGCGTTAGAATAGGTCGACTTCGTGCTTCTCAATCAGCAGAGCAAAGAGAGGCAATCCGTAATACGGCTCGGTTGACAATGCAGAATCGTCGAGCTTACAACAGAGGTCAAGAAATAGATCATTTGCGACGCAGAAGAAATTTATCAAGTGCTGATTTGAATCGAGCAGCGTTTCAATACGATTGCATCACTGATTACAGCTTGCATCCTAGCGTTTGCATTGGGCAAATGGACGTTGTTTGCGAGTATTGCGGTGCACTGAAGTTTTCCGGAGAAACGCCTGGATTATGCTGCTTTAATGGTAAAGTTAAATTGCCATTGTTGACTCCGCCACCTGAGCCATTGTATTCGTTGCTTTGTGGTGAAACACAAGAATCACGCCACTTTCTTGCAAATACCCGAAAATACAATGGTTGTTTCCAAATGACGTCATTTGGGGCAGATATTATCGAAGAACGAGGATTTAATCCGACATTTAAGGTTTTTTTTTTGTTTGTATTACATAGAATATAGTTAAAGAATAACTTACTTTATCTTAGATACAAGGGCAGATTCACCATCGAATTGGATCATTACTACCTTTCGAAGATACACAAAAAAAATTTTTACAAATATATTTCATGGGCAACATGGAAGAACAACTTGATCGACGTCTAGCGATCAATGAAGGGATGAAGCGAGCAATTCTTCAAGACATGCAGTGTCTGCTTCATGAACATCATGCGATGGTCAGGTTGTTTAAGAGTGCTTTAGAGCGCATGCCAAATGATGACTATAAAGTTGTCATAAAAGCAGATAAACGACCATCTGGAACACACGAAAGGACATTTAATGCTCCAACAATAGACGAAGTCGCCATCCTGATTGTTGGTGAACAATTTGGAAACCGCGATATTGTGCTTAAACGTCGCGATACTGGGCAACTGCAACAAATATCTGAAACTCATCGATCATATGACGCGTTGCAATACCCGCTAATGTTTTGGCAAGGAGAAGATGGATATTATTTTAATATTAAAATGATTAATCCATTGAATGGTGAGTATTAGTATCATAATTTATTTCATTTATTTTTAAAAGACACTGATTTAAAATAATGCTTATTAAAAAAAATGGCTAATGGTGTATTCTTTGCCTTTAAAATTTGCATTTGAAATGGTTAATTATAAAATTTTTAATTTCAGGTGAAGAAACTACAAAGAAAGTAAGCTCAATGAATTATTACGCATATCGTTTGATGATTCGTCAAAATACTGACAACTATTTGCTGCGGTTTCGTCGATTGTTTCAGCAGTACTGCGTTGACATGTATGTAAAAATAGAAACTGAACGTTTAACATTCATTAGGTTGAACCAATCCAAACTGCGTTCTGAGGAGTACATCCATTTACGTGATGCAGTTAGTACTGAAGAAAATGCAGCTAATATTGGGCGACTAACTATTCTGCCAGCGACGTACATTGGTAGTCCACGTCATATGCATGAATATGCACAAGATGCAATGACATATGTTCGTCATTACGGTCGGCCAGATCTTTTTATTACTTTTACCTGTAATCCAAAATGGATAGAAATTACTCAATTGCTGCTTCCTGGACAAACATCAAATGATAGACCCGACATCACAGCACGTATTTTCAGGCAAAAAATTCGGTCTCTGAAGAACTTTATTGTTAAACAACGCGTCTTTGGAGATACTCGATGCTGGATGTATTCAATCGAATGGCAAAAGCGAGGCCTGCCGCACGCACACATTCTTATTTGGTTAGTGGAAAGAATTCAACCTGACCAAATAGATGATATCATATGTGCCGAGATTCCTGATTATGAAGTCGATCCAGACCTACATGACGTTATTACTACAAATATGATTCATGGACTCAGT
The DNA here is from genome assembly GCF_018152265.1 of Drosophila ficusphila. Classification (NCBI taxonomy): domain Eukaryota; kingdom Metazoa; phylum Arthropoda; class Insecta; order Diptera; family Drosophilidae; genus Drosophila; species Drosophila ficusphila. The sequence goes on from NW_025064257.1 coordinate 72,947, forward strand.
CAATAGATTTGAATGAATGCATTGTTCCAATGATCTTATTTTGAATTATGTAGGTTTTTGATTATTTTTGTAATTTTTTCCAAAAAAGGCAGAACAAAGTTCGCCGGGTTTGCCATTAACGCATACCGTTGCACAATTTTGGTTGGTTTATGTTTCGAAGTATGTTTACTACGGATCCAACCTTTAGATGTAAATTATGCAGTGGTAAGCCAGGCACGTCCAAAGAGTTTAAAAATTTAATTGGATAGTTGGTGGCTTCATCTTCATTTGTGACTCAGTCAATAGATTTGAATGAATGCATTGTTCCAATGATCTTATTTTGAATTATGTAGTTCAGGTCATCAACATCTTTATTCTTAGCCGCTAAAATGGCTCTCTCACTCAACCATTCCTTATTTTTGTAGTTAGAAATAATGTTTGCAAATACATTGTTGATAAGTTCCTTTTTTGATGAGACAAAATTACAAAAATTATTTCGAAATGATATTAATCCGCTCGATTCATCGACAGGTACTTGACCATTGCCGATAGTCAGCAATTGCTTCGAGAAATCTTCAGCAGATGTATCATTAAGCAATGAAACATGGAAGAACAACTTGATCGACGCCTATGTACCAAAATACAGAAATAAAAATTAAATATTAATGTAGGTTTTTGATTATTTTTGTAATTTTTTTCCAAAAAAAGGCAGAACAAAGTTCGCCGGGTTTGCTAGTATATATATATATATATGTATGCGCAAAATAATCTTTAGGTCGGTCAGCAGCTAACAGATCTCCTAACAGTGAATTAAGTCTTAAAGCTAACAATAGTTTGGTGGTTTATGCTTATAATCACCCCTCGTTGATACTTGGCGTCGTCGCTTCATCTTCTTCGGGTGGAATGGGTAGACTCGGGCTTCTTGCGTCTTCGAGGTCATCGTCTTCGGATTCGCTGTTTCCTGTAGAGGAGGGAGAATAAAAAGCTTTTAAATCTGCAATATTGGCTAACCGCCCCTTTCGTTCGCCGGGGAGGCGTAACCGAACGATATTGGGAGAGGTGAAAGCCACAACTTTATATGGCCCATCAAACTTCGGCGCTAACTTGGCCGCGAATCCCTCGGAAGCCTTTGAAAGGTGGTGTTGTCGCACCAAAACAAAAGATCCTGGGACTGGACGCCATTTCCTGCGGCGGAGATTGTACTGACGACCCTGATCTTTGCTTACTCTTTGTATGTTTCCTTGGACGATGCTGTAGATTTCTCGTAAGTGGTCGGCTCTCTGTGTGGGCGTCTGTGTTATGGTTCCCGTTCCCGGGGTGACTTGGTCGTACCAAGCTCTGGGTAACCGCGGTTCTCTGCCTTGTATTAGGAATGCCGGGCTGTATCCCGTCGAGTCGGAGACACTAGAATTCAATGCAAGAGTGATTTCGGGGATGAGAGTATCCCATGTGTTTTGCTGGTCGCCTAGATACTGCGAGATCATCGTCTTGATTGTACGGTTCGCCCTTTCGGTGGGGTTTTCGCAAGGACAGTAGGGTGCTGTATACTGGAGCTCTACTCCTATATCTGATAGAAAGGTTCAAAATGCTTTGCTAGTAAATTGGGTGCCATTATCGCACACCATTTTCTTCGGTGCTCCGAAGTGACCTAGGACTCGTTCACGGAAGGCTCGAATTAGAGACGCCGAGGTTGCTTTGCGTAGAGGGATCAGTTCAATCCATTTAGTGAACGCATCGAAGAAAACAAGTAACATGTTGTTTCCTTGCTTGGAACGGGGCAGCGGGCCGACGAAGTCTGCACAAAGTACTGCAAATGGTTCCTCTACCTGTCTCGTGAGCATCTTGCCGGCTTGTCTTCGTTGGACTGCTTTAAACTTTTGGCACAGGACACATTTTCGTACATATGCCCCGACGTCGCGGAACATGCCAGGCCAGTAGTGTTTCTGGGAGATACGGAGAATGGTCTTCCGTACCCCCAAGTGGCCTGCTGTGGGCGCGTCGTGGCATTCTTGTAAGATTCGTTGGCGATGCTCGCCTGGCACACATAACTTCCACGGTATGTAGTCCTGATCGTCGGGACGATGTCCTAAGTGGCGATACAGTTCTCCGTTTTCGACGACCTAATCCGGGAACTTCTGTGGGTTATCCTTGATGTCCTGTAATTTGCGTTGAATCCACTTACACCGCTGGTTGCCGGTCGTGATCCGCTGAAGCCTCTCTAACGGCTGTCGAGATAGAGCGTCGGCGACTACGTTGTATTTTCCTCGGCGGTATTGGACATCGTATTGATATTGTTGTAGCTCAAGCGCCCATCTGGCGATTCTTCCCGTGGGGTTCTCTATATGGTTCAGCCACTTAAGCGCTAAGTGATCGGTGATTACGTTGAAACAATAACCTTCGAGATAACATCTGAGCTTGCGAATTCCCCAGACGATTGCCAAACATTCCTTTTCCATTGGGGAGTAGTTAAGCTCGGCCGCGTCTAGTTTACGGCTCACGTAGGCTATCACTCGTTCCTGTCCGTTGATGGTCTGGGTTAAAACACCGCCTAGTCCGTAATTGCTAGCATCGGTTTGAAGAGTCATTTTCTCGGTAAAATCCGGGCATGCTAGGACGGGTGCATCAGTCAAGAGTTTCTTGAGCCGGTCGAATGCGGAGTTCTGTTCCTCTCCCCAGGTCCACTTCTGGTTCTCTCAGTAGGTTGGTCATTGGTTGAACCACTGATGCAAAGTTGGGTACAAATCTCCGGTACCAGGAGGGCATCCCTCACCAACGTCGTAATTCTCGGATATTTTCTGGCGGGTTCAGCTTTCGCACAGCGGCGACTTTCTCTGGGTATGTATGGATGCCTTGATTACTAATGACATGTCCTAAGTACGTTAGTCTCTGCTGAAAGAAAGAGCATTTCTCTTGGTTGATACGCAAGTTGGCTCCTCTGAGCCGCTCAAAGACACGACAGAGATTATCCATGTGCTCTTCTAAGGTAGCCCCGATGACAATTATGTCGTCTAGATAGGCGAAGGCGTGCGGCTCCATATCCGGGCCAATCACGCTGTCTAACGCACGCTGAAAAGTAGCGGGGGCGGAGTGCAAGCCGAAAGGCATGACTCGCCACTGATAAAGTCCTCTCCCCGGTACTGTGAAAGCGGTGCTTTCCCGGCTGTCTGGCGCCATTGGTATTTGCCAATAATCATTGCGAAGATCCAATGTTGAGATATACTTCGCGTTCCTGAGTCTCTCTAGAATATGATTTATTCTAGGCAGGGGGTATGCGTCAGGAATTGATCGGGCGTTAAGCTGACGGTAGTCAACGCACATGCGCCACTGTCCCGTCTTTTTCCGCACCAGCACCAAAGGAGCGCTGTGCGGGCTGCTAGAAGGTTCTATACACCCTTGCTCGAGTAGGGCGTCCACCTGTTGGTTAATGACCTCCTGCATGGCAGGATTCTTGGGAAAGTATCTCTGCTTACACGGTTTGTCATCTCGCATGGTGATTCTATGTTGGGCTATAGTTGCTACGCCCGTCATTCCCTCGAACTTCTTGAGCTGGATGCTAAGAAAGTTTTGTATCTGCCGTTCCTGTTCTTCGATTAACTGTTGTGGTTTCTGTGATACTGTATCCGTGTCTTCTGTCATGGTTTCAACGTTGTGGCTTGGTTCCACTGCCTTCTGCGCGTCTGGTCGCCGAGGTGGTTCTGTCTCTGTAATCCGTGCTGGTTGACTCCGGGGATTCAAGGTCTCTTTCTCTTGTGTTTGTTTTGTCATGTGCGATTTGGACTTCTGTGTGTCTGTGGGTCCTGGTGATACGGATGGTGCCGATCCGTTCGTGGGTGCTGGTTCTGCACGTTCCTGGTGTATGACAGGCTTCCCTGGTTCATTGTCGTGACCTGGTTCTGGTGATCGCGTGGGATCGGTTGGTGATAGGTTCGTTGTAGTTGTCCTCAAGGGGTGTTGTTACCCGTCTTTCCTTGTCGCAGCCCATGCTTCGCAGCTCAACCGGATTGGGGCTTGGTGATAGCCGCAGCTCTGCTGTTCCGCAGCGCAGCGTCGTTCCTATACTACTGAGGAAGTCTAATCCTAAAATCAAGGGTTCCAGCATGGATGGCATGACAAGTAATGGTACCTCGAGGAGATCCTGTACTAGTGTGATCCTGGCTATGAATAATTTTGACACTTCTATCCTCGAGTTATCGGCAAGACTTATCTGGGTTCGAATTTCTTTGAATTGATGTGGTTCGCCGACCGCATCGGCAAACTCTTGACTTACGAAACTGCGGGACGCTCCGGTGTCTATCGTGGCAAGCCTAGTCTGTCCTCCGACTTTTACTGTAGCCACTATCTTTCCGTCTTGTAATCTGAGGGGTGCGGTTACTGGAGGTTCCCTGACTCGCTGGTCCCCGTCGTATTCCGCGCGACGCGAGGACTCGGTCCGTTTCCCGGCCGCGTATTACGGCAACAGTCGATGGTGCGAATTCCTTGTCGACCACAATCCCAGCAGAAATATCTTCTGCTATTCCTTACGTCTATCCCTTGCGACGGTGTGATAATCCTGTTCGATATGGGCGCGGCCGGTTGTCGGCCTAGCTCTGCGTTTGAGTTTCCCGACCGATTTGGAGGGGCCTGATTGTTCCAAGAGTGTTCTCGGGGTGCCTGAGGTGGAGCGCGAAAAGTTGCGACTGGAGTTCTGCGGAAATTCTCCCGGCTTAGGTTACGTTGTTTAACGGTTTCGAATTCTGTGGCGAACTGGGTCAGTTCTCCGATAGTTTTGAATTCATGGCGGCGTATGTACATTTGGTACTCCGGAGCAGCGTTCTCGTAGAGTCGGTTGAGTTCCTGTTGCTCGGTGTAGCCCGCGTGCCTCATGAGTACACGGAGATCCAGCACAAAGTCCTTAAAACTCTCCCCGTCTTGCTGGTCTCGCCCCCTTATCTTATCATCTAAACGTTTGAGGTACCGTGGAGGTAAAAAGAATTCTAAAAATTCCTTGCGGAAGGTTATCCAGTCCGTGCCTTGAAGCCGGCTGGTCTGGAACCATTTATCCGCCCGGTCAGTCAAAAGCTCGGCCATAGCCCGAGGAAGTGTCTGTAATTCGATGCCGTAGGAAACTGCGCGACTCTCCACCTGCTCGATAAAGGTTAGAGGGTCGGATCGGCCATCAAATTGCAGTCCCCACTTGCGAATTCTTTCCGGGGTGCATGTAGAACTACGAGGGACTTCGATTCCCGGGACTCCTTGAGTCTGTGGTGCGTGTATGGTAATGCCGGGACTACCAAGGGGAAGGTTACCGGAGAGTAGATTATTAGGGGGAGCAGCGAGTGCATATTTCGATTAATAATCGCACTCGAAACGGAGGCCTTATCGTCGGCGGCATTGTCTTTCTCTTCTAATAATTCCTCCTTACGACGGGAATATATCCAAGTCGTCCCCACACCAGGATTCTTAAGTCTAATTGGAACAGACTCACCAAGATTGTTTGCTGCCTCTTTGTCCTGCGCTGCTTTATTTATTTCTTCCATTGTCGGTTTTTTTCTTCTCAGGTGCGTTTTGCTTAATTTTGTCGTCTGTGTTTTTATTTTGTGTTGTATTAGGAGTCGTCTTCTTGGTTTGTCGGTTTTTTTCTTCTCAGGTGCGTTTTGCTTAATTTTGTCGTCTGTGTTTTTATTTTGTGTTGTATTAGGAGTCGTCTTCTTGGTTTGATTTTATTAGAAATGTTGTTTTATTTCGTTTATTTATTCATTATAATTTAATAATTATATTTATATATATATTTCACTTCCGTGTTACTTTGTTAGGCTATAATTTATTTTCTTCCACTTCATATAAAATTTTTCTTCACTAGTTTATTTTCCGCTTGGAAAAGATATAAAAATTTTCTTCACTTGGTCACTTTATTCACTGGTTCACTTTATTCACTCGCTCGGTTTACTTTTCGGTACTGCGTCGTTAGCTCGTGGGCTTTCTGCGGTTCACTCGGTCGCGTCACTTTACGTCACGTTTCGCGTTTCTCTGCGTCGTATACTGGGCGTTTGTTATGATTTTTGGTTAATTTTCGGTGCTCCGAAACCGGATTTTCTTTCTCCAAATTTTAACCTGCTCTACAAGGTGGAATTTTCCTAGGATTTTACCCTACAAGTCCCTGCTCGGGTGCCATTTGTAACGATGCTTCGCAGGCTGGGATAGACGTGCCAGAGATCCTCACAAGAAATTTGTAATTTACAGGGGAACTTGTTTATGAAAGGAATTGTCGAGCGCGGGTTTTGGATCAATGGTACTCCGGCTATGGGCACACTGTCTACCCTCTAGCGGGATCTGCGCCGTTAGCTAGCGGAGAATGGAGCGGGAGGTGAGCTCCTACGTGCCGGTGAGGCACCTGGCTGTACCCAAGCTTTGCTCGGTAGGACAGGTTAGGAACACGTGAGCGTGTCTGAGAGGGCTCAGGAATACTAGCTACGGGCACAGTTAACCAGGAAGGGGTCGTAGCCACGCCGGAGGGATCACCAACTACTGGCAGGGATCGGGATATGAATCCAACAGGGGCACGCTCTGGATTGACCAGGAATTGTCGTAGCCACGCCTGAGGGATCGCTAACTACAGGCAGGGATCGGGATATAAATCCAACAGGGGCACGCCGACGTTCTCTGGATTGACCAGGAATTGTCGTAGCCACGCCTGAGGGATCACTAACTACTGGTAGGGGGTTGGGATAGGAATCCAACAGGGGCACGCCGACGCTCTCTGTGTTAACCAGGAATTGTCGTAGCCACGCCTGAGGGATCTCTAACTACTGGTAGGGATCGGAGAGGTTAGGATTGGGGTTAGTTGCTCTGAGGTCTACGAAATCAAGTAAACACTGGAATTAAATGTTCACAATATATCACTTCACTTTATTTGATATTCACCCTAACCTGTTTCCCTGCTGATGCACCGATGTTTATTTGTTAGTTAAGCCGCGGTGGCTGTATTGCGCGTGGTTATTTGTTAGTTAAGCCGCGGTGGCTGTATTGTGCGAGGTTATCTGTTAACACGTGATCGGGGTTTACCTGTTTGCGTACGTTTGCCCTCTGCGGCGGACCGGGGCAGAACAGAAGCCGAGTTGTGGAGCGCACGTCTGCTCGCAACGGCTGTCCGGAAGGAAAGAGATCGAATTACCATCTCGATCCTCTGACCAGGCTGTCAACGTGGCGGTTTTTGACAGCGCCGCGATCTGGCAAGGATTGCGATCTGGCAACGTGTCAACCGATAGTGCGTTGATCGATAGTGCCAAAAATGGCAATGTTGGTCAGGGCGCGAAATAAATGGCAACGTGGTTCAAGCTTAAATTTAAATCTTGTTTATGTAACGATTTCTTAGAACTACAGTAACCAAGGATTCCATTGTGTTTCTCTTACGTGACTAATCAAATAAAACTAAATAAAAGATAACAAAGAAAATAACAAAAATGTGCGCCTCATTCCAAAGAGGCGCCTCTTTGGAATGAGGCGTCACAACGGTTTACTCCCCAGGTCCTGACGAAATGCCTGGGTGTTTTCCTCAATACTGTGCTAATGCATTGTGTAAACCCCTTCTCAAGCTATTTACCCTATCCCTACATACTTGTCAGTTTCTCCTTGTTTGGAAGGATACATCAGATGCAAGTAATTCTAGAGGTTTTTTTTTTAATATTGTCAGCAACTTCAAAGTTTTTGGAACGAGAAATAACTCCACACTTGCAGCATCTCCATGCCAACACGGATTTTTGAAGCGCGGGTCTACTCTAAAAAATTTTTTAGATTTCACGTCCTTTTGCTAAATGACTTTAAAAATCATACTCAAGCTTACCTTCTGTCAAAAAAGTACCGGGACTGGATTAATTAAAACGCCTGTGCTAAACCGATTTCGGAAATTTTTTTTTTGTTATGTTGCTAACACCGTTCTGCATTACTAAGTAAAGTTTGATCGCGATCTGTGAAGTAGTTTGTTTACAGTCGCTGGTTACGTCAGTCTATGTTCTGATTGCTTGCCGAATTTTATAATGAACAACTATATTGAACAAAGAATTTGTCTTAAATTTTGTGTTGCGAACAAAATTTCTTGTACTGACGCGTTAAAAATGTTGCAGAAGGCTTATGGTGATGCAGTTTTATCGAGAACACGTGCTTTTGAGTGGTACAAAGCATTCCAAGAGGGTCGTGAGATTGTCGAAGACATGCCTCGTTCGGGTAGACCATCCACCTCTCTCACCGACACTAACATCGATGCAGTGAAGGAATTTATTTTTGAAAATCATCATGTCAGCTTACGAGAGATAGCACAAGTCCTGAACATCTCTCACGAGTCAATTCGTACCATTTTGACTGACCGTTTGGGTATGAAACGAGTCGCTGCACGGCTTGTTCCAAAAGAGCTGAATTTCCTGCAAAGAGAATACAGAAAGCAGGTGTCTGCTGACATGCTGCATCGCGCTAATTCCGACTCCACGTTCATGGAACGTATCATTACAGCTGATGAGACGTGGATGTATGAATACGACACACTTACAAGTCAACAATCGTCCGAATGGCGACCGAAAGATGCTCCAAAACCGAAAAAACCGCGCCAAAGCAAGTCGAAAATTAAGGTTTTGCTCATTGTTTTCTTTGATATTCACGGGCTAGTGCATCATGAGTTCGTGCCACCGGGACAGACGGTCAATAAGGAGTATTACTTGACTGTACTTCAGCGCTTGCGTGAAAGAATTCGAAAAAACGACCGAAATTGTGGGCAAACAATTCGTGGATTTTTCACGACGAAAACGCGCCGCCGCATCGAGCTACCATTGTCAACGAATACAAGGTCAAAAACTCGATAAATACCATCGAACAAGCTCCGTATTCGCCAGATTTAGCTCCGTGCGACTTCTTTTGTTTCCTCGACTCAAGTTGCCGCTTCGTGGAACCCGTTTTAGCACCATTGAAGACATTAAACAAAATTCGGCACGGGAGTTGAAGGCTATCCCGGAAAACGCTTATAAAAAATGTTTCGAAGACTGGAAGAATCGCTGGCATATGTGTATTGCCTCTAATGGGGACTACTTTGAAGGCGACAAAATAAATTTGGATGAATAAATAGAAAATGTGAGTGTTATTAACCCAGTCCCGGTACTTTTTTGACAGAAGGTATGTCATTTACACAGACTTCAGTAAAGCATTTGACTCTGTAAATCACTTCCTATTGATTCGCAAACTTCACATGATAGAACTCCCAGTTTTAAGTTGGATCTTTAGGTTTCTCAGTGGCCGGACACAAAGAGTTCTTTCAAAACTTCCTTAAATAGTTTCCTCAGAGTTACCTTTGGTGTATCACAAGGAAGCCACCTGGGACCATTTCTTTTTTCCTTGTTTATTAATGATCTTCCATTGGCCATTGCGCATTCCCGCGTACTTATGTACGCGAATGATGTAAAACTGTGTCTGCAGTTTAATGAATACTCCCGTCATTTAAACATTCAAGCAGACCTAAGAAATTTTTAAAACTGGTGTTGCCATAACTTAATAAATTTGAACAGCTTTAAGTGCAAGCTGATGACGTTTTGTGGGTTCGATCCGCATAATGTCACCTATTCGCTAAGTGGTAATATCTTGGAAAGAATAACGCTTGTTGACGATCTTGGCGTCTTTTTGTACCCTAAACTTAAATTCGCTTTTTTCATATTTTGAACATGGTTAAAAAAAGCTAGGGGAATGATTGGATTTATTAAACGCTGGTCGAAGGAATTTGAGGATCCTTACGTTACCAAGGCTTTATTTATACCGTTGATCCGGCCAATCCTTGAGCATGGGGGACCTGTTTGGTGTCCTCAATACGGAGTACACGATGATCGTATAGAATAAAAACCTTTTAACTTTTTGCCCCACGCCGCCTAAACTGGAATGCAAACCCATTTTTACCCTCCTATTCTAATAGATTGCTCCTTATTAACTTACCTTCCCTTACTTATCGTAAACGATGTTTGGTACTGTATTGATTTTTAACCTTATACGTGGTAAAATTGACAGACCTGACTTGTTGGATAGACTAAAATCTCCAAGTAGATTAACAAGAAATTATGTTCCTTCAGTTTTAAATCATTGTAGATCTAATTATAACGTGCATGTGCCTTTCAGAGTACTTTGTTCTGACTACAATAGACTGTTTTCTATAGTATCTACTACTGACTCTCTACAACTCTTAAGGCAGGTTCTCACCTTGTGGCAAAAAAAAAATTGTTTTTTTTTGGCTTATCGTATAGATATATGTTCCGAAAATGTTCTCAAAAAATTTCAGATCCAAATTTGAAATATTACAAAAGTTACAGGCCCTTACATGGAGCACATGTCGAGCACCGGCCATTGGAAGCCAAAACTTTAAACGCGTTTATCTCAGAACCACGTTTTCGGACCTTACGGAAGTAATTGAAGGCGTTGGGGTTAACCAATCGTCATCAAATTTTTTTTTAAATGTTCCTAATTGTTTTCTTTAACTAATGAACTAGGATTATCCAAAAATATTGAAAACTTTTTAATTGAGATAATAATTATTGAGAAAAAAGCGCGAGAATCGAAATTTTTTTCAAAAGCTAATAACTTTTGCAATTTTTATTTATTTTTTCTGATCCTAGTTCACAGTACTGTACACTTTAAGAATCTTTTCGGTTTTAGTGTTTGCGATTACCCGTTTTGGCTGAATCACTCCCGTAAGCGGGACACCTTTTTGCCGAAATGTTGCAACTGAGGAACGCCCCCTCCCGCCCCTTTTTTGATTTTTCAATTTTGAAATTTTTTATCGCAAAGAAATATATTTTCAAATATAGTTACAAATTTCAGATATTTATCTTTAACCGTTTTCTCAAAATAATTTTTTTTTAAATGTCCATTTTTCGGCCCTACAAGGCGAGAACCTGCCTTAAAACACTTGTTTTTAAGACTTTTAGTACAAAATGAAGCCGTAAAATTAAAAAAAAAACACAAATTTTTTGTTGCTTTTATTTTTGCATTGCTTTTTAATTTTTTTCTCTATTTCATAATATTGCACAGAATATGGCATACGACACACGCCCCGCCTTTCGGCCCGTTGGGTGAGTCCGTGGGACTACACGCAACAACAAAAAAAAAAACAAGAGAGGAAGTTAGATTCGACAAGCCGAAGCTTATATACCCTTGCGGTCATCAAATATGTCGATCAAAATGCATAAGAGCTAAACAACATCGAAACTATGACGATTTTTCTATTCATTTTCCATATTTTTGACTATTGTTCGTATGGCAGCTATATGATATACATAGTTGTCCGATTTTGATGAAATTTAATATGCAATTTAAGAGCAGTTAGAAAACTCGATATTCCAAAAATGATGCTTGTCTGATGAAAAACAACGATGGTTTAATTTTATTTCACATATTTCTATATAGATTTTTCGATCTTTTCTATGGCCGCTATATGATATCGTTGTCGGATTTTAATGAAATTTTTTTCGATTCAAGGGTTATTTAAAAACTCCATGTCTTAAAAATCATGCTCGTGGGATTAAAAACAACGACGTAATAAATTTTCTTTTCCATTATTTATATATATATTTTTTGATCTCTCCTATGGCAGCTATATGGTGGAGTTATAGTAGTTTTGATAAAATTTTATCAGAAATTCAATAGTGGTCAGAAAAGGCTGATCTGATCAAAAACAACGGCGTTAGAATGTTTTATTTTAGTCTCTTGTATGGGAGCTATCCTATATAGTCGCTCGTTCCGACTTATATACTGCGTGCAATAACAACACACCTTTTGGGAAAGTTTCAGCAAGATAGCTTTAAATCTGAGAGACTAGTTTGGGCAGAAACGGACAGGAGGACAGACGGACAGACGTACAGACGTATTTCGATTCAGATGGTGATGCTGATCAAGAATATATATACTTTATGGGGTCTGAGGTGTCTCCTTCACTGCGTTGCAAACTTCTGACTGAAATTATAATATCCTTTTGCTCTGCAAGGGTATAATTATAACGTCGTTGTTTTTTATTCCACGAGCATGATTTTTACAACAGCGACTTTTTTAACTACCCCCACCCAAGAAAAAAATTTCATAAAAATCGGACTACTATATCATATAGCTGCCCTAGGAAAGATAGAAAAATCTATATAGAATTAACGGAAATAAAATGATAACATCGTTGTTTTTCATCAGACAATTTGATTTTTGGGATATAGAGCTTTCTAACGACTCTTAAATAACGAATTAAATTTCATCAAAACCGGACGAAAATATTATATAGCTGCCATATGAACAATAGTTCAAAATATGGAAAAATAATAGAAAAATAGTCATTGCTTCCAGTGGCGTAACTACGTCAGAAAAACTTTTGTTCGGTGACGGGAGGACACAACACAAACACACCCGCTGTCTTTCGGTGCTCTCATTGAACTGATCTTTTATTTATCTCCTTTTTCACAAAGAGTTGCTTATCACTAATACTTACGAAACTAGCTTATGTATATGTACAGGGTGATTTGAATATGTTACAATTATATGTACAGGATGACTAGAATATACAGTCGAGTCCCGATAATTCGAAATGGCACGGGGATCACTTTTTTTACGAATTAGACAGGAATTCGGTTTATCGAGATTTCTATTTAACGGGGCTCAATAATGAAAGAGTCAAATAAACGGGGTTTTTACATTTCACATCATGTTTACATATGTATTTAACTTTATTAAAATTAAACAAACATTATAAGTATGTACATTCATTTGTACGTTTTTTAAATTAAAGGAAAATTAAACAATAACATAAAATTATAACAGCGACAGAAACACAAAATTCATAATGCATAGCGACATAAAGGCGGCATATGTATCTGTCTGCAAAATCTAACGGTGCTTTAACTACAAAATCGCATTACGATTTATAAGAGGTTACGAAACAAAATTACGATTTATAAGAGTTGTTCAATATTCTTTGCGTAGCGTCAAATACTACGAATTAACGAGGAGACCAAAATGTATGGAATTTTTAAGAATTAACGAGTTTTTTTAAGGGGACAGAATATTTTACGAAATATCGCGATTTTCGATTTAGCGGGGTACGAATTATCGGGATTCGACTGTACTACAATATACTACAACATGGAACACCGGTAGTTACGCCACTGATTGCTTCGATGTTGTTTAGCCTTTATGTATTTAGTTCGATATATTTTACGACTGCAAGGGTATATAAGCTTCGGCTTGCCGAAGCTTGCTTTTTTTCTTGTTTAACTTTATTTAGAATTGGAAACGGTGTTGTTCCAATTGTTGAGGTTATACATTTAGTCATGAAGCTTACACGAAAGTTAATAGTTAAAATTTCTGAAATTTCAGCAAAGTTTTTGAAGAGAGCAATATTAACTGCCAGAATTGGGAGAGTTGATTTAATAGAAAGGGGCCGACCATAAACCTCTTGACGCTAATTTTTGGCTTTTTTGACCCCCTCCCCCCTTATGTGACGCATCACATATACAAATTACAACCTCCTTACAACAAAGCGTGACTCTCTGATGAACCCCCATCCCCCTAGGAGCGTCCTGAGGTTTATGGACGTCCCCAAATGTTTTAGTGGTGTTAAAGTTGCATAAGTAATTTTGATTGTAAAGTTGAAGATGCAGTTCATCAGGCGTTCCTTTATACATCCTTGCACTTAAGATTGTTGCACCAAATATTAATAAATTAAGTTAAATTAAATCCGCCCTATAGGATAGGCTTAATTTAGGTTTAAATTAGAACCCAATAAATAGGCAAGCGCAAATTATATGCTATAGCCCAGTGGATCCCAAACTTATTTTGTCTACTGCCCACTTTGAGAATAAATATTTTTTTAGCGCCCCCACCTATTTAAAAACCACTTTACTATAACCCGCAACTTGAAACCTGAGCGCAATCAATCCTTATATAAAAACTAATTTGAAGGATGAATCTGAAGCTGTTTAATAAGTTTGTTGATATTAGGTTTGTAAGGGAGTTTTCTAGCCGGGATATGAATCTCAGTCGTATTCCGGGGTCCTTTACAAGAAAATTTGTAAGTTGAGCTAGAGAGGTCTGTCCGCTTGACGTACAGAGGCTTTGTAGACTGTCTTGAAGGGGGTCTTCGGACCCCGAGATCCCACGGGCTGGTCCTTCGGGCGAGGCCGCAGCCGATAGGAAGCTTTGCGTTGGGACAAGAGTCTTTCACCCGATGGGGACGGAAAATTCCACCGGCTGGACCTTCGGGCGAGGCCGCAGCCGATAGGAAAGCTTGGGGGGTTAAATGTAGCACCCACCTGGTGGGGTGGAAAATTCCACCGGCTGGAACTTCGGGCGAGGCCGCAGCCAATATGAAGATCTTGGGCTGAAAATAGTCCCTCGTCTGACAGGGACGAAAAAATTCCACCGGCTGGACCTTCGGGCGAGGCCGCAGCCGACAGAACAATTCGGGGCTCAGAAAATCACTCACGCGCGATAAGGGGGATCCGCCGCCCTTCTTCCGATCTGCCTAGGGAGGATCGGCCTTCCCAAACGAGTTTGCTATAGGGAGGATCCGCCTTCCCTCTTTCGTCCTAACTGGGGAGGATCTCCCGTCCCAAAACGATTTGTTCACTAGGAGGGATCCGCCGCCCCTTTCCCGATCTGCCTAGGTAGTATCGGCCTTCCCGAAACGATTACCCTACAGGGAGGATCCGCCTTCCCTCTTCCCGTCCTACTCAGAGGGGATCGTCCGTCCCAAAACGAGTTGTCCGCGAGGGAGGATCCGCCTTCCCTTTCCCGACCTACCTAGGGAGGATCGTCCGTCCCAAAAACGAGTTATGCACTAGGGAGGATCCGCCTTCCCTTTACCGTCCTGACTTGGGAGGATCGTCCGTCCCAAAACGAGTTTTCACTAAGACCGTGAGGTGAGTGATAATGGGGAGGAGTTTCGCACTGTTAAGACTACGTTTATTTAGTAACGGATTGGCAAGGAAAATCAATAACAACGGGTTAATATTTCTACTTGCTTTTAAACTTTATTTTTATTAATATCTACACTGCACCGAGTGTTTTGGAATCCCACGTGTTTTCTCCCTCCTTGTGTGCCGTGTACCCGCTTGTAATTTTCCGCGCACGTCCGTTCGCCACTTTGCTTTCTCACCGATTGCCCCGATCTTACTTCCCCTATGTGCCCTCATACCTTTTCCCCTCGCCTACGCTAAGCTTATCTGGTATCTCCCTGGACTTTCTAGTATTTTATCCAGGATCGATACCGTGGGCGGGGTTTAAGACCTCGCTATATATTCCAATTCCAAGTAAACCTAGCTTTAACGAAATTCATATGTATTTGGCTCCTTGCCGCCGACTTCAGGGGTTTTCTCTAAGATTTATAATATGTCCTTATAGCTAACAAAACCAAAACAATATTTCATAATGCCTTTCTCCTAAAACTAAAGATATCAATAATAACAATAAGCTTGAGAATCGTTGCCAGCCCTATTGGTGCGTTTCTCCGCTGGTTGTGACGGTCTGGCCATCCGGCCACATCGTCACACGCTCCCCTTGCTCACCGGGGGTCGACGAAGAAGGCCCAGTTCTTCCTCCCGGTGACTACGAAGCGTGCTCCTGCGTCGTCGATTGCGAATCGTATTCGCCTGCCGGATCCGGCCCAGCCGTCGATCCTCTCCACGATCCTTGCAATGGTCGTCCGGGGCAGCTTGGTGGCTCCGCCCGCTACGGACCACCCTCGGGGTATCGTGCATTCGTCTACCGCGAACATTGGGGGGTCTACATCCATCGCCACATCGGGGATGTCGTCGCTGAAGCCCCCGATCCAGCCAGCTCCTTGGATCTCATCCAGCACACGATCCAGCACCCAAGTGAAGAGCGGTTGGTGCGGGGCGGCGCACTGCGGGGACCTCTGGGGGTCGGTAGTTCCCTCTCGCGGGGGCTGCCGGGGTGGTCCGGGTAGATCATCAACGACCTCTACCCCCTCGTTCGCTTCTCTCCTGGGAAACAGCCGTCTGAACAGGGGCCGCTCCTCGCCGACGTCATCACTCCCCTCATATTCCGCGAAGAATTTTTTATACCCTTGCAGAGCAAAAGGGTATTATAATTTCAGTCAGAAGTTTGCAACGCAGTGAAGGAGACACCTCAGACCCCATAAAGTATATATATTCTTGATCAGCATCACGATCAGAATCCAAATATGCATGTACGTCTGTCCGTCTGTCCATCTGTCCATCTGTCCGTCTGTCCGTTTACGCGCAAACTAGTCTCTCAGTTTTGAAGCTATCTTGATGAAACTTTCCCAAAAAGTGTGTAGTTATTGCACGCAGTATATAAGTCGGAACGAGCCGGATCGGCCGACTATATCGGATAGCTCCCATATGAGAGAATGAAATAAAAAATTCTCAGGCCGTTGTTCTTGATCAGATCGACTTGAATTCTTCGAGATGGCGTTTTCTAACTGTTATTGAATTTTGGATTAAATTTGATCAAAATCGGATAACTCTATCATATAGCTGCCATAGGAGAGATCGAAAATTATATATAGAATTAATGGAAATAAATTGATAACATCGTTTATCCCACGAGCATGATTTTTTGAATATCAAGTTTTTTAACAACGTTTATATTGGAAAAAAAGTTTTATTAAAATCGGTCATCTATATCTTATAGCTGCCATAGGAAAGATCGAAAAATCTATATAGAAATAATGGAAATAAAATTATAATATCGTTGTTTTTCATCAGACAAGTATGATTTTTGGAATATAGAGTTTTCTTACGACTCTTGAATTACGAATTAAATTTGATCAAAATCGGACACCTATATCGTATAGCTCCCATATGATCTATTGTAATAATTATACTTTAAATTAAACGCACTGCAGTTTTTATTAGTTTAGTTTATTTTCATATATTAACAATTGATAAGGATTGGAGTAGGAGCCGCTAGGTCCTACTCCAGGAACATCCGATTTGATTCTCCGTGCTTAAGAAATATTGGCCTTGGCTCACAATTCATATAGCTGCGCGAGCAGCGCCGCGGCCGAACGTTATTGTATATAAACATGTATATTAATATATGTGTGCCGCTGCAGAGCAGCGGTCAACGCTTATGCATAAGTGTATACGGCGCAAGCAGCGGGCGCGCATGAGAGGGACAGTGTTATGCTCACACTGTAAACGAATGATCGGCCGCGCATGCAGACATGCCGGCTCAGCATTTAGGATGTTCATAACATTGTTGTGTGGATCGGATTACTCCGCACTTGAAGTGCTGGGAATATTTGGCCATAACCAAACGCCACAATGTTGCAGTGATATACATAAGTGGTACAGTGTGTACCCGATATGTGAGCATACTACATCTCCCTCCTTTTGAAAAATAACGTAATATAATGTAGTTATTTTCATAGTAATTATATTAAGTAAAAATTAAAAAGAGAAATGAAAAAAAAATTTTGGGAAAAAGTATGCGATTATTATGCGATTATTGTTATTTGGTTTTTTTTTTTTAAATGTATATGTTATTTAATGAGTTAACTATTTAGAGAAGTTATTGGTATTGCTATTGCTTATATTGCTTTTATTGCTTTCCTGTTTAGCTTGGTTTTCTTTTTTTTTTTTTTTAAGTTTTATTTCATATGGTCAATACGGCCATAGATTGGTTGTAGAGTCCGATGGGGTTACATACGCAGAAGTATGTTATACTTGAAATTATGCTCTTTTCCTAATTCGCAATGAACGTCTTCATTGGACCGTACTTAGAATAAAATTTTCAAATATTGCTTGTGCAACAGTATATGCATTTTTATTTCAGACTTAGGCAGTGGACCGATCGTATCCACGATTACCCTGTCGAAAGCTGTTAGTAGTGTTTCCGTACTCGTTAATGGGGTCTTTTTATGCGTTGGTTTTTTTGCTTTTGACATTTAGACATTTCCGTATGTACTCTTTAATATATCGAGTCATACCTTTCCAAAAGTAATGTCTTTTGACTTTGGCCAAAGTTTTTGTAATGCCAGTGTGACCTCCTTCTATTAGTAAATCATGTATCGTAGACAATATAGCTTCTTCATTTTATTTGGGTCACCGGGTGAGTAGCTACTCTCATATTTCTATATTTTATTGCCCATTTATTAATAAATATCTATGAACTTGTTCAAAGATATTTTCCCACGGTGCCACTTTGAGTTGGCTGATTCGTGTATACCGGCCTGCATTTCAAGCCTTTGGAAGACTGACCTTAGCCCTGAGTTCCATTAGTATATAAATCGCTAATCTCATATCTTGCAATTATTCCGTTATTGTTCCTAAGATCATAACATGTTTTGTAATTGCAAGGTCACTATTTTTACGTACGTCGTCATTGTTTATGACTCCGTAACGTTGGGCTTTGAAGCTTTTTATATAGATTGCCTGGGCAATTCTATTTATCAATTCCTGCAGGATTATTGTCTACTTTAATTTTTTTTTTTTTTGTAGTGACTTTTTTTTCAATCAGTCTGTTTTTTTTTTTAAATTGGTACATAAGTGGTCTGTTATCTGTTTTGACAGTGAAGTGTCTACCATAAATATATGGTTTGAAGTATCTTATTGCCCAATGAGTTTGTGAATAAAATTTCGATATTGTCCGTATTTTTGATTAAACCTAATAAGGTATTGAATAAAGTAGGAGTCAAGCCGCTCCATTTAAGATATATAATTAAGGAAAGAACAACTGTTATTTATTTAATATTGATTAAAAGATTCCCGAACCAATTTGGGATACATTATAATTGTAATTGGACTAATTCATTCAAATATAACTTCGGTCCTTGCCTTTATAATATAAAAGAAGAACTATGAACCGAATTGTATCGCGTGAGGCAATACGAACCATTGTTCGTTGAAAAATAAGTTATATGTTTGGAACTTGACAGGTTTAATGAGATTAAAATTTGACATTAAGTCAAGGCTTGATAATTATTTTGCTCTACCTAGTTGATCGAATAAGCCGACAATTTAAGGGAGCTAGGTTTATCAGACAAATATTTGAAAATAACTATAGTGGGCTATTATTGACAGATACAGATGATTCCACAATTTTAATATACTTCGTACCTGGGCTTTTAGTTTTTACCCTGTTTTTTTTTTTATTTTGGTTTGGTTAACCACAGCAATATTTCATCATTTTTTTTTTATATTGCGATTTTGTCAGTAAGAATTTTTACAGGATAGTGAGTGCTTTTCTCGTGTTGAATCTCGGTGATTTACACAATTGTTGAACAGGCGAATCGATTAAAGAAATTAATAGCATTATTTACGCAATTACATGGGTAAAGTCTAAGTAACGACCCTAACCTCAATGTAAGATGATCAACAATCAACACATCCTAGATTTCGAGAAAACACAAAATGCTCAACACTCCAAGTAATGGTATTTATCGTTGGGGTCGTTGAGACCAATTGCTAAATACGTTCAGCGAAGAGACTATCCCTTTCATAAACTTTTTGAATTACCTCTTGGGTATTCATGTCTTTTATTCATATATTTTCTTAGATGCTTCTCTTTTAGTTTCCCTATTTATTTTTTGAAATCTCTGCCAATACTTCTGCACGTCAACTAGGGTCTGTGCACCTAGTTAACGTGTCCTTTAGTCCTGCTCTTTTTTTTTTTTTTAAGGCTCGAACCTGGAATTAGTCGGTCGCAATCTTTTTGATCCCCAAGCTAAGATTCAAATAAGAGAATTCAGAATGGAACTATGGCCGGGCTACGAAACATCGATCCGTCAGCACGAAAAAGACATTCTTTTGTGCACCGAAATAGTGCACAAGGTCATGCGCACTGAGACGGTATACGATATATTGCGACGTTGTTCTCAAAATCCCTCGCGTCATCAGAACGAATTTCGTCGTAGTGTCTTGGATCTAGTTGTTCTCACAGATTACAACAACAAAACGTACCGCGTCAATGATGTAGACTTTGGTCAAACTCCAAAATCGACGTTCAGCTGCAAAGGAAGGGATATCAGTTTTGTGGACTATTATCAAAATAAATACAACATCCGCATACGGGACCATAATCAACCGTTGTTGATTTCAAAAACCAGGGACAAGGCTCAGAAAACCAATGCAGATGAGTTAGTAGTCCCAATTCCAGAGCTTTGCCGAGTGAAAGGGTTAACTGACGACATGCGGGTAAATTTCCAGTTAGTGCGATCCATGGCGGCTTACACACGAATGAAGCCACAGCAACGCATTGATCGATTGCGCTCTTTCAACCAACGATTAGAAAGCACTCCCGAGAGTGTTAAAGTGTTGAAAGGCACATGGATCTGGACAGGAAACTGACAGAAGTACAAGGCCGGATAATAAAACCACAGAAAATTGTGTTCCTCGACTCCAAGGTTTCTGCTGGTGAAACCGCGGATTGGACCCGACAGTTCCGAGACCAAAGAATGCTTACCAATGATTAAAACTTTAGCAGGTCAGTTGACGAGAAACCGTTAAGGTCAGTAGAAGGCTGAGAACCTCTCAAAAAATTTAAAACTGCAATGTAAATAGGGTGAAGTAGGAATTTGGTCAAAACGAAAGTTAAGCGTTTGCGAAATCGCCAAAAGACAAATGCATCTCTTTAGTAAAGAATGCAAATTTACCAACACATTCGGGCACATTAGTTATTATATATAAAAAGTATTTTTCGGTAGGTCTATAACTCTACGTTTAGGATTAATAAAATTATATTAAACCTGAATCAGATAGTTTAAATAACTGTCGCCCAACTAGGAATAATTTTCAAGAATCCAACAAAATTAAAACAAATTTAAAAAAAATCAGGTGAAGGACTTAACTGGCAAATTCAAAATCAAAATACTCATCAAGTAATATTTAAAACAATATACATATCTGTTATTAATTGATATCGGCTCGAAAGAGCCAATAGAGGGGAAAAAAAAAAATATAATAGTTCCTAAGAACTGTCACCTAACGTAACCGAAATTCGGAAATACTCGCGTGTAATGCGTTCGAATGATAACCCAAAAGTTAGTTGTAAATACAATTTCGTAAAATAGAATAGCAAAAATAAAGGTGCAAAACAAAATGTTGCAAATAAAAAAAATTGTAATATCCAGGAAAGCAATAACCAATTTATAAGTTGTCCTGAACTCGAAGGAGTTTGGATCAATAATAAAAAGAATATCAAACGAAATATAAACATGACTCATGGAATTCACATAATTTCATAATAATCGCATTTGTTGAATATTGGAATTATGTGGTTAAGTGCATGCACAACTTTTGGTTTACATATTAGTAATATTCAAGTTACAAAAGTTTTACTTATTATAAGTTTACACCAAAAGTTGTGTGTTAGTACATGGTTGGGAAGTTGTTTTTGTTAGTTCTTAATTTTACCAATAAGACTTGCGTAAAACTACGCCTTGTGCCAAATTGGGATTTACTTATAAACTATGTACATAATATATATTGTTTCAAAAAAAAATTTTTTTTTTTTTATTTATCTTCTCCTCTTCTTCCGGCGACGGCACAGGGGGCGGTCCAAAGCATCCCGCGTTTTTTTTTTTTACCTCCAGCGGCGGCACAGGGGGCGGTCCAAAGCCTCCCGCGCTTTTAGTGCAGCTTTCTTCTTCCATCGGTGGTGTAGGGGGCTTTGCCATGCCACCCACACTTTTGGTTACCTTCCAGCGTAGGTGCAGGGGGCTTTGCCATGCCTCCCACACTTTTTATATAACTCCCAACGGCGGCACAGGAGGCGGTCCTATGCCTCCCGCGCTTTTAATATAATTTCCAGCGGCGGCACAGGGGGCGGTCCAATGCCTCCCGCGCTTTTGATATATAGCTGCCTAGGAACGGTCAGCGGTACCGGTGCCGGTCATCGCACAGGTTTATGGCTGATGATTGTATATATATATTTTTATATATATATTTTTTATTATTATTATTATTGGCCCTTTTGACTCAGGCGGCGCCGGTGCTGGTCATCGCACAGGCTCGTAAATATTTTTTTTTTTTTTATTTTTTTATTTATTTAAGAAGAATTTTTTTTTTTTTTTTTATATATTTGATTAATCTTGATATTTTTAGGTTGTATATTTGTGATTAACACTTCAATTGTTTTATTTTTCCATAACTTCCACTTAGCTTTGGATTCTTGGTTACGCCGTTGTTTTTTAATATAAATCAAGTTTCAGATACTTGAGGTTCAAAATATAGGGTGTACGAATAAATGTTTTGGGCACTGTATATGAATATTTGAAATACACAGGGAACTCGGTTTCAGATACCGCGCGCTTGGCTTTTTTTTTTTTAAAACACGTCCGAAGATTGTGACTATGTCACGGTCGCCATGTAATAATTATCACTTTAAATTAAACGCACTGCAGTTTTTATTAGTTTAGTTTATTTTCATATATTAACAATTGATAAGGATTGGAGTAGGAGCCGCTAGGTCCTACTCCAGGAACATCCGATTTGATTCTCCGTGCTTAAGAAATATTGGCCTTGGCTCACAATTCATATAGCTGCGCGAGCAGCGCCGCGGCCGAACGTTATTGTATATAAACATGTATATTAATATATGTGTGCCGCTGCAGAGCAGCGGTCAACGCTTATGCATAAGTGTATACGGCGCAAGCAGCGGGCGCGCATGAGAGGGACAGTGTTATGCTCACACTGTAAACGAATGATCGGCCGCGCATGCAGACATGCCGGCTCAGCATTTAGGATGTTCATAACATTGTTGTGTGGATCGGATTACTCCGCACTTGAAGTGCTGGGAATATTTGGCCATAACCAAACGCCACAATGTTGCAGTGATATACATAAGTGGTACAGTGTGTACCCGATATGTGAGCATACTACACTATAGTCAAAAATATGGATAATGAACAGAAAAATCGTCTTAGATTCGATGTTGTCTAGCCTTTATGCGTTTTGTTCGACATATTTGATGACTGCAAGGGTATATAAGCTTCGGCTTGCCGAAGCTAGCTTCCTTTCTTGTTTTTTTTTTTTTTTTTTACGCGCGTAGTCCCACGGCCCACTTACACGCCCAACCGACCTAGGGGCGACCGCCGTGTATCGTACGGCACGATTCGCGATAATTTTGACGCATGCCTTGCCTTTGGGGTCGCGGGTCTCCACCGCCGACCCAGGGGTGACCTCGTCGTACAACATCGAGGGCAGTCGAGGCTCGCGCTCTTGCGTGAGGAAGGCTGGGCTGAAGCCCGTAGAAACGCTGGAGTTGATCGCCAGCGTTATCTCCGGCAGCAACTGATCCCAGGAACTCTGATCGCCTTCAGAAAGTTGGGCCATCATCGTTTTTATTGTTCGATTGGTTCTCTCCGTCGGGTTCTCTTGGGGACAGTATGGTGAGGTGTATTGTATCTCCACTCCCAGTGATGCGAAGAACTCCTTTAACGCACGACTGGTAAATTGCGTGCCATTGTCACACACGAACTTCCTCGGGATGCCGACTCGACTCAATATGCGTTCACGGAAAGCTTTTTGGACATGGGCTGTCGTGGCCTTTCGCAACGGGATCAGCTCCACCCGCTTGGAAAACGCATCGTGAAACACAAGGAGCATGGTATTCCCCTGTTTCAAGCGGGGTAGAGGTTCAACGAAATCTGCGCACAACACATCGTACGGCTCCTTCGTCACCCGAGTCAGCATCTTACCTTGGTTTGGGCGGTCTTAAATTTTTGGCATGATTTGCAGTGTTGTACATACCGCCTTGCATCCCTGAACATTCCAGGCCGAAAGTATCTTCGTGCTAATCTGGTGATCGTCTTCCGTCCGCCGAGATGTCTGGCAGTCGGAGCATCGTGACACTCTCGTAAAACCCCACTTCTTTGTGGGCAAGGAACACAGAGTTTCCACTGAAAGTAATCTTCGCCGTCGATCATTCGCCCTATATTGCGATAAACTTGTCCATTCTCCATGGTGTAGTCTGCGAACTTCTCGGGGTAATCCCGGATCTTGCTTTCCATGCTTTGAATCCACTTGCAAGGAGACTCCATCTCAACCATCTGTTGCAGGTGTTCGCACGACTTTCGGGATAATGCGTCGGCCACCGTGTTTAACTTCCCTCGTCGATAACTCACGTCGAATTGGAATTGTTGTAATTCTAACGCCCACCGTGCTATTCTACCGGACGAACTTTCAATCGAATTCAACCATTTGAGGGCTAAGTGGTCGGTGACTACCCCGAATCTTTAACCCCCCAAATAGCATCTCATTTTTCTGATAGCTCTTATGATCGCCAGACACTCCATCTCTGTAGTTGTGTAATTGCCCTCGGCGGCAGTGAGTCGCCGACTGGCATACGCGATGACACTTTCCTGGCCATCGAAGTCTTGTGAGAGTACTGCTCCCAGACCAACGTCGCTCGCGTCCGTTTATAGCACGAACTTCCTGTCACAATCCGGGCATCCTAATACCGGGGCCGTGGTTAAACTGCGTTTGATGTTCTCGAGAGCTGTCTGTTGTTCGGAACCCCAATTCCATTTCTGCCCCTTTTTTAACAGGGAGGTCATGGGTTGTACCACCGTTGCGAAATTCGGTAAAAAAAATAACGCCGGTACCACGACGCCATGCCCAGACCTTCAAATTAACCCTTCGCAATCTTCGAAAGACTTCGGCCAAGTTAGCCAGATGATTCTCTTCTCTATCATCCAGATATGCGAAGGCGAAAGGATCCATATCTGCTCCGATAACGCTATCCAAGGCTCGTTGAAAAGTTGTGCCGGCCGAATGGAGTCCAAACGGCATGAACTTCCATTGAAAAAGGCCTCTACCTGGGACCGTGAAGGACGTGTACTGGCGACTGTCTCGAGCCATGGGTATCTGCCAATAGCCGTGGTTGAGATCCAACGTCGAAATATACCGCGCTTGTCGCAATTTCTGGACTGGGTATGCGTCCGGCACCGAATGGGCATTTAACTGCCGATAGTCTACACACATTCGCCTGACTTTTTCTTGACTAACACAATCGGGGCACTGTGAGGACTCCGCGAGGGTTCAATAGCATCGGCGCGGAGAAGTTCATCTACTTGAGCGTCGATCACTTGTTGCATTGCGGGGTTCCTCGGGTAATATCTCTGTTTCACGGGCTTTTCGTCGCGCATGACTATCCGATGCTCCGCCACGTGGGATACTCCTTGAAGTTTCTCGGGCCTTAAGTCATCCGTTCCCGTCTCTGGTTGGCCACCTTCGGTTTCGTAGTCCTCGTTGGGCCTCTGTATCTCTGGCAACTTTTCCTGTGCTGCCGCCTTCTGGTCGTGTAACCCGTTAAACCTCATCGTCTCAGAACTAGCTACCGAATGCATGATCCTCTTGTTTGACGGAGCCTCGTTTTCCTCCGCCTGACCCATTTTCGGACTCTTAAAGCTAGACTCCTCCCTTGCCTGTGCTATCTTTCTTTGTTTCCAATTTTCCTGTGCTTATCGTCATGGCCGGGATCGACTCCGCTTGACTCGGGAGTAGTCGGGCGTCTTCCGCCGACGGACTCAACGTCATTGCCAGAGCCGCTGTACCGCATTGTATTCGTGTCCCGAGAAATCCAAGAAATCCATACCCAATATCATGCGGTCTAACATAGTGGGCATAATCAAAAATGGCATCGTTACCTGTTTACCAGCAAATTCCACCCGGGTGCGCCATAGCTCCTCCACCTTTAAGTTCTTTCGGTCCGCCAGTGCGATCGTGGTCGTGATTCCATAGATCTCTTCTCGTTTGGCCACCATGCGGGCGAATCCCTCACTGACAAAACTCCGCGACGCTCCCGTGTCAATCGTCGCGTCCACCGATACAGTGTGTGGCACCCACTTCATGATGGGGTGCTCCGGGATTCCGAAACGGATTTAGGGTGCGGCGCATATTGGGACTCTCATTGTTCATGCCCATCTTTCGCGGCACTCCAACGCGGCTTGACTCCAGTTGTCTCACGTTCTCATGTTCTGTCCCTATCTGCGTCAACTGGGCCAGGGTCATGAACTCATGGCGTCTAATGTACAGCCGATATTCCGGCGCCATGTTCTCATAGGCCCGATGCACTTCCTCTTCCTCACTGTAACCGGCCTGCTGCATCTTTGTCCTCAGTTCGACCAAGTAATCTTTCAATCCTACTCCCACTCTCTGAACGTGGGTCCTGATCTCGTCTTATAGACGCTCGAAATAGCGGGGCGGTAAAAAGAATTCCAGGAATTCTCGCCCGAACGTCGCCCACGAGGCCGTCTGCAAGTGGCTCGTTCGGAACCAACGGGCTGCCCTTCCTTCGAGGATCTCGGACATGGCCCGGGGGACTTCTTCCGAATTGACCCCGTACGTAGCTATTTTCTCCTCTAGCTCTGCGATCAGCATCAACGGATTGGACTCTCCGTCGAACCTTAAGTTCCACTTGCGCATTCGTTCCGGAAGCAAGTGTCGAGGAAGGGGGACCCTTAATGATGCCTCCTGTGTGGTGCACCCATCTCATTACTGGGTCCGGGCGGCAACAACAAGGTATCCATTGTCGAGCTAGGATGAGCTCCGCGTCGGGTGGTACGACTCCCAGGCGATGAAGTACCGGCGGAGGTCGCTGCCAGCCCAACCGGAACAGTTTCGGCCCCTTTTGCTAGGCCTACGCTTTTCCCCTGTCTGTTGGGACTCGAAGCGCGAGAGCTATAGAATTCTTGTAATTCCATGAGTCGTTTCCACACTGTTTCAGGAAAAGATCCCCTGCTCACCAGCGTGACGAACGCCTTCTGCGTATCTGCCACTGTGCCGTCTGTACTGAATCCGAATTCCAGCGCTAGAGCCGCGAGCTCGTCTTTACGGCGGGCGTAGATCCACCGTACACCCACTCCGGGATTCTTCGTCAAATCCGCATCTTCGTATTCGCCATCCGACTCCTTCGGGTTGACCATGACTCACGCAGTTAGTCGTTGGCTGTTTCTTTGTACCACTCCGTACGGGGCGCTGGTTGGATTCTTCGGTTCACCTCGCAAGACAGTTTGTTTGCTTTAATGGGTCTTTACGCCACTTTGTTGTCACTCTAGCTAGCCTCAGTGTCCCTGCTCGGGCGCCACTTGTAAGGGAGTTTTCTAGCCGGGATATGAATCTCAGTCGTATTCCGGTGTCCTTTACAAGAAAATTTGTAAGTTGAGCTAGAGAGGTCTGTCCGCTTGACGAACAGAGGTTTTGTAGACTGTCTTGAAGGGGTTCTTCGGACCCAGAAATCCCACGGGCTGGACCTTCGGGCGAGGCCGCAGCCGATAGGAAGCTTTGCGTTTGGACAAGAGTCTTTCACCCGGTGGGGACGAAAAGTTCCACCGGCTGGACCTTCGGGCGAGGCCGCAGCCGATAGGAAAGTTTGGGGGTTAAATGTAGCACTTACCTGGTGGGGTGGAAAATTCCACCGGCTGGACCTTCGGGCGAGGCCGCAGCCGACAGAACAATTCGGGGCTCAGAAAATCACTCACGCGCGATAAGGGGGATCCGCCGCCCTTCTTCCGATCTGCCTAGGGAGGATCGGCCTTCCCAAACGAGTTTGCTATAGGGAGGATCCGCCTTCCCTCTTCCCGTCCTACTCAGGGAGGATCGTCCGTCCCGAAACGAGTCGTCCGCGAGGGAGGATCCGCCTTCCCTTTCCCGACCTACCTAGGGAGGATCGTCCGTCCCAAAAACGAGATATGCACTAGGGAGGATCCGCCTTCCCTTTACCGTCCTGACTTGGGAGGATCGTCCGTCCCAAAACGAGTTTTCACTATGACCGTGAGGTGAGTGATAAGGGGGAGGAGTTTCGTACTGTTAAGACTACGTTTATTTAGTAACGGATTGGCAAGGAAAATCAATAACAACGGGTTAATATTTCTACTTGCTTTTAAACTTTATTTTTATTAATATCTACACTGCATGGCCCCGATCTTACTTCCCCTATGTGCCCTCATACCTTTTCTCCCTCGCCTACGCTAAGCTTATCTGGTATCTCCCTGGACTTTCTAGTATTTAATTCAGGATCGATACCGTGGGCGGGGTTTAAGACCTCGCTTTATATTCAAATTCCAAGTAAACTTAGCTTTAACGAAATTCATATGTATTTGGCTCCTTGCCGCCGACTTCAGGATTTTTCTCTTAGATTTATAATATGTCCTTGTAAGGATGCTAATCACGGGCCAGGATAAATACTCAGTCTATCCAGGGTCCCCTACAGAAATAATTTATATTTACGGAGACAGACAGGACAAGGAGGCGGGTTCCCTAATTAGGTGTGGGTTCGAGGGGGGGAATGTTTGGGTTGCGTGCCGTGGTTATGCCGTCGGCCCGTCACCCGGGCGGCCAGCGGACCTGGGCAGGCCAAGGGCGACCGATCCCGTCAACCGGGAGTCGGCCACCCGGCCCCGTCAACCGGGTGCCGGAGCCCTGCTAGGGGGCGGAGGGTTTCCGAGCGGTCGATCCCGTCACCCGGGAGTCGACTTGCCAGCCCCGTCAACCGGGTGCTGGTGCCCAAGGAAAGGAGGTAGTGAGCGACTGATCCCGTCACCCGGGAGTCAGTATGCCGGCCCCGTCACCCGGTGGCCGGTGCTCGGACTACGAAGGAGGGGATTTTGAGCGGTCGATCCCGTCACCCGGGAATCGGTGCTCTTAAATACAGGTTATGAGCGGCTGATCCCGTCACCCCGGAGTCAGCATGCCGGCCCCGTCACCCGGTGGCCGGTGCTCCTAAATACGGGATATGAGCGGCTGCTCCCGTCACCCGGGAGTCAGCATGCCGGCCCCGTCACCCGGTGGCCGGTGCTCGTAGGTATGGAGGGGGGGGAAGGGGGAAGGAGGACTTGGGAGAGAGAATACTACAGTCGATTGTGCTTTTCTTACAATTTTATTATAGCTTCTTAATGTCTGAGAGTCCCTAATTCCCTGCGCACATCCTGGCCACCCCGTAGGGATGGCCCGCGGCCGGCTCACCCGTTCAGTGGAGGGACTCCATGTCCACGTGTCCTTGTTGATCCTCTGTTCGCTTCCGTGGTCAAAACTCCGACTTGCTCCTTCTGGAGCTAAAATGCGACTCCTCACTCCGGGAGCTAAAACTCGACTCCTCGATCGGCGAACAGCGAAGGCTGTTCGAAGCCCTCGCTGCTGCCGTCGACCGCTGCAGCGGCCCTTTCGCTGCCTCCGTGCAGTTCTATTGGCGTCCTATTTCTTCTGCTGCTTCCCGCACCCGCGTCTCTCTACGCGATCGTGCTCCTCTCTTCCTTTTCGTGTCTCTCCGGACCCGGCCGTCGGTTCTGCCGGTAGTCGGCTGCCGAGAGCGCAAGTTTGAAGAGATGGTAATGTTCCTGGAGATGATGTTGCTAGCGTGGTGTCGGCGATGTTGCCGATGCTGATGTTGCTGGCGTGGTGTCGGCGATGTTGCCGATGATGATGTTGCTGGCGTGGTGTCGGCGATGTTGCCGATGCTGATGTTGCTGGCGTGGTGTTGCCGATGATGATGTTGCTGGCGGTGATGCCGGTGTGGCCGGGGATGTGGCGATGGTGTAGTGCCCTCCATGGGTCTTTCTAGCTCCTTAACCTAAATCCCTAACTCTTATCTTATAAACTATTCCTAACTTATATGTACATACGGTAGGGAGGGAGGCCCTTGTGAGGGTTACCTCACACCCCATCCCTTCCTCGGGGGTGGGGAAGAATCCTTACTTGCCCGTTTCGGGCGATCTGTATCCGGTACCGGACGCCGGCTGCCTCCTCCAAATACCGGACCTCCCGGTGCCTCGGCTGGCGCAGGTGCTGGTCGACCCGTTCCCGCAGGGCCAAGGGGCCCAGCCGTCGGCGGTGATCCACCCGTTCCGGGCGCGCACTAGAGCGCCTTGCAGTAGCACTTCGTCTGGGAGGGGCTCCTTCCCGGTGTCGGCCTCCTCCTCGGTGTCGGCCTCCTCCTCGGTGCCGTACTCAGCGTCAGCGATACCGCAGGATGAAGGCGGTGGTTCCAGGTCGCTGAAGCGGACTCTCTCGCCCCCTTTGCGAAATGGGTTTCGCTGAACCGCTGCTAGATCAGGCGTAGGTAGTGCTCCGGCCCAGCTTGGGGCCGTGCTCGCGTTGGTGTACCTGGCGCTGCGTTGAGCGTCAGGGCGTCGCGGTGAGTGCGCCTGGGTGGCGGCTTGAGTGTGGGGCGGCTTGTGTCTGCGCCCGTGGGGCGGCCTGGGTGTGCGCCTGTGTGGCGGCCTGGGTGTGCGCCTGCGTTGCGGCGACCTGGGTGTGCGCCTGGGTGGCGGCTTCGGTGTGCGCTCGTGGAGCAGCCTGGGTGTGCGCCTGTGTGGCGGCCTGGGTGTGCACCTGTGTGGCGGCTTGGGTGTGCGCTCGTGGAGCGGCTTGGGTGTGCGCCTGGATTGCGGCGGCCGATGAGTGCGCCTGCGTGGCGGCTTGTGTGCGCCCGTGGGGCGGCTTGGGTGTGCGCCTGGGTGGCGGCTTGTCTTTGCGCCCGTGGGGCGGCTTGTCTTTGCGCTCGTGGAGCGGCCTGGGTGTGCGCCTCTGTAGCGGCTTGGGTGTGCGCCTGTGTGGCGGCCTGGGTGTGCGCCTGCGTTGCAGCGGCCGATGAGTGCGCCTGGGTGGCGGCTTTGATGTGCGCTCGTGGAGCGGTCTCGGTGTGCACCCGTGTGGCGGCTTTGATGTGCGCTCGTGGAGCGGCTTGAGGTTGCGCCTGTGTTGCGGCGGCCGGTGAGTGCGCCTGGGTGGCGGCTTGTGTGTGCGCCCGTGGGGCGGCTTGGGTGTGTGCCTGGGTGGCGGCTTGTCTTTGCGCCCGTGGGGCGGCTTGAGTGTGCGCCTGCGTGGCGGAGGCCGGTGAGTGCGCCTGGGTGGCGGCTTCGGTGTGCGCCCGTGGGGCGGCTTGTGTCTGTGCCTGGGTGTCGGCGGATGAGTGCACCTGGATGCCGGGTGTGTGCGCCGGCGTGGTGGCACGTTTGTGCGCCCGTGGAGCGGCTCGTGTTTGCGCCTGAGTGGCGGCTGAGGAATGCGCCTGGGTGGCGGCAGATGAGTGCGCCTGGGTGCCGGGTGTGTGCGCCGGCGTGGCGGCACGTTTGTGTGGCGGCGTTGCTGCGGCGCGTTCGCTTCGCGTCGGTTCTAGCGAGCTGGTTCTCGCAAGTCGAGCCGGAGTGGGTGGCTGAAGCTGGAGGGCCATGCCCCCACACTGTAGTGTGGCCCCGCTGTAGCACAGGAAATCCATGCCGAGCAGAAGGTCGTCCAGCACGTCCGACATGATGAGAGCGGAGACGCTGATCCGAGCTTTCCCCAACTGGATCGTGACTCGTAGGGCCTGTGTGAGCTCCCTGTCGGTTCCGTCTGCTAGCTTCACCTGTGTCCGTACGGCGCGGTGATTCCTTCCATCGTCGAGTTTTCTCGCCAGGCGCTCGCTTATAAAGCTATGCGAGGCCCCCGTATCCAAGGTGGCGGTGAGCGGGCGTCCCTCGACCGTGACCTGTGCGCGGATACGGTTCCGATCCTGTTGGATGGCGTTGCTTACTGGGTGCGGGAGTTTGGTGGGTTCCTCGGGTGACTCCCTGATACTCGAGGCCCTTGCCCGTTTCCCGGCGTCTGGTTCCTGCAGCACTCGATAGTGCGTATGCCCTGGCGACCGCAGTCCCAGCAGAACATGATTCTCTGGTTTCGGCATTCCGCGGCGTAGTGGCCGGCCTGGCCGCAGTTCCGGCAGGCGGTGCTGGGGTCGGTTGACCTGATGGGCGTGGCCCCTTGGTTGGAGTTTCCTCCGGTGCCTCGGCTGGCGGGCTCGTCGGTCGCGTCCCCAGGGCGTGGCACCTGCGGTGTGTAGGCAGGGTTCGCCCTGGGTCGTGCGACTCTGCTATGGGATGGATACTCAGCGTCTGGGCTTGCTGATGGGTATCCACGGATGGTTCGGCCTCCTCGGCTGCGGGCATCCTCAAAGTTGGCCACCAGGTGCGTGAGTTCGGTCAGCGTCTTGAAATCCTGGCGGCGGGTGAACATCTGGTACTCGGGCAGCATGTTCTCGTAGATGCGTTCCAACTCTTGTTCCGGTGAGAATCCAGCGCGGCGCATCTGGAGGCGAAGATCCACCATGTATTCCTTGAACGGCTCATTCACTTTCTGGAAGTGAGAGTGGATCTCGTCGTCGAGGCGTTGATAATACCGGGGCGGCAGGAAAAATTCCAAAAATTCCCGGCGGACTTCGGTCCAGGTGCGTCCCTGCAGATCACTGGTTCGGAACCAGCTTCCCGCTCGGTCAGTCAGGAGGACGATGATAGCGTGAGACAAATACTCCCGGTCAATCCGGTAGGTATCCGCCAGTTCTTCGATGTGTTCCACGAAGCTGAGCGGGTCTGAGGTGCCGTCGAAGGACAGTCCCCATTTGGTCGCTTTGTCGACCAACATCGAGCAGATGCCTGCGTCGAACTGCGATGCACTGGCGCGTGCGGTGGTCTCCGATTTCCCTCGCGTCCCTGGGGACGGGGAAGTGCTGCGTGGTACTGCCAGCGTGTGGTTGCTGCTGGGTACCTTCTCCTGGTAGGGTGGTATCGGCGACGGTGGTTTGATGTCTCCGGAAGGGGTGTATTTGCGTTCCAACTCCCCAAGCCGGATCAGTGTGTCCTCGGAGTGTTCCGGTTGCCTGGCGAACGCGTACAGTCGGGCTCGTTGTTCCTCGACCGTGCCGTTCTGCTCCAGGCCGAGATCGAGAAGAATAGCCTCGAGCTCGTGCTTCTTCCTGTATGAGATCCAAGAGACTCCCATGTTGCTTGATGTGTGTTCCTTGTAGTCCTGTGTATCCTTGATTGTCCTGTGTATCCTTGATTGTCCTGGCTAGGGTGTAGGAGCGGCGATGTGTATCCTTGAGTATCCTTGATGTCCTTGAGAGGATGTGTATCCTTGTTATCCTGGAGGGGTGTGTATCCTTGTGGTCCTTGAGGGGGATGTGTACCCTTGATGTCCTTGAGTGATCCTGCAGATCGATGTGTCCTCCTGTAGCTCTGGTGATCGACTGTCTTCCTGTAGCTCTGATGATCGACTGTTCCCCGTGTGTGTCGGCTGGCGACCTAAATACTTCTCGGCTTTGCCGGCGTCGGGCGTCCCATTTTGTAAAGGGACCAGTAGTGCGCAAGGGAACTAAATTTTCCTAATCGCGTGGTTGCCGGCTACGGCGTCCACGTGGCTTAAGTTGGCGGCTCTCTT
Source organism: Drosophila ficusphila (assembly GCF_018152265.1). Lineage (NCBI taxonomy): Eukaryota > Metazoa > Arthropoda > Insecta > Diptera > Drosophilidae > Drosophila > Drosophila ficusphila. Next base: position 106,081 of record NW_025064257.1, read on the forward strand.
TCTCTCCATCTCTCCTTCTCTCTGTTCTCTCCCGTATGACTGTACTTTCTGTCGCGTGCTACGACATTTTCCTCTCTCTCGTAATTATTTTTTTCCTATTCCTTTTCTTTCCGTCCAAAAACGTGTTTTCCCTAGCTTTCGTCCCTAACCTCAGATTTTTACCTAATTTCGACCCTATTTTCTTCTGGTGGGTTTTTATGCCACGAAGGATTAAAATGTCCTTTTCTTATCCTGCCTAGTCCCTGCTCGGGCGCCATCTGTAAGGATGCTAATCACGGGCCAGGATAAATACTCAGTCTATCCAGGGTCCCCTACAGAAATAATTTATATTTACGGAGACAGACAGGACAAGGAGGCGGGTTCCCTAATTAGGTGTGGGTTCGAGGGGGGGAATGTTTGGGTTGCGTGCCGTGGTTATGCCGTCGGCCCGTCACCCGGGCGGCCAGCGGACCTGGGCAGGCCAAGGGCGACCGATCCCGTCAACCGGGAGTCGGCCACCCGGCCCCGTCAACCGGGTGCCGGAGCCCTGCTAGGGGGCTGAGGGTTTCCGAGCGGTCGATCCCGTCACCCGGGAGTCGACTTGCCAGCCCCGTCAACCGGGTGCTGGTGCCCAAGGAAAGGAGGTAGTGAGCGACTGATCCCGTCACCCGGGAGTCAGTATGCCGGCCCCGTCACCCGGTGGCCGGTGCTCGGACTACGAAGGAGGGGATTTTGAGCGGTCGATCCCGTCACCCGGGAATCGGTGCTCTTAAATACAGGTTATGAGCGGCTGATCCCGTCACCCGGGAGTCAGCATGCCGGCCCCGTCACCCGGTGGCCGGTGCTCCTAAATACGGGATATGAGCGGCTGCTCCCGTCACCCGGGAGTCAGCATGCCGGCCCCGTCACCCGGTGGCCGGTGCTCGTAGGTATGGAGGGGGGGAAGGGGGAAGGAGGACTTGGGAGAGAGAATACTACAGTCGATTGTGCTTTTCTTACAATTTTATTATAGCTTCTTAATGTCTGAGAGTCTCTAATTCCCTGCGCACATCCTGGCCACCCCGTAGGGATGGCCCGCGGCCGGCTCACCCGTTCAGTGGAGGGACTCCATGTCCACGTGTCCTTGTTGATCCTCTGTTCGCTTCCGTGGTCAAAACTCCGACTTGCTCCTTCTGGAGCTAAAATGCGACTCCTCACTCCGGGAGCTAAAACTCGACTCCTCGATCGGCGAACAGCGAAGGCTGTTCGAAGCCCTCGCTGCTGCCGTCGACCGCTGCAGCGGCCCTTTCGCTGCCTCCGTGCAGTTCTATTGGCGTCCTATTTCTTCTGCTGCTTCCCGCACCCGCGTCTCTCTACGCGATCGTGCTCCTCTCTTCCTTTTCGTGTCTCTCCGGACCCGGCCGTCGGTTCTGCCGGTAGTCGGCTGCCGAGAGCGCAAGTTTGGAGAGATGGTAATGTTCCTGGAGATGATGTTGCTAGCGTGGTGTCGGCGATGTTGCCGATGATGATGTTGCTGGCGTGGTGTCGGCGATGTTGCCGATGCTGATGTTGCTGGCGTGGTGTTGCCGATGATGATGTTGCTGGCGGTGATGCCGGTGTGGCCGGGGATGTGGCGATGATGTAGTGCCCTCCATGGGTCTTTCTAGCTCCTTAACCTAAATCCCTAACTCTTATCTTATAAACTAACTATATGTACATACGGTAGGGGGAGGCCCTTGTGAGGGTTACCTCACATCTTTATAGCTAACAAAACCAAAACAATATTTCATAATGCCTTTCTCCTAAAACTAAAGATATCAATAATAACAATAAGCTTGAGAATCGTTGCCAGCCCTATTGGTGCGTTTCCGCTGGTTGTGAAGGTCTGGCCATCCGGCCACATCGTCACAGGTTCCAATTTACTCAAAAACAGTTGCATGCCGCCACGTTCGGTAACAAGCAAACGATTTCTCTTTTTAGTAAACAGTGTTGTCACAGGACTAAATCCACGTTCACACAAATATGACGATGGGAATGCTATCAAGAATCGTTGAACGATTGACCACAATCCAGGGTACATTTTTGAACTTGATTTTTATTTCCTCGTTTGTTGTCAATTCTATAAGTTCTTCTTCCAGCTGAGGTGAAATTGCTGTGTTGACATTTAAAAACGGATCCAACACCCAGTCTGGAATTTCCAAGTTCAAAATGTCCTGATATTGTTCGATGAAGTCAATGTGAAGGTTTTACAAATGTTGGCAGTAGGCAAACAATTCGTGGTTACTGCATGATACTGATAAACTTGGAAAATTGTGAAACATCCGTCTGCCCAGATTCTTTTTGTGTAGAAGCAGTTTGGCTGCGAAAGCAGCAACGAAGTTTTTTGTTTTAATTAAATTTAGTTTATCGCTTTGCAGTTGAAGATTCATGTCGCTGAACAATTTATACATGTCTGTCATGTAAGCTATATCATTCTTTGATGTTATGAGCTTGTCGTGCAATTCTGTTTCTTTAGTTTTCAAAAACTCTTGAACTGAGTCAAACAGGTTGTAAAATCTAGGCAGACAATTGCCCCTTGATAGCCAACGAACTTCAGTATGAAATAACAAACGGTTCTAATCCTCGTCATTAGTAACACAAAGCTGATGAAATAATCTATCTTTCAAAGAGCTGTTGCGGATTTTATTGACTGCTTTGCATATTGCAGTGATTGAAATATATGTTAAGTGGTTTGCCTTTTTGAGCAATTAACAAAGAGATATTGTACGAAGCTCAACGTCCGTCGTCATCTTGCTTTGCAGCCGCCGAAAATAGTTTTCCTACACTTGGCTTCTTCTCTAGGTCTTGAATTCTTGTCTCTCTTATCTGCATGCATTTTATTCAAATGATCTTGCAGCCTTGAAGGCTTCATTGCTTCATTCGAAGACATAGAAGACACAAAGGCGACGATGGGCTTGTGGGATTTTCAAAAAAACCGAATTTAATATATTCCGCACAGTATTGCCGTCATGCATAAGTGCGCGCGCACTAGTTTTTATAAAAAAAATTTCCGTGAATTTTTCTAAAAAAAAATAAATTTTTTCAGTAATTTTTCTATAAAAAAAATTATTCAGTAATTTCGCCCGTAGCTCGCCTGCCGTGACGTGTAACGACCGCACTATAAGCCAACATTTAAGGCACGATATCTCGTAAACGGTGCGAGAAATCGAAAAATTTTATTCATTAAAAAGTGTTTATTTTGGGCCAATTACCCAAAATATGTCCTCAAATCAAGTTTCACTCCAGACCTCATTGAGTAAAGACGTGCAGCTACGGCGATCTAAATCACCAACAACCAGTGCTTATCAGCAAAATTTGCAAAAACAATCAAGAAAACAAAAGAGACTCCCAAAAAAATCAAAAAAAAAAAAATACAACAACAAACAGTCACGTGATCACAACAACCACAAGCAGGGGGCTCGCCCACATAACCAAAATGTTACCACCAGACAAAAACAGACTTTTTTCTAACAACTTAATAACTGAACATAAATTCATTGTTATAAAAAGTAAAGACAATACATCCCTTGAAAACACAAACCCATTCATTCTTAAAAAATCAATCGACTACATCTGCGGAGGTGAAGTGGAAAAATGTAAAATTACAAGAGCAGGTACAATTCTAATTCAAACAAAAGACATACAACAAGCCGAAAAACTACTAAAAATTAAAAAACTTGGTGAAGTAGACGTAGAAGCGAGTTCCAACAGGACTTATAATACTGACATTTAATTCTACCAATCTCCCTGAAAAAGTGTTTATCGGCTATGAAATAGTATTCACACGCCCATACATACCACGTCCCATGCAATGCAAAAAATGCCTTCGCTTCAACCACCCCCAAATTGGCTGCAAGCAAGAGAACCCTACATGCAAAAACTGCTCTGAGACCACCCACAACAACGACAACAACGACTGTAGGCCACCACCTAAATGCATTAATTGCAAGGGAAACCATTCATCCACGGACAGAAAATGCCCAATCTTTCTCAAAGAACAGGAACTTATTGCCATCAGAATCACAGAAAAGGTTGACCACAAAACTGCCCGTTCCATATACTTCACCCGTCATAGTCCAATCCAAGAAACTTCATACTCTCAAACCCTTCAAAATCCACCACCAACAGAAAACCCCACCTCAGCAACTAAAACACAAATACATAACACAAACGTAATCCATAAGAATACAAACAACATACACGAGTTCCTCAAAGAGGTGAACAGGACTCACGCAGAACTGAAGAAGCTAACACGAACCCCCGCCGCCTATGAAATATACGACGAAGAAATGCGCTTAATTACCAATGACGACTCTGAAAGACCCTCGACTTCAACAAACGACCGCGTTCTCAGAAGCCAAACCAAAGAAAAATCCACCCTATCTAAAAACCTTAAAGCAAAAGAACATAGAACAAACCTTTCCAGTACGAACGATATAAAACAAACACAAAAACTGCCTTAAACTATGTCCTTAAAAATATTACAATGGAATATTAAGGGATATTCGAACAACTACAACCAACTACTAATACTCATCAAGACACACTCTCCACATATTATTTCACTCCAAGAAACACACATACAACAATTTCACAGCCTACCAACACCAGTAAACTATAATATACTAACAAACATTGCATCCAACAGATTTGGAGGAGTAGCCCTGCTAATCCACAAATCAATCCAACACACTCAAAGAAATATCAATGAAGACTACAGCAATAACAGCTGAGATAAAATCAAAAGAAAACTTTAAAGTATACTCCATTTACAGTGGTGGCCATAAGTATTTTGTCAAAATAAAAGTGAAATATACTCGAAACCTGAACTCGCTTCTTTTAACTTTTGGTATCAATGGAAAGGTAATTCAAATGCCGTTTGAATGATACCATACTTTTCTCAACTCATTCGATATTTATTGAACAGGGCAATTTAAAAAAAAGTAAAAAAAAAACTTTTCCCTCGGCTTCAAAACTAAAATTTTTGGATGCAAAAAGTTTCTTTAATCAAAAATAATAGGAACTGCAAAAAGAATTTTTCAAAAATAATTTTTCTTCTATTTTTTATGATTTTTTGAAGGTGACAATGTCGGAAAAAGTTTGTATGGAAAAGAGAAAAATATGGCTGAAATGAGTATTTCTAGTCATTTTCAAAAAATTATTAAAAATAGAAAAAAAATTATTTTTGAAAAATTCTTTTTGCAGTTCCTATTATTTTTGATTAAAGAAACTTTTTGTATCCAAAAATTTTAGTTTTGAAGCCGAGGGAAAAAGTTTTTTTTGACTTTTTTTTTAAATTGCCCTGTTCAATAAATATCGAATGAGTTGAGAAAAGTATGGTATCATTCAAAAGGCATTTGAATTACCTTTCCATTGATACCAAAAGTTAAAAGAAGCAAGTTCAGGTTTCGAGTATATTTCACTTTTATTTTGACAAAATACTTATGGCCACCATTGTATATTTCACCTAATAAATCCTTTTCACGCAATAACCTGAACAACGTAATTAACTTAAACAGCGAAACTGTTATGATAACAGGAGATTTCAACAGCTGGCACCAAAACTGGGGATTTGCACACTCGAATTCAAGAGGAAAAACAATAGCCAAATTCATTGAACAGTCACAACTTACACTACTAAATGATAAATCACCAACACACTTCACTACACACAACACCTTCACACACATTGACCTCAGCTTTTGTTCTCCATCACTCACACCACTCACAACCTGGAATCTGATAGATGACCTTTGCGGAAGCGACCACTTCCCAATCATCATCACCCTTTTTGCAACCGACACAATCATCAACAAAAAGACACCAATTTTCAAATTAAACGAAGCAAACTGGGATAACTTTACAACCCACACACATAACAACAGTAACCTATACCCCCCTTTTACCAACATAAACAAAGAAACAGCATTAATTAACAAAATAATCATTAAAAGCGCACACCATACGATACCACAAACACTACCACACCGACACTCACGCACAGTTCCTTGGTGGAACAAAAACTTAGCAGTCTTACACATTGAGAAAAACAAACATGGAAAGCACTGAAAAGAAACACAACCCATGAAACGATCATTGCTTACAGAAAAGCAAACGTGCTTCTGAAAAGGGAAATTAAAATTAGGAAAAGGGTATCCACAACCACTTTCACATCAGCCATTCAAGCAAGCACACCAACAACAAAAATATGGAACAACATTCGCCGATTTTGCGGTCTTAACCCAGTAAAACAAGTACACTGCATAACAACCAACAACAACGTGACTACCAATGACAAAAACCAAATCGCCAACCTTCTTGAACAACATTGGTCCCATCTTTCAAAAGACGCAAACTTCAGCCAGGAATTCACTTCCCACAAATACAACACAATAACCCTCAACCACATTCCATCCACATCTGCTATAGAAATCGACAAGCCCATAACCCAAATAGAATTAACCATTGCTCTCCAATCACTTAAAGGCTCAACACCAGGAATCAATAGAATCTCATACCCCATGATAAAAAACAGTTCACCATCAATAAAAAATAGAATACTTTTTCACTTCAATTACATCTTCAACCACTATATACCTCAATCATACAAAACCAGCCTGATCATACCAATTCTAAAACCTCAAAAGGATAAAACTGACATCTCATCATACCGACCCATCTCACTTAACTGCTGCCTGAGTAAAACAATGGACAAAATAATAGCGAACAGACTATGGTGGTTTCTTAACAACGACAAACTCCTACACCCACATCAATTCGGTTTCAAAAAAGGTAAATCGACTTCGGATAATCTGCTCTATGCAGATCACATCATTACGAAGTCACTTAATACCAGGAAACATACCTCACTCATCTCTCTTGACTTTGCAAGAGCTTTCGATCGAGTGGGTACACACTCAATAATCGACCAACTAATTAAATGGAAATGTGGCCACAAAATTATAAAATCTATACTAATATTATAAAGAGGTAAAATTTGTTTGTTTGTTTGTTTGCAGCGAATAGGCTCCGGAACTACTGGTCCGATTTAAAAAATTCTTTCACCGATAGAAAGCTATATTATCGTGGAGTTAAATAGGCTATAGTTTATTTTGAAAAAATTAAGGATCCGTAAAAAAATTGCAATATTGTCGGATATAAAGTGAGTTGTCACACTGACAAACTCGCTCCCATAGCATTTGAACTCTATTTTTGTGTTCACTGTGAAATTGTGAAAAAAAAGAATTTTTATTCAATTTAAGTTGAACTGTGAAAATTTTGTGGATCGTGCATTTGAGGATAAATTCACCACTCTGTCCATAGTCCAAAATGCTTAGAGGACGACGTGCAAACATTGGCCGCAGACATCCAAGCCAGCAACAAGTATATTCACAAAACTTAACTTAACTTTTACATTTTTTTTTTTTTTTTTTCTGAATGATCAATATGTTGAGAACATTGTATAAAAATTTTGAGTCAATTAAAGTCAAACTAACGGAGTTACAGCGTTTTAAACAACCGTATTTGGACGTATTTTTACGTATAAAAATACTTTGAATCGATTTTGCCGAAGACGCTATTTTGAAAGTCGGTGAACATCAGAACTCAAAATCTACTGAGCCGATCCTTTTCAAATTGTTAACACACATTCTCAATATAAATACGCAGGTAATCATGAAGAGTTTTTTTTAATTTTTAATTTTTTTCTATTTTTAAAAAATAAATTAACAGCGATTTTTTAAGCTAAAATCGCACTTTTCATTTTCAAGTGCTCCCAAAAATAGACAAAAAATAAATTTAAAAAAAACTCTTCCTGATTACCTCGGGAAATTCATTATCTTTACAATGCATATCACGTTTTTTTTTTAAGATGATCCGTTAACGCCCTATGATGTTCACCGCAAAACAACTTTTTCTTTGGGCGCTTCGGAAGATTAACCGCCACAGGCTTATTTCTAAATATTTTTTAATAATTTTTTTTTCTAATACTCTTCAAAAGTTGAACAATTAAATGTGATTAAGCTCAAAAAAATAAACTTACTCATTTCGCCGCAAAAAAAAATAAAACATGGCCCTTTTTTTGGCCTTAAAAACCTTACCCCCCCCTTAAGCGAAGAAAGACAAATGAGCACATAGAGATCATTGGCATCATTCAATCGCTTGGCATTCCAATATGACCCCACTGCGAACTACAGTGATAATGAAAATTTAGATATTGCACCAATGGCGACTATATACCGATATTGCAGTGCGTTAAAGTTTAAAAGAGAAACGGCTGGATTGTGCTGCGCAAGTGGAAAAGTCAAACTGGAAAAGTGTTAAATCACCATCTTTCTATACTTCCATATATTTGAAAAATGTTGCAACATTGACTTTTATGTTGTTAAACTGTGTTGACCAGCGAAGCGGACACAGGACCTCTAGTATATTATAAACTTCACAAAGAACAGGAAGATAACAGTCAGAATAGGGACACACAACTCAAACATACACCCTCTAGAAAACGGAATCCCACAAGGATCCCCCATATCAGTCGTACTCTTCCTAATAGCCTTCAATAAACTAGCCAACATCCTGACAAGATACAAACAGTTTAAATTTAGCGCATATGCAGACGATTTCCATTTGCTGGTAAATCCAAAAATAAAAAAAAAACATTACCACCAACCTAAACCACATCTTTAGGAAAATAGAAGACTGGGGGAGCTACTCAGGCGCATCCCTATCACAAACAAAATGCGAACATCTACACATACAGTGGCGAGCAAAAGTGAGTGCATGTTCGCAAAACTGACTTTCGTCGTCCATAAAAACGGAACGATACGAGATAATTTAACAAAGTAAATTTTTTTATGTTTATTACTTTATTTTTAACAAATGCGAAAAAAAATTAATATCATATAAGGTAAATTCTAAAAGTTAGAAAGAAAAAACCAAAAAAACACGCATAAACTCACTTTTGCACGTTTGAACCAAATTATATAAATATATCCATTTTAATATTTGGTCCACAAACCCTTATTAGCCATAATTTTATTAATGCATTTTGGCATTCCCTCTACCAAATTTTGTATAACATCTTCAGGGATTTGATCCAATTCCGATGTTACACGTTCCCAAAGGTTGGCCATGTTTGTTGGATCAGTCTATTGGATCAGTTAGAACAGCCTTGGATGCCGCATAAACGGGTTCTCCGAAATAATCTTCGTTCCGAAATTAAGCATGAGATCCTAAACATTGATATACAATCAGTTCCACAATTGAGGGAGATCTGTCGTAGGCGTGAAGCGTTCTTGTCGGATGTCAAGCGATACCAGGGCTATGCTAAGTCTTCACCTTTTAAACGTGATGTATCTGAATGTAGTCCTGATCAAGAGATCTTGATGGAATCAGAATCCGATAAAGAAGGCGAAATCGTTTTGCTGGAACTGCCGCAAGGAAGGTCATAGATATCAGGACTGTATTTCCGATAGAAAAGTATTTTGTTATGGTTGCGGAGCTGCTAACACTTACAAACCCAATTGTAATAGGTGTTCAAAAAACTCCAAAGCAGGCATGTCGGCATGATCAATAGATGATGCTGTGGAAATTCCACCAACCTTTTCATCGGAAGTACCAAAATCCTCAGAGAGTTCATTGCTTCATGGCAAAATTCCAGCATTGGAAAAAATTATTTTCCCCTATGTGAATTATTTACTAGACTTAAAAAAGCGTAAACCGCGAAGTTCCGTTCGATTGAAGTCTTTTTGGCAAAATGTCAAGACCTGTTAAATTGGACTAAAATATATTGTGTTGGCAAGAAAGTCATGTCGTTTTTTCAATATTTTCAAAGATGATTTATTTATATCAGGACTTATAATTAATCAATTATGTATTGGCCGTTTTGTTCGACCACTAATATCCATCTCTCGGGCAGCTGCATAATTCCGCGCTCGAAGAACTTTTGGTCTTTTCCAGCAAAGTTTTACCATTCAAAGAGTTTTGAAGAGAGCGAAACCAATGGTAATCTGAAGGTGTTAAGTCCGGACTATAAGGTGGATGTGGTAGCACTTCCCAATTCAGCTCCCTTAATTTTTTGCTGAGTGACCAAAGATGTGTGGGGACTAGCGTTGTCATGGTGAAAGACTATACCCTTGCGATTAGCTAGTGCCGGCTCCTTTTCTTTAATTTTTTCCGCCAAATTGGATAGCTGGCGACAGTACACATCTGAATTGATGGTTTCATTCCGTCCCAGCAGCTCAAAGTGCACTACACCCTTCCAATTCCACCAAACAGACAGCATAACTTTCCTCTGATGGATATCGGCCTTTGATGTGGCTTGGGCTGGCTCATCTTTCTTGCTCCATGATCTTTTTCGTTGGACATTATTGTAAACAACACACTTTTCGTCGCCTGTAATGATCCGCTTCAAAAAAGGATCTTTTTAACCCGTTGGAGCAGAGAATAGCAGATGTTGGTACGCTTAGTTAGGTGAATTTTCTTTAAGTTATGCGGAACCCAAACATCGAGCTTGCTTACGTAGCCAAGTTTCTTCAAATGGTTTTCAACCGTTGTATGCGACACACTGAGCATCTCTGACATCTCCCGCGTTGAATAACGCCGGTTTTCATCCAGCAAAGCCTGAATTTGTTCGTCAAAAACGGCCGATGGTCGACCAGAACGTGGGGCGTTTTTAACTCAAAATCTCCAAGCCTGAATTTGGCAAATCAGCGCTGACATTGGCGATCACTTATGGCATCTTTACCACATACTTCGCACAATTTTTCGCGAGCTTCGACCGCTTTTTTTCCTTTTCGGAAGTAAAAAAAAAAAATATGCCGAAAATGCTCACTTTGGTCCTCCATGTTTAATTTGCTATAGCTTCCACAAATGTTATCGAATAATTACCAAATTTTCGTCGATAGTACCTTAAACAATAAGCTTTAAAACGATACTTAAAAGTGTGACCCTGGTGCTCGATTAGTCGTAAATAATTAAACTCTCTACCTGCAGGACCTACAGATCCTCGACCATTTTTTTCTGTTCGTATGTTAGATCGCACCGTTTACGGACTGTTAGATTCTGGCGCGTCAATTAGTTGCGTCGGAGAAAAGTTAGCCAGTGACATACTAATTGAGAATATAAAATATAAAGCCGTAAGAAGTAGCGCATCAACGGCTGATGGAAAATCTCAGCAGATAGTTGGTCATTTAGAAGTTGATGTATAATATAATAACATTAAAAACCTTTGAAAATTTATATTGTACCGTCTCTGAAGCAGAACTTGTATTTAGGTATTGATTTCTGGAAACTTTACGATCTGCTTCCCAAATGTCTAAATGTATCCGCGTTAGATGCCAATCCTGACCGCAAAATAAATGCTGACCAGCACACGCTGTCGGAAATGGATAAGGCGAAATTAAGGATTGTGATCAACTGTTTTCCGTCGTTCACTCAAGAGGGTCTTGCCAAGAACCAACTTAATAACGCACTCAATTGATGTGGGTTCGGCCAAACCTATAAAACAACGACATTTTCCTGTCTCACCCGCGGTCGAAAAGGCTATGTATGCCGAGATCGACAGAATGTTACAGTTGGGAGTCATAGAGGAGTCGGAATGTTTGTGGTCTTCCTCAATGGTTATGGTGACGAAACCCGGAAAGGTTAGGATCTGCTTAGATTGTCGGAAGGTGAATAGTTTCACCGAAAAGGATGCATACCCTCTTCCGCAGATAGCTGGTATTTTAAGTCGTTTACCTAAAGCTGAATTCATATCCAGCCTTGACCTGAAGGATGCCTATTGGCAAGTACCTCTTGAGATTTCATCGAGGGACAAAACAGCTTTTACTGTTCCTGGTAGACCGCTTTACCAGTTGAAAGTTATGCCTTTCGGGTTGTGTAATGCCACGAGCACGATGTCCCGATTAATGGACAAGGTTGTGCCAGCTCATCTTAGAAACGAGGTGTTTATTTACCTTGATGATTTATTAGTGCTTTCTTCCAGCTTTGAGAGGCATCTCGAAGTTCTCAGAGAGATAGCTCTGCGTATAAAGCGTGCTGGATTGACGATCAACATTGGCAAAAGTCAAAATCTAGACCTATCCCAGGTCTAGAAGAGGAAATATCAGTATATTTATTGTTCTCGACCATTTTTCGAAATACGTATTTCTCAAACCAGTGAGGAAAATTGATTCAAGTGCGGTTTTAAAATATTTAGAAGGCGAGTTGTTCATGGCCTATGGGACGCCTGAAACCGTGGTGTCTGATAATGGCTCACAATTTCGTTCGTATGCTTTTAAAAGATTAATGCAGCAATACGGCATTACGCATACGCTGACTGCCGTTTATTCGCCTCAAGCTAATGCTTCCGAGCGCGTTAATCGATCTGTTATTTCTGCGATTAGAGCATATCTGCGACCTGACCAAAGGAATTGGGATGAATATCTCAATGGAGTTTGCTGCGCTTTACGATCTTCAGTTCATGCTAGTTTAGGAACCTCTCCTTACTACATGGTCTTCGGAAACACATGATAACATCTGGTAGCACATTTTCTTTGTTAAGGAAGTTAAACTTATTAGATGATCGCTCTCTTAAATTCAGTCGTCAGTATTCATTCGAAATAGTTCGAGAAAAAGCTCAAAAGTTAACGCAGGAAAAGCACGACATCAACGAAAAGCGATATAATCTTCGGTCTAGAATTGTGTCTTTTGAAGAAGGACAAGAAGTTTTTCGTAGAAATTTTAAGCAGAGCTGTTTTAAGACCGGTTATAACGCTAAATTCGGTCCGTCTTTTGTGAAAGCGAGGGTCCGTAAAAATTTAGGAAATTCATATTACGAATTAGAAGACTTGCAAGGTCGAATTTAAGGTACTTTTCATGCGAAAGATATTCAAAAGTAATGTGTCTTCAGTCAGTATCAGTCTAAAGTGCAAGAAGCCTCTAGCCTGATTTTGCGGGGGGGGCTTTGTAGCGGCGCCTGAAGAACGATTTCTAGTTCAGCCTAGGTGTATGCTTTGACTGACGGGTTCCGTAAGCGTAGCTTGGAAAACTAGCTAGATGCATTCCCAAATTATAGCTGATATAGATTGGTTTTAGAAATCGCTAAATTGGGAGGTAGTCAGATAAAAGTTCGTGACTATCGCGTCAGCTGAGTCAGGGAGGTTTTGAAAAGCTCCCAAATTTCGCATATAGTTCCACCACCAGCGGCATTTGCATTTCCGTCTACAGCTTAGGTCAAGAAATATTCCATCCGGTCTATTTATTTTCATTTTTCATTATTTTTCACGCCTCGTGGCGTGCAGACGTATTAAGTTTTGTGATCCCTGAATATAAAGTTGTGCAAATAAAGTGGATCAGTGATCAAAAATTTCTGTGGGAAAATTGGACCCCAACGCCCTATCTCAGCGAGAATGCTGATGGCCAAGAGGTATCTTCGACCAAATTTTTATCTGGAGAAGCATGGTATTTTTGACGAGCCACCAGTTATTTTTTTTGGGCACGGTCGTCAGGTTAGTTAATAACATGTAATTTTGATTGGTGCTGACCGCGCTTGTTGATCCCCAGATTGTGCCCGCAAGCACTAAATAAGTCGATGTCTCCAGGGAGCTCTAGTTTAAATATGTGTGCATAAACCTCAGACCCCATAAAGTATATATATTCTTGATCAGCATCACGAGTAGAATCAAAATACGTCTGTACGTCTGTCTGTTTCTCTTCAAACTAGTCTCTCAGTTTTAAAGCTATCTTGCTGAAACTTTCCCAAAAGGTGTATAGTTATTGCACGCAGTATATAAGTCGGATAGCTCCAATACGAGAGAATTAAATAAAAAATTCTCAGGCCGTTGTTTTTGATCGGATCGACTTGAATTCTTCCAGATGGCGTTTTCTAACTACTATTGAATTTCGGATTAAATTTAATCAAAATCGGATAACTCTATCGTATAGCTGCCATAGGAGAGATCAAAAAATATATATAGAATTTGTTCGGAGCAGAACCCCTAATTTGTAAATTTTATCATAAATTCAAATGTCCAACTGATAATGTAACGTAAACGTAACGTAAACGTAAAGTTGTTTACCAACACCCGCATAATTGCAATCGCGCCTAACTTTGCTTATCTTGTTTTATCTATCTTCTTTATCATTCAATTCTTTTCGCAACTCTTAACCGATTCACATACTTTCGTTCGATCTCGCAAACCCTCGCAAGCAAGTTGTCGGTCGCGATCTTGTATTCGAAAAACACATAAACATTGTACACAAGAACAAACAAATAACACTCAGAGACACAAATATAAAACCACATCTCATTTAAATCACAAACATTGGCCTTTTTTTGGAAGTGCACAAAGCGGTAGCAACAAATTAGTTGCATTCCTCTGAACATTTGGTGACCCCGACGTGATCTTACGTAGGGTGTGTTTTTTATTTTGTTTTTCGTTTTCACAAATCGGTGAAAAGGCCTATCAGTGCATTTGGACACCACTTCGCAATTCGGTGAAGAGGCCTACAAACATACATACATATGGGTGATTCCATATCAGATTTACAGTCGATATTGGGAAATTCGATGAGATATTTTTTTCATGCTCTTTATCGAAAATAAATCGACACGTATTTTTTTATTTGGCTCAGAAAATTTTTGACAAAGTTATGATTTTTGAATTTTTGATGAACTGCCCTTTTTTTGATGACAGTCGCGTTTTCCAGCCCCAATAACTCGAAAACCGTACGTCGCAGAAAAAAATGAATAGGAAGTAAAAATTTCATCCTTCCTTCTTCTTTGCAAAACTTTCGTGAAAAAATTTTTTAAACAAATTTTCACCACAAAAAGTTCAAATGTTTATAACAAATTCATTTTTCTCCAACTTGGACATTTTTGATTTTTTTTTTCACAATAAATCCTTCAATTTCTTCTGATGAACATACTAAAATTTTAGAATGGGATCAAAATTAGTTTTTGAGTTATAGAATTAAATAGCATTAAAAATTCATTTTATTGACCCTTACTATGCGCGCGCGAAGCGAATTGACGCGCGGACCGTGCATGATAATCTTTAAAATTCTATAACTCAGAAACTAATTTTGATCCCATTCTGAAATTTTAGTATGTTCATCAGAAGAAATTGAAGGATTTATTGTGAAAAAAAAAAAAAATCAAAAATGTCCAAGTTGGAGAAAAATGAATTTGTTATAAACATTTGAACTTTTTGTGGTGAAAAATTGTTTAAAAAATTTTTTCACGAAAGTTTTGCAAAGAAGAAGGAAGGATGAAATTTTTACTTCCTATTCATTTTTTTCTGCGACGTACGGTTTTCGAGTTATTGGGGCTGGAAAACGCGACTGTCATCAAAAAAAGGGCAGTTCATCAAAAATTCAAAAAATCATAACTTTGTCAAAAAAATTTTCTGAGCCAAATAAAAAAATACGTGTCGATTTATTTTCAATAAAGAGCATGAAAAAAATATCTCATCGAATTTCCCGATATCGACTGTAAATCTGATATGGAATCACCCATATATTCCTGTGCTTGGGTATTATTTGGCGCGCTTTCTTTTGTGATCTTGTTCGTATACATAACCACAGTGCATATATAAGCCGTGTTAGGTCAGTGAACGCTTGTGGCCAGTGACATACTAATTGAGAATATAAAATATAAAGCCGTAAGAAGTAGCGCATCAACGGCTGATGGAAAATCTCAGCAGATAGTTGGTCATTTAGAAGTTGATGTATAATATAATAACATTAAAAACCTTTGAAAATTTATATTGTACCGTCTCTGAAGCAGAACTTGTATTTAGGTATTGATTTCTGGAAACTTTACGATCTGCTTCCCAAATGTCTAAATGTATCCGCGTTAGATGCCAATCCTGACCGCAAAATAAATGCTGACCAGCACACGCTGTCGGAAATGGATAAGGCGAAATTAAGGATTGTGATCAACTGTTTTCCGTCGTTCACTCAAGAGGGTCTTGCCAAGAACCAACTTAATAACGCACTCAATTGATGTGGGTTCGGCCAAACCTATAAAACAACGACATTTTCCTGTCTCACCCGCGGTCGAAAAGGCTATGTATGCCGAGATCGACAGAATGTTACAGTTGGGAGTCATAGAGGAGTCGGAATGTTTGTGGTCTTCCTCAATGGTTATGGTGACGAAACCCGGAAAGGTTAGGATCTGCTTAGATTGTCGGAAGGTGAATAGTTTCACCGAAAAGGATGCATACCCTCTTCCGCAGATAGCTGGTATTTTAAGTCGTTTACCTAAAGCTGAATTCATATCCAGCCTTGACCTGAAGGATGCCTATTGGCAAGTACCTCTTGAGATTTCATCGAGGGACAAAACAGCTTTTACTGTTCCTGGTAGACCGCTTTACCAGTTGAAAGTTATGCCTTTCGGGTTGTGTAATGCCACGAGCACGATGTCCCGATTAATGGACAAGGTTGTGCCAGCTCATCTTAGAAACGAGGTGTTTATTTACCTTGATGATTTATTAGTGCTTTCTTCCAGCTTTGAGAGGCATCTCGAAGTTCTCAGAGAGATAGCTCTGCGTATAAAGCGTGCTGGATTGACGATCAACATTGGCAAAAGTCAAAATCTAGACCTATCCCAGGTCTAGAAGAGGAAATATCAGTATATTTATTGTTCTCGACCATTTTTCGAAATACGTATTTCTCAAACCAGTGAGGAAAATTGATTCAAGTACGGTTTTAAAATATTTAGAAGGCGAGTTGTTCATGGCCTATGGGACGCCTGAAACCGTGGTGTCTGATAATGGCTCACAATTTCGTTCGTATGCTTTTAAAAGATTAATGCAGCAATACGGCATTACGCATACGCTGACTGCCGTTTATTCGCCTCAAGCTAATGCTTCCGAGCGCGTTAATCGATCTGTTATTTCTGCGATTAGAGCATATCTGCGACCTGACCAAAGGAATTGGGATGAATATCTCAATGGAGTTTGCTGCGCTTTACGATCTTCAGTTCATGCTAGTTTAGGAACCTCTCCTTACTACATGGTCTTCGGAAACACATGATAACATCTGGTAGCACATTTTCTTTGTTAAGGAAGTTAAACTTATTAGATGATCGCTCTCTTAAATGCAGTCGTCAGTATTCATTCGAAATAGTTCGAGAAAAAGCTCAAAAGTTAACGCAGGAAAAGCACGACATCAACGAAAAGCGATATAATCTTCGGTCTAGAATTGTGTCTTTTGAAGAAGGACAAGAAGTTTTTCGTAGAAATTTTAAGCAGAGCTGTTTTAAGACCGGTTATAACGCTAAATTCGGTCCGTCTTTTGTGAAAGCGAGGGTCCGTAAAAATTTAGGAAATTTATATTACGAATTAGAAGACTTGCAAGGTCGAATTTTAGGTACTTTTCATGCGAAAGATATTCAAAAGTAATGTGTCTTCAGTCAGTATCAGTCTAAAGTGCAAGAAGCCTCTAGCCTGATTTTGCGGGGGGGGGCTTTGTAGCGGCGCCTGAAGAACGATTTCTAGTTCAGCCTAGGTGTATGCTTCGACTGACGGGTTCCGTAAGCGTAGCTTGGAAAACTAGCTAGATGCATTCCCAAATTATAGCTGATATAGATTGGTTTTAGAAATCGCTAAATTGGGAGGTAGTCAGATAAAAGTTCGTGACTATCGCGTCAGCTGAGTCAGGGAGGTTTTGAAAAGCTCCCAAATTTCGCATATAGTTCCACCACCAGCGGCATTTGCATTTCCGTCTACAGCTTAGGTCAAGAAATATTCCATCCGGTCTATTTATTTTCATTTTTCATTATTTTTCACGCCTCGTGGCGTGCAGACGTATTAAGTTTTGTGATCCCTGAATATAAAGTTGTGCAAATAAAGTGGATCAGTGATCAAAAATTTCTGTGGGAAAATTGGACCCCAACGCCCTATCTCAGCGAGAATGCTGATGGCCAAGAGGTATCTTCGACCAAATTTTTATCTGGAGAAGCATGGTATTTTTGACGAGCCACCAGTTATTTTTTTTGGGCACGGTCGTCAGGTTAGTTAATAACATGTAATTTTGATTGGTGCTGACCGCGCTTGTTGATCCCCAGATTGTGCCCGCAAGCACTAAATAAGTCGATGTCTCCAGGGAGCTCTAGTTTAAATATGTGTGCATAAACCTCAGACCCCATAAAGTATATATATTCTTGATCAGCATCACGAGTAGAATCAAAATACGTCTGTACGTCTGTCTGTTTCTCTTCAAACTAGTCTCTCAGTTTTAAAGCTATCTTGCTGAAACTTTCCCAAAAGGTGTATAGTTATTGCACGCAGTATATAAGTCGGATAGCTCCAATACGAGAGAATTAAATAAAAAATTCTCAGGCCGTTGTTTTTGATCAGATCGACTTGAATTCTTCCAGATGGCGTTTTCTAACTACTATTGAATTTCGGATTAAATTTAATCAAAATCGGATAACTCTATCGTATAGCTGCCATAGGAGAGATCAAAAAATATATATAGAATTTGTTCGGAGCAGAACCCCTAATTTGTAAATTTTATCATAAATTCAAATGTCCAACTGATAATGTAACGTAAACGTAACGTAAACGTAAAGTTGTTTACCAACACCCGCATAATTGCAATCGCGCCTAACTTTGCTTATCTTGTTTTATCTATCTTCTTTATCATTCAATTCTTTTCGCAACTCTTAACCGATTCACATACTTTCGTTCGATCTCGCAAACCCTCGCAAGCAAGTTGTCGGTCGCGATCTTGTATTCGAAAAACACATAAACATTGTACACAAGAACAAACAAATAACACTCAGAGACACAAATATAAAACCACATCTCATTTAAATCACAAACATTGGCCTTTTTTGGAAGTGCACAAAGCGGTAGCAACAAATTAGTTGCATTCCTCTGAACATTTGGTGACCCCGACGTGATCTTACGTGGGGTGTGTTTTTTATTTTGTTTTTCGTTTTCACAAATCGGTGAAAAGGCCTATCAGTGCATTTGGACACCACTTCGCAATTCGGTGAAGAGGCCTACAAACATACATACATATATTCCTGTGCTTGGGTATTATTTGGCGCGCTTTCTTTTGTGATCTTGTTCGTATACATAACCACAGTGCATATATGAGCCGTGTTAGGTCAGTGAACGCTTGTGAATTTGTTCCGTTGCATTTTCGTCTCTTGCATTCAATTTCGTGCAGTTGCATCGGCAGCTTACGGTGATAGTGACTTTCGTATACTCTTTTTGAAAATGATGGCTGATAGTGATTCGGTTGGTGCAAGACCCGCGGCGGTACCAAGTGACTTGGACTTTTATAAAGCAAAGGCTGATGCTACCTTAAGACAGGTAGAAGCTTTAAAAAGCTACCTGGAGTCAGATGAGGCGGTCAACTTCGACGTGACTGATCTTCAAGTGCGACTTGATTTTGTCGATCAAATGCAAGTGGAAGTCAAACCGCGGTCGAAAGGTTAGACTTGGAGGAGTTGTACAGTGACGCTCGGTCAAAGTTCGCAAACACCTACCTCGCGAGAAAATCGCAAATTTCTCGTGAGCTTGGCAAGCAGCGTAGATTTTCAGCCGTGAATTCTACAGCCCTTCCACATGTCGGTGGTGATTCGAGACCCGATGCGCGTGCCACAAGGCTCCCAGAGTTCCAGTTGCCAAGGTTCGGCGGTGCCTATATCGATTGGCCTGATTTCTACGCAATGTACAACACCATTGTGAGCAATAATGATGACCTGAGCAACGTGGAAAAGTTCCAGCATCTTCGGTCATGCTTGGATGGCACAGCGTTGGACACAATTCGTTCACTGGAGCCCACGGAAGCTAACTATGAGAAGGCTTTCGAATTACTAGTTTCAAATTTGATAACAAACTTTTGCATTTTCAGGCACACATACGGTCAATCTGCGGGATTTCAGGTGTGGAGCAAGGATCGGCAGCAAGCTTACGACGCTTAAGCGACCAGATGAATTCGCATCTGCGTGCGCTGAATACCATGGCAACGACACAGGAGATCATGGACGGTCTTCTGATCTATCTGGTAGCTTCGAAGTTGGATCGCCACACTCGAGAGAAATGGGAAGAGGGTCTGCAGGCAAACAAGCTGCTGAAGTAGAAGGATATGGCTACATTCCTGGAAAAGAGGTGCCGCATGTTGGAGAATCTTGAAAATGCTATGGTAATCCCGACACCTAGCAAACAGGTGGGAAAACCAAACACTAACAAAAACATTCATAACGCACTCGTAGCATCATCACTAAACACCTCATCATGTAGCATGTGTGAAAGTAGAGATCACTTCATTTCTAAATGCGCTCAGTTTTTAAACCTCAGTCCCACCTTGCGATATAAGGAGGCTAAAAGGCTGCACTTGTGTCTTAATTGTTTGCGCAAAGGCCATGGTATGCAACAGTGCAAGTCTGGTTCTTGCAAACGCTCCCATTCGAAGCATAATTCGTTACTTCACATCGATTCTAATGCCATCGCCGCACCCTCTCCTCCAACTACCACTACTAACACTCAAAATGTCGTTTCGCTCTTATCATCATCATTCTCTGAAGCTCCACCTGTTGTCTCGTCAGATAGTAAGACCGATTATGTGCTGCTTGCTACTGCCATCGTATACATCAGAAATCGATCTGGTGCATTTGTTCCCTGCAGAGCCTTGTTAGATTCTTGTGCTCAAATCAACATCGTCACTTCTCGTTTCGTTAAGCAGTTGCAACTCACTACTCGTCAAGCTAACACATCTATATCTGGAGTTGGTGAATCATCATTGTCATCAAACGCAACCGTCGATCTCGAAGCACACTCCAGGGATAAAAAATATCGCACAGCACTGACAGCAGTAATTAGTGGCAAAATTACGGATTATCAGCCTCATTTCGATTTAAACGCCCTAGGGTGGTACATACCACCAAATCTTGTTCTTGCTGATCCGTGGTTCTACAATAGTCAGCGTATCGATTTGTTAATAGGGGCTGGAATCTTTTACGAATTGCTGTGCGTTGGGCAAATGCGATTAGCCGAAAATCTGCCCATTTTGCAAAAAACGCGTCTTGGCTGGATCGCATCTGGAGGGATTTCGTTCTCAAACTAGAAGCGTTCAGCACTTGCGGTGACCACTGAGCCCGTCATCCAATCGGAAACCAATTCCTTGCCAGACATTGTCAAACGGTTTTGGGAAATCGACAGCTACTGTGGATCTCCAATTGTCGCAACTGATGAAGATGTATTGTGCGAGCAGCTGTTCCAGAATACCTTTTCTCGACTCAGTTCAGGGCAATACTCAGTTCGTTTTCCTGCCAAAGCCAGTTTTGACATGCTCGGTGATTCTTACGGTCGTGCTTTCAATCGATTTAAGACGCTAGAGGGCAAATTGCTCAAGGATGTGGAATTGAAGTCGCAATACGCTGCATTCATCAAGAAATACATCGATCTACAGCATATGTCGCTTGCTTCCGAGCAATCAGTAGCCTCGCAATATTACTTGCCTCATCATTGCGTGCAGAAGCCAGATAGTACAACCACAAAGTTACGAGTCGTATTCGATGGCTCAGTTTTCACAAATCGGTGAAAAGGCCTATCAGTGCATTTGGACACCACTTCGCAATTCGGTGAAGAGGCCTACAAACATACATACATATATTCCTGTGCTTGGGTATTATTTGGCGCGCTTTCTTTTGTGATCTTGTTCGTATACATAACCACAGTGCATATATAAGCCGTGTTAGGTCAGTGAACGCTTGTGGCCAGTGACATACTAATTGAGAATATAAAATATAAAGCCGTAAGAAGTAGCGCATCAACGGCTGATGGAAAATCTCAGCAGATAGTTGGTCATTTAGAAGTTGATGTATAATATAATAACATTAAAAACCTTTGAAAATTTATATTGTACCGTCTCTGAAGCAGAACTTGTATTTAGGTATTGATTTCTGGAAACTTTACGATCTGCTTCCCAAATGTCTAAATGTATCCGCGTTAGATGCCAATCCTGACCGCAAAATAAATGCTGACCAGCACACGCTGTCGGAAATGGATAAGGCGAAATTAAGGATTGTGATCAACTGTTTTCCGTCGTTCACTCAAGAGGGTCTTGCCAAGAACCAACTTAATAACGCACTCAATTGATGTGGGTTCGGCCAAACCTATAAAACAACGACATTTTCCTGTCTCACCCGCGGTCGAAAAGGCTATGTATGCCGAGATCGACAGAATGTTACAGTTGGGAGTCATAGAGGAGTCGGAATGTTTGTGGTCTTCCTCAATGGTTATGGTGACGAAACCCGGAAAGGTTAGGATCTGCTTAGATTGTCGGAAGGTGAATAGTTTCACCGAAAAGGATGCATACCCTCTTCCGCAGATAGCTGGTATTTTAAGTCGTTTACCTAAAGCTGAATTCATATCCAGCCTTGACCTGAAGGATGCCTATTGGCAAGTACCTCTTGAGATTTCATCGAGGGACAAAACAGCTTTTACTGTTCCTGGTAGACCGCTTTACCAGTTGAAAGTTATGCCTTTCGGGTTGTGTAATGCCACGAGCACGATGTCCCGATTAATGGACAAGGTTGTGCCAGCTCATCTTAGAAACGAGGTGTTTATTTACCTTGATGATTTATTAGTGCTTTCTTCCAGCTTTGAGAGGCATCTCGAAGTTCTCAGAGAGATAGCTCTGCGTATAAAGCGTGCTGGATTGACGATCAACATTGGCAAAAGTCAAAATCTAGACCTATCCCAGGTCTAGAAGAGGAAATATCAGTATATTTATTGTTCTCGACCATTTTTCGAAATACGTATTTCTCAAACCAGTGAGGAAAATTGATTCAAGTGCGGTTTTAAAATATTTAGAAGGCGAGTTGTTCATGGCCTATGGGACGCCTGAAACCGTGGTGTCTGATAATGGCTCACAATTTCGTTCGTATGCTTTTAAAAGATTAATGCAGCAATACGGCATTACGCATACGCTGACTGCCGTTTATTCGCCTCAAGCTAATGCTTCCGAGCGCGTTAATCGATCTGTTATTTCTGCGATTAGAGCATATCTGCGACCTGACCAAAGGAATTGGGATGAATATCTCAATGGAGTTTGCTGCGCTTTACGATCTTCAGTTCATGCTAGTTTAGGAACCTCTCCTTACTACATGGTCTTCGGAAACACATGATAACATCTGGTAGCACATTTTCTTTGTTAAGGAAGTTAAACTTATTAGATGATCGCTCTCTTAAATGCAGTCGTCAGTATTCATTCGAAATAGTTCGAGAAAAAGCTCAAAAGTTAACGCAGGAAAAGCACGACATCAACGAAAAGCGATATACTCTTCGGTCTAGAATTGTGTCTTTTGAAGAAGGACAAGAAGTTTTTCGTAGAAATTTTAAGCAGAGCTGTTTTAAGACCGGTTATAACGCTAAATTCGGTCCGTCTTTTGTGAAAGCGAGGGTCCGTAAAAATTTAGGAAATTCATATTACGAATTAGAAGACTTGCAAGGTCGAATTTTAGGAACTTTTCATGCGAAAGATATTCAAAAGTAATGTGTCTTCAGTCAGTATCAGTCGAAAGTGCAAGAAGCCTCTAGCCTGATTTTGCGGGGGGGGCTTTGTAGCGGCGCCTGAAGAACGATTTCTAGTTCAGCCTAGGTGTATGCTTTGACTGACGGGTTCCGTAAGCGTAGCTTGGAAAACTAGCTAGATGCATTCCCAAATTATAGCTGATATAGATTGGTTTTAGAAATCGCTAAATTGGGAGGTAGTCAGATAAAAGTTCGTGACTATCGCGTCAGCTGAGTCAGGGAGGTTTTGAAAAGCTCCCAAATTTCGCATATAGTTCCACCACCAGCGGCATTTGCATTTCCGTCTACAGCTTAGGTCAAGAAATATTCCATCCGGTCTATTTATTTTCATTTTTCATTATTTTTCACGCCTCGTGGCGTGCAGACGTATTAAGTTTTGTGATCCCTGAATATAAAGTTGTGCAAATAAAGTGGATCAGTGATCAAAAATTTCTGTGGGAAAATTGGACCCCAACGCCCTATCTCAGCGAGAATGCTGATGGCCAAGAGGTATCTTCGACCAAATTTTTATCTGGAGAAGCATGGTATTTTTGACGAGCCACCAGTTATTTTTTTTGGGCACGGTCGTCAGGTTAGTTAATAACATGTAATTTTGATTGGTGCTGACCGCGCTTGTTGATCCCCAGATTGTGCCCGCAAGCACTAAATAAGTCGATGTCTCCAGGGAGCTCTAGTTTAAATATGTGTGCATAAACCTCAGACCCCATAAAGTATATATATTCTTGATCAGCATCACGAGTAGAATCAAAATACGTCTGTACGTCTGTCTGTTTCTCTTCAAACTAGTCTCTCAGTTTTAAAGCTATCTTGCTGAAACTTTCCCAAAAGGTGTATAGTTATTGCACGCAGTATATAAGTCGGATAGCTCCAATACGAGAGAATTAAATAAAAAATTCTCAGGCCGTTGTTTTTGATCAGATCGACTTGAATTCTTCCAGATGGCGTTTTCTAACTACTATTGAATTTCGGATTAAATTTAATCAAAATCGGATAACTCTATCGTATAGCTGCCATAGGAGAGATCAAAAAATATATATAGAATTTGTTCGGAGCAGAACCCCTAATTTGTAAATTTTATCATAAATTCAAATGTCCAACTGATAATGTAACGTAAACGTAACGTAAACGTAAAGTTGTTTACCAACACCCGCATAATTGCAATCGCGCCTAACTTTGCTTATCTTGTTTTATCTATCTTCTTTATCATTCAATTCTTTTCGCAACTCTTAACCGATTCACATACTTTCGTTCGATCTCGCAAACCCTCGCAAGCAAGTTGTCGGTCGCGATCTTGTATTCGAAAAACACATAAACATTGTACACAAGAACAAACAAATAACACTCAGAGACACAAATATAAAACCACATCTCATTTAAATCACAAACATTGGCCTTTTTTTGGAAGTGCACAAAGCGGTAGCAACAAATTAGTTGCATTCCTCTGAACATTTGGTGACCCCGACGTGATCTTACGTGGGGTGTGTTTTTTATTTTGTTTTTCGTTTTCACAAATCGGTGAAAAGGCCTATCAGTGCATTTGGACACCACTTCGCAATTCGGTGAAGAGGCCTACAAACATACATACATATATTCCTGTGCTTGGGTATTATTTGGCGCGCTTTCTTTTGTGATCTTGTTCGTATACATAACCACAGTGCATATATAAGCCGTGTTAGGTCAGTGAACGCTTGTGAATTTGTTCCGTTGCATTTTCGTCTCTTGCATTCAATTTCGTGCAGTTGCATCGGCAGCTTACGGTGATAGTGACTTTCGTATACTCTTTTTGAAAATGATGGCTGATAGTGATTCGGTTGGTGCAAGACCCGCGGCGGTACCAAGTGACTTGGACTTTTATAAAGCAAAGGCTGATGCTACCTTAAGACAGGTAGAAGCTTTAAAAAGCTACCTGGAGTCAGATGAGGCGGTCAACTTCGACGTGACTGATCTTCAAGTGCGACTTGATTTTGTCGATCAAATGCAAGTGGACTTTGATAAAAGTCAAACCGCGGTCGAAAGGTTAGACTTGGAGGAGTTGTACAGTGACGCTCGGTCAAAGTTCGCAAACACCTACCTCGCGAGAAAATCGCAAATTTCTCGTGAGCTTGGCAAGCAGCGTAGATTTTCAGCCCTGAATTCTACAGCCCTTCCACATGTCGGTGGTGATTCGAGACCCGATGCGCGTGCCACAAGGCTCCCAGAGTTCCAGTTGCCAAGGTTCGGCGGTGCCTATATCGATTGGCCTGATTTCTACGCAATGTACAACACCATTGTGAGCAATAATGATGACCTGAGCAACGTGGAAAAGTTCCAGCATCTTCGGTCATGCTTGGATGGCACAGCGTTGGACACAATTCGTTCACTGGAGCCCACGGAAGCTAACTATGAGAAGGCTATCGAATTACTAGTTTCAAATTTGATAACAAACTTTTGCATTTTCAGGCACACATACGGTCAATCTGCGGGATTTCAGGTGTGGAGCAAGGATCGGCAGCAAGCTTACGACGCTTAAGCGACCAGATGAATTCGCATCTGCGTGCGCTGAATACCATGGCAACGACACAGGAGATCATGGACGGTCTTCTGATCTATCTGGTAGCTTCGAAGTTGGATCGCCACACTCGAGAGAAATGGGAAGAGGGTCTGCAGGCAAACAAGCTGCTGAAGTAGAAGGATATGGCTACATTCCTGGAAAAGAGGTGCCGCATGTTGGAGAATCTTGAAAATGCTATGGTAATCCCGACACCTAGCAAACAGGTGGGAAAACCAAACACTAACAAAAACATTCATAACGCACTCGTAGCATCATCACTAAACACCTCATCATGTAGCATGTGTGAAAGTAGAGATCACTTCATTTCTAAATGCGCTCAGTTTTTAAACCTCAGTCCCACCTTGCGATATAAGGAGGCTAAAAGGCTGCACTTGTGTCTTAATTGTTTGCGCAAAGGCCATGGTATGCAACAGTGCAAGTCTGGTTCTTGCAAACGCTCCCATTCGAAGCATAATTCGTTACTTCACATCGATTCTAATGCCATCGCCGCACCCTCTCCTCAAACTACCACTACTAACACTCAAAATGTCGTTTCGCTCTTATCATCATCATTCTCTGAAGCTCCACCTGTTGTCTCGTCAGATAGTAAGACCGATTATGTGCTGCTTGCTACTGCCATCGTATACATCAGAAATCGATCTGGTGCATTTGTTCCCTGCAGAGCCTTGTTAGATTCTTGTGCTCAAATCAACATCGTCACTTCTCGTTTCGTTAAGCAGTTGCAACTCACTACTCGTCAAGCTAACACATCTATATCTGGAGTTGGTGAATCATCATTGTCATCAAACGCAACCGTCGATCTCGAAGCACACTCCAGGGATAAAAAATATCGCACAGCACTGACAGCAGTAATTAGTGGCCAAATTACGGATTATCAGCCTCATTTCGATTTAAACGCCCTAGGGTGGTACATACCACCAAATCTTGTTCTTGCTGATCCGTGGTTCTACAATAGTCAGCGTATCGATTTGTTAATAGGGGCTGGAATCTTTTACGAATTGCTGTGCGTTGGGCAAATGCGATTAGCCGAAAATCTGCCCATTTTGCAAAAAACGCGTCTTGGCTGGATCGCATCTGGAGGGATTTCGTTCTCAAACTAGAAGCGTTCAGCACTTGCGGTGACCACTGAGCCCGTCATCCAATCGGAAACCAATTCCTTGCCAGACATTGTCAAACGGTTTTGGGAAATCGACAGCTACTGTGGATCTCCAATTGTCGCAACTGATGAAGATGTATTGTGCGAGCAGCTGTTCCAGAATACCTTTTCTCGACTCAGTTCAGGGCAATACTCAGTTCGTTTTCCTGCCAAAGCCAGTTTTGACATGCTCGGTGATTCTTACGGTCGTGCTTTCAATCGATTTAAGACGCTAGAGGGCAAATTGCTCAAGGATGTGGAATTGAAGTCGCAATACGCTGCATTCATCAAGAAATACATCGATCTACAGCATATGTCGCTTGCTTCCGAGCAATCAGTAGCCTCGCAATATTACTTGCCTCATCATTGCGTGCAGAAGCCAGATAGTACAACCACAAAGTTACGAGTCGTATTCGATGGCTCAGCTAAAACGTCCTCAGGGTACTCTCTAAATGATTTGTTGTTTTCAGGTGCCTCAATACAGCCCAAAATCTTCAGCACACTGCTTTGTTTTCGCTTTTTCAAAGTTGCATTATGCGGGGACATCTGCAAAATGTATTGATGTGTCCGTGTCACTAGCCCTGATAACTATTTGCAGTCTATCTTATGGCGTGACGACCCAAATCAACAGGTCAAGGCTTATACGCTCGATACGGTTACCTACGGCACTAAGCCGGCTGCGTTTCTGGCAATTCGTGCTATGCAGCAGCTATCATATGATGAGGAAGCTGAGTTCCCGTTGGCAGCCAAAATAGTTCGCCGAGACTTTTATGTGGACGATCTCATTTCTGGAGGTGACTCGATCGAGGAGGCAGCTCAAATTCGTGAGCAGGTGAAGGAATTGCTATCCAAGGGTCATTTTCCAATTCGAAAATGGTGTTCAAATGAGGCAGCAGCTTTAGAAGGCGAGTTAGAAATTGATCGCGAGAAAACGCTCAGGTTTCATGATGGAACTGATGTCCTCAAAGCACTCGGCTTATATTGGGATGCAAAATCGGATCACTTGCTTTTCTCATTGTCTGGAACTATGGCAGAAAGCGGTTCAACGAAAAGATCAATTTTATCGGCCGTTGCCAAGTTCTACGACCCTCTCGGATTGATAGCACCAATTGTTACAAAATTGAAAATATTTATGCAAATCCTTTGGAAGGACAAACTGGATTGGGACGAGTTGCTTCCGCAATCTTTGCACTCCTCATGGCTGGAGCACATGAAGCAGATGTCAGCGGTCAATCATCTAAAATTTCCTTGTTTCGTCATGCAGCCCAACTCGTCGTTGGAGATACACGCCTTTTGTGACGCAAGCTTAGCAGCGTATGGCGCCTGCGTTTACGTCAGATCTGAAACTCATGGCTGTATCTCAATTCATTTACTTTGTTCCAAATCTAGAGTTTCGCCTCTAAAAACCCTCACTATACCCAAATTGGAATTATGCGCAGCGCTATTATTATCAGAGCTCATCTCAAACATTGCCCTAACCATTTCATCTGATTGCAATTTTTATTGTTGGTCTGATTCAACCATAACGCTTTCTTGGATTCGTAAACCTCCATCAGATTTTAATATCTTTGTATACAACAGAATTGCGCAGATTCAGGATCGCACCAAGAGCATGACATGGCGTCATGTACCCACACACTGGAACCCTGCCGATATATTATCGCGTGGATGTTCACCTCTCGAGCTCTTGGAGTCGAACCTGTGGCGAGAGGGACCTCCATTTTTACGTTCGGATTCATCGTGCTGGCCAAATATAGCGCCTATTGTGGACGACTTGCCTGAACGTCGTCGCATGGTTTTAGTTGTAACCGAGAAGCAGGATATCTCATACGATTGCAAATTTCAAAACTCATTTGGAAAGCTGCAGCGAGTTTTTGGATACATATACCGGTTCTGGCTTCTCAAATTCCAAAATCAAATGCGTCGCAAAGGACCACTCACAGTCGATGACGTCAAAGGTGGCACGCATCTACTCATCAAAGGGATCCAGCGTGTTTTCTTCGCAGAGGACTACAAAGCATTGCGAAAGAACAAGCAGGTTGCATCAAATAGCAAGCTCTCGTCGTTGCATCCTATTCTAGATGACTCAGGATTAATTCGTGTTGGTGGTCGCTTGCAAAACTCGCTTCTGGACTACGATGCGAGACAGCCCATTTTGCTGCCAAAGGATCATCCTGTCACTCAATCAATCGTCGCTCACTTTCATCACAAGTTTTTGCACGCAGGACCCCAAAGTCTACTAGCTGCCTTGCGCCAGAGGTTTTGGCCAATTGGAGGCAGAAAGACAGTCGCAGCTATCGTAAACAAATGCATCAGGTGTTTCAGACTGAAGCCGAGAATGATGGAGCACATCATGGCCCCCTTGCCGGCCAGCCGAGTGCAACCAAGTCGTCCTTTTACAACGACTGGAATCGACTTTTGTGGCTCATTCTTCTCGAAATCGGAAGTCAGGAATCGACCGCCTGCGAAGTGTTACGTGGCAGTTTTTATTTGCTTCGCAACTAAGGCCTCTCACTTGGAGTTAGTAGAGGATTTATCAACCGCATCGTTCCTCGCCGCTCTCAAGCGTTTCACCAGCATCAGGGGCAAGCCCAACACGATCTGGTCGGACAACGCAACAAACTTTGTTGGTGCGAAAAACGAGTTGCAGGAGCTCAGGCAAATCTTCCTCGCTGATCCTCCAAATATCGAGCTTCGCAATGACCTGTTGTCTAATGGAATTAATTGGCAGTTCATACCCCCTCGCTCGCCTCATTTTGGTGGCTTGTGGGAGGCCGCAGTAAAAGCAGCCAAATATCATTTTCATAGGGTGGTTGGAAGATCGGTTTTAACTTTTCATGAACTTCGTACTCTCGTTTGCGAAGTGTCTGCCATGCTTAATTCTCGACCACTCTGCCCCATTTCAGAAAATCCTAGCGACTTGGAGGTTCTCACGCCTGGACATTTTCTTATTGGCAGACGAGCCCGACATCACCCACCTCAACATCAATCGGCTAAGTCGCTGGCAGCGAGTTTGCCCAGATGCAGCAGGCGATTTGGCACAAGTGGAGCACTGCCTACCTATCGCTACTCCAGGAACGTGGGAAATGGCGATCAGAAAAGGCAAATTTGTCGCCCGGCAGTATAGTCATCATTAAGGACGACAATCTTCCTTCACTCCAATGGCGCATGGGCAGAGTTGAGAGCACCGTACTTGGACCAGATGGCGCGGCCCGTGTTGCAGTTATTCGAACAGCTGCAGGCATCATCCGAAGAGCTGTTGGCAAGTTGGCCGTTCTGCCCTTTGAGACCACCTCGTCTGTCAGCGTGACTCTTCCAGCGGGGGGAGCATGTTCGGAGCAGAACCCCTAACTTGTAAATTGTATCCTAAATTCAAATGTCCAACTGATAATGTAACGTAAACGTAACGTAAACGTAAAGTTGTTTACCAACACCCGCATAATTGCAATCGCGCCTAACTTTGCTTATCTTGTTTTATCTATCTTCTTTATCATTCAATTCTTTTCGCAACTCTTAACCGATTCACATACTTTCGTTCGATCTCGCAAACCCTCGCAAGCAAGTTGTCGGTCGCGATCTTGTATACGAAAAACACATAAACATTGTACACAAGAACAAACAAATAACACTCAGAGACACAAATATAAAACCACATCTCATTTAAATCACAAACATTGGCCTTTTTTTGGAAGTGCACAAAGCGGTAGCAACAAATTAGTTGCATTCCTCTGAACAGAATTAATGGAAATAAATTGATAACATCGTTGTTTTTTATCCCATGAGCATGCTTTTTTGAATATCAAGTTTTTTAACAACTCTTATATTGAGAAAAAACGTTTCATACAAATCGTACAACTATAACTTATAGCTGTCATAGGATAGATCGAAAAATCTATATAGAAATAACGGAAGTAAAATTATAACATCGTGGTTTTTCATCAGACAAGTATAATTTTTGAAATATAGAGTTTTCTTTCATTCTTCTGGCTACGAATATCCCTACTCCATATCTGCTTCCCTCATTATTACCGCTGTGTAACGAACTAAGCGATACTCAATCCAAAGTTGATGACCTCGTGAACCTAGCCAGCCGTGTGGGTCTACAAATTAACACTGCGAAGACAAAAGCGATGCAACTCAATCACACCAGCCAAGGAAATATCATCGTAGATGGAAACCCAATAGAATGCGTCGAGAGTTTTCCATAGCTTGGCACCGTTAAGCAACGGTGGCGTGATAGAAGATGTGACGAGTAGGCTAGCTAGAGTCTGTCTTCGGGAGACTCTATCGCATATGGAGAAGCCGACAAATAAGCAGAAAAACAAAGATACGGATCTTAAACTCATGCGTAAAATCCGTCCTACTATACGGAACAAAGACAATAATCCAGCAATTGCAGGCTTTCACCAACAAGTGTCTCAGAATAATATGCGGGATTTTCTGGCCAAACAGAATCTCCAACATAGACTTCTGGAATATGACGGGTGAAACAGCAATAAGACTCCAAATAAGGAAGAAAAAATGGAGATGGATAGGCCACGTACTGCGAAAGGACCAGGATAGCATAGTTAGAATGGCGCTAGAGTGGAACCCACAGGGAAGCAGGCGGAGTGGAGGAATCTAGTCGAGGCCCTAGGCTTCCGGGAGGAGTTATAAAGGCCAAAAAAAAAAAAAGAGTTTTCTTACGACTCTTAAATTACGAATTAAATTTGATCAAAATCGGACAACTATATCATATAGCTCCCATATGATCTAAGTCGGAAATATGGAAAATGAATAGAAAAATCGTTATAGCTTCGATGTTGTTTAGCCTTTATGCATTTTGTTCGACATATTTGATGACTGCAAGGGTATATAAGCTTCGGCTTGCCGAAGCTAGCTTCCTTTCTTGTTTTAAATAAACATTAGGCTGTTTATGGAAGACATTATTAAGAATAAGTGACCTAAGCCAAAATGCAACTTTATTGTTATTGGAAGACGTTTTGGGAGAGAGAGCAAAACTTAGATTGTCTAAAAACAAATGAAATTAAAAGAAATCAAAAATCATAAATTTATCTAGCAAGATTATTTACTTAAAATCTCTAGGCTTATTTTAAAATTATTATAATTCACCCACACTCTTTTATAAAAGTTTATTTCCTTATTTTACTACCGTATTATAATATTAGTATATTTCTTACTTTATTCTAATTTTATTACAACGCTTTTTTTGGCATTATATAAAACCATGTTTACATATACCTCTCTTTATAAATTTGTGATTTCTCTGAATTGAATAATGGAAGCTTAAAACAATTTAACTACTGAACTCAACTGATGTCTTGACGATCTTAGGGGATAAAAGGGATCACCAGAGCCATGCTCTAGCGGCAGGTGGTCATAGGTAGGGTGGGCAGCATGCGAACCGAATGACATCCTAGGTTTCGTTCATATTAAATTTCTCTCTTTTCTTTCACTTTCTCTTATTAGACTTTCTCTTTTATTCTATTTTTTTTTTTACTTTATGTATCCTTTCTTCCGGTTTAGTTTACTAGCTTATTGCTTGTCGCACGCACGCTCAATTTTCTGATCTATAAGCAAGACCACCACCCCCAAAGCCGACGAGCTAGAGCCGGATACTATAGCGTGCCCCGCAGATACAGATTCTAGGAAGTCTCACTGCCCTCTACAACAGTTCAACGTTACACGTTACATTTATAATTTATTATTATTGTGAGGTAACCCTCACAAGGGCACCGGCACCCGGCTGACGGGGCCGGCCAACCGATTCCCGGGTGACGGGATCGGCCGCTCGCATTCCTCCCTGTAGTTTGGGCACCGGCACCCGGTTCACGGGGCCGGACGACCGACTCCCGGCTGACGGGATCGGCCGCCCTTAGCCTGTCCAGGTTTGCTGGCCGCCACGGTTGACGGGCCGGCGGCACGACCGCGGCAGACACCCTTCCCCGGCTACCTCACCGGCCGCACGCGGAGTACCCACGGTTGACTGGCCGGAGCGGGAACCGTTATCCGGATGACGGATCGGTTTCCCCGGCGGCCAGTGGCCAGGCATATTCCTGCGCGGATCCGGATTTTCCCCTCCAGACACACACCCAAGTAAAGCCCGCCTCCTTTTCCTGCCTGTCTCTGTAAATAAATAAATATTTCTGTAGGGGACCCTGGATAGACTGAGTATTTATCCTGGCCCGAACAGGAACTAGGCAGGATAATGAAAGGACATTTTCACCTTTCATGGCGTAAAGAACCACCAGGTGAAAAATTAGGTTAAAATTTGGTCAAAGTTTGAGGTTAGGGACGAAAGCTAGGGAAACTCGTTTTTTTTTAACGAAAGAGGAATAGGGAAAAGTAATTGCGAGGAGAGAAACTACGAGAGAGGAAAAAGTCGTCGCACACGACTTAAAACAAACGCAAGTGAAGTACAGTCATACGAGAGAGAACAGAAGGAGAGATGGAGAGAAAGAGAGCCCCCAGACTTAAGCCACGTGGACGGCGCAGCCGGCAACCAAGCGATCAGAAAATTTAGTTCCCTTGCGCACAACTGGTCCCTTTTACCAAACGGGACGCCCGACGCAGGCAGAGCCGGGAAGTATTTAAGTCGCCAGCCGACACACACGAGGGACAGTCAATCAACAGAGCCACAGGAGGACAGTCGTTCGACGGAGCCACAGGAGACCACATCGATCACCAGGATCATTCAAGAATACACATCCCCCAAGGATATCAAGGATACACATCCTCTCAAGGACATCAAGGATACTCAACCACTCAAGGCCGCTCCTGCACCCTAGCCAGGACAATCAAGGATACACAGGACTACAAGGACACACAACCAGGACACACCAAGCAACATGGGAGTCTCCTGGATCTCATACAGAAAGAAGCACGAGCTCGAGGCTATCCTTCTCGATCTCGGCCTGGAGCAGAACGGCACGGTCGAGGAACAGCGAGCCCGACTGTACGCGTTCGCCAGGCAACCGGAGCACTCCGAGGACACACTGATCCGGCTTGGGGAATTGGAACGCAAATACACCCCCTCCAGAGACGTTAAGCCACCGTCGCGAATAGCACCCTACCAGGAGAAGGTACCCAGCAGCAACCACACGCTGGCCGTACCACGCAGCACTTCCCCGTCCCCAGGGACGCGAGGGAAATCGGAGGGCACCGCACGCGCCGGTGCATCCCAGTCCGACGCAGGCATCTGCTCGATGGTGGTCGACAAAGCGACCAAATGGGGACTGTCTTTCGACGGCACCTCCGACGCTCAGCTTCGTGGAACACATCGAAGAACGAGCGGATACCTACCGGATTGACCGGAAGTATTTGTCGCACGCTATCATCGTCCTCCTGACTGGCCGAGCGGAGAGCTGGTTCCGAACCAGTGATCTGCAGGGACGGACCTGGACCGAAGTCCGCCGGGAATTTTTGGAGTTTTTCCTGCCGCCCCGGTATTACCAACGCCTCGACGACGAGATCCGCTCTCACTTCCAGAAAGTGAATGAGCCTTTCAAGGAATACCTGGTGGACCTTCGCCTCCAGATGCGCCGCGCTGGATTCTCACCAGAGCAAGAATTGGAACGAGTCTACGAGAACATGCTGCCCGAGTATCAGATGTTCACCCGCCGTCAGGACTTTAAGACGTTGACCGAGCTTACACACCTGGTGGTCAACTACGAAGTTGCCCGCAGCCGCGGAGGCCGACCCGTCCGTGGATACCCGTCAACAAACCCAGACGCTGAGTATCCACCCCAGAGCAGAAACGCACGACCTAGGGCGAACCCTGCTCACACACCGAAGGTGCCACGCCCTGGGAACGCGACCAACGACGCCGCCAGTCGAGGCAACGGAGGAAACTCCAACCAAGGGGCCACGCCCACCAGGTCAACCGACCCCAGCACCACCTGCCGAATCTGCGGCCAGGCTGGTCACTACGCCACGGAATGCCGGAACCAGAGGACCATGTTCTGCTGGGACTGCGGCCGCCAAGGCAGGGAGCTCACGCAGGCCCTGCGAATCACGATCCAGCTGGGAAAGGCTCGGGTCAGCGTCTCTGCCCTCATCATGGCGGATGTGCTGGACGACCTCCTACTCGGCATGGACTTCCTGTGCTATGGCGGAGCCACACTACAGTGTGGGGGTCTGACCCTCCAACTCGAGCCACCCATTCCTGCTCAACCCGCGAGAACCAGCTCGCCAGCACCGACCCGGAGCGAACGTTCCGCCACGCCGGCGCACACACCCGGCATCCAGGCGCACTCCGAAGCCGCCACCCAGGCACACTCACCGGCCGCCGCAACGCAGGCGCACACCCAAGCCGCCCCCGGGCGCAAACACAAGCCGCCACCCAGGCGCAAACCCAAGCCGCTCCACGAGCGAACTCATCAGCCGCCCCACGGGCGCAAACACAGCCGCCACCCAGGCGCAAACACAAGCCGCCAAACGGGCGCAAACGCAAGCCGCCACCCAGGCGCACTCACCGCCACGCCCTGACGCTCAACGCAGCGCCAGGTACACCAACGCGTGCACGGGCCCAAGCTGGGCCGGAGCACTACCTACGCCTGATCCATCAGCGGTTCAGCGAAACCCATTTCGCAAAGGGGCCAAGAGAGTCCGCTTCAGCGACCTGGAACCACCGCCACCATCCTGCGGTATCGTTGACGCTGAGTACGACGCCGAGGAGGAACCAAAATCCAGAGGCCACAAGGAAAACTACCCGGAGCCTTGGATAGGGAAGTTTCTCGAGCGAGAGCTGTCCCGCTTCAACAATATCGCCAACGTCTCCCACATCGCCGAGCACAAGATCGTGATGCGCCACGATCGCCCTATCAAGCAACGATATTATCCACGGAATCCCGCGATGAGGGCCGTCATCGACCAACAGATGGACGAGCTTATCCGCGACGGACGCATAGAGCCTTCCAAGAGCCCCCATAGCGCGCCGATAGTCATCGCGGCAAAGAAGAATGGAGAGGCCAGGATGTGCATCGACTACAGGCAGTTGAATGACAATTCGATCCCCGACGCTTACCCGTTGCCGCGGATCCACCACATTTTGGAGCGGCTGCGAAACGCCCGCTAAATATTGTAACGAACTGATTTTGTTACCTTTTATGCTCGCTACTGAATTGTGCGGCTAGCTCAGTAATAGTTGTTGTTTGTCCCACCAAATTTATATGTTGTGATTGCCCCACCAGCGAATAAGAAGACGACTTTGATTTCTCGACTTTAAACTTGTTTATTCGACTTCTGAATTTGACTATTGAATGAAATGCTCGCCTCGGTATGATTCCCTCGATGCTTCCTTTTGCTTTGACGCCCTCTCCAGTGCTTCCGCTCAACCGTGGCCGTTGATGTCGGGTATTTCACGTGATGGAGTCGGACTATATGGGCTGTGGGAAGCGTCACCGTTCCCAGACTAGGGTGAACAGGCTCCGTGTTCTCCAGGCGAATGCCTTTCGTAACCTTGACTTCCTGCCCCTTGCTCTGTCCCGGCCGGTCCACCGCACGCTCACTCAATTCTCACCGTCGGTCCAGGCGTACGCCGAAAGATCGCATTGCTTGGGGTCGATGGGTAAGTAGGGGTGGTCTGCTGGTAAGCGCTTATTTCACCAGCTACGAACCAGCGCGCAGTACTGCAGGGGAGGGTACAAGGTAAGTTGTAGGGTGCGTCTACGAGTCTCGAAAACGACGACATTGGTGGAGTCCGAGTAAGTGGATGTTGTGCGAAAGGTACCCAGCGTCGGTTCGCATGAGAGATTGAGAACCTGCTGAGGGCCAGCTGACGAAGATCCAGTGGATGTTGTGCGAGAGGTACCCAGCGTCGGTTCGCATGAGAGATTGAGAACCTGCTGAGGGCCAGCCGACGAAAATCCGAGGGAGTTGTGCGAAAGGTGCCCGGAGTCGGTCCCCACGAGAGTGAGGACCTGCCGAGGCCCAGCCGACGAAATCCCGACCGACTTCAGGGTGGAGCGTGGAGTGTTGACTGCAGCAACGCTGCTTAGCCCTCCAGTAAGGTTTTCTGCTCAACATCCGTCAAGTTGTGAGAGACTCGTAGCGAGCCTAGTACGCGACCGGTGCCCGAAAGACTCGGCAAGGCAGAGGACGCGCGACAAGCGTGCCGCCGCAGGAGTCGACGCGGGAGCCATTACCGGCGTCAACGAGGGAGATCGAGTCGTCAGACAGCAGAGCCACGAATCAAATATCAAGCTGTAAATCTACAAGCAATAAACTCAGCACACATATTCTAAATCGAACCTAACTCTGCGTTCTTCTTTGGTCTCGGGGTCACACAACAATAAATTTGGT
Organism: Drosophila ficusphila; assembly: GCF_018152265.1. Taxonomy (NCBI): domain Eukaryota; kingdom Metazoa; phylum Arthropoda; class Insecta; order Diptera; family Drosophilidae; genus Drosophila; species Drosophila ficusphila. Next base: position 143,600 of record NW_025064257.1, read on the forward strand.
GGGACGAACACACAAACTATACTGAGCTAGCCGCACGTTTACGTAGCGAGCGGAGACATAAAAAGCAGTTCGTTACAACTGATAATTTGAATTGGCGCGCCCTCTGCCAATTCAAATTTGCGCGCCTTCCCGATGCTCCCTCTGGTCATACTGTCAGCTGGCTGATCTGTTCCCACCTGCACATATCAAACGCCGGGTTGCCACTTGATCAGGGCGCTTAGTGCAGTGCGACCCATCACTTTTTGGCCATCAGCCTATCGATAGTTCCGCCTGCCGATCCTACTCTATCAAAACCTTCCCACCCCGAGGTCCACACCGGAATGGAAAAATTCCCATGGTAAGTTTACTCTTTCACTTTTCTCTTTTTCCATGTTTTCTTGCATTTTCCCCTACAGCTCTCCATGCTCTTGATTTGCCCTTCAAACTGGACCTCGGGTGGAAAAGGTTAATGCCCCCCCCCAAACCGCAAGTACATGCCAACACTTAGCTGCCCACGCTAATTACCCTCTTCTTCTTGCAGCTCACATCAAACGACCCCCCCCCCTTTTTTTTTAAATTTTTTTTAGAGTGTTAAATGTGTTACTGAGTGGTTTTTTTTTCTGTGCAAGTGCGTTTTTATGCGATCGCCTAATTCCCCCTCTTTTTCCGTTGAGCTGGCCCCCCCAATCTTTTGTTTACATTTTGTTTTTTATTCTCGTTTCCCCTTCCTCTTTTTTCCGACTATTAAAACTCCGCTGAGGGTTTTTATTTGCTTCCCGTCTAACTTTCTTTTCCTCAACCTTCCTGTTTCCCTTTCTTTTCTTAGTTTCTTATTATAAATATTTTTTTTTTAGTGCTTTCAAAATCTGTTTAAAAACTTCCTTTTTTTTCTCTTTTGAAGATTCTTTCGGTTCTCGTTAATGTCTTTTTTATTATTTTTTTTTTTTTTTTAGATCTTGGGCTTATAAATCTTCTGTTTTTTTTCTCTTAGTTTATCTTTTTCATTCTTTTTTTTCTCTAGACTTTCCATTCCCCTTTTTTTTAAATTCAAGCTTCTTTCATCATTTTCCTTTTCTTTTATTGGTCTCTTTTCCTCTGCTCCGCCGTTTGGCTACTGGGTATACACCCTAAGGCCTCCTGGCCCCACTCGGACCCGGAACTTCACTGCCCCTCGCTGCACTATTACGCAGCGCCGGCCACCGCGCCTCCGAGCGGCTTCGACGGCTCCGCACGTCTCGACTCCCGCAGGCCACTGCGTCCTCGGCACCTCCAGCCATCTCCGTTTGTCTGGCGCCGACGTCTCGCGCCACTCTGGTGGTCCAGACCTGGCCACGGGCAAGGATGTTTGGCGTCTGATGCCGGGCCTCGACTCCACGGCGGCCGCCTCGGGCCACACCCAGGGCCCCCTTTCCCACGGTTCGGGTTCCTCATCCACATCCTCCGGCGCTGCCTCGGCTTCCTTTGGGGATTCCTCCTCCATCGGCGTCGCTTCGTCACCTCCACTCCACAGTGTGCTGGCACCATCGCACTCCCTCCTCCACATACTCCTTAAGGGAGTGCGAGACCCTCGCCTCTGGAATCTCGGCCCGCCACTCTGGCCGCAGCGGTCCCACACTCGCGTGTGCCTCCTTCTGTGCCTGCTGCTCCATTGGCGATGGCGGCCTACTAGGCGACGGCCGATCCTCTGCTGCCTCTTCTCTCCCCGGATGCGGCGTCGGCGGCCGCGCTGGCACCCATCGCGGGGGTGAGGGCGTGGCCTCCCAGTTGGGTTCGTCGTCCCAAAGCCCTCCTGGCGTCGGCGGCCGTTCCGGCACCCACTCCGGCGACTCTGGTTTGGATTCCGGCGCCCGCTCCACCTCCTCGTTCTCCTTCACCCAGTGCCTGGGGGTTGGGGGCACGACCATGCCTGGCGTCGGCAGTGGCACCTCCCTCAGCATTACTGGGCTCTCCCACAGCGCCCGCTCCTCTCGCTCCGCCTCCTCAAGCCTCGCCTCCCAGTTGGCGCGAGCCTCTCGCTCCTTCCTCGTGTCCGCCATTCTCTGCTTTAGCCCTTTGTGGTGGGCCGCGATCCGTTGCAGCTCCTCCAGCTGCCTCTCCCACCTCCTTCGATCTGCTTGACGAGGGATCGGCGTCCACTCGTTCCAGAGGGTCCGACACAGCCCTAAAGCCATGTCGGCCCTCGTCACTACGTTGGCCCTCGGAGGCCCAGACGGCCCATCTGGAACCTCCGCTGTCCCGGCCGGGATCGAGCTGCCACTCCTGCCCGCTGCCTTCTTCAGACGCCACCCCCTGGCCTCCATCCGTGGGTCGTCGACCATCTCGACCTCGCTGTCCGAGGACACTGTGGGCTCGGGCTCCTACGGCGTTGGATCCTTCAGAACCCGTCGGGAGGTTCGGGTAGGCCGGGTGCCGGGCTGGCTGCCCACTCCAGACCATCCTTGCCCCCCTCCGAGTCCTTTGGGATCCTTTTCGTTGCGCGCGTGTTATTACGGTGCTCATCTTTACGTTGAATTTTCGAATGTCTGTTCCCGGCCGCCCGTCCCGCTTTTATACACGGGTCCTTCGCCATCTCCTTTTCGACGGTCCCGTTATTTCCCTCGGAGTCGCTCTCTTACGGCACCTTGACTTAAGAGTGCCGTCCTCTCTCTTTCCTCGGGAAGAAACCGTAAGTATTCCTTCTCCTGCGCTTCTACGGTTCTTGCAGTAGTACCATTGTATTCCTGGCTCGTGCTTGTCGTTCTTTTTTTTTTTTGTATAACTCTGTTCTGTGTTAGAATTCTCTATTATTTGTTTTTGCAAAGATGAGTGAGAACTGTTTTTTTTCCTCCTCTTGTGGCTGTGCCTTGCATCTTATAGACTTTGACTCGTGCCCGACGATAAAGTGCCCCTGTGGTTGGCTCTGGCCCTTGTCCGACGCTAAGATCGCCTGCCATTTTGGAAAAAAAAACTTTGTGTTTGTGGCTACTTCTCGCGGCATCTTATAGACTCTGGCTTGTGCCCGATGCTTAAACCGTTGATGCGGTTGACTTTGGCATTCGTCCGACGCTAAGATCGCTCGCCCTTTCTATTCTATTTTCTTGTGATTGTGGCTGCTTCCAGTGGCATCTTATAGACTCTGGCCTGTGCCCGACGCTTAAACCGTTGATGCGGTTGACTTTGGCACTCGTCCGACGCTAAGATCGCTCGCCCTTTCTTTTCTATTTTTTTGCTTGTGATTGTGGCTGCTTCCAGTGGCATCTTATAGACTCTGGCCTGTGCCCGACGCTTAAACCGTTGATGCGGTTGACTTTGGCATTCGTCCGACGCTAAGATCGCTCGCCCTTTCTGTTCTATTTTCTTATGGCTACTCCTCGTGACATCTTATAGGTATGCATTGTCCCCGTGTTCGTTTCAGCTCTTCCCGTATGTCTGCCTGCCTCCTTTTCTTTCTTTGCAGAGCATTTATGGCTGCTTACACCGTCAGCGTCTCCGTGTTTTGCTGTTTGAGCCCGCTTATGTGTACTGTACGCTCCTTCTGTGTCCTTTGGTGACGTATTTTGCAAATTACTGGCGATGTGAAGTCCGTGACCTGGTATGGCCCGTCGTACCTAGGTGCCAGCTTTGCAGCGAACCCCTCGATTGCCTTCGATAAATGGTGTTCTCTAGCCCACACTATGTCTCCCACCTTGGGCTTCCACTCTCTCCGTCTTAGGTTGTAGTGGCTGCTTTGGTCCTGGGCAGCCTTCTCCAAATTCCGACGCACGACTTCGAACAACTCCCTCAGCTTCTTCGCATTCTCGTCTGGCGTTTCTGCTGCCTTTCCTGTTCCGATGGTTTCTCTGTCGTACAGGCTGTTTGGCAGACGTGGCTCCCGCCCTTGCGTGAGAAATGCTGGGGAGTAGCCCGTCGAGTCTGACACGCTCGAGTTGACGGCTAGCATAATTTCTGGCCACTTTTCGTCCCAGCATCGTTGGTCCTGCCCCGTGAATTGTGCTATCATTGTCTTCACCGTTCTATTCGCCCGTTCTGTGGGGTTTTCCTGAGGTGTATAGGGTGCTGTGAATTGTTGCCTAACACCCATTTCTTCTAAGAACTTCTTGAACGCCTTACTTGTGAACTGCACTCCGTTGTCCGTTATCAGCACCTTTGGCACTCCGTATCTAGCTATGATTCTTTCTCTAAATGCCTTTTTTAGCGAATCTGCTGTCGCGCCGCGCAGAGGGACGAGTTCCGTCCATTTGGAGAATCTGTCGATCAGCACCAACACCATTTGATTTCCGTGCTTTGATCTTGGTAGCGGTCCCACAAAGTCAGCACACACTGTAGCCCAAGGTTCCTCCGGGACCTGTGTTAGCATTTTCCCTGCGGCCTGGAGTTGATTTGGCTTATATTTTAGGCATGTTTCACATTTTCGCACGTGATTCCTGGCGTCTCTATGCATGCCTGGCCAGTAGTATCGGGCTGCTAGGCGTGCTATTGTTTTCCGAGTGCCCGTATGTCCGGCTGCTGGTGCATCATGGTTTTCCCGTACTCTCGCTTGTTGAGCGGCACACACAGCTTCCAAGCTACTACATCCTCGTTGCCAGCTCGATGTGGTATGTGTCTGTACAGGGATTCGCCTTCCACCACGTAGTCCGGGAATTTTTGTGGATGGGTTTTCAGCTTCTTGCGCATGTCCTCCGTCCAGTCTCCACTGTCGGCTGCTCCCTCCCCAGCTATTCTCACTGTTTCTTGTAATGGTTGTCTGGATAGAGCATCGGCTACCACGTTCAGCTGGCCTTTCCGATAGCTGACCTCAAAGTCGTATTGCTGCAATTCCAGGGCCCACCTTGCTATCCTTCCGGACGGGCTCTCTATGCTGTTTAACCATTTCAATGCCATGTGATCAGTCACCACCTTAAAGTGGTATCCCTCAAGGTATGGCTTCAGCTTTCGTATGGCCCAGACGATGGCTAAACACTCATTTTCCGTGGTGGAGTAGTTCTTCTCTGCTCCGTTCAGGGTTCTGCTTGAATAGGATATAACCTTCTCGCCGTCGTCTGTCTCTTGTGTCAGGATCGCCCCTATTCCGTAGTCACTCGCGTCTGTCTGTAGAGTGAATGGCTTTCCAATCCGCCACCAATCTCCCCTTCACTTCTTCGAATGCTTCTTGATGTTCCTGTGTCCACACCCATTTTGTGCCTTTCCGGAGGAGGTTGTTTAGTGGATTCACTATTCTTGCGAAATCTGGCACGAATCGACGGTACCACGAAGCCACTCCCAGATACTGCCTTAATTCTTTTGTTGTCGCTGGTGGTTCTAGCTCGGCTATGGCAGCTACTTTTTCGGGGTCTGTCCCTATCCCTTGGCTTGTTACTCGGTGTCCTAGGTACAGCAACTCTTGCCTGAAGAACTGGCATTTCTCCGGATTTATCCTCAGGTTTGCTTCCCTCAGTCGTTTGAACACTTCTCGTAGATTGTTCTTGTGCTCCTCCAAAGTCCTGCCGATCACGATGATGTCGTCCTGGTATGCGAATGCATGAGGTGACATTTCTGGACCGATCACCTGATCCAACGCCCTTTGAAAGGTTGCCGATGCTGAGTGTGATCCGAAAGGCATCTCTTTCCACTGGAAGAGTCCTTTGCCGGGTACTGTGAACGCCGTGAATTGTCTACTTGACTTCTCCAACGGGATCTGCCAATAGCCGTCCTTCAGATCTAGACTGCTGATGAACTTGGCCTCCCGGAGTTGGTCTAATATGTACTTTATGCGCGGCATTGGGTATGCGTCTTTGATGGACTTCGCGTTTATTTGTCGGAAGTCGACACATAGTCTCCATTTTCCGGTCTTCTTTTTGACCATGACTATGGGCGAACTGTATGGGCTTCTCGAGTGTTCTATGCATCCCATTTTCAGTAGTTCATCCACCTTCTCGTTTATTTCGCCTTGGATCTTCGGATTCTTTGGGTAGTATCTTTGTTTGATTGGTTTATCGTCCTTCATGGTTATACTGTGTTCTGCTATGTTGGAGGTTCCCGACATTCCTTGAAAACCTCTTAGCTCTGGTTTCAAAAAGCTCTCGATGTCTTTCTCCTCGATTTCGCTAGTAACCACTGCCACTGACAATTTCTCTTCCAGCCACCCGTTGTGCCGTTTTCTCGCCGGAATGCGTAGTTCGTGGCCAGCGCACCCACCTCGGCTCCTATGCCTGTTAGGAAATTCCATCCTAGCACCACTGCGTCTACCACTCCTGGGAGTATCAGCAAACTCATGTCCAGTCTCTTGTTTCCGAATTCGACCGTGGCCTCGAGCCGCGATAATATCTCGCTGCACCTTCCGTCTGCCAACCTAACTTGTCGTCTTGTTTCCTCGATCCTCCCTACTTCTCGCTAATAAAGCTTGCTGTGACTCCTGTATCTATAGTGGCCTTAAATTTCTGCTGTCCGATGGCCACTATTGCTGATAGCTGCTGTTCCTCCTCGATCAGTTCGCCCGTTAGTTTGGAGAGGCGGAGGTCTGCGATCCCTGCTCGCCTCTCTGCGGCTGGGATCGCTGGCCGTTTCCCTTGTTTTGGCACCACTCTACGCTTCGTATGCCCACCTTACCGCAGACCCAGCAGAAAAGTATTCGCTGCTGTCGGCACCCTCGCGCCCAGAGTCCGTGTCCTCCGCATCTTCTGCAGGCCTCTTGCGGGTTGGGGACTACCGATTGTGCTCCACCGTTCCGTTGACCTTGCTGTCTCTGATTCGGATTCGGTGGTCTCCATTGTGTATTCGGCGGCTGGGCTCGTGGGCTTGCGATCTGTGGCGTCCAATGGCCTCTTGTGGGCGTTGCCGGAGCGTCAGATTCCTCACATCTTTTGCAGGTGACTTGTGCTTGAGACTTTCCTTTGTTTCTGCTGAATTTGTTTCCCTGCACAAACGCCTCTCGCTCCTTTTCGAGTTCCTCGTATTCGTCTGCCAGGATCATCAGCGACTCCAGATCGTCAATTTTATATGTTCTTAGGGAGATCCTAAGGTCTGGGGTGCAGTTTTTCTTTATCCCTTCGAGGGCTTCTTTCGTAGAGTATCCGAGTGGCCTCATCAACGTTTGCATGTCGACCATGTAGTCTTTGAATGATTCTCCGAAGGCTTGTTTTCTCTGCTTCACTCGGTCCGCCAACTTGGTAAAGAACCCCCTCGGCAGGAAGTATGTGTGGAAACTTTCGCTGAACTCGCTCCACGTTTTCCAGTGTTTGTTGTTTGAGATGAACCATTTCAATGCCTTCTTCTGTAGGAGCTCCGGCATAGCTCGCGGAACCATGTTCAAATTCAAGCCGTAAGTGTTTGCGGACCACTCTACTTGTTCCAAGAATTCTAGTGGCTTTTCCGTTCCGTCGAACTTGAATGACCACTCTCTGACCTGTTTCGCGATCTTTGCGTAGTCTGGCAGGTTTGGCCTTGGGATCCCTTGTTCTTCTCTTGTTCTCCCGGTGCTTCTGCTTCTGCCCGACTCCTTCATGCTATCAAAATCCAGGCTAGCAATTAATTGCTCGGGGTCTTGGATTGATATTTTGAAGGATGGCGCTGGCTTCTGACTATATGTTGCTTCCAGGCTTATCCATATTTTGGCCATTTCTGGGTCGTTTTCCGTTTCATCGTAGTATGCGGCTAGTGCTTTTCGCTTATCCTCGGATCTGCCTTCTAGCTTAATGTTCAGTTTCGCCGCCACTCTTGTGAAATCCTCGGACTTCAGCAGGTATATCCAGCTCTTCCCCATCTCTGATGCTTCTGTTCACTTGATAGGACAATCACGTTGGGCGCCAGATGTAACGAACTGATTTTGTTACCTTTTATGCTCGCTACTGAATTGTGCGGCTAGCTCAGTAATAGTTGTTGTTCGTCCCACCAAATTTATATGTTGTGATTGCCCCACCAGCGAATAAGAAGACGACTTTGATTTCTCGACTTAAAACTTGTTTATTCGACTTCTTAATTTGACTATTGAATGAATTGCTCGCCTCGGTATGATTCCCTCGATGCTTCCTTTTGCTTTGACGCCCTCTCCAGTGCTTCCGCTCAACCGTGGCCGTTGATGTCGGGTATTTCACGTGATGGAGTCGGACTATATGGGCTGTGGGAAACGTCACCGTTCCCAGACTAGGGTGAACAGGCTCCGTGTTCTCCAGGCGAATGCCTTTCGTAACCTCGACTTCCTGCCCCTTGCTCTGTCCCGGCCGGTCCACCGAACGCTCACTTAATTCTCACCGTCGGTCCAGGCGTACGCCGGGTACCAGACGAACGTTCCACCCTAGTCCCTACTACTCCGTGCTGGGGCTGTTCAATCCTGGGCTCTCCGGGTTTCGCTGCTCCAGGACTCTGGCAGACACAGCAGGGTTCTCGGCGTGCACGCCTTTAACACCCGTGCCGTTCAACTGCGCGTCCTTCGCGGCTTGTCGCACCAAAACGCAACTCTCGCCACAAGACGGATCAAGCGTACGCCGGATCACGGTCTGGTAGACTCTACAGTATGCGTCTGGTTCTTGACTCTCCCCACCGAGGACACGTCTACTCGAATAAGGACTCGTGTGTGCTGACTTGGTTAGGACCCGCCGGGCGATACGCCAGGCTCAATGTCTCCAACCAGGGGTCGTTACAGGCGCCTAGTTCGATTCGTGTGCTGCCCACAGGACCTCAGCTACCTGTGTCTCAATTCGGAGACTTGCAACTTTAAGTCCCGAACGTCTCGACGTAGCGATCTTTGTCCTTGTAGACTGCTTGCTTGGATCCTCGTTTCCTTTGTCCACGCCGTTGATCCTTCCTCGTACTGCTCTTCCTGTTCGTCCTCGCTTGAATCCTTGCTTGTATCCTCGCTTGACTTCTCGCTGTCTGATGTGTACTTGAGTTTTACTTCTCTTAGACTGATCCTGGCTGAACTGCGGGGCCCGCTTATATAGGGTCCCTGGACCTGTTAATTCTCGGCGTCTCCTTTTCCTCTGGGTCCAAGGTCCAACGCCGATCCCGTTTCTTATTCGGTTGGATCGCGTTAATTATTCGGTTGGATCGCGTGACCGGGTCCAAGGTCCACCGCAATCCCGTTACTTCTTTGGCTGGATGGCGTGACCGGGTCCAAGGTCCACCGCGGCCACGATATCCTTTTTTCCAGCCCATTATTATTTGTGGGGAGTTATCCAACTCCTCACAATATCGACGTTGGACCTGAAGAATGGGTACTGGCAGATCCCAGTCGCCCCGGCCAGCCGCGAATGCACAGCATTCACCGTCCCGGGCCGCGGACTATTTCACTGGTAGGTGATGCCTTTCGGGCTTCACTCAGCTCCGGCCACATTTCAACGGACGCTGGACACCGTCATCGGCCCAGACATGGAGCCACACGCTTTCGCCTACTTGGACGACATCATTGTCGTCGGGGCCACACTCTCCGAGCACGTACGGAACTTACGCGAGGTATTCCGACGGCTCCGAGAGGCCAATCTCCGGCTCAACCGAGACAAGTGCCAGTTCTTCCAGCGGAGTATAAAATATCTTGGCCACGTAATCAGCGAGGCCGGGATACAGACCGACCCCGACAAGGTCGCGGCCATTCGGGAACTGACCCCACCCACGAACCTGAAGGAGCTTCGCCGATGCCTCGGTATAGCATCTTGGTACCGACGCTTTGTGCCGAACTTCGCGGACGTGGTCGAGCCAATGACCTCACTGCTCAAGAAGGATCAAAGCTGGAAATGGACAGAGAAACAGGAACAGGCGTTCCAAAAGTTGAAGGACCTGCTCACGGAGGCACCGATCCTGGCGTGCCCGGATTTCGAGGAGAAATTCGTACTCCAGACCGACGCGAGCGAATACGGCGTGGGAGCCGTACTCACCCAAACCATCGACCAGCAGGAGCGTGTAATCGCTTACTCCAGCCGCCGGCTAAATACCGCCGAGCGCAACTACTCTGTCACAGAAAAGGAATGCCTCGCGATAGTATGGGCCATCCGTAAGATGCGCTGCTATCTCGAAGGATATCGCTTCGAGGTGCTCACCGACCACCACTCGCTAAAGTGGTTGAACTCCATCGAGAACCCCACGGACAGGATCGCTCGGTGGGCATTGGAGTTACAGCAGTTCCAGTACGACGCGGAACCCAGAACCTGGTCGCAGACGCACTGTCACGCCAGCCTCTTGCCACCATGCAGCAGGCACAAGTTCAGGACAACGGTTGCAAGTGGATTGTAAAAATACTACAAAGGATCCGGCAGGAACCAGCCAAGTATCCGGATTTTCGAGAGGAGAACGGACAACTCTACAGACGCATCGGACTGCGCCCGGAGGATGAGGAATACACTCCCTGGAAGCTATGCGTGGGCACCCACGACCGCGCAAGAGTGCTGACGGAATGCCACGATCACCCCACCGCAGGCCACCTGGGCGTGCGGAAAACAAGCACACGAGTCGCCCAAAAATACTACTGGCCCGGATTATTTCGAGAAGTGGCCAAATACGTGCGACGATGACCGAGCTGTCAGAAGTTTAAGAAAAGCCAAGAGAAACCGGCCGGCAAAATGTTCACCCGCCAGGTCGACAAACCTTTCCACATACTATGTGCGGACTTCGTTGGACCCCTCCTGCGTTCCAAGCAAGGGAACACAGTCCTACTGGTGTTCCTCGACTCGTTCAGCAAGTGGGTGGAACTCGTCCCATTGCGACGGGCCACCGTACCATATCTCGAACGGGCATTTCGAGAACGGATTCTGAGTCGCTTCGGAGTTCCAAAGACTCTGGTTTGTGACAACGGGACCCAGTTCACCAGCCGGGATTTCCGGACATTTTGCGAATCTCTAGAAATGGAACTGCAGCATACCGCGCCTTATACGCCTCGCAAAAATCCTACGGAAAGGGCGAACAGGACTGTGAAAACCATGATCGCGCAATACCTGGGCGACGCGCCGCAGAACACCTGGGACCAACTCCTGCCGGAAATCTCGCTGGCCGTCAACAGCAGCGTGTCGGACACCACAGGATTCAGCCCCGCCTTTCTAGTACAAGGCCGGGAACCTCGACTACCGAACGCACTGTACGATGAAGTCACCCCAGGACGAGGAACAGCCCTGATTTCCCCTGCGGAGAGGAGCGAGCAGCTGCACAGCATATTTAAAGTTGCCCGCGACAACGCCGAGCGTGCCACGGCCGAGCAAAGCCGGCACTACAATTTGCGACGACGAGAGTGGAAGCCACCATTGGGCTCCCTCGTTCTCGCCCGCCATAATGTCTTATCCAACGCCGCCGAGGGCTTTGCGGCCAAACTGGCTGCAAAATATGAAGGCCCGTTCCGAGTGGTCAAGTTCCTCTCACCGAACATCGTCCGGCTGCAAGACATCGGGAGCCGCCGCCGCCGTACGGCAAGCATAAACAACCTGAAACCATATCATCAAGGCAACGAGGACGACGACGAACACCGAGACGAGGACAGCCTCAGCATCACCACAGCCCACGACGACCATGACGCTCATGACCAACCAGGACGCCTCCACTCTGACGCTGACCCTGATCCTAAGGAAATATAGGAGAGCAGGAGCATAGGATAGGCGCCACCCTCAAGCAGACGACACCGGAAATGTGGGGGGTGGACTCTACTAATACGTTTGTTTACTTTTCATAGGTCCCACACGTTCGTTGTAGAGTTGCCAGATCGATAGGAAAGCAACATCGATACACACGGGCGCCGCGCTATCGTGTATCGATAGACACAGCGCGGTCTCATTTGGCGAACAACGCAATTTAAAAGTGATTTCAAGACGACAAGATGCCGAGGGAGAACCGCCATCATTTACACCGCCATCGCTCACGCCAACCCAGAGAGGAACGACGGCACCACCACCGGCACCGACGCACCAGGCACGCCACCAGGGAGTCAGGTGAGGGTCCGGCCGCCACGATGCCCGCGATGGAGGGGCTGCGCATTGCGGCCAACGCCGCCAGCCCCAGGCGCGCCTCGCGGCCACCAACGCCGACGGTCCCAGCCGCTGGACCGCCCGCGCTCGAGGGGCCCAACACCGCAGCCGTCGCCGCCAACCCTGAGTGCCCACCACGGCCACCACCGGCAGCACCCGCCGCCACTGGGTCGACACCACCGTCGGCCGCAGCCGACAGCGGTGGCCAGTCGTCACCCGCCATAAGCCCGACATGGTGTGAAGGGCTAACACTGGAGGACGTGGTGGCCTCTTTATTCGAGGCAGACGAAGGGGCAAACGCCGAGGACGCCCGCTTGGGGGAGGAAACGGCTCCACCCCACCGGCCAGCCACCGCCACGCCGATCCCCATGGGCCCACTGGGCGCCACGTACGAGGAGGTCTCCGACGCTGAGGTAGTGACCCTCAGCTCGGACGACGAGGAGACACGGGGGTCGGCGGGAGCCACAAATGTCCTCTCTGACGGGGATGCCAGCGGAGCGGAAACGCTGCCCAGGACGCCACCGCGTGAGGAGACGCCGCCGCCCTCGTATGAGGAACTGTTCGGGCCAGGGCCGTACCCAGAGCCCAACCTTCCAGCCTCAGCCGGGGTCAGCACCGCTGCCACCATGGCGGTGTGGGCCACCGACGTCGCTGCCACGGGGCAACCCGCCCCCGCACCCGAAACCGCCAACAGCGTCACCGACACCGCGGCCACGGGGAGCCCGCCCCCTATAGGATACTGACGCCAGCATCACCGACGCAGCAACAGCCTGGGCAGGAGCCAGCACCCCCACGGGGAACGGCACGCTGCGGCTGCTCCTGGAGAAGCTGACCGCTTCCCCCGATGGGCCCACGACATCCGCCGCTTCCCAGCAGCGGGAGGCCGTGCGGGCAGCCGCGCGGATGATCCTGGCAGGGATCCCCACGACCGGAGCTGCCACCCAGCCGGACGCCGCCACCGCGGCACGCGCGCCAACACCGCCGGATGGCACGGCAGTCGTCGCGGCAGTGGCCGCCATTTCACCGCCCAAACCACTGCGGCGAGTGAAACCGCTGCCGGCTACCGACCAGCAACGCTGGCGTTGCCGCCAGCCCCAGACCAACCCCGTCGCAGAGCCAGCCGCCCGGCCCCATGGCCCATGGAGGAGGCTGGCACCGAGGAGGAGGCCGACACCGAGGAGGAGGCCGACACCGAGGAGGAGGTCGACACCGGGGAGGAGTCCCTCCCGGACGAGTTGCTGCTACAAGGCGCCCAAGTGCGCGCTCACAACGGGTGGATCACCGCCGACGGCTGGGTCCCCTTGGCCCTGCTGGAACGGATCAACCAGCACTTGCGCCAGCCGAGGCACCGGGAGGTCCGGTATCTGGAGGAGGCAGCCGGCGTTCGCTACCGGGTACAAATCACCCAGAACGGCCAGGTAAAAGTCCTCCCACATCCCCGGGGAAGGGATGGGGAGTGAGGTAACCCCTCACAAGGGCCCCCTCCCCCTCCCCCCACTGTATGTACTGTAAATATTAGTTAGGAATAGTTTATAAGGTAGAATATTAAGATTTAAGTTAAGGACATTTCAAAGACCCATGGAGGGCACCCTATATAAGCTAGATTAAGGCCCATGAAAGGCTGTCCCTTTTTAGTTAGAACCACTTTTGAGTTGGGGTGCGGCACGCCAGCAGCAGCAAGAGCTTCGAACGACATCTGCTGCCCGCCGATCGAGGAGTTGGTTTTGAGATCCCGGAGAAGCAAGTCGCAAGTTATCCAGCAGTGAAAAATACAAACACCGAGGACACGTGGACATGGAGTCCCACCAGTAGACGGGTGAGCCGGCCGCGGGCCACCCCTAAGGGGAAGGCCAGGATGTGCGTAGGGCAGATAGGGACTATCTTAAGTTTGGTAAAGTATTGTAATAAAGTTATGCTCTAGTAAATGCGGTCTCCGGGTGACGGAGCCGCCCCCTTCCTCTCCCAAATCCTTCCTCCCTCATAGTCTGGAGCACCGGCACCCGGGTGACGGGGCCGGCCATCCGATTCCCGGGTGACGGGATCGGCCGCTCTCATCCCTTCCTAGTAGTTTGGAGCACCGGCACCCGGCTGACGGGGCCGGCCATCCGATTCCCGGGTGACGGGATCGGCCGCTCTCATCCTCCTCCTAGGTGAGCACCGGCACCCGGCTGACGGGGCCGGCCAACCGATTCCCGGCTGACGGGATCGGCCGCTCATATTCCTCCCTAGTAGCTTGGAGCACCGGCACCCGGTTGACGGGGCCGGACGACCGACTCCCGGCTGACGGGATCGGCCGCCCTTAGCCTGTCCAGGTCTGCTGGCCGCCCCGGTTGACGGGCCGGCGGCACGACCGCGGCAGACACCCTTCCCCGGTTACCTCACCGGCCGCACGCGGAGTACCCACGGTTGACTGGCCGGAGCGGGAACCGTTATCCGGATGACGGATCGGTTTTCCCGGCGGCCAGTGGCCAGGCGTATTCCTGCGCGGATCCGGATTTTCCCCTCCAGACACACACCCAAGTAAAGCCCGCCTCCTTTTCCTGCCTGTCTCCGTAAATAAATAAATATTTCTGTAGGGGACCCTGGATAGACTGAGTATTTATCCTGGCCCGCGATTAGCATCCTTACATTATTAATAAGAAAAGTGGCGCCCAACGTGATGGGGCCTTGATGAATACAACTTAATTCATTGAGACTCACAGATGCATAAATTCAGTTTTCCTTAAATTCTTTATCCTTTAAATTATCTTCCAAAAATCCTTTCTTAAGTTTTGATAATTTCTGGAAAACAGAATGAGGCAATATTATTATTTCATCTGTCCGAATATCATGAGTTCACGAAGGAATTTTCCTTTTCATTTACTCTTCCTAAAGTTCTTTCTTATGTTTTGATTATTCCTGGAAAACGGACTGAGACAATTTTAGTATTTCATCTGGCCGAAAATCGCAAATTAACGAAAGAATTTTCCTAAATTTAGCAGAAAGACAAGGTGTATTGGAAAGCAGAAGGTTAAACCATAATTTGGTAGATTTTCTGACCCGGAAGCAGATGCCAAGTCGTTGAGCTAACCACCTATATGAAATTAAATTAGTATATACACTTTCTTTTATGGAAAATATTGGTATAACTCACGAGCTGTGCCATATTCAGAAAAAGTTATGATCAAATTTTTTTTCTTCTTTTGACCAGAATTATTACTTTTTTAATTACCGGCTGGAATACATGCGAGTTTGCTTTCGAACAAGCCGATATGACGAAAGTATCTTCTTGTTTAAAAACTATCTAAACTTCTATTTTTTTAATTTTTCGAGAGAGTTTATGATTATGACATACCCTTTGGCATGAGACATCAAGCAAGTTCAGTTATAATTTTCTTATTACCTTATTTCGACTTATCGTGGTCTCAAGGATTTTGTTTTGTTGAAACCATTTTTTTTTTTTTTTAACGCTTATAATTTCCCTTTTTACCTTATTTCAACTAATCGTGGGTTTCAAAGACGTTGTTTTTCTAAAACTATTCTCGTACCGCTCACAATTTTATTTTTTTTTTTGCAACTATTTTTAATTGCCGTCTGTGTGCATGATGGGAGTAGACCGATCTCCGGATAGAAGAGCCGATAGGGGCGTAGAGATAGTCTGTCCGATATGCAAGACTGAAGTTTACCTTGTCGAGGTTTACATAACGTCATGTCAACATGAGTTTCACAAGCGATGCATAGAAGAGCATTGGAAGAAAAGCGCACAATGTCCGGTGTGCAAAGTTTCTAGTAGACCTGTAATAGCGCATGGTGGGAACGGAGCTGGGCGACAAACTCGAAGCCAATCTAAGAACCGCCAACCCGCGGAAAATGCAGGGAAACTAGTGCCAGATGACGTAGCCTCTTCGTCAGGATACAATACCAATCCCAGTAACAGTGGTAATAAAACTCCTAGTGTCATTACTGCAAATGCTATCACTTTATCTCTAGCAATAGAGAGAAGATTGTTATCAACACTTACTGCTAGTATGACCGAATCTATTCAGAAGACGATTTCCGAAGCTATGGCAAAGGCAATGCCCGATCACTTGGGTAGTTCGAATGCGACTCCAAGCGAGTTGAGTCAGCCCTTTAACCCGTACCATAGGGCCGAAACGAGAGAGGAAAATGGAATTAATTCTGGACAAGACTTTCCAGCTCCGAATTCGCCTGCGTCGTAACGAAGTGCCGATGCAGATTTGTTAAATAGACCTGATAAAGTAGTGCATATTTTGAACGGCTGGAAAATTAAATTTTCTGGTGTAGGAGTGTCAGTGGACAATTTCATTTATCGCGTTAAAGCACTAACGAGGGAAACTTTAGCAAATAATTTCACTGTACTCTGTAGAAATGCAAGTGTTCTTTTTGAAGGAAAAGCAAACGAATTTTATTGGCGTTATCACAAAGCTAATGGCGAAATCCGCTGGAATAGCTTTTGTGCAGCGTTACGTCTGCAGTTTCGACAAAGTAGGGATGATGGTGACCTTGAGGAATTGATAAGGAGCACCAAGCAAAAGCCGAACGAAACGTTCGATTGTTTTTATGAATCTATTTCAAGTCTATTGGATCAGTTAGAACAGCCTTGGATGCCGCATAAACGGGTTCTCCGAAATAATCTTCGTTCCGAAATTAAGCATGAGATCCTAAACATTGATATACAATCAGTTCCACAATTGAGGGAGATCTGTCGCAGGCGTGAAGCGTTCTTGTCGGATGTCAAGCGATACCAGGGCTATGCTAAGTCTTCACCTTTTAAACGTGATGTATCTGAATGTAGTCCTGATCAAGAGATCTTGATGGAATCAGAATCCGATAAAGAAGGCGAAATCGTTTTGCTGGAACTGCCGCAAGGAAGGTCATAGATATCAGGACTGTATTTCCGATAGAAAAGTATTTTGTTATGGTTGCGGAGCTGCTAACACTTACAAACCCAATTGTAATAGGTGTTCAAAAAACTCCAAAGCAGGCATGTCGGCATGATCAATAGATGATGCTGTGGAAATTCCACCAACCTTTTCATCGGAAGTACCAAAATCCTCAGAGAGTTCATTGCTTCATGGCAAAATTCCAGCATTGGAAAAAAATGTTATCCCCTATGTGAATTATTTACTAGACTTAAAAAAGCGTAAACCGCGAAGTTCCGTTCGATTGAAGTCTTTTTGGCAAAATGTCAAGACCTGTAAAATTGGACTAAAATATATTGTGTTGGCAAGAAAGTCATGTCGTTTTTTCAATATTTTCAAAGATGATTTATTTATATCAGGACTTATAATTAATCAATTATGTATTGGCCGTTTTGTTCGACCACTAATGTCCATCTCTCGGGCAGCTGCATAATTCCGCGCTCGAAGAACTTTTGGTCTTTTCCAGCAAAGTTTTACCATTCAAAGAGTTTTGAAGAGAGCGAAACCAATGGTAATCTGAAGGTGTTAAGTCCGGACTATAAGGTGGATGTGGTAGCACTTCCCAATTCAGCTCCCTTAATTTTTGCTGAGTGACCAAAGATGTGTGGGGACTAGCGTTGTCATGGTGAAAGACTATACCCTTGCGATTAGCTAGTGCCGGCTCCTTTTCTTTAATTTTTTCCGCCAAATTGGGTAGCTGGCGACAGTACACATCTAAATTGATGGTTTCATTCCGTCCCAGCAGCTCAAAGTGCACTACACCCTTCCAATTCCACCAAACAGACAGCATAACTTTCCTCTGATGGATATCGGCCTTTGATGTGGCTTGGGCTGGCTCATCTTTCTTGCTCCATGATCTTTTTCGTTGGACATTATTGTAAACAACACACTTTTCGTCGCCTGTAATGATCCGCTTCAAAAAGGATCTTTTTAACCCGTTGGAGCAGAGAATAGCAGATGTTGGTACGCTTAGTTAGGTGAATTTTCTTTAAGTTATGCGGAACCCAAACATCGAGCTTGCTTACGTAGCCAAGTTTCTTCAAATGGTTTTCAACCGTTGTATGCGACACACTGAGCATCTCTGACATCTCCCGCGTTGAATAACGCCGGTTTTCATCCAGCAAAGCCTGAATTTGTTCGTCAAAAACGGCCGATGGTCGACCAGAACGTGGGGCGTTTTTAACTCAAAAATCTCCAAGCCTGAATTTGGCAAATCAGCGCTGACATTGGCGATCACTTATGGCATCTTTACCACATACTTCGCACAATTTTTCGCGAGCTTCGACCGCTTTTTTTCCTTTTCGGAAGTAAAAAAAAAATATGCCGAAAATGCTCACTTTGGTCCTCCATGTTTAATTTGCTATAGCTTCCACAAATGTTATCGAATAATTACCAAATTTTCGTCGATAGTACCTAAAACAATAAGCTTTAAAACGATACTTAAAAGTGTGACCCTGGTGCTCGATTAGTCGTAAATAATTAAACTCTCTACCTGCAGGACCTACAGATCCTCGACCATTTTTTTCTGTTCGTATGTTAGATCGCACCGTTTACGGACTGTTAGATTCTGGCGCGTCAATTAGTTGCGTCGGAGAAAAGTTAGCCAGTGACATACTAATTGAGAATATAAAATATAAAGCCGTAAGAAGTAGCGCATCAACGGCTGATGGAAAATCTCAGCAGATAGTTGGTCATTTAGAAGTTGATGTATAATATAATAACATTAAAAACCTTTGAAAATTTATATTGTACCGTCTCTGAAGCAGAACTTGTATTTAGGTATTGATTTCTGGAAACTTTACGATCTGCTTCCCAAATGTCTAAATGTATCCGCGTTAGATGCCAATCCTGACCGCAAAATAAATGCTGACCAGCACACGCTGTCGGAAATGGATAAGGCGAAATTAAGGATTGTGATCAACTGTTTTCCGTCGTTCACTCAAGAGGGTCTTGCCAAGAACCAACTTAATAACGCACTCAATTGATGTGGGTTCGGCCAAACCTATAAAACAACGACATTTTCCTGTCTCACCCGCGGTCGAAAAGGCTATGTATGCCGAGATCGACAGAATGTTACAGTTGGGAGTCATAGAGGAGTCGGAATGTTTGTGGTCTTCCTCAATGGTTATGGTGACGAAACCCGGAAAGGTTAGGATCTGCTTAGATTGTCGGAAGGTGAATAGTTTCACCGAAAAGGATGCATACCCTCTTCCGCAGATAGCTGGTATTTTAAGTCGTTTACCTAAAGCTGAATTCATATCCAGCCTTGACCTGAAGGATGCCTATTGGCAAGTACCTCTTGAGATTTCATCGAGGGACAAAACAGCTATTACTGTTCCTGGTAGACCGCTTTACCAGTTGAAAGTTATGCCTTTCGGGTTGTGTAATGCCACGAGCACGATGTCCCGATTAATGGACAAGGTTGTGCCAGCTCATCTTAGAAACGAGGTGTTTATTTACCTTGATGATTTATTAGTGCTTTCTTCCAGCTTTGAGAGGCATCTCGAAGTTCTCAGAGAGATAGCTCTGCGTATAAAGCGTGCTGGATTGACGATCAACATTGGCAAAAGTCATTTCTGCATGCTTCGAGTGAGATATCTAGATCATATAATTGGCGATGGTGGAATACGCACCGACCCAGAAAAGGTGGCCGCAATTACCAAATTTCCGATACCAAAGACTACGCAGTCTTCGAAGTTTTATGGGATTGTGTGGGTGGTATCGCAAGTTTGTTCCGAATTTTGCCTCGCTCTCAGCTCCGTTGACAGATTTGATGACCACGAAACGAAGGTTCAGTTTGACCAACGAAGCCATAAAAGCTTTCGACGCCTTGAAACTTGCTCTTAGCACGGCTCCAGTCTTGTGTAGTCCCGATTTTGGGAAACATTTCGCGATACATTGTGATGCAAGCAAAACAGGGATAGGAGCAGTATTAGTACAGGTGTCTGAAGAAGGAGACGAGCGACCTATTGCATTTATTTTAAAGAAGCTTAACAAAGCACAGCGTAATTACACTGATACCGAGCAAGAGTGCTTAGCAGCGGTAGCAGCTCTCAAAAATTTTAGGGCGTATGTTGAAGGACATAAATTTAAATCTAGACCTATCCCAGGTCTAGAAGAGGAAATATCAGTATATTTATTGTTCTCGACCATTTTTCGAAATACGTATTTCTCAAACCAGTGAGGAAAATTGATTCAAGTGCGGTTTTAAAATATTTAGAAGGCGAGTTGTTCATGGCCTATGGGACGCCTGAAACCGTGGTGTCTGACAATGGCTCACAATTTCGTTCGTATGCTTTTAAAATATTAATGCAGCAATACGGCATTACGCACACGCTGACTGCCGTTTATTCGCCTCAAGCTAATGCTTCCGAGCGCGTTAATCGATCTGTTATTTCTGCGATTAGAGCATATCTGCGACCTGACCAAAGGAATTGGGATGAATATCTCAATGGAGTTTGCTGCGCTTTACGATCTTCAGTTCATGCTAGTTTAGGAACCTCTCCTTATTACATGGTCTTCGGAAACACATGATAACATCTGGTAGCACATTTTCTTTGTTAAGGAAGTTAAACTTATTAGATGATCGCTCTCTTAAATTCAGTCGTCAGTATTCATTCGAAATAGTTCGAGAAAAAGCTCAAAAGTTAACGCAGGAAAAGCACGACATCAACGAAAAGCGATATAATCTTCGGTCTAGAATTGTGTCTTTTGAAGAAGGACAAGAAGTTTTTCGTAGAAATTTTAAGCAGAGCTGTTTTAAGACCGGTTATAACGCTAAATTCGGTCCGTCTTTTGTGAAAGCGAGGGTCCGTAAAAATTTAGGAAATTCATATTACGAATTAGAAGACTTGCAAGGTCGAATTTTAGGTACTTTTCATGCGAAAGATATTCAAAAGTAATGTGTCTTCAGTCAGTATCAGTCTAAAGTGCAAGAAGCCTCTAGCCTGATTTTGCGGGGGGGGCTTTGTAGCGGCGCCTGAAGAACGTTTTCTAGTTCAGCCTAGGTGTATGCTTTGACTGACGGGTTCCGTAAGCGTAGCTTGGAAAACTAGCTAGATGCATTCCCAAATTATAGCTGATATAGATTGGTTTTAGAAAACGCTAAATTGGGAGGTAGTCAGATAAAAGTTCGTGACTATCGCGTCAGCTGAGTCAGGGAGGTTTTGAAAAGCTCCCAAATTTCGCATATAGTTCCACCACCAGCGGCATTTGCATTTCCGTCTACAGCTTAGGTCAAGAAATATTCCATCCGGTCTATTTATTTTCATTTTTCATTATTTTTCACGCCTCGTGGCGTGCAGACGTATTAAGTTTTGTGATCCCTGAATATAAAGTTGTGCAAATAAAGTGGATCAGTGATCAAAAATTTCTGTGGGAAAATTGGACCCCAACGCCCTATCTCAGCGAGAATGCTGATGGCCAAGATGTATCTTCGACCAAATTTTTATCTGGAGAAGCATGGTATTTTTGACGAGCCACCAGTTATTTTTTTTGGGCACGGTCGTCAGGTTAGTTAATAACATGTAATTTTGATTGGTGCTGACCGCGCTTGTTGATCCCCAGATTGTGCCCGCAAGCACTAAATAAGTCGATGTCTCCAGGGAGCTCTAGTTTAAATATGTGTGCATAACCGCAAGGGAACACCCCCTCAGCTTAAAAGGCGCGCATAACCTCAAGACATATATAGGCGAATGCGCGCATACCTCGAGAGCACCCCAGAAATATAGTGATTCGCACTCCGCCATAGATATGCGCATCTAGCCTCAAGCCAGACATAGGCGTATGCGTAACCGTCCAGGCAGCAGATTCGTTCGTCGGGGATCACCAGTTTCCTCGGCCGCAACTAAATTTAAATCATCATATTTTCGGCAGCCGTGGTCATTTCCTACAAAATATTGTCGCCTCCTTTGGATGGCTATCGAAAATTATTTTTTTTCTAAAAGAAAATTTTTTCTAGATATGATAATTTTCTACAGATATTCAACTTAATTTAAAATGTGTATAATTTTGTGGTGAGGCGCGAAAAAAATTATCGGGCAAAATGAGATGTAAAGAATTGAATATTTTCCAAACCGTTTGCTATAAATTGCAGTGTGAAAGTCATTACATAACCTGGTGGTATTACATAACCTGCCAGCAAGTCCTTTTCAGCACACCACCCCGGGAGATCGATCTTTCGTCGATGGATAAGTTGCCGTGAGTCTTTAACAACGTTTGTTTGATTCCACACCTATTTTTATATGAAACAAAAATGCACTAAGAAACTAAATGAATTAATTCTATTTTTTCCCGAGAATTTTAACGTAAATCTAAACCATCTTAAAGCTCTCATTTAAACAACGTTTATATCTTTTGATAATTTTTTTAAAATAAACATTAGGCTGTTTATGGAAGACATTACTAAGAATAAGTGACCTAAGCCAAAATGCAACTTTATTATTATTGGAAGACGTTTTGGGAGAGAGAGCAAAACTTAGATTGTCTAAAGCAGGGGTGCTCAAATTCGTCTTATGGCAGTGCGTTTACTAACACACCCACAAGAAAACGTGTACATATGTAGCGGCGCGTTTGTGTTGGGGCGCAGCTGTGCACTAAGAGAAAAATGCCTATTACGATTGTATTTGGTGTTTACCTCCAGAAATACGAAGCATATTACGCATTGTACTTCGCATTTAAAGTTTATGCTAAAAAAAACTGCTCTCTAATTCATCACTCATTTTGATCTGCCAAAAAATTTAATATAACATTTACGATGGTCCACCACGAAATAAATCAAAAGCCAACGCAAACAGAAAAATAAGTTCAAGTGCATGTGCTCGAGGAAAAAACAAAAACAAAATACATTGCGTTCAGCGAAGCGTGACGACGGATAGATATGTAATGAAGAAACAAGCAAAATTGTTTTTGTTTCGCATGCAAATCGAAGCCCATATGCACGGTGCTTATGCGCGCACTACCCATAAGCACAGAGCGTCTACAAAAACAAAAGTGCACTCAGTGTATAGGCGTTGAGCACCCCTGGTCATGACTTTATCTAGCAAGATTATTTACTTAAAATCTCTAGGCTTATTTTAAAATTATTATAATTCACCCACACTCTTTTATAAAATTTTATTTCCTAATTTTACTACCGTATTATAATCTATCTATATATATAAAAGCAAGTTGTGTTAGTTCCACCACTTATAACTTAAGAACGGCTGAACAGATTTGGCTGAAAATTGGTAGGAAGGTAGCTTAGAGCCCGGAATAGGAGTTAGGGTACTTTTTATTCCGTTCGACATACCAAAAATCGCATATAAACTGAGTTATTACCTCATCAAACTGACAAGCACACACTACCATAGCATTTTAACTCAATTTTTTTAAAGTGAGTAGAAATTATTTGTGATTTTGGTGAATTGAAGTGAAGTGAAGTTTTTCGTGCTTTTTGTGAATTGAAGTGAAGGGAAGTTTAATTAATAATGCCGCGACCAAGACGATCGAATCTTTCCCGACAAAGCCGTAATGCAAGAAGACTACAAAATACTGCAAATGGAAGGTCTGAAGAAGAACAAAACATTGAACGTGAACAGAACCGCGTTAGAATAGGTCGACTTCGTGCTTCTCAATCAGCAGAGCAAAGAGAGGCAATCCGTAATACGGCTCGGTTGACAATGCAGAATCGTCGAGCTTACAACAGAGGTCAAGAAATAGATCATTTGCGACGCAGAAGAAATTTATCAAGTGCTGATTTGAATCGAGCAGCGTTTCAATACGATTGCATCACTGATTACAGCTTGCATCCTAGCGTTTGCATTGGGCAAATGGACGTTGTTTGCGAGTATTGCGGTGCACTGAAGTTTTCCGGAGAAACGCCTGGATTATGCTGCTTTAATGGTAAAGTTAAATTGCCATTGTTGACTCCGCCACCTGAGCCATTGTATTCGTTGCTTTGTGGTGAAACACAAGAATCACGCCACTTTCTTGCAAATACCCGAAAATACAATGGTTGTTTCCAAATGACGTCATTTGGGGCAGATATTATCGAAGAACGAGGATTTAATCCGACATTTAAGGTTTTTTTTTTTTGTTTGTATTACATAGAATATAGTTAAAGAATAACTTACTTTATCTTAGATACAAGGGCAGATTCACCATCGAATTGGATCATTACTACCTTTCGAAGATACACAAAAAAAATTTTTACAAATATATTTCATGGGCAACATGGAAGAACAACTTGATCGACGTCTAGCGATCAATGAAGGGATGAAGCGAGCAATTCTTCAAGACATGCAGTGTCTGCTTCATGAACATCATGCGATGGTCAGGTTGTTTAAGAGTGCTTTAGAGCGCATGCCAAATGATGACTATAAAGTTGTCATAAAAGCAGATAAACGACCATCTGGAACACACGAAAGGACATTTAATGCTCCAACAATAGACGAAGTCGCCATCCTGATTGTTGGTGAACAATTTGGAAACCGCGATATTGTGCTTAAACGTCGCGATACTGGGCAACTGCAACAAATATCTGAAACTCATCGATCATATGACGCGTTGCAATACCCGCTAATGTTTTGGCAAGGAGAAGATGGATATTATTTTAATATTAAAATGATTAATCCATTGAATGGTGAGTATTAGTATCATAATTTATTTCATTTATTTTTAAAAGACACTGATTTAAAATAATGCTTATTAAAAAAAATGGCTAATGGTGTATTCTTTGCCTTTAAAATTTGCATTTGAAATGGTTAATTATAAAATTTTTAATTTCAGGTGAAGAAACTACAAAGAAAGTAAGCTCAATGAATTATTACGCATATCGTTTGATGATTCGTCAAAATACTGACAACTATTTGCTGCGGTTTCGTCGATTGTTTCAGCAGTACTGCGTTGACATGTATGTAAAAATAGAAACTGAACGTTTAACATTCATTAGGTTGAACCAATCCAAACTGCGTTCTGAGGAGTACATCCATTTACGTGATGCAGTTAGTACTGAAGAAAATGCAGCTAATATTGGGCGACTAACTATTCTGCCAGCGACGTACATTGGTAGTCCACGTCATATGCATGAATATGCACAAGATGCAATGACATATGTTCGTCATTACGGTCGGCCAGATCTTTTTATTACTTTTACCTGTAATCCAAAATGGATAGAAATTACTCAATTGCTGCTTCCTGGACAAACATCAAATGATAGACCCGACATCACAGCACGTATTTTCAGGCAAAAAATTCGGTCTCTGAAGAACTTTATTGTTAAACAACGCGTCTTTGGAGATACTCGATGCTGGATGTATTCAATCGAATGGCAAAAGCGAGGCCTGCCGCACGCACACATTCTTATTTGGTTAGTGGAAAGAATTCAACCTGACCAAATAGATGATATCATATGTGCCGAGATTCCTGATTATGAAGTCGATCCAGACCTACATGACGTTATTACTACAAATATGATTCATGGACTCAGTCAATAGATTTGAATGAATGCATTGTTCCAATGATCTTATTTTGAATTATGTAGGTTTTTGATTATTTTTGTAATTTTTTCCAAAAAAAGGCAGAACAAAGTTCGCCGGGTTTGCCATTAACGCATACCGTTGCACAATTTTGGTTGGTTTATGTTTCGAAGTATGTTTACTACGGATCCAACCTTTAGATGTAAATTATGCAGTGGTAAGCCAGGCACGTCCAAAGAGTTTAAAAATTTAATTGGATAGTTGGTGGCTTCATCTTCATTTGTGACTCAGTCAATAGATTTGAATGAATGCATTGTTCCAATGATCTTATTTTGAATTATGTAGTTCAGGTCATCAACATCTTTATTCTTAGCCGCTAAAATGGCTCTCTCACTCAACCATTCCTTATTTTTGTAGTTAGAAATAATGTTTGCAAATACATTGTTGATAAGTTCCTTTTTTGATGAGACAAAATTACAAAAATTATTTCGAAATGATATTAATCCGCTCGATTCATCGACAGGTACTTGACCATTGCCGATAGTCAGCAATTGCTTCGAGAAATCTTCAGCAGATGTATCATTAAGCAATGAAACATGGAAGAACAACTTGATCGACGCCTATGTACCAAAATACAGAAATAAAAATTAAATATTAATGTAGGTTTTTGATTATTTTTGTAATTTTTTCCAAAAAAAGGCAGAACAAAGTTCGCCGGGTTTGCTAGTATTAGTATATTTCTTACTTTATTCTAATTTTATTACAACGCTTTTTTTGGCATTATATAAAACCATGTTTACATATACCTCTCTTTATAAATTTGTGAATTCTCTGAATTAAATAATGGAAGCTTAAAACAATTTAACTACTGAACTCAGCTGTTGTCTTGACGGTCTTAGGGGATAAAAGGGAGCACCAGAGCCATGCTCTAGCGGCAGGTTATAGGTAGGGTGGGCAGCATGCGAACCGAATGACATCCTAGGTTTCGTTCATATTAAATTTCTCTCTTTTCTTTCACTTTCTCTTATTTGACTTTCTCTTTTGTTCTATTTTTTTTTTTTTTTTTTTTGACTTTATGTATCCTTTCTTCCGGTTTAGTTTACTAGCTTATTTCTTGTCGCACGCACGCTCAATTTTCTGATCTTGATAATAGTAATGTGTAGACAGCGTCCAGGTCTGTACAAGCAAGACCACCCCCCCAAGCCGACGAGCTAGAGCCGAATACTATAGCGTGCCCTGTAGATACAGATTCTAGGAAGTCTCACCGCCCTCTACAACAGTTCAACGTTACACGTTCGATTAGTAATATGTAAGATGAGAATTAACCTTTGTATATTGTATGTTTACTAACCTGCCAGCGTGATCAACTAACAGTTGATCCCAGTAAGAGAAACACATGTATAGTTGTAGTTTTTATTGGCTTTTTTGTTATATAAATACATTTTTTATTAAACTCGAATGTAACTGTTTTAATAAATGTGTATATGTAGTTTATTGTCCTGTATTTCCTTTCTGAGTATTTATTAGGTAATTTGTTAATTTTTGTTTAATACAATTTTCTTTATAAATATAAATATTTTATGTTAATGCATAGGCATATGTTTAACTTTATACTTTTTTTTCTAATTGTATGATATAAAATATTTTTTAAGGGTTTTCACTGTTTCTTATCTTGTTAAAAATTGTATATATCCTCAATAATCGTGTTCTTATCAGCTATTACTACAACTCCAGTTTTACTTATTGGAAATACAAATTATTGTCTATATCAACTTACAAATCTTATTTTTGTATGAAGATTTGTAAAAATGTAAATAAATGCAGTAACAACTAAATCTTATAAAAGTGCTCCCTGATGTATGTACATATGCATGTGTAATAATGTACACTTAATCTTAGTGTAAACAATGTAGCCAGATTGTTTTTACATTATTGTCGATCTTATCATCATTCATAATGTTGCGATATGCCACGTTCACAAGTTTGGCATTTTATAAAATGTTGTGATCCCATACAGATGTTCACCATGACAAGAAATAAATTTGATAAATTTCTTACGACATAATTATATGCAATAAGAGCATAACTTAAGGCGTGAATGAATAAATACGTGTTGGCAAAAATTTTTATTTTTATAATGAATAAAGTTATAGTTTTTTTTATAGTGGTGTTAGTGACATATTCAGAAAAAGATCAATAACATATTTTAGAAAATTCTGCAAGCTTTAGGGTTTCATTAATCATCAAAGCTCTTTATTTGTTACACTTCCTGAGGCCCCTGGCCGTTGTTTTGAGATTCTTTCTATTTTAGAAACATTTTAATAAGAGAAAATAAAGAGCGCTATACTAAAGTTAAGACACGATGAACACGAACACTTTCATATTGACATACATACGAAGTGTGTTCAAAAAGTATCGCGAATTTTAAATTTTCGCGGATTACATCGTATCGAATTTTGATTTTTTTGTGTCGTTATGTTGGTACTCAGGTCTCTCCCTTATGCCGACAAGCTCGGCCATTTTGACTGTTCACTTAATTGTTGACAGCTGCTTTGCTTAGACGTGTTTTGGATCGTCTTCGATTTTTACCTATTCAAAAAAATGGATCAAAGAACCTGTATCAAATTTTGTGTGATGCATTCCGAATGTTGACTGTGGCAAAATGTTCTCAGAAGGTCGAGAAGATGTGAATGACGAAGAGCGTGCCGGACGCCAGAGTACTTCAACAACAGACGAAAAAATTAAAGAAGTGGAGAAAATGGTATTGGCCAATCGTCGAATCACCGTGAGAGAAGTTGCTGAGGACCTAAACATATCAATGACTTGGGCATAAGACGGGTCGCCGCGAAATTCGTACCAAAATTGCTCAATTGCGACCAAAAACAGCATCGCATGAACATTGCTAATGAGATATTAAACTCTGTCGGTCATAACTGGTGACGAATCGTGGGTTTATGGTTACGACGTGGAAACCAAAGCTCAATCATCTCAATGGAAGCTGCCGCACGAACCAAGACCCAAAAAAGCGCGCCAAGTTCGGTCGAATGTGAAAGTTTTGCTGACAGTTTTCTTCGATTGCAGGGGCGTGGTGCATCATGAGTTCTTGAAACAGGGAAGAACGGCCAATAAGGAATATAACCTGCAAGTTAAGCGCAATTTGCGCGAAGCAATCCGCCAGAAACGCCCGGATTTGTGGAAGAACAAAAATTGGCTTTTGCGCCACGATAACGCCCCTGGTCACACATCGTTGCTTGTGCGCGACTTTTTGGCCCAAGACAACACACTAATGATGCCGCAGCCACCGTATTCCCCAGATTTGGCCCCCTTTTTCTTGTTTCCTAAACTGAAGAGGCCCATGAAAGGACGACGTTACGCTACGCTTGACGAGATAACGACGGCACCGAAGGAGGAGCTAAGTGCTTCGAAAATTGGAAAAACCGTGCAAACAAGTGCATAATATCTCATGGGGATTGCTTGTAAGGGGACAAAACAGATATTCATGAATAAATAAATAATTTTTGAAAAAACACAAAAATTCGCGATACTTTTTATACACACTTTTTGGCACGCCGCCCATTATTTTGGGTTTGACATCACCAACAACCTTTCTAATTACCTGGTGATTGACAAAATCCAGCTAAAGTTGTACAAGTACTGGAAGATGACTTGTGACTTATAAACATGGAAAAGTTTAGAATACTTAAAGTCGGCTTTTATCAAAGGCTTAGTAACAAACTCTAAGTCTTGTGAGAGGGAAAAACTGGGAACCACGGTCCTCATTTACGAAAAGGTTGTTCAAAGGTCAAGCTAAAAAAATTAATCAAACAAGGACCTTGGTTTTTAAGTTTTTTTTTTGTTATATTTTTTATTATTTGTTCTAGGTAGTTTTAAGTTTTACCCGGTTGCTAAAAACTTCTGAAACAATAGACTAGATGAAACGATATGGTCGAGTAAATGACAACTGGACGAAAAAGCACGAATTTCATTGCGAATGCCGCTTGAATCAATATCATTAAACTAAATAACTCTTATGCAAATACTGTGGGTGCCATACAAATTTGCCAGTTGCTGAGTTTTTGTAACCAGAATGCAATTCATCAAACCTTTGTCATTATCTATTAATTGGTTCTTTTGCCGTAAACTTACCAAATCAGTCGTATATGTGTATGTTTATAAACCATCGAGTCGATGAAATTTTATACAATTCCCACTTATCAAACTCCCTTTTATTGATTTAATAACCTTAATATATATTACTGCTTAGCTTTAAGGATAACATGTACTCGCATAATGCACTGAAAATAATTACTTTTCCTAATCTAGCATGACTCCCATGTAAGCCAAGTCCTAAGAGTTCTTTTCATTTAAAAGGGAAATAAGAGGTACTTTCCAAAAGCGCAAAAAAAAATCCTTTCTTCTCAGATAAATGACCCCACTAATCGATCCTTTTCGCGTTCCTGGTATTCGTACCACGATCATAAGTGACCCCATCATGTAAACCATGGATTAACCATATAGTTCTCTGAAATCCTCCTACCTTCGTTTTAAATTTTCCGCAATTGGGAAAAATCCTGTTGTTAGAAAATATGTGTAGAAGGTTTAACCAGACTGTGAATTGGTCCTTTAAATGCTGTTTTGTTATTTTATTTATATATTTAAATTTTTATTAATTTCCATATTTTTAATATGAGTTTATTGGAAGCTTTTTTCTAGTGCCCAAGATCCTCATTAGACTATTAAAGTACAAAACACTCTTTTTTGCCCTCCTCATTCATTCCTCAAAGCTTGCGTCAACTGCTGTAGTCGTTTAAATTTGTGAAGATCGGACGCAATAACTAGTTATTGCCTAACAGCGCGGCAGTCTTAAGCATGCAAAACAAAACCCACACTGAAAATGTTATTGATAGGTTTTTGTTGCTTTTATAACGACGTTTAGATGTAGGGCCAGGCCAATAACAATCGTGCAATGCTACGTCCCAACCGCAGGACGACCTCAAAGACGACTTCTATACCGCCCTTACAACCACACTCTCACTGACATAACTCGAGGCAACATCACCGTTCTCATGGGCGACTTCAATGCAAAAATAGGACCCAACTTTACCAGAATGAAGTCAGCCATTGAGGGTCACACAGGGATATCCACAAATACACGTGGACATATCTGAGAGGAAATACACGAAACCAAATTGACCACATTTGTATAAGCAGAAAATGGAGCAACTCTCTTCTGGATGTAAGGAACAAGAGGGGGAGCATCGATAGACAGCGACCAGGAGCTGATCATTGGAGAGCTTTCAATCAAGCTGGACCGCATTCGCCCGCTAAATGCTGACTCAAGGACCCAAATATGCCAACGGAATACTTCTCACTAGCGACAACGACCAAATCCACTTCATGGAAATCAGCAACTCCGACATGCCTATGTTAGCAGGAGCGATGACCGGAGAATATCATCCGCCCCACCATCAGTGAGAGAAATCGGAAATGCAATAAAGAAGCTAAAGAACAACAAAGCTGCCGGGATGGACGGCATTCCAGCCGAAATCCTCCAAGTTGGCACTCAACTGATGGCAGAAATATATTGCATCCGCACTTCTCGAGTGCATGGGAGGGCGAACACATTCCCGACTCCTGGAAATGCGGAGTCATAGTGAAATTATCCAAGAAAGGAGACCTTAGCGAGTGCAACAATTGGAGAGGGATCGCACTACTGAACACCAGTTACAAAGTCCTAGCCACAATTCTGAACGTACGCCTAACTGATAAATTAGAGCCCACACTAAGGGATGAACAGGCAGGCTTCAGACCACACAGGAGCTGCGTAGACGAAGCCAACACCCTACGCATCATAACCGAACAAACTGTGGAATGGAGAGCATCGATCCAATAAATAGAGCAACTATATGGGGAGCTCTTGCTAGGAAAGGAGTACCGCACAAAGTCATCGCCCTTATAAAGGCGTTGTACGATGACGCCAACCTGGCGGTACTGCACAACGGGAAGACAAGTGCACCTTTCCAAACGAACACCGGGGTAAAGCAAGGATGCCCACTATCCCCATTGCTCTTCAACATTGTGGTGGACGAGGTCATGAAGTGTGCAAACACAAACGTGGAATCACAGGGAGCTTCACCAGACACCTTGAACCTGGACTACGCAGACGACATCTCACAAACTGATTGATATCCAATCCAAAGTTGATGACCTCGTGAACCTAGCCAGCCGTGTGGGTCTACAAATTAACACGGCGAAGACAAAAGCAATGCGGCTCAATCACGCCAGCCAAGGAAATAGCATCGTAGATGGAAATCCAATAGAATACGTCGAGAGTTTCCCATACCTTGGCACCGTAATCTCCAGCAACGGCGGCGTGACAGAAGATGTGACGAGTAGGCTAGCCAAAGCCAGGTCTGCCTTCGGGAGACTCTATCCCATATGGAGAAGCCGTCAAATAAGCAGAAAAACAAAGATACAGATCTTAAACTCATGCGTAAAATCCGCCCTACTATACGGAAGCGAGACGTGGCTCACAACAAAGATATTGATCCAATTGATGCAATTGCAGGTTTTCACCAACAAGTGTCTCAGAATAATATGCGGGATTTTCTGGCCAAACAGAATCTACAGCATAGAGCTCTGGAATATGACGGGTGAAACAGCAATAAGACTCCAAATCAGGAAGAAAAAATGGAGATGGATAGGCCACGCACTGCGAAAGGATCAGGAAAGCATAGTCAGAATGGCGCTAGAGTGGAACCCACAAGGAAGCAGATGTGTAGGCCGGCCTAAAACAACATGGAGACGAACCGCCCTTCAAGAGTTGTCCCAATACAATATCACATGGGAAACAGACAGCAAGAAATAGAGTAAGATGGAGGAATCTAGTCGAGGCCCTATGCTCCCAGGAGGAGTTATAATGAAATATATAAAAAAAAAAAAAAAAAAATTGAATCTTGAACTAAGTACCGGTGCATTATTAGAACCTAAAATTATGATGAAAGATAAGTGCAAATTAATAACTGTAAATATGCGAAATATTTCGTCAATTGTTTTTTGTTTTTTCGTTCTGCTGATAAGAATGCCAGCACGCAATGATTTTTACAGCGGCATATATATTTTGTCATTGCGTGATTTGGCAAGCTGAAAGTGTTGTTCAAGAATATTATTACAAGTTTTCATTAATATTGCATAAAGTCGATTTTTTAATATTTAAAATGGTTAAAAATCTTAGCTGAGCACAAAAATAAGATCAGAAATTGTGATCAAATATAACTTGGGTGTTTCAGTAATAAACATCGCTAAGGAAAATAAAACGTCTCGTCAGACCATTTATTATCAAATTAATAAATATAAAAAATGTAACGATGTGATCAATGTTCGCCGTAAAGACAAAAATCAAAAGACAGGAGCTGATGCCGACCGTCTTATCGTCCGTGCTTTTAAGAAGGACCCTCTAAAAACACCAATGGCTGTGTCCTTGGAGTGGAATAAGACTGCATCCACTTCCATAAGTGAGAGAACAATACGCAGGCGTTTGATTGAAGCAGATATGAAAACATATATTGCAAAGCCAATACCTTTTATCACCCCAAAAAAATAAACTAAAGCGTTTGGAGTTCGCGAAAAGGTACATCACCAAGTCCGCTTCATTTTGGCGTAATGTCCTGTAGACGGATGAGAGTAGTTTTGCGTGGAATCACGCATCTCAAAAGAAAGTTTTTGTACGAATTAACAAGAATTATCGTAAAAAAATTGCTCCTGTGTGTCAAAGAGTAAGCCATGGGGGTGGAAGCGTAATGTTCTGGGGCGCAGTTTCATATAATGGTGTGGGAAACTTGGTTCCCATAGACAAATCCATGAACCAGAACCGATATTAACAAACCTTAAACGATAATGCGTTTCCCTCCGGCGACAGATTAATAGGAAAAGAATTTATTCGTCAACAGGACAATGCTCCATGCCATAAGGCCAGAATGATTACTAGGTTTTTAAGAGGTGTTGGGGTGGAAACCCTCAATTGGCCACCACAAAGTCCTGACTTAAACATTATTGAAAATGTGTGGTCGCTAATAAAGCGAAATAGAAGCACTGATCCGACCAGGACAAAACAAGAGAGAATTGGAAAGAGATTCCTTTGAAATACCTTCAAACATTGGTCGATTCGGTTCCGAATCCAAAAGGTCATAGACACCAAAGGAGGTTATATTTTTTATTAATTTTCAGTTTAAAATAGAGTTATAAAAGAAAATAGTGAATTAAGATATAAAAAAAATTCTGTCAAAATACTTATGACCAGGGCTAACAGAGTTATGTTCTTAAAAACGTAAAAATATGTATGGATTTATGGACGAAAAAATAGAGAAATATGGACGAAATATGGACGAAAAAGTTGACAAATATAGAATAAAATGCATAAATATAGGTAGTATAGACGAAAAAGGGATAAATTTAGGTATAAAAATGGATAAACGTAGACGATTATATCGATCATATTAACTTTTTATGACAATGAACAATTAGAAATCGCTACAAACAAAAGTGCAACGTTTGTCTCAAAGATCATTGCAGAACAATATGACATGTTGTGTCAGATTAGTAAAAACAAAACTACGGCGTTTGTCACTCAATATGTGTTATATGATGAAAATGAACGCTCAACATCGCAAGATGTAACAGGATCATTTGCATATGCATTCAGTTCAGCAGGTGATAAATTCAGGATAAGATCGTCACCTTCTGTAGAACTATCAATGAGATTTCCTGCTAACATTCGCGATATGTCCTGAAGAATTCGCAGATTCATAATTGTTATATTCGATGATACATATTTTGATTGATTAACGACGCAACGATGTTTTGTTTACATTATTTATTATCGAGTATAAGGCAAACGACAGAAATTTCATAATATTTGAGCCAAAACTATCTTTCTATGGGTTTTCAGACACTTTAATGCTCAAAATATGGATTTATTCAAGTGATTGTGTAAAATATGGATTTATAGGAAAAAAGGCGAAAATATGGAAATAAATATTTTTTCATTTAAAAACATAACTCTGTTAGCCCTGCTTATGACACATATGAAAGTACTTAGATTTTAGTTTTAATTAAATAAAAACTTTAAATCAATGTTAAAAATGAAAAATTGTTATATTTATAATTTAATACATTGTAACTAAATGAATTATGTACAATCCGTAAATACTTTTCTCTTTAAAATAAATAAAAATTCAAAACGAAACTGAGGCATCGTCATGACAAAATACCCTGCAGTTCTGGATGTCCACTGTGGACTTTTGGCAATTAAGCAATCATGTTTGTAGGAAGGGAAAAGGAATATTCCTAAGTGTTCCTTTCTTTCTCACTCTTATAACACGAATCGTTGCTTGCAAACGACGGCGGCCCGACACCAAATTTGTCTTCTATTCTTTCGTTCGGAGAAAAATGAAATTGACCTGCGTCATTCTTTTAAGTAGTGCGTCTACGAATGGTTGTGAAATTATTTCACTTGTGCAACGGGCAGCGGAAATGTTTAAAAATCATGTAAGAGTCGTTAATATTACAAAAACATTATGGTTTTTATTACAAACTTATTTAAATCTTTTTAGGATTCAGCCATACATAAGTTCGCTAAATTCGTTTGAAAGGTAAGTTTGCTTTAAATTAAAAAAAAGTAACATATAATATGTAATAATAAAAATATTTTTGTACCATAGATGGACGCAAAACAGCCGATGTCCTGCAAATACTCCACAGAAATGGGGAACAAAATCTTTCGAATTTCATATTATTTATGTACTTATTTCTTATATTACAAAATAAGATATAAGATATATAATAATATATACACTGCCGCTCAACTGAATAGGTTCATGATCTCAGAGGAAGTAATTTGTCTATAATTCCTAAACCAGTGTACCGATTTCCATAATTTTTTTTTTTCTTTAACTCTTGAATCATTTTATAATAAAATGCTGAAGAAGGTTTTTCAAAAACATATTATTTATTCCTTATTTAATTTATTCTTCTGAAAGGTTAACGAAATTCATGATTTTTTTTGGGTCATCTGAATAGGTTCAACCTAAAACAATTAAAATTATTTAAGTAACTAAGGATAATTTTCATATTTTTTGAACTTGGCTGATACTTATGAACATTTTTAGAGTACATTTTACTAATTTTAATAAAAAGTGAACCCTCCGTTGTCCGATATAACATCATATACACGACCGGGAAGCGAGCTTTACAAATTGTGCAGTATTTGCAGTGAAATGGTTGTCCAGGCTATTTTAATTGCCTTAACTAAAGTTGTTTTGCAAGAAAATTACCTGCCTCCTTCATATATCTTGCGCGATAGCAACCCCATACGATTTCGATTATATTAAGGTCAGGTATATTCACCTGACCATTCAAGTAAGTCCACATTTTGAGCCTTAATCCACTCTTTTACCACCCTAGCTGTATGATGGGAGCGTTATCGTACTGGTAAGACCATTTGATAAAGTGAAAAGTACTTAAATAATCAGGAAACGCAGCCTTTATGATAGATTTGTAGGTTTCCGCGCTCGTTTTGCAAGTAACAAATTAAAGGTCACAAGTGCCAAAGACTGATACCGACCCCCACACCGAAATCAATTTAATTTAGAAGCGTAAATCAATAGCTACAACTATTATTATCACGATCTTCAAAAGGAACAGCATTTCCTTAGCCGTCGACATAGATGTGAGGGTGGGGTAATGGTGTGGGGGTCGGTATCAGTCTTTGGCACTTGTGACCTTTAATTTGTTACTTGCAAAACGAGCGCGGAAACCTACAAATCTATCATAAAGGCTGCGTTTCCTGATTATTTAAGTACTTTTCACTTTATCAAATGGTCTTACCAGTACGATAACGCTCCCATCATACAGCTAGGGTGGTAAAAGAGTGGATTAAGGCTCAAAATGTGGACTTACTTGAATGGTCAGGTGAATATACCTGACCTTAATATAATCGAAATCGTATGGGGGTTGCTATCGCGCAAGATATATGAAGGAGGCAGGTAATTTTCTTGCAAAACAACTTTAGTTAAGGCAATTAAAATAGCCTGGACAACCATTTCACTGCAAATACTGCACAATTTGTAAAGCTCGCTTCCCGGTCGTGTATATGATGTTATATCGGACAACGGAGGGTTCACTTTTTATTAAAATTAGTAAAATGTACTCTAAAAATGTTCATAAGTATCAGCCAAGTTCAAAAAATATGAAAATTATCCTTAGTTACTTAAATAATTTTAATTGTTTTAGGTTGAACCTATTCAGATGACCCAAAAAAAAATCATGAATTTCGTTAACCTTTCAGAAGAATAAATTAAATAAGGAATAAATAATATGTTTTTGAAAAACCTTCTTCAGCATTTTATTATAAAATGATTCAAGAGTTAAAGAAAAAAAAAATTATGGAAATCGGTACACTGGTTTAGGAATTATAGACAAATTACTTCCTCTGAGATCATGAACCTATTCAGTTGAGCGGCAGTGTAAGATACAAAATAAAAAAGAAATAAATATATATATATTTTGTTTTTAATATGAATTTGGGGATGACATTTTTAGGCTTGACATAGATGATTTCGCTAGGGACATCCTCGCCAAAGCCATCGATGAAAACTTCGCCTCCACGTCAGCTACGAAAGCAACGATGGCTTATACGAATTTTCTCCATACAAAATTCGTATAAGCCACCGACGACTCGTTCGATGAAACGGACAAAAAGTTCATCGAGAGCGACATGTATCCCGAAAACGGCGGTGCCATATAAAATGTCTCTATGAACTCGCGTCGCTGCGGCTACGGTTGCTACCCCCGCTGTCGTCGGTGCGGCTTCGCACACTTCATCGACGACAAATCAATTTTGGAACTGCAGGGTTGGGACTTAAAATGTAGATTCTTGTTATTCGCACACATTGCAAATTTGTTACATTTTTGCGCTACGCCCGTGGCAAAGCATTTTTGTTCAATGATTTGAATTCTGGTTATAAATACGCATCATCCACCGAATTCACGTTTAAAGTTTAAAGTTTAAAGTTTAAATTAACTTAGTGTGAAAAGACGGATTATTAAATTAAGTTCAACTTTCATTTTAATGTTGTACTAGTTTCATTGTTATTTAATTAAAACACGGTTGATTTAGGCTGAGTTGTATTATTGATATTGTTTTGCCTTTGGTTAATATTTATTCTAGACGGGAAATTGTGCAGTAATTGATACAAACCTTAATAAAAAATATGTTTTCATATACAAATAAATATGTAGTCGTACTAGTTTTAAAGTAATATTGACAATTTTTATTAAAAAAAAAAATAGAGAATCTTTCTCTAATATATAGGCCTGCGAGTCCACTTTTGGGCAAAGTTGTTTATTTCCTACCTTTTATAAGAGCTCAAAGATGTTTTTTTAAAAAAGATAATATAAAGAAAAATATTTTGGGTTCTGGGCACACTACCAGGGTCGAGATTTTTGGGTTTTTGTTTAAAAAAAAGAAATAGTAGTTTTATAAAAACCCTTACTTACAAAAATTATTAAATGATTACACTGTCAAGAGCTACATGCTCTTGCAAGCAAAAACGTACAAGTGTAAATCGCAAAATCCAAACTAATCTTAAAGAAAAAACTCTCCATCGTGCATAGATCTCAAACTAAGTAATTTTAATATCAGGTTTTATAATCTACTTTTAAGATAAATTTTACTGAAAATAATATTTTATAAGTTAGTAAAATATGAATCTTTGAGTAATATCAAAGGCCATCATTTTAATTTAAGTATATGCAACCATCAAAAACTGTATGAAAATAGAACTTTTAGATTTTTGTCGTACTTTATTTGTTGACTGGAATTAAATTACAGTCCTTTTACTCCAAACGAAACTCGTATGTATATCAGAGTATGTCCTATTTACTCCAAGGGAAGTGGCAAAAACTTAGTTCAATTCTTACAAGATCTCTTGGCCAAAATTATAAAGAGGATTAATTTCTGCTTTTAAACACTTTTATTAATGCAAATATATTAATTTTTACTGTCACGCTGTACACGAATATTGTGTAAGGTTTTAAAGTCCAAAAAAAGGGATATACTTGTTTTTTTTTTTGCGGAGAAATGAATTCTCTTATTATATTGAGCTTAATTACATGTTATTGTTCAACTTTAATATTTAGAAATAGGTCTGTGGCTGTTAATCTTCCGAAGCGCCTAAAGAAAATGTTGTTTTGCGGTGAACATCATAACTCGTTAACGGATCATCTAAAAAAAGTGATATGAATTTCTCGAGGTAATCAAGAACAGTTAAAAAAAAACATTTTTTTTCTCTATTTTTGGGAGCACTTAAAAGTGAAAAGTGCGATTTTAGCTCAAAAAATTGCTGTTATTTTATTTTTTTTAAATAAAAAAAAAAAATAAAAATAAAAATTGAACTCTTCTTGATTACCTACGTTTTTATGCGGAGAATTTGTGTTAAAAATTTGAAAAGGATCGGTTTAGTAGATTTCGAACTCTGATGTTCACCGACTTTCAAAATAATGTTTTCTGGAAAATCGATTTAAAATATTTTTATACGTCAAAATACGGAAAAATTCGGTCGTTTAAAACGCTGTAATTCTGTTGGTTTACTCTAATTGACTAAAAATTTTTACACAATATTCTCGACATATTGCTCTTTTAGAAAAAAAAAAAAAAAAAAAAAAATCGGAAAAAAAATTCTTAAAACCTTACCCCCTTAAAATATTTTATGTTTTTTCTGAGGGGTGCTTAAGAAGCTACCATATCTTATTTTAAATTTATTTTTGGTTTTTTGTCGGAAAGCGAGTATTTTTTTACTTTCGTATTCGATTATTGTTGAATAAGATTCCTTGTGTAGGTAAATAATAAATTTTGATTTACTTTCAGCACATACAGAAAATTAAGAGGTTCATATATTCAAAGTAAAAAAAGATAGAATTTTATGCAGTTATTTATTTGTGCAATTTTCTCATTTTAGTGTTAATTTTTCTTCATTATGTATACTAGATAAACTTACCTAATTGACAAAAAACCAGTCCCCTTAAAATAATATTATATACGTACATAACATACTTTAATTGTTGCTTTTTTAAATTACTTGCACTTATGTTATTTAAATGATTTTCTTTAACATGTTAACTTACATTCGATTAGCTTGATATGAAAGGCTTTGACTCAATGAAAATGCTTTACACTATGCAACATGAAGAACTTAAATGAGAAATCAATGAATCGTTGTTTTCAAAACTGGTAGGCAGTTCAGAAGTGGGCAACTCCAATTAACAGTTTATTTTAGAGAGCTTTATAATAATAGGAGCATATACGTACTCGGGGACAACACACAAAATAATATCACTAACGCTTTGGAAGTTTTTGTTGGGGGCGCAAGGCGTCGAGACCCTGCATTTCTAAGTATCCAGGGTGTAATAGGTGATGGTATGACTCCAGGCTCGTAAGTTTTTTCATTTCCGTAACGTACGGGTACATGAGTGTGCACTGAAATGCATACATAAAAAGATTTTAAATTATTTTAAAAAATAATTTTCAAAATAAAATAAAAATACAACTTTATCTACGTAACTTGACAGTTCTTTAAAATGCTATTGATATACAAATTTTACATTTAAACTGATGGAATCGCAATTATAGTGAGTTGTAGTAAATAAATGTTGTTGGCTTGTTGGATTGACAACCCAAAAAATAGTTTTGAGGAATGCAAAGATTAAAACAAGTTGCGAGGGATAAATAATCCGATTTTTTACATGTTGTAATTTTTAGTATTTTTAATTATATTTTTAATGGTATTTTAATTAAAAATATTGATACCTTTACAAAGGGAGATAGCTCAGACCCCATAAAGTATATATATTCTTGATCACCATCAGGATTTGAATCGAAGTCCGTCTGTCCGTCTGTGCGTCTGTCCTCCTGTTTGTTTCTATGTAAAGTAGTCTCTCAGTTTTAAGGCTATTGTTGCTGAAACTTTACCAACTATATAAGTAGGAACGGGCCGGATCGGGCGACCATATCGGATAGCTCAAATAGGAGAGCTACTTGATTTCTTCCAGATGACGTTTTCTAACAACAATTGAATTTCGAACTAAATTTTAGCGAAATCGAATAACTATATCATATAGCTGCCATAAGAAAGATCGAAAAATATATACAGTAGAATACTGTTATAACGACCCCGCTTATAGTGTCCGTCCGGGTTGTGCGACGAAAACTCGATGGTTTTGGTTGGTCCCCATACAAACATATATGAAAGGGCCTCCGGATATTGCGTCGTGCAGAAAAAAAAATACATTGCAATAGTGCCAAATTTAAGCATCAAAACACGCTGTTAGAAATGTATGTATTTATTAGTGATCGGCGCCTTTGCTTGTGTGCGTAGCAGCGACACGAAGGATCTAACACTGTCACTACGCTGCTGCGAGAGAGAGAGAGAGAGAGTCGAAGTGCAATGCCGACTTCACACTGCGTGTGCAGACCTCATAGCCTATTCCATGAGATGTCCCGTTATATTTCTAGTTTTTTTTCTGTTTTTTTCCGAGTAAAACTAAAAGCGTAAATTCGGCAAATGGAAAATGTGCAATAATAAGCTCATTCAGTTTTCAGTATTATAAGAAACCCATGTTTTTGAATTAAATTTATTAAATTTTTAGTTTTAATTAAAAAATTAATTTGATTTGTTTTAAAAACCTATTACGAGGACAGCAAACAAAAATAAACAAACAAAAAATTTTTTTGTTCCTTTTGCTTAGTGCGTCTTCCGGGTAAAACGACGAAAAATCGTCGGTCCCTTGAAAGTCGCTATAACCGGATTCTACTGTATATAAAAAATGAAAAAAAAATTATAACATCGTTGTTTTTAATCCCACGAGTATGAGTGATTTTAAATTAAAAAAATCATAAGAATCAAACAACTGCAACATATAGCTGCCATAGAATAAATAGAAAAATCTATATAGAATTAACGGAAATAAAATTATAATATCGTTTTTTCAAGAGATGAGCACGATTTTTGGAATATAAAGTTTTCTAATGACTTTAAATTTGGAATAAGATTTTATACAAATCGGACGACTATATCATAAAGCTGAACAATCGTCGAAAATATAGATAATGACATTGTTTGGCATATTTTATGACTGTAAGGGTATTGAAGCTTCGGCTTGCTAAAGCTGGCTTCCTTTCTTGTTTTATTATAAGTTCGGCCCATTCCATTTTCGAGAAAACACGCGTCTCTAGTGTGTAAAAGTGAAATACCTTAAAAAGGTAGGAAACATTTTTCGACGCCATTTTGATATTTTTTCCGCCAAAATGATTTATGTTTAAATAATTTGAAATAATCGTGTTTGAGAACGCGGGTTATAAAGGAAACCGCCAAGACTCCGTAATTTTTCCGAATTTGACTTCGATGAGGACTCGGAAAATTGTCTAGCGACGAAAAGATATACCCAGCGAAATTTGAACGAACGTGACCTTTCTGCAATTCGCAATGTTTTACACAAAAATCGCATAACACAGGAACTTTCAGACAAGCAAGACAAAACGCAGAATGGATCAAAATTAGTGAAGGACAGACGAAAGAAAACACTGATTTTACACTGAAATGGCGACATCGGGATTCGTGTCTAGGTTTCGCGACATAGAAGACCATCGGTTGAATCGTGGTGTAAGGAGTCGTAAAACTCCCCACAAATGCAGGTGCAGGGGAAACTCCACATAGCAACAGTGGGAGGAGCTGCATGGGGAAGACCGGGTACCAAAAAGGGAAATATTGGTACCGCTCTGGACCTTGGACTCCAGTCGGCAAGGGCATCGGGGTTGAACGGTGAATCCGCGGACTTTGGACCGACATAACGGTGGATCTGCGGTCTTCGGACCCGCGCAAGGAGGAGACACCGTGAATTAGCGGAACCTCGATGCACTTTGGACCCGATCACGTGAGCCGGATGGAGAGGAGTTAGAAAGGAACAGCCTCGGAGGACGGTCGCGTCTAAGACCCACGCCAGAACAGTCTAGTGAAACTCGTGCAAGAGATCGTACCAACGCGGGTGGAAACCCAGTGAATACCAAGTGCCAAATCATCCGGACGGTCTCGTCCACATAAGCTGAGACTGCCAAGCTGAGATCCAGAGGGTGCAAGGTAAGGTGTAGGGCGCGTCTTCTTGAAATCGACGAAGTTGGTGGAGTCTGAGCAATGGATGTTATGCGAGGGCCATGCCGACGAAGTCCCGACCGGGGTGGAGCGAAGAGTGGTGACTGCAGGCATCACTGCTTAGCCCAGCTAGGGAGGTTCTACTTAACATCCTCCAAGTTGTGAAAGACCAGTAGCGAGGCTATTACGAGACCGGTACCCGAAAGACTCCTTAAGGCAGAGGACGCGAGGTAGGCGTGCCGCCGCAGCACATCACCTCGAATCAATTCTATAACGAGAACCAATAAACCAAACTCCCTATTGCTAAATCTAACCTAATTCTGTGTACTTCTTGGTCGGGATAAATTATAATAATTGGCCATCACAACCCTTGACGGGGGACTGTTGCACATCTCGCCTCCACGCATCCCTGTCCTGGGTGCGCCTTTGCCAGTTGGCAGCACCGGATGTAGACAGGGCTTCCAACGCATCCGGGGTCGTCCTCTCCTCCGTTTCCCGACAATTACCGCATTAAACACCCTACGGGCCGAAGCGTCTTCTTCCATACGGAAGATGTGACCCAGCCAGCGGAGTCTGTGAATTTTAACTCGACTGTCTACATCAACATCCCCGTACAGCTCATACAGCTCGTGGTTCCATCTAATGCGATAAGCATCGCTAACGCAGATCGGACCAAAGATTTTGCAGAGAATCTTTCTCTTGAACACTCCAAGAGCGGCTGCATCGGATTGCACCACTGTCCAGCACTCCGCACCATATAAGAGTACTGAAAGAATGAGCGTTGTAACGATGCTTCTCAGGCTGGGATAGACCTCAGTCGTGCCAGAGATCCTTACAAGAAATTTGTAATTTACAGGGGAACTTGTTTATAAAAGGAATTGTTGAGCGCGGGATTTGGATCAATGATACTCCGGCTTTGGGCACACTGCGTAACCTCTAGCGGGCTCTGCGCCGTTAGCTAGCGGAGAAGG
Organism: Drosophila ficusphila; assembly: GCF_018152265.1. Taxonomy (NCBI): domain Eukaryota; kingdom Metazoa; phylum Arthropoda; class Insecta; order Diptera; family Drosophilidae; genus Drosophila; species Drosophila ficusphila. Next base: position 187,023 of record NW_025064257.1, read on the forward strand.
GAGCGGGAGGGGAGCTCCCACGTGCCTGTGAGACACCTGACTGTACCAAAGCTATGCTTGGTAGGTAAGAGTAGCGTGTCTGGGCCCAGGAATACTAGCTACGGGCACGGGAACGGGATGTGAATCCAACAGGGGCACCCCGAACAGGGTGTGACGCCTCATTCAACGAGGCGCACATATTTCCTTTTCTTTTGTTTATCTTTTTATATCCCTATTGTTATTTCATTAGTCATATAAGAGAAGCGCCTTGAATTATTTGTTATTGTAGTTTTAAGCACAGCTGTTAAGCCATTACATACGACAACGTTGCCATTTATTTCGCGCCCTGACCAACGTTGCCATTTTTGGCACTATCGATCAACGCACTGACAGTTGACACGTTGCCAGATCGCAAGACCTTGCCAGATCGCGACGCTGTCAAAATCGCCACGTTGATAGCCTGGTCAGAGGATCGAGATGGTAACTCGATCTCTTCCTTTCCGGTCAGCCGTAGCGAGCAGACGTGCGCTCCGCGACTTGACCTCTTCCCTTCCGGACAGCCGTTGCGAGCAGACGTGCGCTCCGCAGCTCGGCTTCTGTTCTGCCCCGGTCCGCCGCAGAGGGCAAACATACGCAAACAGGTAAACCAAATCACGTGTCTCGAGAATCAACGCGCGTCGCACAGTACAGCCACCGCGGCTTAATCAAACAGCCATTACACGCGTAATACAGCCACCGCGGCTTAATCAAACATACCTTATACACACGATACAGCCACCGCGGCTTAGCAAACAGACATCGGTGCAGCAGCAGGGAAACAAGGCAGGACAAGTATCAAATAAAGTGGAGTTATATATTGTGATCATTTAATTCCAGTGCATACTTGATTTCGTAGACTTCATAGCAACTAACCCTAACCCTAACCTCTCCGATCCCTACCAGTAGCTAGTGATCCCTCAGGCGTGGCTACGACAATTCCTGGTCAACACAGAGAACGTCGGCGTGCCCCTGTTGGATTTACATCCCAATCCTTACCAGTAGTTAGCGATCCCTCAGGCGTGGCTACGACCATTCCTGGTTAACCCAGAGAACATCGGCGTGCCCCTGTTGGATTCATATCCCAATCCCTACCAGTAGTTAGCGATCCCTCAGGCGTGGCTACGACCATTCCTGGTTAACCCAGAGAACATCGGCGTGCCCCTGTTGGATTCACATTCCGTTCCCGTGCCCGTAGCTAGTATTCCTGGGCCCAGACACGCTCACGCGTTCCTACTCTTACCTACCAAGCATAGCTTCGGTACAGTCAGGTGTCTCAGAGGCACGTGGGAGCTCCCCTCCCGCTCCCTTCTCCGCTAGCTAACGGCGCAGAGCCCGCTAGAGGTTACGTAGTGTGCCCAAAGCCGGAGTATCATTGATCCAAATCCCGCGCTCAACAATTCCTTTCATAATCAAGTTCCCCTGTAAATTACAAATTTCTTGTAAGGATCTCTGGCACGACTGAGGTCTATCCCAGCCTGAGAAGCATCGTTACAGCGTCTTGAAGAGTGTTATTTTTGCCTGTCTAGAGAGAGCTCTACTGTTGAAATGCCTACTGAGCCCAAAGTAACACCTGTTGGCAAGTGTGACTTTCCGCTTAATCTTTAGGCTGACATCATTTGTGCTAGTTATAGCAGTGCCCAGGTAGATGAATTTCTTGACGGACTCAAAGCTATAGCTATCTGCAGTCAGTTAAGAATCAAGACGCCGCGATTCTCTGCTTGAGCACACCATAAACTTTGTCTTGTCCGTTCACTGCTAGTCCTACTTTAGCCGACTCTTTTTCAATAGCCCCAAAGGCTGTTATAACACCACGCTTGGTTCGGCCAATGATATCAATATCATCAGCGTAACCAAGGAGTTGGACACACCTGTTTGTCAGAACCGGGCCCGTCCGATGCACACCAGCCTTTCTTACAATACTCTCCATTAGAATGTTGAAAAGCATGCAGGATAGCGAGTCACCTTGTCTGAGACCACACTTGGTACTAAAGGTTTCGGATTGGTCGTTTCGTACCTTGACAGAGCTGATGGTGTTGCTCAATGTCATCCTGCAAAGCCGTATCAGTTTTGCTGGTCTAACAAGCTCAGACATGGTGGCATATAGGCGATCTCGCCGGGGACTATAGAATGCAGCCCTGTAATCGACGAATAGATGATGGGTGTCGATCTGGTTCTCATAGGACTTCCCTAGGATTTGGCGCAAGGTAAAAATCTGGTCAATAGTGGATTTGCCAGGCCTAAGCCCGTACTGATAAGGTCCAATCAGTGCTTCAGCATGGGGTTCCAGGTTTTCACACAATACGCTCGAAAGGAAGTTGTATGCGACTGGAAGAAGACTAATGCCACGGTAATTGGTGCGCAATGTGGCATCACCCTTCTTCAGGACAGGAAAGATCATGCTGAGGTTCCAATCTTCGGGCATGCTCTCCGTACGCCATATCTTGCTGATTAGTTGGTGCATGCTCCCTACCAACATATCACCAGCTGCCTTAAACAATTCAGCCGGCAGGCCATCAGCACCTGCGAATTTATTGCTTTTGAGTCGTTGGATTGCATCTTTGACTTGGGGTCGGTACATCTATATCAGTACCGTAGGTTGGGGTTTGTGGATCGTAATCTTCATAGCCCGTGCCAGAGCCAGCCAACAGGCTTGAGAAGTGATCCCTCCATAACTTCAGCACAATCTCTGCATCTGTGACTAGGTTTCCGTCATTGTCTTTGCATGCAACTCCTCCAGTCTTACAACCTTGGGTCAGATGCTTTACCCTCTGATAGAAGTTACGAGCTTCATTTCGGCTTCTGCTGCTCTCTATGCTTTCACACTCTCGCCTTTCCTGTTCTCTTTACTTGCGTTTGAAAAGCCGTTCCTCATCTCTTCTCCTTAACCTGTAGACCTCAACAACAACATCCCGTGTAGCCCCAGCTTGCAGTGTTCTTCGGTAGGCGGCGTCTTTTGCAGCTGTTGCGTCACGAACTCCTGGTCATACCATGGATTCCTTGTTGGGTTGCGCTGGAATCCAATGACATCTTCTGCGGAAGTTCGCAGGGAGTGTTCGGCTCAATAGGCCTTGTCTGTTGTGCTTGCAGCTTTACCATGTCCAGCCTTCTCAACAGTCCTCGGACTGGTCGGAGTCGATGTTGTCGATCCCTGACAGGATCGCACGTCGAGTGCGCTAGATGCATGCCGTGCATCGATCACAACATGATCGATCTGATTTCTGGTCAGCCGATCAGGATAGAGCCACGACGCCTTATGTATGTCCAAATGACGGAACCCAGTACTACGAACTACCATATTATGCGCTGCAGCAAAGCCTATTAATCTGAGACCATTGCTCAAGGTGGTCTTGTGTGGACTAAATCGCCCGACGGTGGCACCAAAGATGACTTCTCGCCCTACCTTGGCATTAAAATCCCCAAGGAGGATTGTAATGTCATGAGAAGGGCAGCGGCCGTAAGCTCGGTCGAGCTTAGAAAGTAACCTTGGTGACATCGTCCTTTTCTTCGGTTGGAGCGTGCGCGCATATTTGGCAGTAATTCGGATCGTTGCAAGTCTCTCGTTTATTGGCAGAAAATGAGAGACTCGGCGCCGCAGTCTGGCTCCAACAACGAAGCCACAGCCAAATGCATTCCCTTCTGGGAATGCCATGATCGTCAACGTTAAATCGGTGCCGTTCCGAGCCTTCTTTTGCTTCTTTCATTGAACCTTTGTTTTTCCATGGGTGGATTTCAAGTCCTACGCCACAACCTAGTTTAAAGAGCTAGGACTCTCGTCGCGCGCTTTAGTTTGCACTCAACGGATGTTGGTTCTCCAGGGAGAACCACGTGGAGGTAGTGCTTCGGCTTGAGGAGAGCAGTGATAAAGATCATGCTGGCATTCACCAAGTTGAATGCAAACTCCCCCATTCTCCCCCTTGGTCGGGATCACGCAACAACAAATTTGGTGGGGCGAACACACAAATTTTACGTAGCGAGCGAATAGTGAAAAAGCAGTTCGTTACAGTGGTTAAAGTATAATAGTTCGAAAAGAAAGCTTTAATTTTGTACTGGAACGACATGGAACATTTTTTAAATTGCTACCTTCAATGAATTTAAAATTGTTGTGAACAGCAAAGACACCACAAACCGATACAGTACAAAAACGATGGCGTAGACGACCATCCAGTTGACAAGACATTGTACAGTGCCAATAAGATCAGCGAGTTCCAAGAGAAACTAAAATGTAATGTTGATGACTACGAAAACCAAAGCAAAGATACAAAGTGCTCCACGGCCAAAAAACCTCAAGCAAGAACTTAAAAGAACATGTTACATGCTACAATTATGATGAAAAAGGACACCTGACCAACAGTTGCGAAAACAAAGAGCGAGGCGCTAAATGCTTCAAGTGCAACCAATTCTGACAAATTTCGCGTAATTGTGGCCAGGTAATAAAGGCTGAGAATAATAAAGTGACCGAGTGCGTTTGAAAAGTAGCTTTGTAATCTATACAACGGAATACGTCGTCAAGGATTACAAAGCTGTAGCATTGCCCTAATTGGTTTCGGGAGTGATCGTGACGCGAAGAAAATAACTCCAATTACACATTTGAACGAGACAGTTTCAGACACATTGACAATGAAGTAGGACGAATTTCCGAATTTTTGCTGCCCCGGTCCGCCGCAGAGGGCAAACATACGCAAACAGGTAAACCAAATCACGTGTCTCGAGAATCAACGCGCGTCGCACAGTACAGCCACCGCGGCTTAATCAAACAGCCATTACACGCGTAATACAGCCACCGCGGCTTAATCAAACATACCTTATACACACGATACAGCCACCGCGGCTTAGCAAACAGACATCGGTGCAGCAGCAGGGAAACAAGGCAGGAAAAGTATCAAATAAAGTGGAGTTATATATTGTGATCATTTAATTCCAGTGCGTACTTGATTTCGTAGACTTCATAGCAACTAACCCTAACCCTAACCTCTCCGATCCCTACCAGCAGTTAGTGATCCCTCAGGCGTGGCTACGACAATTCCTGGTCAACACAGAGAACGTCGGCGTGCCCCTGTTGGATTTACATCCCAATCCTTACCAGTAGTTAGCGATCCCTCAGGCGTGGCTACGACCATTCCTGGTTAACCCAGAGAACATCGGCGTGCCCCTGTTGGATTCATATCCCAATCCCTACCAGTAGTTAGCGATCCCTCAGGCGTGGCTACGACCATTCCTGGTTAACCCAGAGAACATCGGCGTGCCCCTGTTGGATTCACATTCCGTTCCCGTGCCCGTAGCTAGTATTCCTGGGCCCAGACACGCTCACGCGTTCCTACTCTTACCTACCAAGCATAGCTTCGGTACAGTCAGGTGTCTCAGAGGCACGTGGGAGCTCCCCTCCCGCTCCCTTCTCCGCTAGCTAACGGCGCAGAGCCCGCTAGAGGTTACGTAGTGTGCCCAAAGCCGGAGTATCATTGATCCAAATCCCGCGCTCAACAATTCCTTTCATAATCAAGTTCCCCTGTAAATTACAAATTTCTTGTAAGGATCTCTGGCACGACTGAGGTCTATCCCAGCCTGAGAAGCATCGTTACAGCGTCTTGAAGAGTGTTATTTTTGCCTGTCTAGAGAGAGCTCTACTGTTGAAATGCCTACTGAGCCCAAAGTAACACCTGTTGGCAAGTGTGACTTTCCGCTTAATCTTTAGGCTGACATCATTTGTGCTAGTTATAGCAGTGCCCAGGTAGATGAATTTCTTGACGGACTCAAAGCTATAGCTATCTGCAGTCAGTTAAGAATCAAGACGCCGCGATTCTCTGCTTGAGCACACCATAAACTTTGTCTTGTCCGTTCACTGCTAGTCCTACTTTAGCCGACTCTTTTTCAATAGCCCCAAAGGCTGTTATAACACCACGCTTGGTTCGGCCAATGATATCAATATCATCAGCGTAACCAAGGAGTTGGACACACCTGTTTGTCAGAACCGGGCCCGTCCGATGCACACCAGCCTTTCTTACAATACTCTCCATTAGAATGTTGAAGAGCATGCAGGATAGCGAGTCACCTTGTCTGAGACCACACTTGGTACTAAAGGTTTCGGATTGGTCGTTTCGTACCTTGACAGAGCTGATGGTGTTGCTCAATGTCATCCTGCAAAGCCGTATCAGTTTTGCTGGTCTAACAAGCTCAGACATGGTGGCATATAGGCGATCTCGCCGGGGACTATAGAATGCAGCCCTGTAATCGACGAATAGATGATGGGTGTCGATCTGGTTCTCATAGGACTTCCCTAGGATTTGGCGCAAGGTAAAAATCTGGTCAATAGTGGATTTGCCAGGCCTAAGCCCGTACTGATAAGGTCCAATCAGTGCTTCAGCATGGGGTTCCAGGTTTTCACACAATACGCTCGAAAGGAAGTTGTATGCGACTGGAAGAAGACTAATGCCACGGTAATTGGTGCGCAATGTGGCATCACCCTTCTTCAGGACAGGAAAGATCATGCTGAGGTTCCAATCTTCGGGCATGCTCTCCGTACGCCATATCTTGCTGATTAGTTGGTGCATGCTCCCTACCAACATATCACCAGCTGTCTTAAACAATTCAGCCGGCAGGCCATCAGCACCTGCGAATTTATTGCTTTTGAGTCGTTGGATTGCATCTTTGACTTGGGGTCGGTACATCTATATCAGTACCGTAGGTTGGGGTTTGTGGATCGTAATCTTCATAGCCCGTGCCAGAGCCAGCCAACAGGCTTGAGAAGTGATCCCTCCATAACTTCAGCACAATCTCTGCATCTGTGACTAGGTTTCCGTCATTGTCTTTGCATGCAACTCCTCCAGTCTTACAACCTTGGGTCAGATGCTTTACCCTCTGATAGAAGTTACGAGCTTCATTTCGGCTTCTGCTGCTCTCTATGCTTTCACACTCTCGCCTTTCCTGTTCTCTTTACTTGCGTTTGAAAAGCCGTTCCTCATCTCTTCTCCTTAACCTGTAGACCTCAACAACAACATCCCGTGTAGCCCCAGCTTGCAGTGTTCTTCGGTAGGCGGCGTCTTTTGCAGCTGTTGCGTCACGAACTCCTGGTCATACCATGGATTCCTTGTTGGGTTGCGCTGGAATCCAATGACATCTTCTGCGGAAGTTCGCAGGGAGTGTTCGGCTCAATAGGCCTTGTCTGTTGTGCTTGCAGCTTTACCATGTCCAGCCTTCTCAACAGTCCTCGGACTGGTCGGAGTCGATGTTGTCGATCCCTGACAGGATCGCACGTCGAGTGCGCTAGATGCATGCCGTGCATCGATCACAACATGATCGATCTGATTTCTGGTCAGCCGATCAGGATAGAGCCACGACGCCTTATGTATGTCCAAATGACGGAACCCAGTACTACGAACTACCATATTATGCGCTGCAGCAAAGCCTATTAATCTGAGACCATTGCTCAAGGTGGTCTTGTGTGGACTAAATCGCCCGACGGTGGCACCAAAGATGACTTCTCGCCCTACCTTGGCATTAAAATCCCCAAGGAGGATTGTAATGTCATGAGAAGGGCAGCGGCCGTAAGCTCGGTCGAGCTTAGAAAGTAACCTTGGTGACATCGTCCTTTTCTTCGGTTGGAGCGTGCGCGCATATTTGGCAGTAATTCGGATCGTTGCAAGTCTCTCGTTTATTGGCAGAAAATGAGAGACTCGGCGCCGCAGTCTGGCTCCAACAACGAAGCCACAGCCAAATGCATTCCCTTCTGGGAATGCCATGATCGTCAACGTTAAATCGGTGCCGTTCCGAGCCTTCTTTTGCTTCTTTCATTGAACCTTTGTTTTTCCATGGGTGGATTTCAAGTCCTACGCCACAACCTAGTTTAAAGAGCTAGGACTCTCGTCGCGCGCTTTAGTTTGCACTCAACGGATGTTGGTTCTCCAGGGAGAACCACGTGGAGGTAGTGCTTCGGCTTGAGGAGAGCAGTGATAAAGATCATGCTGGCATTCACCAAGTTGAATGCAAACTCCCCCATTCTCCCCCTTGGTCGGGATCACGCAACAACAAATTTGGTGGGGCGAACACACAAATTTTACGTAGCGAGCGAATAGTGAAAAAGCAGTTCGTTACAGTGGTTAAAGTATAATAGTTCGAAAAGAAAGCTTTAATTTTGTACTGGAACGACATGGAACATTTTTTAAATTGCTACCTTCAATGAATTTAAAATTGTTGTGAACAGCAAAGACACCACAAACCGATACAGTACAAAAACGATGGCGTAGACGACCATCCAGTTGACAAGACATTGTACAGTGCCAATAAGATCAGCGAGTTCCAAGAGAAACTAAAATGTAATGTAGATGACTACGAAAAACCGAAGCAAAGATACAAAGTGCTCCACGGCCAAAAAACCTCAAGCAAGAACTTAAAAGAACATGTTACATGCTACAATTATGATGAAAAAGGACACCTGACCAACAGTTGCGAAAACAAAGAGCGAGGCGCTAAATGCTTCAAGTGCAACCAATTCTGACAAATTTCGCGTAATTGTGGCCAGGTAATAAAGGCTGAGAATAATAAAGTGACCGAGTGCGTTTGAAAAGTAGCTTTGTAATCTATACAACGGAATACGTCGTCAAGGATTACAAAGCTGTAGCATTGCCCTAATTGGTTTCGGGAGTGATCGTGACGCGAAGAAAATAACTCCAATTACACATTTGAACGAGACAGTTTCAGACACATTGACAATGAAGTAGGACGAATTTCCGAATTTTTGCTTGGACGCGCTTGGACTTACAGGAGAAATCATAGAGGAGTCTGACTCGTGAAAGATCACTTCCTCTTGCCTTTTATAGATGACCAACTGGATAGACTGCGAGATGACAAGATTTTTCATAAGATTGACTTGCAAATCGGTTAGTTCTTTTTCCTGTCGATTCCTGCCGGAAATACATATCCATTGTCACTTAAAGTGGAAAATATCAGTTCCTTAAGGTACCCTGTTTGGAGATTTCTCTCTGTAACGTCAATGTTAAGCGGGGATCGGGGCTTAATAAAGCTTTCTCGCTCAGGCGAATTCGGCCGCCGATCTCCCGCTCAGTACTGTAGGTATAGGCATGTAAGAGAATTTTATGAAATTAAAGTTTAGTTGAAATTTGAACTCCCTATCGTACGCACTGCGTAACTCTCGTCTCGATTTCGTTTTCGTATTTTCGACTTAAATAAACCATCAAAAAGAAATAACCACTGCAATCACAAGTTCTCGCGTTTGTTGGCATAAAAACGCTTATTGTTTTTTCATGGTGACCCCGACGTGATCAGCAGTTGGTTTCTCTTTTTTTTTTTCGCATTTTTTTGGTGTGTAACAAACAATCAAAAACCAAAAACAATTATCCGCGTCTGCTTAAAAAAAGTGCAAAAGTGCCAATAAATAATTATTTGTCGTCGTTGGACTTGTTGCTGATGAAGAAGCCTTGTCGCTGCCGCTGGAGAAGATTTTGTTGTTGCTGCCAAGAAGCCCTTTTCGTCGTCGCCGCTGGAACTGATTATGCTTTCGCACCCTATATACCCAGGCATATGGATACCAAAAGGGAAGTCGCTGATCAGACCGAATCGGCCAGCCAGGTATAGAGTGTAAAAAGTTGAAAGTTAATTTGTGGCGTCTTGTTAAAATTGTGTTCGCCCAATCTTTCAACTTTTTGCATTCGTGTAAAATCGCCCAATCTTTCAACTTTTTGCATTCGTGTAAAATCGGTAGATAGTGAGCATTCTAACCAAAAAATTTGATTTCGCATGCACTAACAATTTAATTCGAATATTATACATTCATACATATTTATATTATATTGCTTATATTTTATATTGCTATAAATATTGAATTAAAGTGAATCGCTTTGGACCTTTATATTTAAATTCGCTGTTGACCCAATAAGTGCAATTAATTCCACCAATTTTTTCGTAGTGAGCAGCAATTTAGGGTTTAAAATTAAGGCCGAAAATAAAGTGATTTAAAAAGTGCATCCAGTGAACTATTGTGCAAAGAAAATCGCGGAAAAAACTTGTGCGCGCATTTTTCATTCCCAAATTTGCCGCGCTTTTCCGCCATTTTCCCAAGCCTTAGCGCCATTTCCCGCGCTTCGCCAGCATCCCGCTTATATATTCGTTGCCCTTATATATCGGTCAGTGCATCATTTTCCGCTAGTCGGCATTTACCAAAGAGTGAGCCGCCAGCTAAATACAGACATACACACACACGCACTCTCACCCACGCAGCGCTGCCAGTGTTTTTTGATCTCGCTTTCGCGCTTTTCGTTTTCGGTCGCTGGACTATTGCAAGCGTTTTTGGTGTTATCGCTGTGTTTTCGGTGTTTGCGCTGAGCGTGTGCTCCTCTACAATTTGTGCGTGGGGTTTATTAGTTCCGTACGGAATTAATAAATTAATTAATATTATTCTAAACGACTTCGTTAAATTTATTCGACAAATCCCCTACAGTGTAGACGTTCGGCATATATCACTCGTTTATTTTTTTTTTTTATTATTTTTGTTTAAATAATAAAAAATAAATTAAAATTTTTTATTTTGATTTTTGTTATTTGAATAAAAATTAATTCACAGCCTTTCGATTTCAAACCAAATTTAATCAAATAAGAAATCACAATGAGCAACAAAGAAATCGAAGCGCTTAAAAATAAACGAGACGGAATTATGCGAAGTATATCCCGAACTCAACAATATTTGGATGAGGGTAGATTATCTCTGAATCCACTCGAATTAGAATGTCGTTTGGAAATATTAAGTTCGCACATTGAAAATGCTTCGACAATCCAGAATCAAATCGAAGCGAGAGACCCAGAAGATTTGTTCCGGGAAGAATTGGAAGAGACCGCAGTATTGGCCAAGTCTCTGCTAATTTCCCTTTTAAACAAAAGCAGGCGTGCGAGCGTCGATGAATCCGCTCCACCGGCAAGGCGCACTCCCCAATGCCGCCTTCCGAGCGTGTCTCTTCCAACATTTAGCGGAAAGCACTCCGAGTTTAAAAACTTTATAAACCTTTTCGAAACGTTTGTCGACAAAGATGACACTCTGCACGATATTGAAAAATTTAACCATTTAATATCGTGTCTGGCTGGAGACGCTTTAGGCACAGTCAGGGCATTTCAAGTCACCGCGGCCAACTATCCCAAGGCCCTGGCTAGCCTGAAGCGAGTTTACGATAATGATTGTCTGATTTTCTTCGACAATATATCGACACTTTTTAATCTGCCAAAAATGTCCCAGCCATCAGCTACAGCCTTGAGAAACCTGATCGACACAGTCAGAGCTCTTTATGACTCGTTGCTGTCTATTGGGGATGACAAACGAATTACGAATGCCATCCTCATTCATTTAATAATGAGCAAAGTCGATGCAGGGACAAAGAGAAAGTGGGAAGAACAGCTGGACTATACTTCGCTTCCGCTTTGGAGCGAATGTGAGTCGGCTCTGGACAGGCGATACCAACACATGGTCGCCGAAGAGGCTTCCAAGCCGAAAAATGTTCAGCCAAGCCAGACTTTTCCGAAGAAGAGTGGAAATAAAAGTTTTTCGTTGATCGCTGCCAGGGACGACCCTTCCCTATGCGTGTTTTGCACATCAGCAGAGCATCAAGTAGGAAACTGCGCTTCTTTCGCAGCTCTAACAGTGCAGCAGAGGTTCGATTTTGCCAAGAAAGTGCCCTTATGCATTAACTGCCTTCGCAAGGGTCACACGGTCAAAAAATGCAAATCGAACAGGTGCAGGGTGTGCAAATCTTCACACCACACTTTGCTGCACATATACTCGCCTAAGACAAATCTCACGTTGCCGCCTCCTCCTCAGCCCACGCTCATGCAAGAGACTCCATCCACTTCACATGTTTTGCATGCGACTGCTTCGGATAGAGACATTCTTGCCACAGCTATCGTGAGCGTATAATCGAAAAGTGGCGAATTTGTTGTGGCTCGAGCGTTGCTTGACTCTGGTTCACAAATAAATTTTGTGACCGACGAGCTCGCTCAGAGACTACAAATTAAAAGAGAGGATGTGTGTATGAGCTTGCGGGGCATTGGTGAAACTAATGCCCAAGCAACAAAGAAAATACATACAATAGTGAAGTCGCGAGTAGGGAGCAGCCAGCTGTCGTCCGATTTTTATATCTTAAAGAATATTTCTGGTTATCATCCGGATCAAGCGGTGAACACCAGCGGGTGGAGGGTGCCTGAAAATATTAAATTGGCAGATTTATTCTTCTTCAAGCCCCAAAAAATAGACATGCTTATCGGCGCAGATTCATTTTTTGAAATTCTGTCAGTCGGCCAGATAAAGCAGGGGCCTGAACTTCCCATCTTACAAAAAACTGTTCTCGGCTGGATTGTGTCAGGGAGATGTACCTCGGAAACCAAAATTCAGGCTGAAAATTCGGTACATCTCAGCTGCCAGGAAGAAGCGTTGAAGTCAATCGACACAACCCTGCAGAAATTTTGGTCTGTGGAGGACTTGCCGCCTAAGGCTAAAGTCCATACTCCTGAGCAGCAACTTTGTGAACAACACTTTGAGAAGAATACTCAAAGACTGTCATCCGGGAGATTTTCGGTTCGTCTGCCGTTCAAATCTGACCCGAATTCTCTTGGTTCTTCGTATGAAGTTGCGAAACGTAGATTTTTGTCGCTGGAAAGGAGATTGTCCAAAGATCCTTCATTAAAAATAATGTATCTGGACTTCATGGAGGAATATGCGTCAATGGGCCATATGTCTTCTACTGATAATAGAATTCCAGATGGTCCACACTATTTCATTCCGCACCAATGCGTGCTGCGGCCTCAAAGCACCTCAACCAAGTTGAGAGTGGTGTTCGATGCCTCAAGCCGCACATCGACGCAGGTTGCGTTGAATGATATCTTGATGGTAGGCCCCACTATTCAAGAGGAGCTGTATTCGACGCTACTAGGGTTCAGAATGCACAGGTTCGCCCTTGCAGCGGACATTAAAAAGATGTATCGCCAAGTGATGGTGGACGAAGCTGACCGAAACTATCAGCTTATAGTGTGGAGACGAGATCCTTCTGAGTCTCTGAAGATCTTTAGATTAAATACCGTAACATACGGAACGTCGCCAGCACCCTTCATGGCAATCCGGTGTTTAATGCGGCTTGGAGAGATGGCGCAAGCTAAGTATCCAAATGCCGCAAAGGTCATTCAGAATGATTTTTATGTTGACGATTTGTTGACAGGCGCCGGATGCGTTGAGAACCTGCAAAGCCTTCGTGATGAAGTTTCTCAGGTTTTGCAAGAGGCAGGTTTCAAATTGGCAAAGTGGTTTTCGAACTGCCCAGAGATCTCCGCATCTGACAGCGCTATCATGCCATTATTGGCTGACTCAGATGTGACTAAAACCCTTGGAGTGGTTTGGTTACCTGGTAAAGATTACTTCCAATTTCGGTTGGATGACTCTTTCCAGGATCTTCGTCCGACAAAACAAAACATACTCTCCGTGACTGCGAGACTTTTCGATCCACTGAGCCTGTTGGGTCCTTTGGTCACGAAGGCAAAGATGCTTCTACAGGAGCTGTGGCTTCGAAAATTAGATTGGGACGAGTCGCTACCGATGCAGCTACAAACGTCGTGGGAAGCCTTCAAAGCAACTCTGCTGCAACTGCCCAAAGTCAAGGTATCGCGATTCGTTTATACAGATTCGCAAGTCCCGATACACGGTTTCGCTGACGCTTCTATGCGAGCATATGGAGCGTGCATCTACGTTCGCACTCAAACTGCTGGAGGTTTAAAAGTGTCATTACTGACTGCCAAATCCAAAGTAGCTCCCCTCAAGACGAAAACTTTGCCTCGCCTTGAGCTGTGTGCAGCTCACCTTCTAGCAGATCTTCTTAATCGTGTAAGGCCATTACTAAATTGCCCTATCAAAAGGTGGTCCTATGGACCGACTCCGAGATCACTCTGCATTGGATCAAACCGAGTAGCTGAGATCCAAGAGTGGTCGGAGAATGCAATTTGGCGACACGTTCCCACGAAAGTAAACCCAGCGGATATAGTGTCTCGAGGATGTGACGTTGAAGATCTCCTAACGTCCATTTGGTTCGCTGGGCCGTCATTTTTACTCGACACAGAAAGTAGTTGGCCTGTAAATCAGCATTTCGAACCCCCTTCAGAAGTTGTGTCGAGTGAGTTACGCAAGTCGGCGTTAACTCTTGTTGTCACACCAGAGCCCAACTACCTGCTTCAGAAAATAGAGTCCTTTTCGTCGCACCTGAAGCTGCTGAGAGTTTTCGTGTGGGTTTTAAGATTTATTCGGAGGTGTAAGAAAGTTGTACAGCCTTTCGAAAAAAGCATTACGCCAAGAGAATTGAATTTTGCGTTCGAGAAAATTGTAGAAGTCATCCAATCTCACGAATTCAGTGACGACATAGACAAAATTCGGAAAAAGAAACCGGTATTAACGCAGATTCAAAAGCTAAATCCCTTTGTGCAGGAAAATAAATCAGATTGGTGCTCTTCGACATTATTGCGAGTTGGTGGTCGGTTATTAAATGCTCCTATCCCGTACGAAGCCAAATTTCCGTTGTTGCTAACAAAAAGCTCACAATTTGTTAAAACCTACGTGTCGTATCTGTACGTTACGAATTGTCACGCTGGTCCTCGAGCTCTTGTGAGTCTCCTGCGAGAGAAAGTCTGGTTGATCAATGCTCAAGACGTATGTCGCCGAACAGTTCGTTCGTGCATGCGCTGCTTTCGATGCAAGCCGCAGCTCTTGACGCAAATTATGGGGAACTTGCCATCAGACAGACTCCGAGCTCTCCGCCCTTTTAATATCTGTGGCGTCGATTTTTGTGGGCCATTTAGCACAACGTATCGCATCCGTGGTAAACCACCGTACAAGTCATATGTGGCCTTGTTTGTGTGTTTTGCGTCCAAAGCGGTCCACTTAGAGTTAGTGTCTGACCTTACCACTGATGCATTTTTATTGGCTTTTCAAAGGTTCGTGAGTCGTCGCGGGATTCCGGAGAAGGTGTGGTGCGACAACGCGACCAACTTCGTCGGCGCGGATCGGCATCTGAGAGAGTTCCAGGCCCGTCTGGAGGAGCAGGGGGCGGTATCGAAGCATTCGCGACAAAAAAAGGATGCGAGTTTGCGTTCATACCGCCCAGAGCACCTCACTTCGGCGGTCTATGGGAAGCAGGTGTGAAGTCTGCAAAGCACCTGTTCCTTTGGACGGTCGGTCAGGACCTCTTGACCGCGGAGGAGCTCGGAACTCTCCTCGACAGCGTGGAGGCGGTGCTTAACTCGAGGCCCATCGGAGCGCTAAGCAGCGACCCCAGCGACGGCGAAGCCCTAACACCCGGACATCTCCTGATCGGCGGCCCGCTGGTCGCTCCACCACCGTCGGCACTCCCGGACCAGATCAGCCCGACCTGCTTGCGACGATGGCGCAGTGTCTCGTCGCTCAGGCACAGGTTCTGGCAGCGATGGTCCCGGGAGTACGTCTCCAGCCTGCAGACGAGGCAAAAGTGGAACCAGGAGGTCCAAAACGTCGTCGTGGGAGCTCTCGTCGTCGTCGGCGAGGACAATCTGCCGCCGCAGCAGTGGAGGATCGGACGCGTAGTAGCGGTGCACGTCGGCGCTGACGGGAAGGTCCGAGTGGAGGACATTAAGACGGCAGAGGGAACGTTTAGGCGAGCAATCCATCGTCTGGCTCTTCTTCCGATGTTGTCCTGAAGGACGTCGTCCCTTCAGAGGGGGCGGTGTTTGGAGATTTCTCTCTGTAACGTCAATGTAAAGCGGGGATCGGGGCTTAATAAAGCTTTCTCGCTCAGGCGAATTCGGCCGCCGATCTCCCGCTCAGTACTGTAGGTATAGGCATGTAAGAGAATTTTATGAAATTAAAGTTTAGTTGAAATTTGAACTCCCTATCGTACGCACTGCGTAACTCTCGTCTCGATTTCGTTTTCGTATTTTCGACTTAAATAAACCATCAAAAAGAAATAACCACTGCAATCACAAGTTCTCGCGTTTGTCGGCAATAAAAACGCTTATTGTTTTTTCATAACCATTAACCATTAACCTTTCAAATTCGCCTGGCATTTTTTGGCGCTACGTCTGGATCATAAAAATCTTAAAAAATGTTTTTTTTTTAAAGACGCGCATTCAATTTGTCGGCCATACCATTGAGAACTATAAGATTTATCCATCCCCTGAGAAATTGATGTCGTGTCCAAGTGACAGAAAATCCTCTTCTGAGCATTTCGAATCAAAAACTCGAAACCAATGTTTGTATAGATGCTTCAATTTACCTTTTCAGAAATCTTCAAACGACGGACAGATTCACCCAGTATATTTTATGAGTAAGAAGACAACCGACGCTTAACAAAAATACCCAATTTACGAGCTTGAGATTCTTACAGCCTGCAAGTTGCAGGCATCGAAGCACCCTCGAGGTTCAAACTTTATCTTCGAGGCATTTACTTAACTATTCACTATCACCAACTGCGACGCACTTACAAGAACTTTGGAAAAGAAAAATCTTAGCTGGGTCCTATTTTAACAAGAACATCGATCTGGGACTCGAATGAAGCACGTAGACGCTCTAAGTCGCTACTAGTGACGATTGTTTCGATAGCAAGATGATCACCTCAAAGTGATTTCTGACATCCTCAAGGATGGAAAGGACCCTTACAATGACTACTTTCTGAAAAGTGGTGTTCTTCACAAGCTTAACAACGTCGCTGAGCTACTAGTGATACTCAAGAACATGCAACGGCAAACAGCACACTTTTCATGTCGACTTTTTAGGTCCCTTAGACTCAACTAACAAAAACTACAAGCACATTTTAGCAGTTACAGATCGTTTACTAAATTCTAAATTCATCTAACGATGTTATTACCAAATTTCGCAGCCAGAGTGTCGTTTTTGGTTACCCCGCAATCATTATTTCTGATCGGGGGTCTCCATTTACTTTGCAGGTCTTTTTGAAAAATTGCCATGGGAAAAATAGCAAGGCCATCAAAACGTCCACAGGACTTCCATGCGTGAAAGGGCAAGTCGAGAGATTAAATTCAACTATAATTTTTGTCCTCTCAAACCTCAGCATCGATGACCCAAATAAATGGTACAAGCATGTTGACAATGTTCAGCAGGCAATAAATTCAACATTTGCTAGATCCTTCGCATCAAGGCCGTTCGATTTTTTAATAGGGTTTTGTTGGCTGAAGCCAGTTTTTGGTTTTTTTATTTTTTGAATTGTTAGAATAAGTATCGTTGAATTTGAAGTTTACTGTAAGTTAGTTTAGGGCGAAGGCGGGAGCGCAATAAAGCTTTTGTTCGCTCTCTGCGAGTTTGCTCCGTCTTCGCCAACCTTCGGTGCGCTAGGCTTAAGTATGATTGTGGAGAATAGAGCATTCGTAAAATTGAGTTGAGTTCGAGCGCACGCATTCTTTTTCGTTGTCGTTTGCCAATAAAATTATTAATTAGCCACCCAAGTTTTCGGGATTAATTATTTAGAAAAACTATTCTAAAGTTTCATGGCGCCCCCGGGTGGACTTATTAATTAAATAAAAGGCAACCAATTTTTTTAAGTTACAGTGACACATATAACCATAAAAGTGCAAGTGATTTTTTCTTGTGTTTTTTGTTATACAAAAAATTGCACAAAAATCCAATTTTGCTTGTGATATACAAAGTTGCCCGCGACGTGTGTTTTAAAGAAAATATTAAGCTCCAGTTATTAATTTAATCGTGCCGGTCGCGAAATTAAATACCTAATTCGACGTTTCTGCCACCGACGAGGGATGCCCTGCGATTGTTCAAGTTGCAAAAGGAAAGTGGCAGCTGGATTGAAAGATCCAAACGAAGAACCAAAGGTATTTGTGCAAAAATTGAAAGCTGAGTTTTGACAAAAAACTAGAAATATTCGTTAATTGTCTAGTGCTGAAAAATTGCACCTCGCTTTCAATTCTTGGCACATATGTACAAAATTTATTTATTTATTTATTAATAAAGATAGAGAAGTTTACAAAACTAGACTAACTTAGATGGTAAAGCGCTGGCAGCAAGGCCTTCGGCTCTTAAGGTTAATGTTATTTAAGTCTATTAGTTTATTTACATTTTTATTGTACATTGTTTATTGTAGTTTTGCTACTTAGTTGGTAATATTAGTAATTTCTGTACATTTTTGTTTGTGTTTTATATTTTGTGGTATAGGTTTGAGGTTTTTAAGAAAGTTAAGATTTTTTCTAAATTGTTTGGGTTGAGGTCGTTATGGAGGTTTATTGGGTTTGTGTTTTTGAAAATGGATAGTTTAGTGGGTAGGAGTGATGGGCATGAGTTAAGTAGGTGGGGTATGGTATTGTCGCCTTGGCAGAAGGGACAAGGCGAAGTTTGATTTTGATTGAAGTAGTGTTCATGTGTAAGTTTAGTGTGGCCTAACCTAAGGCGTATTATTTTTATTTGATCTAGTCTGTTCGATTTGGGATGGAAGGATCTAAAGTAATTGTCTATGTTTGAAAAGTCTTTGTTCATAGTTTTGTACCATTGATTGCTGTGTTCTATATTTTGTCTATTTCTTGTTCGGAATTCTTGCTTTAGATGTCTGTTGATGTCTGTTTGATTTATGTTTGGGGTGTAGATGAGGGGCATATTGCTAGTCGATTTTGCAGTATGGTCAGCTAACTCCTTGCCTGCTATGCCTACATGACCAGGGATCCAAAGTAATTTTATTTTTGGAGCTAGTTTTGTAAGAAATGATCTGATTTTGTTGGAATAAAAGTTGTTGTTGTTGGTGTTTGTTATGGTGTCAATTGCTGAGAGAGAGTCAGAGCAGATCATGAATTTTCCCCTTGTGTTTTTGACTTGGTCGATCGCTGTTAGGATGGCTATTATTTCAGCAGAAAGTACTGATGAGTATGGGGGTAGTATACCATATTTAATAACGTTAGTATCTGTTGTGACTGCGTAAGAAACAGTGGAGTTCATTTTTGATCCGTCCGTGAATATGAATTTGTGTGTTTTATGGTTGTTTTTGGTGTGTTCAAATAGTTTCCTGTATGTATCTGGTGTTGTGTTTTGTTTCTTATGTGCTCTACATGTTGTATCTATGAGGTTGGGGAGATCCCACGGTGGATTGTATTTGTGTAGCTTTATTGGTTCGTACGGTAGATTTAATGATTGGCAGAGATTTATTGTGCGGTCTATAGTTGATGGGTGTTTTTGGGTTTTCTGAGTTTGATGAGTTTGTGTATTGGTGTATCTTTGGAAAGTATAAGGTTTTTTGTGAGTTTTGCTGTTTGGAAGTCTCGTTTTTGTTCTAGTGGGAGGATATTGGCTTCATATAGCAGGTTATTTATGGGTGTGGTTCGGTAGGCGCCAAGGGCTAGACGGATTGCAGTGTTAAAGGGTGTTTTTAACTTGTTTAGTACGCTTTTCGGAGCCTGTCCGTATAGGAACAAGCCATACTCTATTTTTGCTATGACTGTTGCTTTCGCAATGTGAAGTAGTGTTTGTGTATTGCAGTTGTATTTAGTGCTAGAAAGACATTTAATGATATTTAATTTTTGGTGCAGTGATGGAAGTAGTGATTTTATGTGTGTGTCCCATTTGTATTTATTGTTTAAGGTTATCCCTTGGATTCTGAGTGAGGTGACTTGTTGTATTTGTATACTGCTGCAGCTTATTGTGCTATTGCAGCCGTGTTTTTGGCAGATATGTAGGTGTTGGCATTTGGCTAGGGATAGCGATGCCCCTGAGTAAGAACACCAGCTGTTTATGTTGTGTAGTAATTGGTCCAGGTTAAAGTTTAGGTTTTTGTTTTTGTTAAAGTTTATTATGAGGAAAAAGTCATCGGCGTATGCATTAAATTTAATTTCTTTGTGCAAAGATATAATATTTGAGAGCTTATTGTATGCTATGAGGAACAGAATTACTGATATGGGTGATCCTTGGGGGATACCATTAGATAATGGAAGTGAGTTGGACGTGTGTGGTCCGACACGCACAATTATCTTCCTATTGAGCATAAAATTCTTTACGTAATTTATTATTTTCTCAGGTGTCCCTAAATGATATCTTGATGGTAGGTCCAACTATCCAAGATGAGTTATACTCCACACTGCTCCGCTTCCGGCTGCACAGGTTTGCTCTGACAGCCGATGTTAAAAAAATGTATCGCCAAGTAATGGTAAATGAAGCGGATAGGCCATTTCAACTCATAGTGTGGAGAAGAGACCCCTCAGAGTCCTTGAGATTTAACCAGCTCAACACCGTAACATATGGTACTGGCCCAGCTCCATATCTAGCGATTCGGTGTTTAAAAAGGTTGAGTGAATCTGCCAAACTTTCATTCCCTAGAGCTGCTGAAGTTATTGGATCCGACTTTTATGTCGATGATATGTTAACTGGTGCTGCATGCGTCGAGGAGCTCAGATCTATTAGGTCTGAAGTGTCTCAGGTTCTTCAAACCGCCGGGTTTGAATTGACAAAGTGGTTTTCGAACTCACCTGAGCTCACCGCATCTGAGAGCACAGTTAAATCCATACCGATCTCGGATTCAGAGTCGACGAAGGCGTTAGGCATATCGTGGTTGCCTAACGAAGATTCTTTCAAGTTTGAAATTGACAATTCCGTCATGGGTCTCAGAGCGACAAAGCGGAACATACTATCGGTGACATCGAAGCTGTTCGACCCCCTCGGCTTGCTTAGTCCTATCGTAATCAGAGGAAAAATCCTATTGCAGGAACTCTGGCTGAACAAGTTGGATTGGGATGAGTCGATTCCTGTGCATTTGGAAACTGCGTGGAATAAATTGAAAAATACATTGTCTCGTTTGGAAGAGATAACAATTCCGCGGTATGTGCACACCGATCCGATGTCACCGGTTCAATTGCATGCCTTTGCCGACGCATCCATGAGAGCTTATGGAGCTTGCGTCTATATTCGTAGCAAAACTGTAGAAGGTATTAAACTGTCATTACTGACGTCAAAATCTAAAGTAGCGCCGCTCAAGACTAAAACGCTCCCAAGGCTTGAGTTATGTGCCGCTCACCTTCTCGCAGATCTCTGTCACAGAATCAAACCCCTATTAAAGGTCCCTATCGAACGAATAGTATATTGGTCGGACTCGGAAGTTACGTTGTCGATATTCGTCTCGAATAGGGTAGCGGAGATTCAGGAGTGGTCAGGAGAAGCTACGTGGCGGCATGTCCCAACTAAACAGAACCCAGCAGATATGGTATCAAGAGGTTGTGACATAGAGGAAATTAGCGATTCAATCTGGTTTACTGGACCATCCTTTTTGAAGAATGGAGAAGAGACCTGGCCCAAAAATGCACATTTCGTTCTTGATGAAAAGGTCCTAATTGAAGAATCAAGGAAGACTGTGGTAACGATGGCCGCCACGGTACGGAAGTCGGAACTGGTAGATGTCATCGAGGGATTTTCGTCACACCTCAAGCTGCTTAGAGTGTTCGGTTACATGTTCCGCTTTATAAGGAAATGCAGAGACAAGAGTATAGTTTTTGAAAAAACTCTGTCTCCGAATGAGTACAACGAAGCCTTCTTAAAAATTGTCGAGACCATCCAGAAACACGAGTATCACGAAGTTCTTGAAAAAGTTCGGAAGAACTCCAGAGTTGGTCCAAGTCTTCAACGATTGAACCCATTCATTCATGAAGACTCAGGCACTTGGTGTAATTTTTCGTTGTTGCGAGTTGGGGGGCGATTAGCAAATGCTCCTATAACGTACGATGCCAAGTTTCCCCTGCTGTTGACAAAATGCTCCCAATTTGTGCAGAGCTATGTCCGGCATTTGCATCTAACCAATTTTCATGTCGGGCCACGAGCACTTGTGAGTCTCCTTCGACAGCGTATTTGGATCGTAAACGCTCAGGAGGTCTGCAGTCAAATAGTTCGATCATGTGTTCGCTGCTTTAAATGCAAGCCTCGACTAATGACACAAATTATGGGAAATTTACCCGCAGATCGTCTCCGTGCTCTCCGCCCATTTAGTATCTGTGGCGTTGATTTTTGTGGCCCCGTCTATACGACATTGAAAATTCGTGGAAGGCCTCCTTATAAGTCCTACATAGCGCTTTTTGTGTGTTTTGCGTCCAAAGCGGTTCATTTAGAAATTGTGTTAGACTTAACCACTAACTCCTTCTTATTGGCTTTCCAAAGGTTCGTTGGGCGCCGAGGATGCCCTCGCACAGTCCATTGCGACAACGCGACGAACTTCGTAGGAGCCAGTCGCCACTTCCAAGGCCTTCGGGAGCGGATCGAAAAGGAGGCAGACGCCACACGCGAATTCGCATCAAAAAGCGGATGCGAGTTTGCGTTCACACCGCCTCGGGCTCCGCACATGGGCGGTCTTTGGGAGGCAGGTGTGAAGTCTGCCAAGAACCTACTCCTACGAGAGGTAGGTAGCGCGCTCCTAACCGCAGAGGAGCTGGAGACGGTGCTCGTCGGGATCGAGGCGGTGCTGAACTCCCGGCCGCTAGGCGCGCTATCCAACGATCCCAGCGACGGAGAAGCGCTAACACCAGGGCACCTGCTGACAGGCGGGCCACTATTCCCCATCCCAGCACTCCGGACCCCGGACCAGGCGGGTCTCAGTTGCTTGCGGCGATGGCAACTTGTCTCGTCAGCCAGGCAAATGTTCTGGCGGCGATGGTCCCTGGATTATGTGCTGGGCCTGCAAATTCGGGGCAAGTGGCACCAGGAGCAGCCCAACATCCAGGGAGGACAACTGGTCGTCGTCGCCGAGGACAACCTGCCGCCTCAACAATGGCTTATAGGGAGGATCATCGCCACTCACGCAGGAGAGGACGGCATGGTCAGGGTCGTCGAAGTGAGGACCAGCGGAGGAGGGATTTTTAAGCGGGCCATCCATAAATTGGCGCCGCTTCCAATATGTTGAAGCCGGACGGGCCTTCAACGGGGCCGGTGTTGGCTGAAGCCAGTTTTTGGTTTTTTTATTTTTGAATTGTTAGAATAAGTATCGTTGAATTTGAAGTTTACTGTAAGTTAGTTTAGGGCGAAGGCGGGAGCGCAATAAAGCTTTTGTTCGCTCTCTGCGAGTTTGCTCCGTCTTCGCCAACCTTCGGTGCGCTAGGCTTAAGTATGATTGTGGAGAATAGAGCATTCGTAAAATTGAGTTGAGTTCGAGCGCACGCATTCTTTTTTCGTTGTCGTTTGCCAATAAAATTATTAATTAGCCACCCAAGTTTTCGGGATTAATTATTTAGAAAAACTATTCTAAAGTTTCAGGTTTATAAATGCGTGCGAAGGAAGAAATAAAGCTCTAAAATCTGATCAATCAAGAGGCGAGAGCAGAATACAGTGAAGAGCGAACCGATTTCAGAGCTCAAGCCAAATCGCAAATTACGAAAGTACAGGACGAGAACAGAAAATTAACGCACGAGTAGGTTAAGTTAGTTGAAATGTATATTTATTTGGAGCTGCAACTCTTCGTTTTTATGTTTTGTGATATGTTAACAATGTTTTCGAGTGGGTAATTGCTTTGACTGAGGTGAGATAAGCCGAAAGCGCGGCTTCTTTATACCGTCGCTTTTACGATTATAGATAACATACATAGATAAACAAAGAGAGGTTTGAAGAGCGGCTCCTAACTCCCTACACCTATGTGCACCAAATTAGGTGCTGGCGGTCTGCTCCGAACAGGGACTAAAGCCGAAACCAAAAATGGTCCGTATAGAATTGTCAAATCTAAAGGTAATAATTGTTGTGTAGAAGATTTCGATGGTCCCAATAACACATCAACCAGTTATGAGTATTTAAAGCACTGTTTAACCTTTGTTGACGAAGTCGACGATGCATTCGAGGCAAAAGCAAAGCGGCATAGCATAGGTTGTCAAAAAAATCTTCATTCTTCCGACGCCAGCTGCCGACATAGAGGCCCATTTCGTGACACTACCGCAGCCATGCTTAAATGTAGTATTTAGATTCTTCGCCTAAAATTTGCCAACGACCACTTGTGCAAGAATTTAGCTTTTTGGAATACCCTAATTTTGAAGACGAGTCCAAACTTAATATTTCCGGGTCTAATGGAGCCAGACATGTTTAGCGTAAGTCAAATACAGAGCTCCAAGGCAAGAATCTAAATACTACAGCAGTGGCGAAACTACCGGTATTCCATGTGTTCCAGGAACACAGGCCCCCGAGCTTTGGGGGCCCCGAAAGGGCCCCATGAAGGGCCCCATGAAGGGCCCCGCCATGAAGTAGTGACATCTGCCTCACTCAACTTTTTTGTCTGGTTATACCTAGGAAATATCGATCTCGTAATTCTTGATTTCATCCTATTAAAAAATTATTCCTCGAGCAGTAGTTTTTCTGAAATTGTTACAGCATGTTTTCTGTTTCTCACCATCCCAGTCACCGTCGCAAAATCAGAAAGATCATTTTCGAAATTGAAAATAATAAAAAATTATTTTCGCAATACGATGGGACAAAAACGATTGAGCTCTCTGGCTTTAATTTCAATCGAGAATGATATAGCGAAAAAGATGGATGTACAAAACTTGGTTACAGCATTTGCAAATGCAAAAAGTCGAAAAAAATCTTTTTAAATGTTATTAAACCTGTAATGTGACTATGGGCTGTAAATAAACTTATGTTCTACTCTCAAAAATGTCGTTTTGTATAAAGTTAAGGGTGGGGGGCCCTCCCGTCACCGAACACAAGTTTTTCTGACGTAGTTACGCCACTGTACTACAGTTAAGCATGGCTGCGGTAGTGTCACATAAACGTAATGAAAAATTTCTGAGCAATTCCGTACCAAAATATCAGAAAAAAAACAGTTTTCTAACAAATCTGCTCTAAAAAACGCTATGGTGACAGAGTGAGGAAAAATAGTCCTATTGGGAAAAAAAAGCTGGTGGAATCGATGTCAAAACGGCTTAAAATGTTTATTGACAACAATGGTGGCCAAAACAAGTATTAATTTTTCTTGTTTTTTCATTTAAGTCTGTTAATAAATATATTTTCCTAGCTGGTTGAAATAAGCTGCTGCAGTATTTTAAGCAATATTTTTGTTTAAAAATTTTTATTAAATATTTAAAAAATGCTAAAAAAAATGTTAACAGAAATGTTAAGTTAAAGGCTCACACTACAAATCCCCATTTGAATTTTTATTGGGTTGGCAAGAAAGTCATGTCGTTTTTTTTAGTAATCGTTTTTAATCTAAGTTATTTACGACTAATCGAGCACCAGGGCCACACTTTTTAGTATCGTTTTAACTTTATTGTCTTAGGTACTATCGACGAAAATTTGGTATTTATTTGATAACATTTGTGGAAGCTATAGCCAATTAAACATGGAGGACCAAAGTGAGCATTTTCGGCATATTTTTTTTTTTTACTTCCGAAAAGGAAAAAAAGCGGTCGAAGCTCGCGAAAAATTGTGCGAAGTGTATGGTAAAGATGCCATGAGTGATCGCCAATGTCAGCGCTGGTTTGCCAAATTCAGGCTTGGAGATTTTGGAGTTAAAGACGCCCCACGTTCTGGTCGACCATCGGCCGTTTTTGATGAACAAATTCAGGCTTTGCTGGATGAAAACCGGCGTTATTCAACGCGGGAGATGTCAGAGAAGCTCAGTGTGTCGCATACAACAGTTGAAAACCATTTGAAGAAACATGGCTACGTAAGCAAGCTCGATGTTTGGGTTCCGCATAACTTAAAGAAAATTCACCTAACTAAGCGTATCAACACCTGCTATTCTCTGCTGCAACGGATTAAAAACGATCCTTTTTTGAAGCGGATCATTACTGGCGACGAAAAGTCGGTTGTTTACAATAATGTAAGCCTAAGCCACATCAAAGGCCGATATCCATCAGAGGAAAGTTATGCTGTCTTTTTGGTGGAATTGAAAGGGTGTATACTTTGAGCTGCTGGGACGGAATGAAACCTAATTCAGATGTGTACTGTCGCAAGCTATCCAATTTGGCGGAAAAAATTAAAGAAAAGGAGCCAGCACTAGCTAATCGCAAGGGTATAGTCTTTCACCATGACAACGCTAGGCCCCACACATCTTTGGTCACTCGGCAAAAATTAACGGATCTGAATTGGGAAGTGCTACCACATCCACCTTATAGTCCGGACTTAGCACCTTCAGATAACCATTTGTTTCGCTCTCTTCAAAGCTCTTTGAATGGTTAAAACTTTTATTCAGATGAGGCTGTCGAAAATCACTTGTCTCGATTCTTTGCTGGAAAAGACCAAAAGTTCTTCGAGCGCGGAATTATGCAGCTGCCCGAGAGATGGACATTAGTGGTCGCACAAAACGGCCAATACATAATTGATTAATTATAAGTCCTGATATAAATAAATCATCTTTGAAAATATTGAAAAAACGACATGAAAACCCAATATATGTATTAGCTATCATGGTTTGCTAGATTAATGGCTTTAAGGTTTTTTTTTGAGGTGCTGGTTGAAAAAAGCTACGAGCCACTGTATAGTTCTCCGTACAATGACCTATCGGTTTTTTGATTTGATCAAAAATCGAATTTTGGCAGGCCAAAAACGACCAAAATTTTGGGTAAAATTCGATTTTTTAAAACGCCGTCATTTTACAATTTTTCATATTTTTTAATCGCAGATTATTGTATAGACAATATTATCTAGCTTAACGAGAATTTTTTTTTTTAAATTTCATCCACGGAGAAGTCCGGAATCACTGCAGCAGTTAAGGACCTTTTTTTTTAGCGCCGTTGGAGGTCGACTCTAACTTAAAAAATATTTAATTTTTTTCTTTAAAATTTTCACTGTGTATTTTTAAAACATGTTTAAATATATTCTGAAAATTTTGAAATAATTTATAAAGTAGTTTTTTTTAAAAGGAATTTCCAAAAATCATCTTTTTTAGGCCGTCACACTAGTTGTGCCCCTTAAGAAGTTAGACTTTGGTTGGGACGAATGTGAATATTACAGGAAATAATTTTTCGATAGGAAAAATCAAGTTCCTTGAGGAACAAGAATTTTATTTTACTTAAAATAAGAGACGGTGTATTTTCTATTGTCGAGGGAAAAATGCAGATCAAGTTTAAAAAGGGTTTATTTTTTGTGGAGGGACTTGCATTGAAAACATATTTCTAAAATCTCAACAAAAAATCGGCACAGCTGTGTTAATAAAAACTATTTTAAGGTAAGGAATAAGCATATAAGTTATTCTGAAGTTAACGATGCAGTCCGCCAGGTGTACCCGTATACATCCTATCGCTTAAGATTAAGCCACCAAAGTAATAAATTGAGTATCATTAAGTCGGAAAGGGGAAAACGAAAAAAGTTTTTTTTTAATTTCAAAAACTACAGAGTTAAAATTATATTTTTAACCCATTATTTGTTTTGGCAGTGGACCTATTGCCTAACCTGACGAGAATAGCAGTTCCTCTACCCCCACCATACCGGGGAGCACCTGCAAATCTCTTCCAACTCTAAAGAAATTGAATTGTTTCGCTAACGTTCACCCCAGGGGCCGAAAGAGTCATAACGTTGCTAACTTCTTACAGAGTCCATAAGAATTGTTATTAATCATTTTTTAAGCTGAAATATAATACATATAATAAAATACTGACGTTAAATGCATATTAACTATCAATTTTCACGGGTCTAGTTGATTTAATTTTCAACAAAAATATTTTATTGTTTTTGCGGAATTTTACTTGTATGTACCAATGGGAATTAAAACTGTAAGTTTAAATGTATACGTATTGCTAAGCCTCTACTCCAATTTTATAAATTACTAGAGGTCCTGTGTCCGCTTCGCTGGTCAACACAATTTAGCAACATAAAAGTTAATGTTGCAACATTTTTCAAATATATGGAAGTATAGAAATTGTGCCATCTTGATTTAACACTATTCCAGTTTGACTTTTACACTTGCGCAGCACAATCCAGCCGTTTCTATTTTAAACTTTAAAGTACTGCAAAATCGGTATATAGTCGCCATTGGTCCAATATCTAAATTTTCATTATCACTGTATTGGAATGCCAAGCGATTGAATGATGCCAATGAAATCCATGTGCTCATTTGTCTTTCTTCGCTTAAGTTTTGTGAATATACTTGTTGCTGGCTTGGATGTCTGCGGCCAATGTTTGCACGTCGTCCTCTTAGCATTTTGGACTATGGACAGAGTGGTGAATTTATCCTCAAATGTCAGTTTCGCGTATCGTCGTCGCATGCAGACGTGGATTTATTGTGCTCAGGGAAAAAAAAGTATTCAATAATATCAAAAAGTGCAGTGACTGGTTTCGTAAATCAACAACAACGCGAAAAGACGCTTTCAGCGAGGAAATCGCTAATGTTTATATTGATTAAGCCCCCGCCAATTTACATACAAAAAAAAAAAGTTCCAACGTTCTTGTCAACAAAATTATAGAGCTTATTGGCAAGGACAACTTCCACATAATACCACTCGTAAAGGGCAACATCCAGGAAACAAAAGTTCAAACGAAGTCTGAAATACCTCACCGACAAAAAAAAAAGAACTTTTACACGTATCAGCTAAAAACCAGCAAGGGCCTGCAAGTCGTACTTAAGGGCATAGAGCCCGAAGTATCGCCTGCAGAGATAACAAAGGCGCTACAAGAGAAGGAATTTAGCGCCAAGACAGTCTTCAATATCCTTAACAGGGATAGAAAGCCACAGCCACTCTTTAAGGTTGAGCTCGAGCCACAAATTAAGCCCCTAAAGAAATACGAAGTGCACCCTATATACAATCTTCAGTTCCTGCTGCACCGCAGAATTACAGTTGAGGAGCCGCACAAACGCAATGGCCCGGTACAATGTGTGAACTGCCAAGAATATGGCCATACAAGGTCTTACTGTAAACTGCGCCCGGTGTGTTCAGTTTGTGGTGAGCTTCATGACTCCGCACACTGCCCAGCGAGCAAAGATGACCAGAACTCGAAAAAGTGCGGCAACTGCGGTGGAAATCACACTGCTAACTATAGAGGTTGCCCAGTTTATAAGGAGCTAAAAAGTCGCATCCACTAGAGGGGATCTACTGCCCGCACCCAAAATAATCAGTTCATAGCCTCCAGGTCAAACCCTGAAGTCTTTTTCTCGACTGCAGCCAGATCCTCACTAGGACCCATAAACTCTGCCAAAAATGTCACATACGCAAGCGCTTTAAAATCAGGACTGGCTACCCCAGCCCCAAAAGCTCACTGCCGCAATCAGCACACCAAGAACCGAACACGGCTTAGCAGCATCAACCGCCGCAGCAGCCAAAAAGTAACTTTGAAGCTTTGATATGCAGTCTACAACAAAGCCTTACGGAGTTTATGTCGTTTATGCGTACAACTATGCAAGATCTAATGCGAAACCAAAATCTACTTATACAAATGCTGGTTTCACAACAATCCAAATAATGACTTCCCTACGAATATCTACGTGGAACGCTAACGGCGTTTCGCAGCATAAACTCGAGTTAGCGCAATTCCTTCTAGACAATCAAATCGACGTGATGCTGCTTTCAGAAACACATCCTACAAAGAAATACAATTTCCAACTACGAGGATATACATTCTATGGAACAAATCATCCAGATGGTAAAGCACACGGCGGTACTGGAATTTTAATCAGAAGCCGTATTAAGCACCATTACCATACGAAATTTGCTAAAAACTACATACAGGCCCCATCAATAAATATACACCTAAATACTGGCAAGCAATTAACTCTATCCGTCGTATACTGACTCGCACGCTTCACCATAGCCGAAGATGAGTTTATGCAGTTTTTCAACTCACTCGGAGACCACTTCATAGCAGCAGGAGACTACAATGCCAAGAACACACACTGGGGATCTCGTCTCGTGACCCCAAAAGGAAATTCTGCACTCGTCTCTGCAGCTCGAGTTTCAACACCTCAAACTTTAAACACACGATGCATTCAAAAGAAGACCAATCTACAAATCGAACAGCTCGTCCTCGAAAAGCGACGCTTACGTCGAGAATGGCAATGTCACAGATCGCCATCTGCTAAGCAACGCTTAAAACATGCCTCACGTCAACTTGATCAAGCTCTACAGCAAGAAGAAACCTATGCTCACCGCCGCTACATAGAGCAATTGTCAACTAACAGTACAAAACACTCACTATGGAGAGCTCACCCAACTATGAGCTCACCGAAAGAAACCGTGATGCCTATTAGAAATTCCACAGGCGGGTGGGCGCGCAGCGACGCAGACAGAGCCAGCACGTTTGCCAAACACCTTAAAAATGTCTTCCAATCAAATCCTGCCACCAATGCGCTTACTTTGCCGACTCTATCATATGAGCCCCAGCCTCAACATGAGCCAATTCAGTTTCGCCCAAACGAAATCGTTAACATCATCAAAAGACAACTGAATCCGAAAAAATCCCCGGGCTACGACCTCATAACTCCCAAAATGATCATTTAGCTCCCATACTGCGCCGTCTGCACTCTCACCCAGCTATTTAATGCCATCGCAAAACTTGGCCACTTTCCAGTGAGATGGAAAAAGTCAATTATAATAATGATAGCAAAGCCGGGGAAAGACACTATCCCCACGTCGTATAGACCTATAAGCCTACTCTCTTGCCTATCCAAACTCTTTGAAAAATGCCTAATGACTCGGATAAACACATACCTGAGAATCCAGGAAGGAATCCCGTCACACCAATTTGGGTTTCGTGAGAAGCATGGAACAATTGAGCAGGTCAACCGGATAACATCCGAAATTCTGTTCTTCCATATTTTTAGATGTCTCTCAAGCATTTGATAGAGTCTGGCTAGAAGGTCTAATGTACAAGATCAAGACAATTCTCCCTCAAGGTAGCGTGCTAGGGCCAATATTATATGTCCTCTACACAGCAGACATCCCGACAAGCACACGTCTAACAACTTCCACATTTGCCGATGACACAGATATTCTTAGCCACTCAAAATGCCCGATTCAAGCAACTGCGCAGCTAGCTCTTCATATGGTCGATGTTGAAAAATGGCTTTCAGATTGGCAAATTAAAGTGAACGAACTAAAATGCAAGCACGTTACGTTCACTCTGAACAGGCAAATCTGCCCACCGAATTCATTAAACAACACTCTACTCCCACAAGCAAACGAAGTAACATGCCTTGGAGTACATCTCGACTGAAGACTCACATGGCGCCGGCACATTGAAGCCAAAAGAACACACCTAAAGCTAAAAGCCAGCAGCCTTCATTGGCTTATCAACGCTCGGTCCCCTATTAGCCTTGAATATAAAGTCCTGCTGTACAACTCGGTCCTAAAACATATGGATGTACGGCTCCCAGTTATCGGGGAACGCCAGCAATAGCAACATTGACATAGTACAAAGAGTTCAGTCGAAGATCTTGAGAACAATCACCGGGGCACCGTGATACGTTCGCAACGAAAACATACACCGCGACTTAAACATTCTACCATTCAAAGAAGTGATCGCTGAACAGAAGGTGAAGTACTTAACCAAGCTATCCGTGCATCCTAACCACCTGGCGAGAGGTTTAACAAGGTTGAGCAACCAATCACGCCTTCGTCGCAATGACTTACCCACCCAGCGATCGACCTGAGGGACGCGCAACCAGAATGCAGTCTTAGTATACTGTTAGTTAAATTTTAATGTTAAGATTCGCCAACTTATTGTTAGTCTCAAAATTAAGAGTAGATTCAATAAATAAAAGCAAAGCTAAAAAAAAAAAAAAAAAATGCACGATCCACATAATTTCACAGTTGAACTTAAATTGAATAAAAATTCTTTTTTTTTAACAATTTCACAGTGAACACAATATCCGTTTGTCCGTGAAATTAACTGAGCAGAGAACACTAAGGTTTGCATTATATGTGAAAAAACTTAATTTACTTGGAAATGATAAATGAAAACCACGAAAATTGAGTTAAAATGCTATGGTAACTTGTTTGTCAGTGTGACGAGGTAGCAACTCACTTTATATGCGACAATATTGCAATTTTCTTACGGATCCTTACGGATCTTACGGATTTTTTCAAAATAAATTATAGCCTATTTTACTCCATGATAATGCAGCTTTCTATCGGTGAAAGAATTTTTTAAATCGGACCAGTAGTTCCGGAGCCTATTCGTTGCAAACAAACAAACAAACAAACAAATTTTACCTCTTTATAATATTAGTATAGATTAGTATAGATTAGAAATTTAAGGACTTTACAAAAATCGCTCTCTTTACAGTTGGACTTAATGTTCTTTCCACTGGAAGATAAAATTTTACTTTTCGGTTCGAGATGGAAATCGCATCTTAGCAAAATCATATGAAAGTCTGGAGCAACAAAAAGCTATGTGCCTTGCATAAAAAAATAAAAAGAACTTTTAATGCTTTTTTTATGACAACAAAAACAGTTTAGCTGAATTACAGCAGCAAACTTACCTTCTGGTCCATTAATCATGCTGTTTTCACTGTTTAATACTTCCCCATTACCTCCACTGTTTGTACGCTGAAGCACTCCAATCCCACCGCTGTATATGTCATTCTCTTGCTGTACTTGATTTGAAAAGTGGGTTTCCTTGCTACGCACCACTTCGTTCAGTCCTTTGCTGTGACTGGGTGTCTGTTTTCGACGCGGTTTGCCCGTGGTATGCATCTGAGGAGTTGTCATTGTTGTTGACTTGGGTGGCAATCGCAATTCTATAAAACAGTAGACTAGTTGTAAAAAGCAGACATCACATTCAAAAAAAAAAAATTGAATTAAAAGATGCCAAAAGCTCTTAGAAGCAATTTGAATTTAATTTCATTGTCGAAAATATACACTGAGCACCTAATAGGTTTCTTTGAAAATTTGGACTGGCTGCGAAATAAGGTTCTTTATATGGGCTTTATATGGTCCTACACAGCTCGTTCAGAAAAGATAATTGACAAAATTCTAAAAAAGTCCAACTGGGCGCTCAGCGCCAATGTTCTTAGTGCTTATTTGTTATTGTGAACGTCTGCCGCATATGAGCTTGTTTGGCCCTTGCATCCTTCAAATATGTCAAGCAAATGCATAAAGGCTAAACCATATCAAAGCTATGTATAATGATTTTTCTATTTTTTTAATAAAATTTTAATATTATAATTTTAGTCAGAAGTTAGCACCGAAGTGAAGGAGACACCTCAGATCCCATCAAATATATAAATTCTTGTTCAGCATCACGATCTGAATCAAACTACACGAGAACGTCTGTCTGTTTGTCTGTTTATATGTAAACTTTTCTCTTAGTTTTTAAGCTATCTTGATGAAACTTTACCAAAAGTTGTGAAGTTAATTGTATTTTAGTACATATGTATGTAAGTCGGAATAGCCTGCATCGTGCGACGATATTGGAAAGCTCCCATACCAGAGATGAAAACAAAAGAAGAATAACACGCCGTTGTTTTTGATCATGTCGACTTGATTCCTTTCAGATGTCGAATTTTATCAAAATCCGATAACTATATCATATAGCTACCATAGGTAATTATAATGGCAAAAAGTACGATAACGTCGTAGTTTTTTATCCCATTAGCATGATTTTTGAAATATCGAGATTTTTAACTATCCTTAAATCAAAAAAAAAACTTTGTTATAAATAAAAAAAAAAACTTCATAAAAATCGGACAACTATATCAACTCAAAAAAATGACTAGAAATACGCATTTCAGCCATATTTTTCTCTTTTCCATACAAATTTTTTTCCGACATTGTCACCTTCAAAAAATCATAAAAAATAGAAGAAAAATTATTTTTGAAAAATTCGTTTTGCAGTTACTATTATTTTTGATTAAAGAAACTTTTTGCATCCAAAAATTTTAGTTTTGAAGCCGAGGGAAAAAGTTTTTTTTTTTTTTTTTTTTTTTTTAAATTGCCCTTTTCAATAAATATCGAATGAGTTGAGAAAAGTATGGTATCATTCAAACGGCATTTGAATTACCTTTCCATTGATACCAAAAGTTAAAAGAAGCAATTTCAGGTTTCGAGTATATTTCACTTTTATTTTGACAAAATACTTACGGCCACCACTGTATGTCATATCAACAATTGCGAAAATATAGCAACTTAATGGAAAACAAGAAAGGAAGCTAGCTTCGGCAAGCCCTGCTTATATACCCTTGTAGTCATCAAATATGTCGATAAAAATGCATAAAGGCTAAACATCATCGAAGCTATGACGATTTTTCTATAAATTTTCCAAATTTTCGACTATTGTTTAATTCGTATTTCAAGAAAAACGACGATGTTATAATTTAGTTTCCATAAATTCTACTTTCGATCTTTCCTATGGCAGCTATATAACAACGTTTTCAGATTTTAATGAATTTTTTTTTCTCAATTCAAGTGTTTTCTCAATTCAAGTGTTTTCTCAATTCAAAAATTTTCAATCAACTGTCAATGACAACAGACGTGTTTTTATATCGCTCCGCCGAGTAACTAAAAATACATCGGAAATATCAGATTTCTATTTCGCGAAATTCGCTCAGGGTACGCGTGGGTACTCCTGCTCATGTTGCCTATATCTAATTGCCAATATAAGTGATATAATACAGTTTTTTCACAAATTTTGCCACGCGCGATAAGCTCAAATAAATGAGCGGCGACCAAAATAATGAGCGTAGAAGCTCCGTAAACCAAGGAAACGCTTGTTATGCTTATTTCTCAACCCGCGATACCGAAGTAGAGAAAACGTCTACAAAGAGCAACCCGGCCTACTGACCGTCGAAAGCACGAGAGCCCGCTCTCTATCACCAGCCCTACTCATTCCAACTCCCACATCTTGGAGTTATCAATGCCAGACCCCACCACCACCGGCTTCTATGGGAGACGCACCAACAAGCAGTGCTTCAATTTCTACTACCTCAGCAAAAGTAACGGCAACAACTAAAGCAACGACCAATATTGCGAAAACGGTGTCAACGGCTCCATCGCAAACTGCAACAGCAACAAGTGGTTCCGGCCATACAGACCGGTATGGATCGCTACATCCAGATAAAGCGTAAGCTTAGTCCGCAAACACGGTTGGTAACAAACCAAAGATCAACCGTACAATCCAAGCCAAGGAAAAAACCAGTATTTCAAACAACAGCAACCGATTTTCCCTCTTAGCAGATGGCGAGACCCAAGCTGAGCCGGAGCAAGTGACCCAAAAGAAACCAAAGCCCCCACCTATTTACATTAGGGAAAAAAGCTCAAACGCCCTGGTCAACAAAATTGTTGCGCTGGTCGGGGACGAAAATTTTCATGTTGTTCCGCTTATTAAAGGAAACATTCACGAAACCAAAGTTTAGACGAAATATGAAGAACACTTCCGAGCTGTTTCCAAATACCTGGAGGAAACGAAAAAGAATTTTTACACCTACCAACTAAAAAGTAGCAAAGGGCTACAGGTAGTACTAAAAGGAATCGAACCCGACGTCGCCCCCTTTTAGATACTAGAAGCCCTTAAAGGCAAGGGATTCTCTGCTAAGAATGTTAGAAATATTATTAACAAAAATAAAAAGCCGCAACCACTCTTTAAGGTCGAGCTCGAGCCAGATAGCAAAACCCTAAGGAAAAATGAAGTGCACCCGATCTACAAGCTGCAGTTCTTACTGCACCGGAGGATCACAGTGGAAGAACCACACAAACGGAACGGCCCAGTGCAATGTAGAAATTGCCAGGAGTTTGGGCACACCAGGATATACTGCACACTTCGCTGCTAACAAAGAAGATCCCCATACAAAAAAATGTGGGAACTGCGGAGGAAACCATACGGCAAAGTACAGAGGCTGTCTGGTCTACAAGGAGCTGAAGAGTCGCATGCGACAAGCGACAGCTACGCGTCAACAAAATACACAAAACGTGTATTTAAAATCAAAAACTACGCCAGACGTATTTTTCGCCAAGGCAGCCAGATCGTCGTTCGGTCCGCTCAGTACCACCAACGGCATCTCCTACGCTGATGCTCTACGAACGGGCATGGAAAAACCACTCCAGCCACACTCAGAAAACGCTAAACAGGTACCACCCCAGCCGCAAAGTAATTTGGAAACTATGATGTTTACCATGCAACAAAGTATGATGGAGTTCATGTCATTTATGAAAGCGACCATGCAAACGCTGGTCCAGAACCAGAATATGGTGATGCAGCTGCTTGTATCACAGCAGTCCAAATAATAAATGACCAATCTAAGAATATCCATGTGGAATGCCAACGGCATTTCACGGCATAAACTGGAAATAACTCAATTCCTAAATGCAAATCACATCGACGCCATGTTGCTGGTTGAAACTCACCTCACAAGCAAATATAACTTCCATATACGGGGGTATACCTTCTACCGCACAGATCATCCCGATGGATGTTCAAAACCAACCTGCAAATCGAACAGCTCGTTCTGGAAAAGAGGCGTCTGCGAAGGGCGTGGCAAACCAGCAGATCGCCATGCTCAAAGCAACGTCTAAATGAAGCCACCCGCAAAATAAACCGGGTTCTGAAGCAAGATGCCGAAAACGCACAACTGAGATATATCGAGAAACTCTCTCCAACAAGTGCAAAGCATCCTTTGTGGAGGGCTCACCCAAATCTAAGCTCTCCGGCTGAAACCGTCTCCCCGATAAGAAATTTTTCAGGTGGCTGGGCACGCAGCGACACAGACAGAGCCGAAACATTTGCCTCACATCTTAGGGGCGTCTTCCAACCGAATCCCGCCGCAAGTCCTTTCGTTCTACCGGAAATCCAAACTGAAAGCGAATCCACAATACCATCGTTTCGACCGAATGAGATCACCAAAGTCATCCGGAGGCTTAAACCGACAAAGGCTCCCGGCGATGACCAAATAACTCCAAAAATGATAATTGAACTTCCAAACTGTGCTATTGAGGTCATCTGTAAAATCTTCAATGGGATCATAATTCTTGGCTACTATCCAAAAAAATGGAAAAAGTCAATAATTATAATGATACCAAAGGCCGGAAAAGATCACACGATTCCGTCCTCTTACAGACCAATAAGTCTTTTATCATGCCTGTCGAAACTGTTCGAAAAATGCCTTCTAACACGCATTTTACCATATATGGGAACTCATAACATTATCCCAGCCCACCAATTCGGCTTCAGAGAAAAACATGGAACTATCGAGCAAGTAAACAGAATAACATCAGAGATTCGCACAGCCTTCGAACATAGAGAATACTGCAGCGCGATATTCCTCGACGTATCCCAAGCATTCGACCGCGTCTGGCTCACCGGTCTTATGCATAAAATTAAAACACACTTTCCCGGGTACACTCACAAATTACTCGAGTCGTATCTCTACAACAGAGTCTTCGCAGTGAGGTGCAACACAACAACATCCGAAAACTATAAAATCGAAGCTGGAGTCCCACAAGGAAGCGCACTTGGACCAACTCTATTCGTCCTCTACACAGCGGATATTCCCACGAGCGAGGGACTACTAACATCCACCTTCGCTGACGATACTGCGATCCTCAGCCGCTCCAGATGCCCAGTCCGTGCAACATCCCAATTAGCCAACCACCTCACGGTAGTAGAGAAGTGGCTATCCGACTGGCGTATCAAAATAAACGAACAGAAGTGTAAGCACGTAACGTTTACTCTCAACAGACAAACATGCCCTCCGATCCACTTGAATAGCACAATGATCCCCCAAGTCAACGAAGTAACGTATCTCGGCGTCCACCTCGACAGACGTCTAACATGGCGTAGACACATCGAATGCAAGAAACTACATTTAAAACTAAAAGCCAGCTGCCTCCACTGGATTATAAACGCCCGATCGCCCATGTGTCTGGACTACAAGGTACTGCTCTACAACTCCACTCTTAAACCAATCTGGACGTATGGCTCCCAGCTCTGGGGAAACGCGAGCAAAACTAACATAGACATCATACAGCGCGCTCAAGCAAAGATCCTGAGAACTATCACTGGGGCACCATGGTATATTCGAAACGAAAACATCCACAGGGACCTTGGCATTCTCGCAGTAAAAGATGAAATAGAAAAGCAAAAAGCGTCATACAAGGAAAAACTCTCAGCACACCCAAATCCTCTTGCAAGGGATCTGACTCGGGTTTCGGATAATTTGTCAGGGCCATTTTTTACTGTTCCAGTCTATATGACTGATAGTTAGGTTATAGTATAAGATTTGATACACTTATTGTTAGTCTCGTAAGGAGAAGATTCAATAAATAGAGAAAAGCTTAAAAAAAATAAAAAAAAAAATTCAAGTGTTGGGTCAGTGAGCTTTTTCACTAACCATTACCTTGTCGGTGCCCAAATAAAATAATCCGCACAAATTTCTTTTAAATAATGCACTTATTTATTTCAATGGCACCAAGGCCTTAAATGTATAAAGTTATTGTTCGTAGTAGATTTAGTTAGGCAGGTAGACCGTATTGTCTGTGCCTTTTTACAGCGATAAGGTATGTTGGGCAGGCAGACCGATTTGTCTGTGTCTTTAGCGAAAGTATATAGACGCGAGAGATTTTAGCAAGCGATCAGCGTTCGTGCCTTCTTGTAAGCGAGTACAAAATCGAATTATATAAAGTATGTTGGGCAGGCAGACCGATTTGTCTGGGCCTTAAACGTCGCGAAGAGTATATAGTCGAAGAGTATATAGGCAGGCGATCAGCGACCGTGGCTTCTATGAGCGTGTACAAATTCGAACTACTATTTGAAGCTTGCCGTGGACTAAGGCCAGGAAGCGATAAGCGAAAGAGTGCAAAAAGGGAGTTAAAAATGACAATTAAACAGTGTTGCCGCGCAGGGCAAATAGCAAAACAAAAGCACAAACATCGAGAATTTGAATTACGTTACGATTTGAATTTAGTGATTGGATTTAGGCTGTGGCATGACCAAACATCCTCCCCCCGTTGAAAGACCAGGGCTTTCAACCAGATCCAGCTTCGGCAGCACGCACCACTTGCGGACAGCCCTTGGAGTGATTCCAGTATCACTGCCACACGAGCGACTCCATCGGATCCAGGCACCAATTCCATGACGCTGGCTAACGGCCATTGAAGCGGAGGCAAAGTGGAGACGAACTCGTCGATTTGAAGCGCAGGTTTGGGAGTGCGCCACCTATGTCGTTGCTGCCAACATTGAAGACGCATATAAGCGAGCAGCGCTCGCGGACCAGAATGCATGCTCTTCCGATGCAAGTCCAGTGTAGGATGCTGCGCATTGCGATTCTCGAGACGAAACGCTGGGCTGGCGAGCCAAAGGGCAGGTTCCAGAAAATCTCTCGGGGAAGTTTCTCTTGTCAAGATGTCGGCTGGATTGCAGTCAGCTGGAACGTAGCGCCAATTCATGCCACTGGATAGCTCTTGAAGTATAGATATTTGATTAGTAACATATACTTGAAATCGTTAAGGTTCATAGCTTATCGATGATAAAGCTACAGCAGAAACGAAGAGCTTCATTTTGCGTACGTTCCGCATCAGTTGCCCTAACAGCAAGGCAGTGCAGAACTCCAATTTGAAAAGCATGAGAGTCTTCAATGGCGCCACACGGGACTTTGAATAAAGTAGATGCGCCTGTCGTTCGCCATCAGCATCTGGATCCAAAGCAGGTCGAAGAAACGTCTTTTGCTGGGTACGACCCATGCCAGATAGCAACTTCCGCCATAAGTCCCTGGGGAACGCTCTCATCGTAAACCTGAGCAGTTGTGGATAACACCATCCTTTTGCATGGCTTTGGAAAGACCTGTATGGAAGAAAAAGAAGAACGACAAACATCCGCTGCAGGATCCCAGGCTAGACCGAGCGTCTTGTCGTTGCCATCGTCAATCTTTAGGAATGTTCCTTTTTCCGAGGCAGGAGTTTGATCACAAACGTCGTTGATTTCGAGGACCTCTTGTGTTAATTGCCCTCCTGTGATCAGATCATCAACGTCATCCATGTGAGCAGCAATCAATTTACGATGCACAGCTTGATCCTGTAATCCAGTTGCCTTGATAGGGGATGATCCACCTCCTGTTACGATCCAACCAAGCCTCGAATTCTGTAATAGGGGTAACCCAGCAGCTAATCTGCCCTACAGATAAAAGTTCAAAAAACATGCTTGCCCCAATGAGAATATCTATACGCTGAGATTTATAAAATTCAGGATCGGCCAACTGAATATTAGAAGGAATTTTCCAGCAATCGGGCTTAACGGTCGAACTGGGTTGATTTTCGGTTATCGCTGGAGCAACAAGCGCAGTTAGGCATGTGGAGTAATTGGAGGTATGCGACTTGAACTTGAGACAAACGGACGCTCCTTCACAGTCAAATCGAGCATCTCCAAGACCAGCAACTGTTACTGTAGACTTTGTTTTTGGGAATTCCAACTGGTGAGCAAGTCGGAGGGTCACAACGTGGACTTGTGATCCCGAGTCTAGCAGCGCACGGCATGGGATCCAAGCACCTGATCGACTTTGTATGCTTATGACTGCAGTTGGAAGAAAAACACTATCACAATCAGTATCACGATCCACATTCTGAGCCAGCAAAGAGGTTGCAGGGCTAGAAGCGATTGCGTTTGGCGTACTTAGTTCCGCAACGGGAGCTCGCTGAACATCGGTCGAAGGCGGAGAGCCAGGGTGCAAAAGGCTATGATGCTTAGACCCGCAAATTCGACAGTAGCCTGACCGACAATTGCGCATTTGATGTCCCTTCTTCAAGCAATTGAGACACAGCGCCAATGCCTTTGCCCTTTGAATGCGCTCTTGCATTGGCAGATTGGCGAATTGACCACAGCGATAAATGGAGTGACTGTTGGCACACACAACGCATGCATGTCCCGAAGTGCTGGTGGCAATTAAGATGCTTCTGCTGCGGGTTTTTCCTGGTGAACCATTTGAATACAAAGCTGCAGTGTGCTCTATATTTTCCAATTTTTGACATCGCTTGGACAGAAATGTAGTAAAATGACCAATCGAAGGAATTTCATCAATCGCGGCAGATTCTTCCCAATTGGCTTGAGTTTGGCTATCTAATTTCTGGAGTAAGACATGTACAAGCACGCGGTTCGAAATTTGCTCAACCGAACCCATAGACTGGAGAGCACGTAGATTTGCGTTAATTTTGTCGGACATTTCTCTTAGCTTCGCGGCAGACTGCATGTCCACTTTAGGGAGACTCAAAATTGCATTTATGTGGGACTGGAAAATAAGTCGCTTGTTATTGAAACGGTTGTTCAATAAATCCCAGGCTGCAGTATAATTATTTTCGCATATCTCCAATGAGCGCACTGTATCCAAGGCGGAACCCTTTAGGCAAGACTTGAGATGCTGGAGCTTCTCAATGTTAGAAAGCTCAACGTCACTGTCGATAATGGCCATGAACATTGACTGAAAGTCGGCAAATTCGGTATAGCCACTAGAAAATTCAGGCAGTCTCAATTCGGGCAAATGAGATCTCCTAGCCGCTGACATGGAATGGAAATCCATGGAGGGCTCTGGCCTAAGTGTGGAGCTACGAATTGCCGCACCTTTTCGCTTACCCAACTCAATATTCAACATTACCTTTGTTGATATGGTTAGCTCCTCAAAATCGTCGCGAACCATGCTGCCGATTTCGCAACTGGAGCAGAAAGCGTTGTGTCCGTTGACATGTTGATTTGTTTGGACTTTATAGTTTTGAGAATTTGTCACTTGCACACTGATCAAGTCCCACTGTGCAATGATTAGCGCCAAAATTGTGCGTCTATTTAATATATATATAAATAAATCTCATGTCACGATGTTTGTCCGCGATGGACTCCTTAACTACTTAATCGATGTTAAATTAAATTGGCATACCATGAGCAGTCTGGTCCAACTTGAGAGATAGGATAGCTTAGATCTTTAATTATAGTCGCAATTTTATTTTATTGCTAATTATTTGTCTATAATGGATTATGTTCGCCTGGTACCTAAAAGTGGATTTTCCAATTTGTCCCTTCGAATTCGTTCCGCCAATACCAACATATTCAACCAAACCTCATTTTGAAGTACCAGGCGAACAGAATGCAATAGTAGGTGGTTACTTTTTTTTAATATTTTCAAATTGCCCGCAAAAGTATGCTATAAAAAATAAGCAAGAGCAACACCACGTTTTGTCTACGAAATATTGGCAAATTTGCTGCTATGCTAAACCGACAATAGCCTGATTACCACGTGTTATTGAGGTTAAGTTATAAATTAAATTTATTTTGTAGTAAACGAAATAGCGTGAAATTCTAATATTTCTACTTTTTTAATTTTTGGTGTTAGCATAGCCAACCACGTACGTAGACCGAAATGTAAATCAAATTCAAATTATAGTGACGAATTATTGTCATATAGTGAAATCATTCCTGCTTTTTAGTTATCTGTGCTTCATTATACAAAATTCTGTAGATATAAAAAATACACATACAGGTATTGTCACATAATAATTATAATAGGAAATTAAAATGCCGCCGAAAAAATCTAATCTCAACAACGGGAGCAGCAGAGAGGCACGACGCAAACGTGTTGAAAGAGCTCATCAGTTGCCAGAACAAGTCGATACAAGAAATACAGCTCAAAGAATTAGGACAGCGGAAGGTCGTGCACAAGAATCTCAAGAACAGCGTAGCGAACGCCTGCAACAGAATATTACGAGAACAAGAGCGGCACGAGAACGAAACATAGATACAGTACGAGCACAAGAACGACAAAGGCAACGGATCAGCCGCTCATTAGTACGTACATCATTCGTTCGTCTTGCTTTTGAATATGCACCAGATATTAACTACTCTGCGCATTCAAAAATTGCTATTGGTGGAATGGATAAAGTATGTCAATATTGTCAGGCGTTGAAATTTCGAAATGAAACTACCGGTATGTGCTGTGCAGCAGGAAAAGTCGTGCTGCCACCTCTACTCCCTCCGCCAGAACCTTTATTATCCCTTCTTGCTGGGAATTCAAATGATTCAAAATTGTTTTTGCGTAAAATACGCAAATTTAATTCTTGCTTCCAAATGACATCATTTGGGGCAACTAAAATTTGTGATCTTGCATCCGATGGACGTAATTTTGAAACTACATTTAAAATACAAGGCCAGGTGTACCACAAAATTGGATCATTGATGCCAATGCCTGATGATAATCCGAAATTTCTTCAAATTTATTTTATGGGCAATTGTCAAGAGCGCGCAACGACTCGGTGCCAGTATAATTTCATTGTACAAGCAAAGGAAGAAGCAATTGTGATATTACTGGAAAATTTTTTAGAAGATCAGAATCAACTACTTCAATTAATCAAAAGAGTTTCGCCACGATTGCAAGATGACAACTACCAAATCGTTATAAAAGCCGATAAAGTACCATTAGGTGAACATGCTGGAAGATTCAACGCTCCAACTATTGATGAGGTTGCTGTCATCATGGTTGGTGATCCAATTGACAAAAGATCCATAAAAACTACTCGGAGAGACAACACTATCAGTACGATTTCAGATCTACACCGTTCATATGATGCACTACAATATCCATTGATATTTTGGCAAGGACAGGATGAATATCACCTTAACATCAAACAGTTTGATCCTAATACCGGTAAATTTGACAATTACTTTTTTATTTTCTTAATGTATGTATAAATGTTAATTTCGTATTGCATTTTATTTTTTTAGGTGATTATGGAAATAAAAAAGTAAGCTCAATGAACTATTACGCACACCGAATAATGATTAGACTAAATCAAGACAACTGTATCCTTCGATATCGTCAGCTATTCCAGTGCTTTTCTCATGGACAATTATATGTTGCATGTTCACGTGTTGGAAAACCGTCAAATCTATTTGTGTTAGCAAAAGACAGGTTAACCAAAAATATTGTGCACCAATTAGTACTAAATTAAATTGAAATTGAAAGTATATATAGTTTAAAATAATAAATATTACTGTTAGAGACTTAAGACTATCTGCCTTACCTACAGTTCTTCTTTAATTGTATACTTCAATATAATATTACAATAACTTTAGCTACAGCAACGCGTAGCCGGGTCTGCTAGTATATATATATATATATATATATATATATATATATATAGGCACTGAACCCGCGAAACGAAAACCGTTTTGTCGCCGCTGTAAAAACGTTTAAAGCGGGAAGCTGGGGCACAAAGAGGAAACGAAAATGCACTTACGATGCGCGGGGGCGGGTGTGTGCGAGGGTCTAACGGAGTTACCGCTTGCGCTTATGTGCACAGAGCTAACGAAAGTATGTATATGCGCGATCACCAACTTTAACCGAACGAAAATAATAAAATTATTTGTTTGGTTGTACTTTAGTTTTGATTGTTCGAACTTCTATTGTTTCACTATCACGTCGGGGTCACCAAATTGTTGGGTCAGTGAGCTTTTTCACTAACCATTACCTTGTCGGTGCCCAAATAAAATAATCCGCACAAATTTCTTTTAAATAATGCACTTATTTGTTTCAATGGCACCAAGGCCTTAAATGTATAAAGTTATTGTTCGTAGTAGATTTAGTTAGGCAGGTAGACCGTATTGTCTGTGCCTTTTTACAGCGATAAGGTATGTTGGGCAGGCAGACCGATTTGTCTGTGCCTTTAGCGAAAGTATATAGACGCGAGAGATTTTAGCAAGCGATCAGCGTTCGTGCCTTC
The DNA here is from genome assembly GCF_018152265.1 of Drosophila ficusphila. Lineage (NCBI taxonomy): Eukaryota > Metazoa > Arthropoda > Insecta > Diptera > Drosophilidae > Drosophila > Drosophila ficusphila. Next base: position 231,618 of record NW_025064257.1, read on the forward strand.
TTGTAAGCGAGTACAAAATCGAATTATATAAAGTATGTTGGGCAGGCAGACCGATTTGTCTGGGCCTTAAACGTCGCGAAGAGTATATAGTCGAAGAGTATATAGACAGGCGATCAGCGACCGTGGCTTCTATGAGCGTGTACAAATTCGAACTACTATTTGAAGCTTGCCGTGGACTAAGGCCAGGAAGCGATAAGCGAAAGAGTGCAAAAAGGGAGTTAAAAATGACAATTAAACAGTGTTGCCGCGCAGGGCAAATAGCAAAACAAAAGCACAAACATCGAGAATTTGAATTACGTTACGATTTGAATTTAGTGATTGGATTTAGGCTGTGGCATGACCAAACATCAAGGGTTATTAAAAAAATCCATATTTTGAAAATCATGCTCGTGGGATTAAAAACAACGACGTTATAATTTTGTTTCCATTATTTATATATATATTTTTCGATCTATCCTATGGCAGCTATATGATTATCAGGGCTAACAGAGTTATGTTTTTAAATGAAAAAATATTTATTTCCATATTTTCGCCTTATTTCCTATAAATCCATGTTTTATACAATCACTTCAATAAATCCATATTTTGAGCATTAAAGTGTCTGAAAACCTATAGAAAGATAGTTTTGGCTCAAATATTATGAAATTTCTGTCGTTTGCCTTATACTCGATAATAAATAATGTAAACAAAACATCGTTGCGTCGTTAATCAATCAAAATATGTATCATCGAATATAACAATTATGAATCTGCGAATTCTTCAGGACATATCGCGAATGTTAGCAGGAAATCTCATCGATAGTTCTACAGAAGGTGACGATCTTATCCTGAATTTATCACCTGCTGAACTGAATGCATATGAAAATGATCCTGTTACATCTTGCGATGTTGAGCGTTCATTTTCATCATATAACACATATTGAGTGACAAACGCCGTAGTTTTGTTTTTACTAATCTGACACAACATGTCATATTGTTCTGCAATGATCTTTGAGACAAACGGCGCACTTTTGTTTGTAGCGATTTCTAATTGTTCATTGTCATAAAAAGTTAATATGATCGATATAATCGTTTACGTTTATCAATTTTTATACCTATATTTATCCCTTTTTTCGTCTATACTACCTTTATTTATCCATATTTATCCATTTTATTCCATATTTGTCAACTTTTTCATCCATATTTCGTCCATATTTCTCTGTTTTTTCGTCCATAAATCCATACATATTTTTACGTTTTTAAGAACATAACTCTGTTAGCCCTGATGATTATAGCACTTGGAACTGAAAAGTGCGATTTTAGCTCAAAAAATCGCTGTTCATTTATTTTTTAAAAATAGTAAAAAAAATTAAAAATTAAAAAAAGCCTTCCTGATTACCTGTGTATTTATGTGGAGCTTTTGTGTTAAAAATTTAAAAAGGATCCGTTCAGTAGATTTTGAGTTCTGATGTTCGCCGACTTTCAAAATAACGTTTTCGGGAAAATCGATTCAAAGTATTTTTATACGTTAAAATGCGTCCAAATTCGGTCGTTTAAAACGCTGTAGCTCCGTTAGTTTGACTCTGACTAAAAATTTTTGCACAATATTCTCAACATATTGGTCCTTAGAAAAAAAAATTTAAAAAAACACCGGTAGCACTCCGGGAGTGCCAGCAGAAGTGAAAACTTCAATATTAACGTTGTGTTTAATTATAAGTATAAAAGTACTATCATTTATGAGAGAGGTATAATACAATGTTTATTTATTGCGCTATCGTACACAAATATGGCAATTTATATGTTGTTATGTATAATATTATATCGTTATTTATATATTACATTAAATTTTATCTCTCAGAAAAATCAACATCCATCCATAATTTCGACGACTTTTACACCATCGTTATTATCAGAATCATCATCGCAAATTTTTACAACTGATACAATTGGTTTATGATAACTGAAGTAAGTGTAAGTACAAGGTAGTCTCGTCGGCTTTTTTTCCCCTATTGGGCACTACAATGAGTGCGAGTGAGAGGGTGTTTTCCCGTAAGTGCGAAAGAAACAGAAGAAGATGATGTCGTTTTACCCTTATGCTGTGCACGGGGCTTAAAAAGGACTGTTATATGACCATGAGTATTAATTTTTCCGAAAATTTCGGTTTTTACACAAAGCTGCCCTTCAGGACTCGCTCCCATATTGTTCACATTTCAAAATATTTTTCTGCAATTGATGTTAATGTTACGCCTTGTATGTGCTTGCTGCAATAATTGCAACAAGTATTTTTCATAAGTACACAAGGGTTAACGTTTTGAGAGAAAATCGTCCGCGAACAACCTCTCACTTCGAAATCCCGAGCGCACTGAACAATAGGGGGAAAAACACGAGCGATTTTGCAGCCGACGAGACCATGGTACAATTATACAAGGTAGTCCCGTCGGCTGCAGAATTGTTCGGGTTCACTCCCCTATCGACCCGAACGCTCGGGTTTTCGTAGGAAAACACTCTTTCTCTCGCTCTAATTGTAGTGTCGATAGGGGAGTAACGAGCCGACGGGACTACCTTGTGTAGTTGTACCATGGACGAGACTACCTTGTATCATGGTACAATTATACAAGGTAGTCTCGTCGGCAAAAGCACTCCCTTATTCATTACTCATCACAAGTGCGAGTGAGAGGAGTCTGCGTAGTAAGTGCGAGTGAAACGACAAAAGAGCTTTTAGTTTAACCCTTAGATTGTGCATGGGGCTTAAATTGCTCATTTATAGTAATAGGAGTTGAAGTTTTTTATAAATTAATTTTAAATAGTTTTGAATTTAAAATTAAACGTTGTTTTTATTTTTGGACAGTTATTTCTTTGTTAAGGTTCTTAATTTTAAAATAAATGTCAATCTTAAAGTAAATTTTTGTAATATCTAAATTAATGTTTCTTAGTAGCTATTAATAGTTTCTCTTTTACATTTTTTGTTATACTAAAATTATCTGAAACGACATGTCAAAAAACAAACAAAAAAAGTTTGCAGCCAAGGGCAGAACGACGTCCTTGCTCCAGGGTTAATTTTCTGAAAAAATTCGTCGCACGCGTGCTCATCCTTCAACAAGCACGAACGCACTGACTAAAAAGCCGAACGATTAGGCAGCCGACGAGACTACCTTGTATAATTGTACCATGCCTTGTATAATTGTACCATGACTCAGGCACGGTAGAAAGAGTGGGAGATACTAGTTCCTCTCCCTTTCCCACGATCTTACGCTTTTTCGATCAGCATAACGGGACCCTGACGCGAGTTTAAATGTTTTTACCCTGCTCAGCGCCGCTAAAGAAGGATTCACTTCAAAAAAACTAGAGGAGAATTGAGCCTAATTTACTCTTGTTAAACCAAATTAAAGTGCCAAGATTTGTTAATTCTTCTCGTAATATGGAGTGCGAAATAGACGGGTTCGCAGATATCTCAGAGCTTGCGTATGGGTGCTGCATTTATCTTCGATCATCTCAAGGAGGACAAGCAGAATCACATTTAGTTATCGCAAAATCAAAGGTTGCTCCTCTTCAGACTACGAGGTGTGTTCAAAAAGTATCGCGAATTTTGAATTTTCGCGGGTTACCTCGTATCGAATTTTAATTTTTTTGTGGCGTTATGTTGGTACTCATGTCTCTCCCTTATGCCGACAAGCTCGGCCATTTTGAATGTTCACTTAATAGTTGACAGCTGCTTTACTTGCACGTGTTTTGGATCGTCTTCGATTTTTACCTATTCAAAAAAATGGATCAAAGAACCTGTATAAAATCTTGTCTGAAAAACGAAGTTAAGTGCATGGATGCTTTTCGAATGTTGACTGCGGCATACGGAGAAGCTACCTTGGACCGACGCAACGTTTATCGGTGGTACAAAATGTTCTCAGAAGGCCAAGAAGATGTGAATGACGAAGAGCCTGTCGGACGCCCGAGCACTTCAACAACAGACGAAAAATTAAGTGGAGAATGAAGTGGAGAAAATGGTATTGGCCAATCGTCGAATCACCGTTAAAGAAGTTATTGAGGACCTAAACATATAGATTGGCTCGTGCCATTCGATTTTTATCAAGGATTTGGGCGTGAGACAGGTCGCCACGAAATTCGTACCAAAATTGCTCAATTGCGACCAAAAACAGCATCGCATGAACATTGCTAATGAGATGTTACAGCAATCCGCCGGAAACGCCCGGATTTGTGGAAGAAATGGGCCATTTGGCAGTGGTCTCCGCGCAGCATAAGAAGAAGAAGAAGAAGAAGGAAGGCCCAGAAGATTTGAAAAGCCTTGGCTATGTAAGATTTTTGGGTCTCCAAATTGAAGGTAGTACTAATACTAAGTTTTTTATAGAATGCCTCATAGATTCGAGAAGCCCAGTAAGCATTATTAAAAAATCTTTTGTTCCGGCCAGTGTCAATTTGAATTCTGCACCTGAACTCGAGTATTTTGGTTTAATTAAATATTTATTATTGTCTATGGAAAAATTTTTGTAACCATTGAAGTCTTTAATAAAAACGTACGAATAGAAATGCTGGTTGTTTCCACTGAATCTATGAGCAGTTCCGTTTTACTGGGAAGAGATTTTCTTAAAGTCAGTAACATAGAATTAGTATGCACCAAATATGAATTAAAACCAAAAAATGAATTTATGTTCCTATTTCCGTAGATTTATTGAAAATTTTTCAACGATAGCAAAATCCTGTACGATTTAACGAAGAAAAGTAAAAGGTTTAGTTTTGGAAAGGACGTACGAGAAACCTTTGAAGAGCTTCAACAGAAGTGGATTGACTCTCCAATACTCGCCCTGTATAGCCACAATGATGAGACGGAATTATGTAATGCAAAATGCAAAAGAAAGAAATTCCATCCAGTGTTTTACTTTTCCAAACGAACCACTGAAGTTGAGTCGAGATACCATAGTTTCGAGCTTGAAACACTCGCTATAATCTACGCCCTGAAACGTTTGAGAGTGTATTTACATGGAATACAGTTTAAAATTGTGACAGATTGCAATTCGTTAGCACTTACATTAAACAAAAAAGATATAAACCCAATCAGTGGCGGATCTAGGGTTACTGTCGCCCGGGGCAAAGCGGAAAATTTGCGCCCCCAACCCCTCTGCCTTATGAAGGTGATAGATTATTGTTCTTCAAATTAATAACATTTAAAATATTTGAAGGTTTATTAATTGTAAGGTTTAAAAATTTTTTTTTAAGTGAAAACTTCTTTAGCGGCGCTGAGCAGGGTAATTCAAACTCGCGTCAGGGTCCCGTTATGCTGATCGAAAAAGCGTTAGATCGTGGGAAAGGGAGAGGAACTAGTATCTCCCACTCTTTCTACCGTGCCTGAGTCATGGCACAATTATACAAAGTAGTCTCGTCGGCTGCAAAATCGCTCGGGTTTTTTCCCCCTATGGTTCAGTGCGCTCGGGATTTCGAAGTGAGAGGTTTTTCTCAAAACGTGAACAATTTTTTCTCAAAACGTTAACCCTTGTGTGCTTGTGAAAATACTTGTTGCAATTATTGCAGCAAGCACATACAAGGCGTAAAATGTAATATTGCAGAAAAATATTTCGAAATGTGAACAATATGGGAGCGAGTCCTGAAGGGCAGCTTTGTGTAAAAACCAAAAATTTCGGAAAAATTAATACTCATGGTCATATAACAGTCCTTTTTAAACCCCGTGCACAGCATAAGGGTGAAACGACATCATCTTCTTCTGTTTCTTTCGCACTTACGGGAAAACACCCTCTCACTCGCACTCATTGTAGTGCCCAATAGGGGGAAAAAAAGCCGACGAGACTAGCTGTGCTGCTCTGTTTAAGCGGCACTGTTTTGTATTAATTATGGAAATCGAACAAAGTGATATTTATGAAAAAAGTGATGATGGAATAGTGAAAGAAAATGAGTAAGTAAGTAAGAGTAAACGAAATAAGATAATAATAAATAATCTTAATTTTTCAGAGAAAGAAAAAAAGAACGAAATCGAGAATACCAAAGAGTATTGCGTCAGCGTAAAAAAAATTTGGAGCAAAAAGATTCGAAGGAAATAAAAGAAGCACGAAAAAGAAAAATACACCGTGAGAATCAAAGGGTATATTATCAACGTACAAAAGGCTTAAAGAAAAATGTAGAAGAATTGTTCCTGAAGAATTGGGATGATTTGCAAATGGAATTAAATTTCATATTTTAAATATTATAATACATATATATATATGATTCATATTTTATTATTATTTTATTTTATATTACGAGTTCTTTGTTTTTTCGCAGAAATAAAAAGAAATTGGACAGTAATCAAGACCAAGAGAATGTTGTGCAGTGCAGGGTTTTTCAAAATTTAGAAAATGAACAGCTTGAACAAAATCACTTTCTCACCCAACAACTTCGTATATATGAAGAAAGTCACGAATGCATTACCCCTGAAGTCATTCTACACAGAACTACAGATATTCCAGGTGATGGTAATTGTCTTTTCCACTCACTCATTCGTGTTCTGCAACTTCAAATTTCGACTTCTGATTTAAGAAGACAATTACGTGATTCACCTTATTTAAACTCTTGCCACAATCTACAGGAAGTATATAACATACTCTCAAGTAACAATGAGTATGGAGATTTGGATTGTTTATACTTGTTCGCAAAAATTTTGTGTGCATTATCACTATTTCAACGTAGTTTCAAAAAATGAAGATACTATTTTCTGGCATTTTGTAGCAAATAATACAGATAATTGGATTCATCTTGATCATCGTGAGCTGCACTTTACGCCTTACTTCTCTGTTGATGAAAAGAACAAAGAAGATGAAAGAAATCAAAAGCTGAAAAACAAAGAATATTCTAAGCGATATCGAGATAAAAAAGAACATCAAATTTACAATCAGGCCCATCCGCCAAAGATGTACTGGATGGACAACCAGAAGATGTGCCATATGCTCCACCAGTGATCGGTAGTTCCCAAATTGCGGATGTATTGTCGGGAGATGTACCTTCATGTCTATCATATTCTGCTTTTCAACAGAATTCTTCTGCTCATCGACAATTTGAAAATGATTTTGTCGAAAATTACTTTGGTTATGCTTGTGACATTTGTGACCGACTGTGGTTTAGGCAAGATTTGAAATATTTGCAGAATACCGACGCAACTCCAAAAATTGAATTTATAAGAACATTGCTCACAAACATTGCTATACTGAAAATAAAAATATGTTCGACTTGCTTTATAGCAATTCAATAAGAACGTATCCCACCACTATCAGTTTACAATGGATTTAAATATCCACCACTTCCAGACTGTCTTAAAGACTTTCCTTTGGACTTGATAACCGAAAGACTTATATCTCCAAGGATTCCATTTATGCAAATTCGAAGGCTTCGGCATGTTCAAGTCAATTCTTAAATCTAGCTACGTGTATGGTATAGAGACCAAGAGAAAAATAAAAGTGTGGTTACGATATTTGAAAGATACTCCTCTTTACAAGTCATACGGTGTTTTAGTTGATGATGGTCTTTTGAACGATAAAAGTTATGACGTTGAAGATGAAATCATATTTGATGAAGATGGCGACAATGATATTTTAAAACAAATACCCATCGAGGAAAGTTTATTCGCACATCAGCAAACATTGATGTGGAACGACGATATGTACCTGAGAATCGCTCCAGGCGAAGGTAGATTTTTATTTTGTCTTTATGTTTCTTTAATTTATTGAACAAGAAGATACATAATATGTATTATTTACTTTTGCTTTCATTTTTAGGTAATGTTCCAAAGAGTTTGTTATTTGACGAACATGCTGAAGAATTATCTTTTCCACAAATATACTTGGGGCAGTTCAGAGAATTTAAGAATGCGGTTACACCCTTCATGATGGCTACGAGTGAATTAAGGAGAGCTGATAGACGTGGAGTAACCCCTCAACACTTATTGTACATGGCTATGAAAATAATGAGAATTAGAATTAGGGACTCTCTTCATATTGCATTCAAGCATGTCGGCCAAGATATTGCAATAAGTAAAGAGCAAATACAAATACAATGACGATTATATTCACGGCTGCATTGAAATTAATTTGGCATTCCTTCGATCTATTCCGAATTCAGCATACTATTGGGCAGAAAGGAAAAGAGATCTTTTTGCTATGATTCGTCAATACGGCAAGCCAACTGTTTTCTTTACTATAAGCGCTAATGAAATTGGATGGCTTAAATTACAATTGTTACATCATTTGAAAAATAATGCAAATATATCGGTTGAAGAGGCTGCAAATTTGCATTTTATTGAAAAAAGCACTCTTATTAATGAAGATGCCGTAACATGTGCTATATACTTCAATAAATTAGTTGGAATTATTTTAAAAATATTACAATCAAAAAGGTACAGTCCTTTCAAAAAATACAGGATTTTGCATTACTTTAAAATAATTGAATTTCAACATCGAGGTAGTCCGCACGCGCATATTTTAGCTTGGCTTGATAATGCCCCAGAAGACGCTCTTAACAAAGATTAAAATAAAGCTATCGATCTTATCGATTTTTCGATATCAGTATCTGCTGCCGAGGCTTCTGGTGATATCCGATTACAAACTCACAAGCATACCTTTACTTGCTATAAAGGTATAGCATCGAGACGACAACAAAAATGTAGATTTGAAGCTCCGTTTATGCCGGTTTAAAAAACCATGATTCTGACTCCTATGCCAGATACAGAAAATTGTTTCCAGCAGTACAAGGCTAAATATAGTTCAATCCGAAAAAAAACTTGGAAAAATATGAATACAGTGGTTTTCAATCTTTCTACGATGAGAATAACATTGCTTCAGATGAAGAATATGTCAACATTATTCGAGCAGGAATTAATAGACCGCGAGTTTTTCCTAAACGTAAACCATGTGAAAAGTGGAATAATCCATTTAATCCCTTCATATTCAACGTCGTCAGATCCAACACTGATTTCCAATTTATAACTGAAGAATATTCTTGTGCAGCTTACGTGGTCGAATATGTAAACAAAACTAACAGAGGTGTTAGCAATTTACAAACACAAATAATTGCAATAATGGATGAACATCCTGAGTTTAATTTATTTGACATGACTAAAAATATTAGCATAAATCTTTTGAACCACACTGAGATGTCGAGTCAAGAGGCTGCATGGTATCTATTGAGAGAACCAATGCTAAAGAGTTCAACCGTTATTACTTATATACCAACCATTTGGCCAGTCGAAAGGCATAGAATCAAGAAGACAATGAAAGAATTAAGTGAATTAGAAGATGATTCGATCGACATATGGAAGGAAAATTGGTTCGATTCTTTCAGAATCGCGATATATTCTGTTATACGAAAAAATGAGGCACTTAACAAAGAAAAGAGTTCGAATCGAATCTTGATATTGAAAAAACATTGCAAATCTGCAGGAAGTTATGTCGCGAATCTGTTTCTGATGATGAAGAGAAGATAAACGACGTCGTTGGTAGAATTCGTAATGAAAACCCATTCGCTGAATTATATAACAATCCAAACGCAGATTTGAATGATGATTTACGACTTGCGTTGTTTGATAAGCTCGGATCAATTGCTAGAAAGAAAGATAATATATTACCTTATTCAGAATTTTATGGGCATATGCGCAAAGCAAACGAGGAACAGCGAGAAATTTTGTTTCACACTATGCATCATTTAATATCCAACGACGAGCCAATGCAAAAACCGTTGTTGATATATTTGACTGGGCCGGCTGGTAGTGGTAAAACGTTTGTAATAAAAGCACTCATGGAGATTTATAATCGATGTTCCGACACGGATGGAATTTTCAACGCATACATTGCATGTGCTTCAACTGGAAAAGCAGCTACAGCCATAGGTGGAACAACGGTACATAATGCTTTAAGTATATCACTCTCAACTCAAGGCTGTTGCCTGTCATCATCGAAAAAGCTCATCAGTACAGAGCGCTATTTAAGTTCATTAAGGTTATTATCATCGACGAAGTAAGCATGGTTTCAGCAGAATTATTAGAACAAATTAATGAACGTTTGAAGCAAATCACTGGCTTGTTTACAAAAGCTTTTGGTGGATTGGATGTGATTCTTATCGGAGATTTGCGCCAATTACCCCCTGTAAAAGCCACACCGATCTTCAAGCAAATTAAAAAGAAAATTACTGGTGAATCAATTTGGCGTAAATTTCATCAATTCGAACTCCAGAAGGTAATGCGCCAAGAAAATATATTCTTTTCTGCCATTTTGACAAAAATCGGTGATGGTTCCATTCTAACAGAAGAAGAATTAAATATGATAGAATCCAGATTTGTAACTAAAGAACACGCACAAGCAGAATGTCCGGGAGGAACTAGACTTATGTTTACAAATAATAAGGTTAACGAATACAACAGTACAGTTTTGAACAGTTTTGAAAATAAAATTGTTTCATTGGCATCGGATGCTTTTATTGGTTGTCATAATGCAGAGCAAGGAAATTTTGTAAGACAGAAGTTACATAAGATGAAACCGGACGAGACTGGTGGATTACCTTATGAACTAGTTCTAGTTCCTAACCGACCCTATATGATAACTATAAACATAGATGTAGCTGATGGTTTATCTAATGGCACTGTAGGAAAATTACTACTTATAGAATATGATAAATATGATGAAATCACAAGACTTTGGTTCAAATTTTCAAAATCCGTTGGTCAAAAACGTGTAGAAAAATTTAGAAGCGACATTGCACGCTTGGAAATCGACAAAGACGCTGTTTCAATTTCTTTACAATCATCGTCAATACCACTCAACAAAAATAAAACTATAGTGGCAAAAAGAAAACACTTTCCGCTGATTTCGGCTTTGGCAATGACAATTCACAAATCCCAAGGAGGTACTTTCGATGCTATTGTTTATGAATACAATCGTTCTCATTCAAGAGAATTGGTGTACGTTGCGTTATCAAGAGTAACTAGGTTTGTTTTTAGTCACTGAAGAAAACGCAAGGACGAGCTGGAAATTTCATCATGGCAGAGTAGGAAACGCACAGGTGGAAGAGTCAGACGCAGCAAAAAATCAAAAGAGGTCATCAACTCATCGACAACATTTATCAGTTGAAATAAAACGATTACGTGAAAATCCTTTGCAAACTATCACCAAAACACTTCTAGATTTCATTTCTAAGAATAATAGATTGTCTATTTTTTCATTCAACTTTCAAGGCTTACGTGCGCATGTAGATGATCTAGCAATTGACGCTCTTGTTAAAAATATGAATGTGCTAATTTTATCAGAAACTCATACGGGTAACGATGAAATAATTGAGATTCCGAATTTCAACTATGTTGCGAGTTTAAGAAGAAATTATCGTCCAGCGGGAGGAGTAGCAATATATCAAAATAAGAACTTAATACATTATTGCACAAATTATATGGATGTGCATGTGAAATACAATAGCATGTTTAATGCTACTGTTTCTGATGTTGGTGATATTTGTATAAGTCGTTGCCACTCTGGTGATAATCAGTTCATTATTATGGTTGCTGTTTACATCTCTCTAAATAAGTCTTTGCGTGTTATACGAGACTTCTTGTACGAAAATTTATTTATTTATTCTCATGACGCATCTGCATTACTTCAAAAAAAGATTGGAAAAAGCTTTGATAAATTGCCAATGATTTGAAGTGGAGATTTCAATATAAACTTTGCAGACGATAAAAATCAATCATTAATTGAATTTTTAAATAATGAATTTGATTTAACTATGCCAAATGATCGCAATTTTAGCACAACGAAATACAAAACTACTATTGATGTGGTCTTTATTAGACACTTAAATAGGTTCGAATCAAAACTGTTTGTTTCTTACTTCAGTTATCATAAACCAACCATTGTAACAGTTGTAAAAATTGGCGATGATGATTCTGAATAATAACTGATAAATTGTCATATTTGTGTACGATAGCGCAATAAATAAACATTGTATTCTACCTCTCTCATAAATGATAGTACTTTTATACTTATAATTAAACACACGTTAATATTGAAGTTTTCACTTCTGCCGGCACTCCCGGAGTGCTACCGGTGTTTTTTTTTTTTTGCAGCGTTGCAGGCAGTGGGTCATCCCACTCAAGACTATGCCTCAGAAGTACTTGTAAGAACATTTTCTATCTCATAATAATTCGACTTAAAGTCCAAGGAAGTCGTACAAACTTGCAATAATGGAAATGATTTGCCTCGTGGTAGTAGCTTCGGATTTCGGTAGATCAAAGAGGAAGCAAAATATATCCATTTGCGGGTTCCTTGACATTCCCAAAGCCTTTGTCACTTCTTTGTCTTCCATCTTAAACTGGTATTCTCCTACACATTTGCCCTCGCCACTAAAATTCCACTTGGACAGCTTTAAACCTGCTCGTGAGAGAATCTCTTTGGTCTGAAGCATTTTAATTTGCAAGTCCTCTAAGCTGTCTGCTCCTGTAAGAAGGTTATCTACGTACATAACTTTCAGTAAAGTAATCGACCCAATTAGGAATTCCTTTTCGTATCTTTTGCCAATGAAATTAAGAGTTTGTATAGCCAAAAATGTAGCACTAGCAAGACCGTAAATTACAGTATTTAAACGGAATAGTTGTAAGGGCTGATGAATAGTATCTCTCCAGAAAATGAGCTGGAAATTAGGGTCTTCAGGGTCGACCACGAATTGCCGATACATTTTGGTTACGTCAGCTGTGAACACGAATTTGTGTAATCAGAATGCCAACAGAGTTATAATCAGATTTTGTTGGATCGTTGGTCCAACCATTAGGATGTCGTTTAGAGACAAATTTGATGTTGTTTTTGATGAGGCGTCAAAAACCTCACGCAGTTTAGTAGTCAAGCTTTGAGGTCGCAACACTGCATGGTGCGGAATGATATAACGAGGTTGATCAATTCTAAAATCAGTCGCGAGTTTCATGTAACCAAGATCTATGTATTCTTGCATTAACTCGGAGTAAAACTTCTTTCTTTCAGGTAAGCGTTCTAATCGGCGCTCAAGTTGAAGGAATCGTCGTCTAGCATTCTCCAAAGAACTTCCGAGATTAGTGAGCGATTAAGCGAATGGCAAACGGAATTAAATCCGACCGTAGTCAAGAATAGCAGCGTGCTTAAAGAAGTTTTGAACGCACTCTTCCTCTTCAAGCGTAAACCCCTTTTTGCTGTTCTCCTCAAACGATTCAATTTTCCAACACTGTGCTAGGGCAACGCTAAGATCCTAGGTTTCCACAACAGTACACGAAATTGAATGCACGCTTGCACCTGATTCGAACCCGTCTTCGATTTTTCCTCCAACAATTCAGCCAAGCGATGAGTTGAGTAGACACGGCAAGCCAGGACCTAGAAAAACCTTTGGTCCAGTAAGAAAATCAAAAACTCCTGCGTACTAATCAACATATCGATCATTTGGGGTTTAAAGAACTTTGGTTCAGCCAAATCATTGTCTTCAGCGATCGACCATTTTGATATACAATATCTATGCATTGCTCTGGCTGCTTCTGAGCTATTGATTGGAACAGAAAATTGAAGAGCCCATTCATCAACTGTTAGTCGTGACCGGATGGTTGCTTCTAAAGAGAACTGTATGCGCTCTCGAATGTTGCCAATTCCCGATACCTTAAAATTCTTTTGCTTGAATGGTAATTGACGGGTTTTCGCAAAAGTTTCCGTAATGAAGTTGACTTCAGAACATGAGTCTAATAGAGCTCTAGCAGAGCGATATACGCTTTGTCTTTTATCTTTTGTTAAAATAAGCACTGTTGAGATGAGCGAGCGTCTCGAGTTGCGCGTAATTCCCGCAAACACCTAGTTTGAGGAACTGGCTAAATAGTCCTCTTGCTCGTCAGCTTTCTCAATCAATGTCTTGTGCTCATCTGGGTGATGCAAAGAGGAATGATGCAATGCATGGCATGTCCTACAACGAAATTTTGAGGGACAATCTGCTGCAATACGTCCTTTATGTAAACAATTTAAGCATAGAGTGGCCTGCCTAACCCAGCTATGTCGTCTTTCAAGTGAACGAAGGACATGACCCTAGGCTATAGTCTGTTGAATTGCATTTAAGACAACTCCGTTTGGCAGCTATAAATGCTTTTCGCTTTCGGAACGATTCTCATACAGTTTTCCTTCAACTGGAGGTTTTGTATGACACTCTAAAAATTGACAATGTTGACAAAGCTTGTTCAGCATCAGAATCAACTTTCTGCAAAACGAGATGAATGATGATAGCACTTACCATAGAATATCCTTTTCAGTGCTAAAAGAAATAAGAGAACCAAGAAGTGCTGAGACTGTATCTAAAATTTGGCGAACAGAGTTCGGGTCAGATTTTTTCATGTGAGAAATGCTAAATAAACTGGTGATATGCTCAATAAGAATTAATACTTTCTTATAATTGATTCTTTCTTGTAATTGTTTTGTCTACTTCTGGAATGGTAACATCTACGTCTTCGACCATGTGCTTAAATGCAGAGATGAACCGTTTATAGTCACAATGTAATGGTCGATGTGTATGTGGAGAGGAGCGGTATATGAAGAATGCTCAGGGCATATGCTATCAACTGGACAGTTGGCCCTTCTCTCACACTCTATCCTGGTTTGGGAATATCGGCGGGCGGAATCCTCTTGTGTCTAAGCTCATTCGGCGATGGGGTGGGTTTGTTGCCGTCCCTTACCATATTCACATAACTTTTAGTTTATGATTCCTACGGAAACTACAAACGGAAAACTTAACTCTCAAAAAAATATATATCAAAGGTCAATAACAAGAACTAATATTCAAATAAATGCAAAAAAAGGTGGACTGCTAGATATGAAAATCGACGTGAGGTCTTAGATGGTATTTGACTCTCGTTGTCGCTCTTTACCCAACCCAACCATGATCTTCTATATCAATTATTCTTGTAGAAGATACCCAAAGATTTCTCCGAATTTCTTTAAGTTGCCATGTCAATCCAGGAGAGCATAAAATTTAGCACTTCATAATTTCAGATTTTTCAAAATTTACAACTTACTAAGATCCAATAATTTTCATAAGTAAATTAAACAATAAGGAATAGCTACAAGTCATCTTATCTACTACTGATTGGTTTTTCTAATTCCATTCTATTTTTTTCTTTGTTTTTAAACATTTTCTTAACGTCTTAATTATTTCAGTTGTTCTATAACGTTGTTTCAGGGAAGCATTATAATTGGGGAGAATGTGCAATAATATTATAAGGTTTAAATTATGGTTCTTATTTTTCTAGGTTTAATATGTGAAAGAATAAATGTAGTAAATTTTTTTTTGTTTATATTCGAAAGCGCAAGGCATGGTTAAATACGGTTTTTTTTTTAATAAAAAAAATTAATAGAATAGCTTATTCAGAGATAGCTGTCATCAAAGGGTTTTTTTTCTTCAATATTCATTTGGTATCGGCTCAATTATTTTGAGAAGATAAGTACAAATAAGCGGTAGATAACTTTCGTATAGTACTCACAAACTTTGTGGTTTACTCCAGCGATGAAAGGCCTTCCAACGTGGTGATGTTGATGCTGATCGAGTTTAATGGGCAAAAGAGAGCTTATTATTGCATTAAAATTCTCATGAGCGTACGACAGCTTAACTTTTAAAAATTTAAGACTTTAATTAATTGGTTCACATTTTCGTTAACACATGTAAGTTCGCAACATTCTCAACAATCGTCATCCCTTCTAAAAACTAGATTTTAAGAAACAAAAATAAAATTCTAATTACAACAAATTATTTTTCTACACCCATAACTCGATCGGTGCAATCTCCTTTGTCGGCCTCTGCCGCTGCTCTGCTTCGGCCTCTGCTCTGCTACGGACTCTGCTCTGCTACTTCGCTGCTCTGCTACGGCCTCTGCTCTGCTACTTCGCTGCTCTGCTACGGCCTCTGCTCTACTACTGCGCCGCTCTGCTACTGCGCCTGTCTAGGAGCGGACTCCATAGCCGAGGGGCCTGAATTTGAGGATAATTTTAGGCAGAATTGTATCCACATAGGGGTTTCCGAATATTTTCCAAATTTGTAGTTTTGCTGAGATCCAGGATATAAATTTTTCCTCCGTCCAGCAACAATATTGCTGTGGACGGATACGGGCGGGCTAAGTTTCCGACGTACAGGCAACACTAAATAGAAATGCACTTTCAGACCAACGAAACTAATCAGCTCGACTACATACCTTTAGATAAAGTTTACGGTGCTAACACCAAATAAAATATAGCTGAGATTCTTCTCAGGATTTTCCGTCTAGCGTGATTTGGGAAACGATTTTGCTCCCGAAAATAAATTATGTTTTAGGAAGCAACACCCATCCAAAGCAATGAAGGGTATGGTTTTGGCTGTCGGCATTCAATAATTGATTCGAGCACTTCTGCGAAGACACACGTGGGCGGATTGAAAGGAAAATTTGGATTTATTCTGGTTTATATTACTTTCTTGGCAAGCGGAGTTTTCTTTCAGTCAATCAGAAGAGATGGAATGACGCCGCGTGGTGTTTATATAGTGCAAATTTCCAAAACTTCCATTGGAAGTTTCGAGCAAAGTTGGCTGCGCTTATCAGTGTAGATAATTAAGCCCGTGGTGCTGAATGAAGAGCGAAACCTTAAGATCAGCCGATGCATGGGCTTATGCAAAAGCTTGGTTTTGCTATCGGATTTGTTTTTCTAAATTGTTTTGTTCAAAAAGAAAAAAATCCCTTACGACCAACGGCCGTTACACCACCCGATAATATTTCTTCGTTAGATGAAATATTAGTGGGAATTAGCTTCGCATATCTTTGGCATGAAAAGTTCCTATATCTCTACCTTTCAAATTCTCAAGTTGGTAATAACAATTTCCAAGTTTCCTTTTAATTCGACATTTAATAAATTTCGGTCCCAGTTTGGCGTTAAAGTTATCAGAAAACTTGCTTTGAGCGAAACTGCGACAATAAACTTCCTGTCCTTCTCGGAAGGAAACAGGCTTGACTCGCAAATTATATTGGACAACATTACGGTCATAAGCTCGACGTATATTGGCTTGAATGTCTTTACGTAACTAAACCAGCTTGTCTGCCCGAGAAAGCGGTACAATTGGCTCTTCCAGTAGGGACAATTTCTTTAACAACTTGTAATCGGACCCATGGGTGATCATATCTAGGCCGAATAGTGCGCGATAAGGGGAACAACCTAAAGATTGATGAAGCGTCGATCTGAGTGAACAAGATATACTAGTGAGATGCAAGTCCCCTTCTCGCTGATCATGTTTTAAATAAGACCGAATAGCAGCTAACAAGGATCTGTTTACACGTTCTGCTGCATTACTCTGGGGAGAGTATAGAGCCGTATACACGTGATTAATACCTAATTCTGTTAAGAACGCATTAAAATCTGAAGATTTAAATTGGCTTCCATTGTCACTAACGATAGTATCCGGGACTCCATAACAGTGGAAAATTTGGGTTATAAGAAATTCTTGTATGGCTATCGACGTGAATTTTCTTAATGGCTGCAACCAGTGATATTTACTAAAGTGGTCCAGCACGATAAGCAATCCTACATGGCCTTTCTTATTTCGTGGATACGGTCCAAGGAGATCAATGTAAAGTCTTTGAAATGGCCAAACGGTCGGTATATGAGAACCCATAGGTGGACGTAGCGTCTGGTTTGTCGCTTTATTGGCCTTACAGGAATCGCAAGAACGGATATAATCTCTAACATCCTTGGATAAACCTGGCCAAAATAACTGACGTCTCAGCTTTTCTATCGTCTTCTGCATTCCCGCATGGGCGGATGTCAAACTATCATGGGCCTGCTTAAGAGTATCAGCTCGTAAACTTTCGGGAACCCATAGTTTCCAAGATAGTTTATCTTGCTCTGCATTGCCTTCAGCGTGTTCGGTTCTAAAAAATAAATATTTATCTATTATCTTTATATCAGAAAATTTAGATTGATGGTCACTATAGTTCTTTTTCAAGGCTACGTAAGAATCTTCTAGAAATGCGTCCGATTGGAGATCAATCACTGGACTCATATCTATTCCTGCCACTTCTGCTTCGAAAAGTCGGGATAAGGCATCCGGAACAACGTGATCTTTCCCTTTTCTGTGCAAGAATGTAAATTTGAATTGTTGCAGTCGAAAAATCCATCTGGAAAGTCGACCTGATACATTTTGCTGACGCATTAACCAAAGTAAACTAGAATGGTCTGCAACGACTTCAAATTCTTGGAGTTCTAGATAGCATCTGAACTTTTCTATTGCTAGCACGACTGCTAAGCACTCACGCTCAGTAACACTATAGTTACGTTGGACTCGACTTAATTTTTTTTGACATAAACGCGATGGGATTTTCTGTTTTATCTTCTGACAATTGCACTAAACCCGCGCCAATACCGAAATCGCTGGCGTCGCAGTGAAGATAAAACTTTTTCTCGAAATCTGGATTTATTAGAACGGGAGCCGAGGTTAAAACTTGTTTTAATTTATGCATCGATATTTGTGCTTCCGGGGTCCATTTAATTTGTTCTTCTTGGATAACAAATAAGTAAGATCTGAAAAATTATTGATAAATCAGCGGTACCAACCACAGACTCCTAAAAAGCCTCGTACTTGTTGAAGATTCTTTGGCAATGGTCAATTCACAATGCAAGATACTTTTGCAGGATCAGTACAGATGCCGCCGCTACCGATGACATATCCTAGGTAATTGATGCTTTTTACACAAAACTGACTTTTAGCCAAATTAAGAGTGAGTTTAGCTATTCGAAATTGCTCTGCAAGTCTGACTAAGATTGCAGTATGAGATTCAAAGTCTTCTGAAATGACGCAGAGATCATCCAAATACCCAAAGACACAATAACGCAGATCTGGTGAATGATCTGGTCTATTAATCTACATATGGTAAAGGGTGCATTGCAAAATCCAAACGGCATGACTTTAAATTGGTATAACGGTCTTCCTGGTACTGTAAATGCCGTTAAGGGTTTAGATTCCGTACTAAGTGGAATTTGCCAGTAGGCATCCTTCAGATCAAGTTTCGAAATAAGGTTGGCTTTCGGTAATCGAGAAAATATGCCATCGATGCTCGGCAAAGGATAGGCATCTTTTTTGGTTACATTATTTCAGTCGAATTTTGTTGGGCTTAACTACTAACCTCATTGGAGAGCTTCATGGGCTAGAAAAGGGCTCAATTACTTTTAGTTTAAGCATGCGATCGATTTCTTCATAAAGCAGTTTTTCTACTGCTGGACTGACTGGGTAAAATCGTTGTTTCACTGGTTTTATGTTTTCAACTTCAATGTGGTGTTCAATTAAAGTGGTACGACCTAAGTTGATGCTTTAGGAAAAGGGTCCTGGATTACGCGTAATTGTTGAAATTGGTTGGGTATGCATTATCCACACCGTTATCTCCTCTACTATGAATCTCTTAAAATCCGATAATATTAGGGGCGAGTTCAAAGGCTTTCCAAAAATCATGACCTAATATTAATTTCTGTTTAATGCTAGGAGTTATATACAGTTTTATAAATCGTTTGTCGTTTTTGTATTGTACTTCTACAACGAGCAAACCTATAATAGCTTGGTTTTCCCCGCCAGCCGTTTTAGCGCTGTATCTAATGGGTTAATATTGGGAAAAGTTCGAAAAATCTTGCTGTGCAAGGTCACTCCCAATGCAGCTTATGTTAGCACCGGTGTCTAACAAACCAAGTTCTGTGTAATTCAAAAATGACATTCTGCGTAACTTTGCAAATCTTTGGAGTTATTAAAAATATTGGGTTGGCAAGAAAGTCATGTCGTCGTTTTTTTAGTAATCGTTTTTAATCTAAGTTATTTACGACTAATCGAGCACCAGGGTCACACTTTTTAGTATCGTTTTAAAGCTTATTGTCTTAGGTACTATCGACGAAAATTTGGTAATTATTCGATAACATTTGTGGAAGCTATAGCCAATTAAACATGGAGGACCAAAGTGAGCATTTTCGGCATATTTTGCTTTTTTACTTCCAAAAAGGAAAAAAAGCGGTCGCCAATGTCAGCGCTGGTTTGCCAAATTCAGGCTTGGAGATTTTGGAGTTAAAGACGCCCCACGTTCTGGTCGACCATCGGCCGTTTTTGACGAACAAATTCAGGCTTTGCTGGATGAAAGCCGGCGTTATTCAACGCGGGAGATGTCAGAGAAGCTCAGTGTGTCGCATACAACAGTTGAAAACCATTTGAAGAAACTTGGCTACGTAAGCAAGCTCGATGTTTGGGTTCCGCATAACTTAAAGGAAATTCACCTAACTAAGCGTATCAACACCTGCTATTCTCTGCTGCAACGGATAAAAAACGATCCTTTTTTGAAGCGGATCATTACTGGCGACGAAAAGTCGGTTGTTTACAATAATGTCCAACGAAAAAGATCATGGAGCAAGAAAGATGAGCCAGCCCAAGCCACATCAAAGGCCGATATCCATCAGAGGAAAGTTATGCTGTCTGTTTGGTGGAATTGGAAGGGTGTAGTGCACTTTGAGCTGCTGGGACGGAATGAAACCATCAATTCAGATGTGTACTGTCGCAAGCTATCCAATTTGGCGGAAAAAATTAAAGAAAAGGAGCCGGCACTAGCTAATCGCAAGGGTATAGTCTTTCACCATGCAACGCTAGGCCCCACACATCTTTGGTCACTCGGCAAAAATTAACGGAGCTGAATTGGGAAGTGCTACCACATCCACCTTATAGTCCGGACTTAGCACCTTCAGATTACCATTTGTTTCGCTCTCTTCAAAACTCTTTGAATGGTAAAAACTTTGATTCAGATGAGGCTGTCGAAAACCACTTGTCTCGATTCTTTGCTGGAAAAGACCAAAAGTTCTTCGAGCGCGGAATTATGCAGCTGCTCGAAAGATGGTCATTAGTGGTCGAACAAAACGGCCAATACATAATTGATTAATTATAAGTCCTGATATAAATAAATCATCTTTGAAAATATTGAAAAAAACGACATGACTTTCTTGCCAACCCAATAGTAGCAATCTGTAGTTTCTTGTTTCTCTTAACTTCCGCATAATACAACCGTAACCTACGGATACGTCTACTTCTTTTAGTTTCATTATCATTGAAGATACGATTCCGAATCTATCTTGGTAAGGAAGTAAATATAAGGGAACAGAATCCGCAACTAAATGGACTTGCTCGGGAGGATTGGTGACTCTGGAATCCACCGAGTCTAGTGCTGTCTGAGATGCAATAGAACGTACTGGAATTATTGCTTTCTTATTCGAATCGGGTTCATGCTCAATTACGTTGGCAGGGGACTCCGAGGGTTTTGGGAGACCCCCGCTCTGCGGTTTTCCGGTGGTTTTTTAACGCATGTGGGACACTGGGGCTTATAAACATTTACCTTTCCACAACCGTAACAAAAGATACGCGAAGGTGATTGACAGTTCTGCCAAATATGGCCAATCTCTTCACAGTTCCAGCATTTATTTTTAGAGCTATACATAGCATCTACTTTCGCTTCTGCTTGGGAATCTTCTAACAAGTTCAAGCTTTCTTCTTCAACAGCACAGATCTGTCGACGATTAACTACTGACTTCTGCCTGGGCAAGGATTCGTAACGAGAGTTTATCTCATAAGATAAGTTCTCCTTCATCTGAACTAAGTGACGTAATTGCCCTACCGAATGGACTGGCTGATAAAGTAATCTGTCTCGGGTTTCCGGAAGCAGATTATTCTTTAATATTTCTACCAGCTCTTCTTCATCAAATCGAATAGATGCATTGTCTATAAGGGTCGCTACTGATTCATAAAATACTGAAAAGCTTTCTCCGGTTTACTGTTTGCGGGCTCTTATCAACTCCATACTCATGAACGAGGATCGATGAACTTTATAATGTTGACGGAAAGCGGCACTCAATCTCCAATACCATGACTTAGCTTTTCCAGTAAAAAACACATGGATGTGATTACACATGTTGTAAAAATCATTGTCTAACGTCTTCTTGGCCAGTAAAGTAATTCTATAAATGAATTCCTTAACTCCTAAACCATCAGCGGATCTATCAAAATGTATACCCCATTTCTGCATGGTATCGATTGTATATCGAGAATGGCTTTGAGAATTACTGGATGTGGGTGAGTTTCCCACTTGGCATGCATTTAGAGGAGCGCTTGGTTGTGATTGTGGTGTGTTCACCGACATTTCTTGAACGGTATTATAGTTTACAGGCTGACTATGTCTATTTGTTATAGGACGATTTGACCTTACGGTTCTGGGTCTACCTCGCGAAGACCTGGTGGCAACACCATCTCCCGGATTGGTACTTTGACTACCATCTAAGGCTGAAGGACTAACTTCGCCATTTGGACGGTTTTGATTTTCGTGTATATTGGGATTTTTGACAAATGTCAATGCTCTGGGACGAGTCCTAACGCCTTGCCTAGCTGGTGCAGCTGGAGGCGCAACTTTCTGAGATCTTGGTGGCGAACAATTGCCTACCACCAGCCTAAGCTCATCTCTATTTATGTTAACCCTACAAGTAAAACATAGGTATAGTATTTTCCGTCAACCATGCTTCTATGTAATTTTTATGAAAAACATGTCCACAGGAAAGTAAATAACACGGATGCGTGTTATCAATTATAGTAGCACATAAAGGGCAATTATTGTCCTCAATTGCCGATGAGGCATGTGGAGGGGTATGATCACCTGGCATTAAATTACTTTATTTTCCTGAATTTGACTTAAATTGGCAACTAAAAAAATTCGGTGGTATCAAAATCTAGCAGTATCCACTTAATTTAAAACAAATCTTCCGGGCTATTGAGACTAATTGTTGATGAACTTAACTACCCGGATGTCATTCTCACTATCAGTTTCTGTTCGGCAAGTAAAGTATGGTGACATATTTACGAGTTCCAGACTCCAGTTACCGTAGCGAAAAAAACAATCTCCAATCATCGATAGAAATTCATCTTAACGGTTGCGTTTGGGAATCAGTCTTTGTTTCGCTTTGTAATAAGGGGAAAGTATCACCTGAAAAGGTAATCGAGTACTGGCATCTCATCTCAGCCGAATGCGCAATATTCTCAAGACTATCTAAGCTAGGAATCTTATCCGTGCATTAAAAACTAACTGAACTTATGTCCCACGAAAGCAAACGAGCAATTGTTATGAGTGCTGAATTTCCATATATGGTCTAGGCCATTGGTGTTCTAGTTTCTGTTACTTTCATCTTTTACTGAATCTCGTCTGTTATCCTAGTCTGAATAATCAGATTCGAAAAACTAGTAGCAGAAATTTCCCTCTTGCACGCTATCAGGCGGTAAAAAGACCTTGCTAGTCTAACTTACTTCACCCGTAGTGATACACGGTCTTTTAAGAAAAGAAAATAACTCACAAAATTCGGGATAAGTGGGGTGACATTATCTTGTCATGACTTCTGCGACTGCCTGCGCAGCCTTTGCAGCCCCACGTTGGGCGCCAAAAAGAATATGTAATGGTCGATGTGTATGTGGAGGGGAGCGGTATATGAAGAATGCTCAGGGCATATGCTATCAACTGGACAGTTGGCCCTTCTCTCACACACTATCCTGGTTTGGGAATATCGGCGGGCGGAATCCTCTTGTGTCTAAGCTCATTCGGCGATGGGGTGGGTTTGTTGCCGTCCCTTACCATATTCACATAACTTTTAGTTTAGGATTCCTACGGAAACTACAAACGGAAAACTTAACTCTCAAAAAAATATATATCAAAGGTCAATAACAAGAACTAATATTCAAATAAATGCAAAAAAGGTGGACTGCTAGATATGAAAATCGACGTGAGGTCTTAGATGGTATTTGACTCTCGTTGTCGCTCTTTACCCAACCCAACCATGATCTTCTATATCAATTATTCTTGTAGAAGATACCCAAAGATTTCTCCGAATTTCTTTAAGTTGCCATGTCAATCCAGGAAAGCATAAAATTTAGCACTTCATAATTTCAGATTTTTCAAAATTTACAACTTACTAAGATCCAATAATTTTCATAAGTAAATTAAACAATAAGGAATAGCTACAAGTCATCTTATCTACTACTGATTGGTTTTTCTAATTCCATTCTATTTTTTTCCTTTGTTTTTAAACATTTTCTTAACGTCTTAATTATTTCAGTTGTTCTATAACGTTGTTTCAGGGAAGCATTATAATTGGGGAGAATGTGCAATAATATTATAAGGTTTAAATTATGGTTCTTATTTTTCTAGGTTTAATATGTGAAAGAATAAATGTAGTAAATTTTTTTTTGTTTATATTCGAAAGCGCAAGGCATGGTTAAATACGGTTTTTTTTTTAATAAAAAAAATTAATAGAATAGCTTATTCAGAGATAGCTGTCATCAAAGGGTTTTTTTTCTTCAATATTCATTTGGTATCGGCTCAATAATTTTGAGAAGATAAGTACAAATAAGCGGTAGATAACTTTCGTATAGTACTCACAAACTTTGTGGTTTACTCCAGCGATGAAAGGCCTTCCAACGTGGTGATGTTGATGCTGATCAAGTTTAATGGGCAAAAAGAGAGCTTATTATTGCATTAAAATTCTCATGAGCGTACGACAGCTTAACTTTTAAAAATTTAAGACTTTAATTAATTGGTTCACATTTTCGTTAACACATGTAAGTTCGCAACATTCTCAACAATCGTCATCCCTTCTAAAAACTAGATTTTAAGAAACAAAAATAAAATTCTAATTACAACAAATTATTTTTCTACACCCATAACTCGATCGGTGCAATCTCCTTTGTCGGCCTCTGCCGCTGCTCTGCTTCGGCCTCTGCTCTGCTACGGACTCTGCTCTGCTACTTCGCTGCTCTGCTACGGCCTCTGCTCTGCTACTTCGCTGCTCTGCTACGGCCTCTGCTCTACTACTGCGCCGCTCTGCTACTGCGCCTGTCTAGGAGCGGACTCCATAGCCGAGGGGCCTGAATTTGAGGATAATTTTAGGCAGAATTGTATCCACATAGGGGTTTCCGAATATTTTCCAAATTTGTAGTTTTGCTGAGATCCAGGATATAAATTTTTCCTCCGTCCAGCAACAATATTGCTGTGGACGGATACGGGCGGGCTAAGTTTCCGACGTACAGGCAACACTAAATAGAAATGCACTTTCAGACCAACGAAACTAATCAGCTCGACTACATACCTTTAGATAAAGTTTACGGTGCTAACACCAAATAAAATATAGCTGAGATTCTTCTCAGGATTTTCCGTCTAGCGTGATTTGGGAAACGATTTTGCTCCCGAAAATAAATTATGTTTTAGGAAGCAACACCCATCCAAAGCAATGAAGGGTATGGTTTTGGCTGTCGGCATTCAATAATTGATTCGAGCACTTCTGCGAAGACACACGTGGGCGGATTGAAAGGAAAATTTGGATTTATTCTGGTTTATATTACTTTCTTGGCAAGCGGAGTTTTCTTTCAGTCAATCAGAAGAGATGGAATGACGCCGCGTGGTGTTTATATAGTGCAAATTTCCAAAACTTCCATTGGAAGTTTCGAGCAAAGTTGGCTGCGCTTATCAGTGTAGATAATTAAGCCCGTGGTGCTGAATGAAGAGCGAAACCTTAAGATCAGCCGATGCATGGGCTTATGCAAAAGCTTGGTTTTGCTATCGGATTTGTTTTTCTAAATTGTTTTGTTCAAAAGAAAAGAAAAGAAAAAACCCTAACGACCAACGGCCGTTACAACTCTACTCCCCATCGAACGATGGTAACTTAAGAGCAGGCAGCCGGTTGTGATTGGTGCTACCTGAGAATGATGCATTTGTGAAGCTTAGTTCTTCAGAACACTGCGGACTGTTTAAAGTCATTCTTTTCATAAGGACCGACTTTGTAATAATATATTCTTCTTCATTTTCAAGTCTAGAATTATCGATTGGGTCCAACTCTTCGCTTTGCAGCTGAATTAGAGCTAATTGCCTATAGTTGGATTCTAGCATTTGCAACCTACACTCCGCCGTGCTGGCGTCAGTGACAGTAGCAGTCAAAGCTCGTTCTTTGCAGCTATTGAAGCTTTGTTCAATCATTGTGCGCTTGCGCCTGAGAACCGCCTGCTGCTCTTCAGTTGTCGGATTCATCATCTATATTTTCATAAATGATTCCGCGGGTGCGCGGAATACAAGAAGGAGAAAACACGTGGGATCCCGAACGCAGGTTAGATAAATACAGGTTAGATAAAGTCTTGAAAGCAAGTGGAAATTTTACCAGTTGTCATTAATTTTCCTTGCCGGTCCATTACTGAGTAAGTGTAGTCTTGGTAGTGCGAAACTTCTCTCCCTTGCGATTTACCCCATGGTCACAGTGAAAACTCGTTTTGGGACGGACGATCCTCCCTAGGTGAGTCGGAAAAGGGAAGGCGGATCCTATCTGTAGGGCAATCGTTTCGGGAAGGCCGATCCTCCTTAGGCAGATCGGAAAAGGGGCGGCGAATCCCCCGTTGTGAACAAATCGTTTTGGGACGGACGATCCTCCCTGTAGTAAACTCGTTTGGGAAGGCCAATCCTCCCTTGGCAGATCGGGAAAGGAACGGAAGATCCTCCCTATCGCGTGTTGAGTGATTTCCTGAGTCCTTCCTGAGTCCAGCCGCTGGAATTTTCCGTCTCCGTCAGACGAGAAGCTCTTTTCAGCGCAAAGTCTTCCGATCGGCTGCGGCCTCGCCCGAAGGTCCAGTCTGCGGAATTTTCCGTCTCTGTCGGACGAGAGACTCTTATCGGCACAAAGTCTCCCTATCGGCTGCGGCCTCGCCCGAAGGTCAAGCCGGTGGAATTTTCCGCAACATCAGGTGAGTGTTACACTTTAGTCTCGAACCATTCCGTCTGCTGCGGCCTCGCCCGAAGGTCCAGTCTGTGGAATTTTCCGCCTCCGACCAGACGAGCGACTCTGATTCCAGCGTAAGATTTTCCCATCGGCTGCGGCCTCGCCCGAAGGTCCAGCCTGTGGAATTTTTGGGTCTGAAGAACCCCTCCAAGGCAGCCCACAAAACTCTATTCGCCCAACGAACAGGCCTTCTAGCTCAGTGATTTACAAATTTTCTTGTAAAGGACCACGGAATACGACTGAGATTCATATCCCGGCTGGAAAACATCCTTGCAAGTGGCGCCCGAGCAGGGACACTGGAGCTAGCTAGAGTGACAATAAAGTGGCGTAAAGACCCACTAAAGAATACAAACGGTCTTGCGAGGTGGACCGAAGAATCCAACCAGCGCCCCGTACGAAGTGGTACAAAGAAACAGCCAACGACTAACTGCGTGAGCCATGGTCGACCCGAAGGAGTCGGATGGCGAATACGAAGATGCGGATTTGACGAAGAATCCCGGAGTGGGTGTACGATGGATCAACGCCCGGCGTAAAGACGAGCTCGCGGCGCTAGCGCTGAGATTCGGATTCACTACGGACGGCACAGTGGCAGATACACAGAAAGCGTTCGCCACGCTGGTGAGCAGGGGATCGTTTCCTGAGATAGTGTGGAAACGGCTCATGGAATTACAAGAATTCTACAGCTCTCGCGCTCCGAGTCCCAACAGACATGGGAAAAGTGTAGGCCTAACACAAGGAGTCGAAACTTGCCGCCGGCACGTCAACGCCTGGAAGCCGTACCACCCGACGCGGGGTTCATCATAGCTCGACGCTCAATACCCTGCTGTTGCCACCCGGACCCAGTAGCGAGATGGGTGCACCCACACAGGAGGCATCATTAAGGGTCCCCCTTCCTCGACATTTGCTTCCAGAACGGATGCGCAAGTGGAACTTAAGGTTCGACGGAGAGTCCTATCCGGTGATGCTGATCGCGGAACTAGAGGAGAAAATGGCAACGTATGGGGTCGACCCGGAAGAAGTCCCGGGCCATGTCCGAGATTCTCGAAGGAAGGGCAGCCCGTTTGCTCCGAACGAGCCACTTACAGAAAGCCTCGTGGTCAGCGTTCCGGCGAGAATTCTCGGAATCCTTTTTACCGCCGCGGTATTTTGAGCGGCTAGAGGATGAGATCAGGACCCACATGCAAAGAGCGGGCGAAGGATTCAAGCATTATTTGGTCGAATTAAGGATGAAAATGCAGCAGGCTGGGTATAGCGAGGAAGAAGAGGTTTATCGGGCTTATGATAATATGGCGCCAGAATATCGGCTATATATAAGACGCCACGAATTCAAGACCTTGGCACAGTTGACACAGATGGCGACCGAATATGAGAACGTGAGACAGTTGGAGTCGAGTCGCGCCGGATATAAAAAAGTCCCAGTCAAAAAAATAAAAGCACAAGTTCGGAAATTTTTTTTTAGAAACAATTAAATACAAAAGGAACAAATTCTTTGTTCTTTGTGTTAAAATCTTATGAGTGTTAGTGACATAGAAAGTTGTTAGACAGATTTCAAAAGCTAAACACCGCGGAAAGTTCACAACAAAATAGTTCAAACATTGCATTGACCAGTGAACAATTAAAATCCATTATAGAAGGCGCAGTTGCGAGCGCACTCGCCGCGCAGGAAAAAAGCTTTGAACAAAAATTACAAGAAGTTCAGAAGCGATTAGGTGGTGTAAATATCGGCACACCAGAAGTAGAAACGTATAGGGATGCCGAAATTATAATAGGTATCGCATGCTGCGAAACGTTAGATATTATGAAGTCCCTGACGGACTTTGAGGGAAAGAATGAGACATACGTTTCTTGGAGGAAAGCGGCGCATACCGCCTATAAAGTATTTGAAAAATATGATGGTAGTTCCAAACACTATCAAGCTTTAGGCATTCTCCGAAATAAAATAAAAGGTTCGGCCGATATGGTTTTTTCGTCGTTCGACACGCCTTTAAATTTTAAAGCTATTATTAACAGGCTTGACTTTACATACGCGGACAAACGAACGATATTTTTAATAGAACAGGAGATGTCAACACTCCGTCAAGGAAACATGACACTTCTTCAGTACTATGACGAAGTGGAGAAAAAACTGACTCTGCTTATAAACAAGGCAATAATGACCTACGACAACACCGTAGCTGCCTCACTGAACGAAAAATACAGAGCAGATGCGCTACGAGTATTTATTTCGGGCACAAGAAAATCGCTTAGCGACGTTCTTTTTTCGGCAAGACCGACCGATCTACCTTCTGCTTTAGCATTAGCCCAAGAAGTAGACGCTAATCATGAGCGATACATCTTCGCAAGTAGTTTCGCACGTAGCACGGAGGAAAAACAGCAAAGGGCTGAACAAAGAAGTGCATCGACAGACGCTAAGTTTAACCCAAATGGTAAAAATCCCCATTTTAATAAAATACCTCTAAGACAGCCATCCAGACAGGAACCAACCCAACCAATGGACGTCGATCCTTCATTATCCCGTTTTGGACAACCAACCCAATACCAACAAAGTGGACCGTTTTCAAGACAAATTCAAAGCACTTACCAAAATATTCAACCCAAAGGTAGCAATAATCAGGAACAGACGATTAAAAGGCCAACTAGTAGTAGCGCTAGATATACAGGACCAAAACACCAGAGGATAAATCATCTGGCTGTAGAAAACGACCCACCAAATGAAACCAATGATAAATACCCGGCAGTAGCCGAAGAGGAATGTGAGAACATCGACGATGATCTAGTAGAATATGATGAAATAAATTTTTTAGGCATAACTCCCTGCTCCCATTCATAGAACGGGATATCGCAGGGAGAAAAATAAAACTTTTAATTGACACAGGGGCTTCCAAAAATTACATCAAACCTATTAAAGTATTAAAAAACGTTGTTTCCGTAAATAAACTATTTTCTATAAAATCAATCCATGGTCATAACACTATAAATAAAAAATGTATAATGCACATTTTTAATACAAATACAACATTTTTCTTGCTACCAAACTTAACAACATTTGATGGAATTATTGGACTGGACCTACTAAAAAAGACTGACGTCGTACTTGACCTAAATGGAAAAAAGTTAATAACTAACAGCAGTTCGGAGGAAATTAAATTTTTGAAGTGTGAAAATGTAAATTTCACAAAAGTTGAGGATATAGTGGTACCGCAGGAAATATTGGAAAAATTCCAGGAAATGTTAGGAAACCGTACGGGTGTATTTGCAGAGCCAAACGAAGCGCTGCCGTACAATACTAACATTGTTGGTACTATCCGAGAATGAAGATCCGATATATTCAAAACTGTATCCATACCCGATGGGCGTGTCCGACTTTGTAAACACAGAAACACAAGCGATGTTACGAGACGGCATAATCCGACCATCTCGGTCTCCATATAACAACCCCGTTTGGGTTGTAGATAAAAAAGGGACCGATGAACAGGGAAACACAAAAAAACGCCTAGTAATAGACTTCAGAAAGCTTAATTTGAAGACAATAGATGACAAATATCCTATATCGAACGTAGTTTTTATCTTGGCAAATTTAGGAAAGGCAAAATACTTTACCACATTAGATTTAAAGTCTGGTTTTCACCAGATACTACTCGCCGAGAGCGACAGAGAAAAAACGGCCTTCTCAGTAGGAAATGGGAAATATGAGTTCTGTAGACTACCCTTTGGATTGAAAAATGCACCCAGCATTTTTCAGAGAGCCATCGACGATGTGCTCAGGGAACAAATAGGGAAATCTTGCTATGTCTACGTCGACGACGTAATTATTTTTTCGGAAAATATGCACGAGCATGTGAAACACATAGCATGGGTCTTAGACAAATTATATGAGGCCAACATGAGAGTTTCGCGCGAGAAATCTAATTTTTTTTTAAAGAAAATGTAGAGTATTTAGCTTTCGTGGTTTCAAGTGGAGGCATAAGAACATGCCCTAACAAAGTAGATGCAATCCGTAACTACGAACAACCGACCACACTATTTAATGTCAGATCATTTCTCGGACTAGCTAGTTACTATAGGTGTTTTATTAAAGACTTTGCATCTATTGCAAAACCTATAAGTGACATCCTAAAAGGAGATAATGGTAAAGTAAGTGCAGGACAATCAAAGAAAATACCTGTTAACTTCAACGAAAATCAACGCCAGGCATTTGAAAAACTTAAGAGTGTTCTCGCGTCGGAAAACGTAATGCTATTATATCCAAACTACAAAAAGCGTTCGACTTGACGACAGATGCTTCGTCTTTTGGTTTGGGAGCAGTCTTGTCACAGGACGGAAAACCCATAACCATGATATCACGAACTTTAAAGGACAGGGAACTAAATTTTGCAACTAACGAAAGGGAGTTATTAGCAATAGTATGGGCCTTAAAAAAGCCTCAGAAATTACTTATACGGCGTGAAAAATTTAAACATTTTTACTGACCATCAGCCACTTACTTTCGCCGTCTCAGATCACAATCCAAACGCACAAAATTAAGCGCTGGAAAGCTTTCATTGACAAGCACAACGCCCAAATTTTTTATAAGCCAGGAAAAGAGAATTACGTCGCTGACGCACTGTCCCGACAGCACATCCACGCGCTAGAAGAGGATGCCCAGTCAGATATTACCACAATACATAGCGAGCTATCACTCACCTACACTATTGAAAAAACAGACAAACCGGTCAACTGCTTTCGGAACCAGATAATCATAGAAAGCGGAACTGCTTCAGTTAGAACGGTCATTATGTTTGGTGAAAAAACTCGACATCTCTTATATTTCTCGGATAGAGAAACACTTATACAGAAAGTATGCGATGTGGTCAAAAAAGACGTAGTCAATACAATTTTATGCGAACTACCAGTACTGGCGTTTATCCAACATAAATTAATAGAAACCTTCCCAACAACCACACTCCGTTACACAAACCGTATGGTGACTGACATCCTAGACAAAAACGAACAAAAAGAAATTACGGTGTCAGAACATAACAGGGCTCATAGAGCCGCTCAGGAAAACGTGAAACAGATTCTGCAAGACTATTTTTTCCCAAAATGACTTATATGGCAAATGAGGTAGTCGCAAATTGTAAAATATGCCAGAAGGCAAAATACGATAGACACCCTCAGAAACAAATTCTCGGAGAAACACCCATTCCCTCACCCAACTCCTACATATTGACATATTTTCGACAGACAAAAAATACTTTTTAACTTGCATAGACAAATTTTCAAAATTTTCAATTGTTCAACCAATCGCTTCCAGAACCATTGCAGACGTGCAAACTGCGATTTTACAACTTATTAATTTCTACCGGCGACCGAAAACAATATATTGCGATAATGAGCCCTCTTTAAAATCTGAAACAATTAGGTCTCTTTAAAGCAACCGGTTTAACGTGAAAATCGTTAATGCACCGCCGCCTCGCAGTTCATCGAACGGACAAGTGGAAAGATTCCACAGTACACTAACAGAAATTGCACGGTGTTTAAAAATCGAAAGAGGTATTGAGGACACGGTTGAATTAATACTACTCGCGTCTATAGAATACAATAGAACCATTCACTCTGTAACAAATAAACGACCCATTGACATAATTCACTCATCAACTATAAAGCTTAACGCAGAAATTAGAGATAAAGTCTCAAATGCACAGAACATCCAACTACAAAGATTAAATAAAACTAGACAAGACAGAAATTTTCAAGTAGGAGACAAAGTTCTCGTAAAATCAAATAAGAGGTCTTAATAAAAGGGAGGGTGGTCCATAAGGACAATTTGAGGTAATTATAATAAAGTTTATTTTTTCTGTTCTTTTATTTTCAACACCTGAGGATTTGGACAGTACTTCTTCTCGCCGTATCAATAACGGCCAAAATCACCGATTACACGACCTCAAACTACATACCAATCATAGACGGAGACGTGACCATTTGGAAAGAGTTACGGTACCTAAAACATTCGACCAATTTAACAATGTATTCGGAGATAGTAAAGGACACGGAAGAAATGGAAGAACATTTCCCTCGGTCACATATGAGGCAGATATTAGACTCGGATTTACGGCACATTAGAACTCTCATAGATACAGTAAATGTTCACCACAGACTCGATAGAAGCATCAACTTATTAGGCACCGCATTAAAAATCGTAGCCGGTACTCCAGATTTCGATGACTTTGAGAAAATTAAATTCACGCAGAAAGAACTCATAGAATCAGAAAATAGGCAAATAAACATTAACACAAAGACCCAGGAACAAATAAATATCCTAACAAACACAGTAAACATTTTAGTAAAAAATGCAAAAGTACAATAGATAAATACAGAAAATTTGTATGAAAAATTGCTATCAAGAAATAGAATAATTATTTCCGAACTCGAAGCCTTAATGTTGTCAGTTACACTTGCGAAAATTGGAATAATCAACCCCGCAATTTTAGATTCAAATGATTTACAAAATTTAATCAATGAACATTCTACAAATGTTACTGTTACTGATCTAATTAAAGTTTTATTGAATAATAATTTTTTTACTCTTTATATTAAAGTATCCTAAGCCGTACGTAGCTTGTAAGAAGATAATCTTGCACCCCGTTGAAAACAACGGCACTATTCTTAATTTTGCTGAAGATAATACTATAGCTGACTGTGGTAACAAAATCATGCCGAATGGAAACTGCAGCACCGCCCTTACAACAACATTTTGCAGAGAAATGCCCTACACCACCTGCGCACAGCAACTTCACTCAGGAGGCAACGCACACTGCTCGACTCGCACCAGCCACCTTGACCCCCTAACAATCATCGATGATGGCGTCATCATTCTCAATGACGGAACTGCTACGATCAATGGACAACTGGTAACCGGAACGTTCCTCGTTACATTCGACGACGAGGTAAAAATAAATAACACCATATACCAAAACTTGAAGAGCTACGTTAAAAAATTTCCAGCCCCCGCTGCATCAACAGTCCTTAACATTACGGACCATCAAGAAATACTGAGCTTACCATACTTGCAAAAATTAAATATGAAAAACCTACGTTACATTGGCAAAATAGAAAAGGCACTGGAAACACGGCCTATAATATCTGGAGTGGCCGCGATCGCCTTTTTGGTCATCTGCTTTACTATTTACAAGCTCTATCAAAAATGCCAGCGAGACCAACGTCGGCGTGACCTTCAAGTTATCATTGGCAGCTTCAAGAAGTCCGAGAACGTCCTTCATCTAAGTAAGGGAGGAGTTAACACGGTCTCTCAGCAGAACGGAAGTTCCCAGGCTGATAATGATTAACAGAATAAAATAATGCAAGGCTAGCGACACCTGCGGACGTTGCACAACGACGTTGCCAAAATCCCAGGCTTCGGTCAGCGCAATCAGCGGGCAATGCACTCCGATGCAACGGCGGCTACCCAACACCATGCATGGGCAGCCGGGTCAGCACTTTTACGGCATAGGGCTAGCTTTCGTTATAAGAATTAATGTACTTAGCATTTAGCTGAATTTTGGAAATAAACGGTGACGGTCAAACCTCGCAATTACAAAGTCTTCTCATTCGCAAATTAAAATCGCGTCTAAATAAATCCTAAAAAGGACATATTGTTAATTTGTAGACTATCGGCAGTTAAACGCCCATTCGGTGCCAGACGCATACCCAGTCCCGAGAATCAACCATATCCTGGAGAAGTTGCGACAAGCGCGGTATATTTCGACGTTGCATCTCAAACACGGCTATTGGCAGATACCCATGGATCAAGACAGTCGCCAATACACGGCCTTCACGGTCCCAGGTAGAGGTCTATTTCAATGGAAAGTTATGCCGTTTGGTCTCCAGTCGGCCACCGCAACTTTCCAACGAGCCTTAGATAGCGTTATCGGAGCAGATATGGACCCCTTCGCCTTTGCATATCTGGATGATATAATCGTCATAGGCGCCGAAGATTGCGAAGGATTAATCTGAAGGTCAATCCCCAGAAGTGTGTCTTCTTCAGGCGAAAGTTGGTCTACTTGGGACACGTCATTAGCAGCGAGGGAGTGCAGATGTATCCAGGAAAAGTTGCGGCTATCACTGGTCTGAAACCCCCAACCCATCTCAAGGAGCTCCGACAATGGTTGGACATGGCGTCGTGGTACCGGTGGTTCAACCCATGACCTATCTGTTGAAAAAGGGACAAAAAAGGAATTGGGGTTCCGAACAGCAGAAAGCTCTGGAGGACATCAAACGCAGTTTAACGACGGCTCCGGTGTTAAGTTGCCCGGATTTCGACAGGAAGTTCGTGCTGCAAACGGACGCGAGCGACGTTGGTCTGGGAGCAGTACTCTCACAAGACTTCGATGGCCAAGAAAGGGTCATCGCGTATGCCAGTCGGAGACTTACTGCCGCGGAGGGCAACTACACGACTACAGAGAAGGAGTGTTTCGCGATCATATGGGCCATTTGGAAATTGCGATGCTATTTGGAGGGCTACAGATTCGAGGTAGTTACCGACCACTTAGCTCTCAAATGGCTGAATTCTATTGAAAGTCCGACCGGTAGAATAGCACGGTGGGCTTTAGAATTGCAACAGTTCCAGTTCGGCGTTCGTTATCGACGAGGTAAGTTAAACACGGTGGCCGACGCATTATTTCGACAGCCGAAGTCATACAACAGATGGTTGAGATGGAGCCTCCTTGCAAGTGGATCCAAAGTATGGAAAGCAAGATACGGGACTACCCCGAGAAGTTCGCGGAGTACACCGTGGAGAATGGACAAATTTATCGCAACATAGGACGAAGGATCGACGACGAGGACTACTTTCAGTGGAAACTCTGTGTTCCTGGCCCAAACAGAAGTCGGGTTTTACGAGAGTGTCATGACGCTCCGACGACCGGACATCTTGGCGTACGGAAGACGATCACCAGATTAGCACAAAGGTACTTTTGGGCCCAGAATATTCAGAGATGCGAAACGGTATGTACAACCCTGCGGGACATGCCAGAAATTTAAGATCGCCCAAACCAAGGCGGCGGGTAAGATGTTGACTCGGGTGACGAAGGAGCCGTTCGATGTGTTGTGCGCAGATTTCGTTGGACCTCTAACCCGTTCGAAACAGGGGAATACCATGCTCCTTGTGTTTCACGATGCATTCTCCAAGTGGGTGGAGCTGATCTCATTGCGAAAGGCCACGGCAGCTCACGTCCAAAAAGCCTTCCGCGAGCGCATATTGAGTCAAGTCGGCATCCCGCGGAAGTTCGTGTGTGACAATGGCACACAATTTACCAGTCGTGCGTTAAATGAGTTCTTCGCATTGCTGAGAGTGGAGGTACAATACACCGCACCATACTGTCCAATCGAACAATAAAAACGATGATGGCCCAACTTTCCGAAGGCAATAAAAGTTCCTGGGACCAGTTGCTGCTAGATAACACTTGCGATCAACTCCAGTGTTTCGGACTCCACGGGGTTCAGCCCAGCCTTCCTCACGCAAGGGCGTGAGCCTCGCCTGCCCTAGATGTTGTACGATGAAGTCACCCCTGGATCAGCGGTGGAGACCCGCGACTCCGAAGACAAGGCACGCCGACTGAAGGGAGTCTTCGACCTGGTACGTGACAATCTGCAACGATCTTCGCAGGATCAGGCGAGGCATTATAATCTTCGCCGATAGGAATGGAGACCAAATCTGGGAGATCAGGTGTGGCTCCGCCAGCACCACCTTTCGAAAGCGGTCGAGGGGTTTGCAGCCAAGCTAGCTCCCAAATTCGACGGGCCCTATGTTGTCTTGAAGTTCGCATCACCAAACCTGGTCATTCTACGTTGCTGAGGGGAGAAGAGACGGCGCACGGCGAACATCGCCCAGCTCAAGCCGTATCACCCAGGAGGAGCTACCAACGAGGAATGCGACGTCGGTCACGAAAAAGTAATGGTATGGGTAGATAGAAGAATAGAGTACTAAAAGCGATTAATGAAATTAACCCTATGTAAAGGAATAGTAACATGTAGCACTAAGTCTAAGTACCGAGGTTAGGAATTGTTGGGGTCAGGTTGCTATAGCGATAAGTTAGTCTATAATTCTAGATGGACCAGATCATCGTCCTATCGGACAGCTCGGACGAGAGCGAAGGCGCACTCGGCGATATAGCCGGATGCGAAGAGTGGGAGCTGGATGGCTCATACGAGAGCGAACCACTGACGAGGACGAGTCTGAGGGGGCCGAAACCGACCAGTTTGCAGAAGCGTGGGAAAGAGCCTGGAGTCCCAGATCCGGCGGACAACGACGCACCCCCGGGTCGACTTCGTTTTCACGGCCAGATTATGTCCTCGAGGACAGCTCGGGCTCCGACGACGAAGAGTACAGATTGTGGGGGCTTACAGGCGGACGTTGCCCATCTCCCTGCTTCATAGAGGCGCCGGACGACAGTGAGCAGGCGGGGTCGTGGAGCCGGCGGGATCCCCGGGAAGGTCACCCAGGGTACTCAGGCGCACGCCGCGAGGTGGTCTTCGACCACAAATGCTTCCGTTCGGTCGACCACCAGATCTCCCGCTTCCACGGCCACGTGGCATTGATGAGGGTCGAAACCCGGTCGGTCGTGCTCCGGGGTCCCGACCTGCAGCCGGAGGGTCCATATGTGGAAGAGCCGTTGTCGCCACCACTCCCCGCGTTGGAGGGACGTCGTCCAGGGCATAACTCGCCAGATGTCGGCGTGGGAAAGGAGTCTGAGGAGCTAAAAGGCCGACGTGGGGCATGCCGGCCCTCGCCAAGGTCGTTCGAGGACGTCCACACATCCCCGACTCAGACCCACGCTTCCAGGAAGACGTCTTATCGTCCGTGTCAGATATCCCCAAGTGCCGCCACCCGGTCTCGGTCAGCACAGACGTCGCCCGTCCAGTTCCACACGCCCAAGAGAATGACGAGCCACTCGAGCCAAACGTCCCCTGCATCAAGCCAGACCAGTCAAGTGCAGGACGAGATTGCACGGTTGGAGAGCAAACCAAGCGGCCGGAACCCGTCGATCGAGGGACCCCGCACGAAATTCTTCGCGGAGTACGGGGGGACAACAGACAGCGACGAGGTCGGCGAGGAGCGTCCCCTATTTCGACGGCTGTTTCCTAGGAGAAAGGCGCACGAAGGAGCAGAGGTCGTGGATGATCCACCCGAATTGTCCCAGCAACCCCAGCGGGAGGGAACTACCGACCCCGAGGGACTACCCTGACCTACCTCTCTTCAATTGGGAAGACGAGGTGCTGAACCGTGTGCTGGATGAGATGCTGCCCCGGACGGCGATTACAAGAATCGTCGACAGGATCGAAGGCTGGGCCGGATCCGGTAGGTGAATACGATTCGCGATCGATGACGGAGGAGCACGCTTTGTAGTCACCGGGAACGAAGAACGGGGCCTTCTTCATCGACCCCCGGTGAGCAAGGGGAGAGTGTGACGATGTGGCCGGATGGCCAGACCGTCACAGCCAGCCGAGAAACGCACCGATGTGACCGGCAACTATTTTCGATATTGTTATTATTATTATTATCATTAGTTCTAAGAGAAGGGCGCCATGAAGTATTATTTTAGTTTGTAGTTATAAGGATTTATTATAGACATAAGAGAGAAACCCTGAAGTCGGCGACAAGGAGCCAAAAATATGTAATCAATTTAAAGCTAAGTTTACTTGGGATTGGAATATTAAGCGAGGTCATAAACCCCGCCCACGGTATCGATCCTGGGATAAAATTGGTGCGCGGAAAGCTACAAGCGGGTGCGCGGAATACAAGAAGGGAGAGAACACGTGGGATCCCGAACGCAGGTTAGATAAATACAATGTAATCGGTGCAGTGTAGATACTAATAAAATAAAGTCTTGAAAGCAAGTGGAAATTTAACCAGTTGTCATTAATTTTTCTTGCCGGTCCATTACTGAGTAAGCGTAGACTTGGTAGTGCGAAACTTCTCTCCCTTGCGATTTACCCCATGGTCACAGTGAAAACTCGTTTTGGGACGGACGATCCTCCCTAAGTGTGTCGGAAAAGGGAAGGCGGATCCTCCCTGTAGGGTAATCGTTTCGGGAAGGCCGATCCTCCTTAGGCAGATCGGAAAAGGGGCGGCGGATCCCCCGTTGTGAACAAATCGTTTTGGGACGGACGATCCTCCCTGTAGTAAACTCGTTTGGGAAGGCCAATCCTCCCTTGGCAGATCGGGAAAGGGACGGAAGATCCTCCCTATCGCGTGTTGAGTGATTTCCTGAGCCCTTCCTGAGTCCAGCCGCTGGAATTTTCCGTCTCCGTCAGACGAGAAGCTCTTTTCAGCGCAAAGTCTTCCGATCGGCTGCGGCCTCGCCCGAAGGTCCAGTCTGTGGAATTTTCCGCCTCCGACCAGACGAGCGACTCTGATTCCAGCATAAGATTTTCCCATCGGCTGCGGCCTCGCCCGAAGGTCCAGCCTGTGGAATTTTTGGGTCTGAAGAACCCCTCCAAGGCAGCCCACAAAACTCTGTTCGCCCAACGAACAGGCCTCTCTAGCGCAGTGTCTCAGTAATTTACAAATTTTCTTGTAAAGGTCCCCGGAATACGAATGAGATTCATATGCCGGCTGGAAAACATCCTTAGGTACAAACTGGATACAGTTTTAAAGCCGTAGAGTGAAATTGTAATCACAAACTTTAAAACTAGTTTTCAAAGCTCAATTGAAAGCTTAAACCAAATATAAATTTGCTCACTGCATATATTTAATTTCAAAATAATTAAAGGGCCTTTTAATTTTTTAAATGGTCTTCAATTAAAGTGAGTAATACGCTTATGGTTCGAATGCTATTTTAAAAGTTTAGCTATTTTTATTTTATTTTATTTCAGCAAATTCAAAGCTTTAATTTCATCAGAAAGAATAAAAAATATAATAATAAAATAATAAAAAATGTCTTAGCGAAATTTTATGTTCGCTGTGTAAAAAAAATATCAAGCAGCCTACATATTAATTATAAACAAAATCCAGAAAAGGTGAATACTGGACATTCTTTTACAAATCGTACGGATTCGAGAAAATTTTGTTTTTTCATATCTTAGAATGAATGAACATTTTTTTTCAGCTTTTATGGAAGATTTTATTCGACACGTGTAAAAGGATTTTACTCCAAAAAAATAGTTTGCATTTTTTTTGTATATATGAAATATATTATCTCCGCTTCCAGTAGTCTCATAATAAAAACTTTTTTTTGTTCAATAGGTATTAATGTTGCCTTTCAAGTTTTTTACTTGCAATTTTTTTTATTTGTTCAGAAAAAAAATTTTAAACAATTTCATGGTTTCAAAGCTGATCCCCACGACATTTATAATTAGGAAAATTACAATTTAATTCTATACGTCATTCCTAAGAAAAAACACTTGGATTTAGAGTGGGGTCTCTATTAGGTAATAAGATATAAAATAACATTGATCGCGCTGCGGCAGCATGTGAAGCGCGCGCTGCGCGAAGAGTCGAAAATTATTTAATTTCTCTTGATCTGATGAAGACCCCACTCTAATTCCTTTTACTGTTTATTAAGCGAAACATAGGGATAATAAATTGATTTTTTTCAATTAAATAAGTTGTGGGGATCGGCATTGAAATGTTGATATAATGATTAATTTGTAACTAATTCTAATAAATAAAAAATTAAATTAAAAAATAAAATTACTTTTTGAAAGCTGAATTCTTGAACTAAATAATAAAAAAAAATGTAACGATACGATTAATAGAACAAGAGATAATTCATTTAACGTGTTCAAGGATAGAGAAAACCATTGATATTGTCAAAAATCATAACTTTGTAAAAAAAATTTTTTAAGCAAAATACCGATACACGTGTCTTTTTATTTTGCTTCCTATTAGTTTCACTCCGAGCTTCAAAGAGTAAAGACGTGCAACTAACTTACGCTCCAAGCGACAGCTTATCAGTTTAATTTATAAATTGATCACCCGATTCGAAACAACTTCGTACACAATTAAAATAAAACAAAAAACACAAAGAACAAGTGAACTTACTTACGTTGCAGGGCCCGAGCCCAAAAACACCGCAATGTCTCGACCACACGACCGTCCTTTGACAATGATGAACTTAATAACAAGTGAACCAAAATATATCATTATAAGTAGAACCGACAATGAATCTTTTGAAAAAATATCACCGTTTATTATAAAAAAAAGTGGTAGACTTTTCCTGTAATGGAACAGTCGAAACTTGTAAGAAAACCAGATCTGGCACCCTTCTCATCAAAACAAAAAACTATATGCAAGCACAGAAACTTCTTAAAATAAAGTCTTTCCACAACTTCCCGGTCCACGCTGAAGAACATAAAACACTGAACTCCTCCAAAGGCATTATCTACTCCAACGATCTACGGAATATCGACGAAAAAGAAATCTTGAAAGAACTAAAACCTCAAAATGTTATTGACGTCCGAAAAATAAGATGCTTCAACTGCCTTAGATTCGCACACAACAAACAACGAACCATGCAGCAATATCCAAACCTGCATTACCTGCAAATACGAAGATGACAAAATTAAGCACCACAGCGCAATGGACAAATCATGCCCCGCCTTTATTAAACAAAAAGAACTGACTGCTATTCATACGTCATACACACCCATCAATATCCTACGCCCAAACAGCATCAATTCCAACAAACAAAACACCAGCTATAGAAACAAAAACACCAAATACCATTGCCAGACAAGTTATCACCTACGAAGACTCCTCTGAAGAACACATGGACACAAGTGCATCAACATCATTACACTCCGCACGCTCTGAAATTTGCGACGAACTAAAACTTAAAATATTCTCAGCTAAATCAAATAAGTTAAGCACTACACTGAAATCAAAAGAAAAAAACAACCAAAAAACTAAAACTGATAAGAAAACTAAAAGCAAGATATCTGGAGATACGTATACAATAAGTACTGATGAAGATTTAGAATTATAAAATAATACAAAATATATTTTTTTATTAGGTGGCACTACAACCCGATTCGGGTTTTGGCCGACCTCAGCGTCTCCCTCCAGGCGCCATACAAAATATAGTAAACAAAATTATTTTAATTCTAGTTAGCCTTTACCTATATTCTTATTCTTAACATGCTAAAAATATTACAATTAAATGTAAATGGATACCTCAATAATTATAAC
Organism: Drosophila ficusphila; assembly: GCF_018152265.1. Taxonomy (NCBI): domain Eukaryota; kingdom Metazoa; phylum Arthropoda; class Insecta; order Diptera; family Drosophilidae; genus Drosophila; species Drosophila ficusphila. The sequence goes on from NW_025064257.1 coordinate 273,611, forward strand.
CATCTACAAATACTTATAAAATAACACAACTCTAAAATAATATCCATCCAAGATAACACCTCCACTCCACAAATAATATTCCCATCCCAATAAACTTCACTCTCTACCGGAGTAGCCCTTCTACTTCACAACTCTTTACAACAACAACAAACCCAAATCCGCAATATAAGTTTTGACTTAATCGCCGTAACCGTACATTCTAAAATAAAATTCACTATTATTTCCAGTTATATACCTCCCAACAAACCTTTCACTCTACAAGAATTACAAGACACTTACAATTATATCAACACACCTATTCTAATAACATGCGATTTTAACAGCTGGAACAAAAGTTGGGGATCACAAAAAATTAACTCACGAGGAAATTTATTATTCAAATTATAAACCAATCCCTTCTAACCACTCTTAATAATGGCTCCCCCACCCACTTCACTACACACCACACCTTTTGTTGTGACAAATGCTAAATTGTCAGTGTTGAGCGTGTACCGCTCTGGGGACTTTCATCCGACAAGAAAAAATAGATGCAACCGAAGTAACTTCAAGATTAATTTTATTTAACAAATTTCACTAGATATCAAAACAAACTAATTTAATTCCGAAGGTTAAGTTATATCAAAATTTTAAGGTTCTTCAAGGTATAAAAATCAAAGAGACACAGGCCGACCAGCACCGACCACCGCTTGCCAAAGAGTGGCTTGTCGCATTTTGGCATTCGTCTTTTGTGCTGCTGGGACGTCTCGAGAGCGTAGAAAACTGCGTTAAGCACACTCTTTGTCTCCTACGAACTACTCTTAAGAGATGCTCGAACATGCCGCCCGCCAATACTGATCCCAGTATTGAACTCCAGTGCTTTTCAATTGTTGCCAATTAAACGCTGTGAAAAGATAAGTGTTTGTTAGAGCATGCATGTGTTGGATCAAAGATGTGCAAAATAATTGTCGTTAATTTGTAGAATCGGGACCTTTAGCTACTGAGCTGCTATCTAAAGGCAGAAGGCATAGTTTTGAAAGCGATCGCTTAGATATTCCTGACGAGGTTTTAACGGAAGCCACACATACGAGGTTGTCTGATCTAGGATGCAGTTCTATAATTCGTCCAAGTTTCCATTCCGCCGGGGGAATCGATCATCCTTTATGATGACTATATCATCTACCATTAGATTGGGTTTTACTTGCCACCATTTTGGGCGAGCTTGTAAACTGCCTTACCAGTCGTTGACCTTCAAAAAAGTGCAAGTCCAAAGATTTATCCGCTGTGGTGGGATTTGGTAGAGACATCATGGAATCACCGATCAAAAAATGAGCCGGAGTCAAAGCCGAGAGATCCTCAATATTTGACGTCAACGGGCACAAGGGTCGAGAGTTTAAACATGCCTCTATTTGCACAAGAACTGTGTTCAACTGCTCGTAGGTCATCTTGACCCCCTGGAAAGTACGAAACAGATGCCTCTTGACTGCTTTCACGTTCGCTTCACACAAGCCTCCAAAGTTAGGGCTGTGTGAAGGATTGAAATGCCACTGAATGTTGCGAGATGTTAATTCAGGCAGCACAGCCTTTGTCATTTCTTTTACAAAGTCCTTCTTCCACAATTTAAACGATTTGTCCGCACCCATAAATTTTGTGCCGCAGTCGCTGTACATATGCCTGCAAAATCCGCGGCGTCCAATAAAACGTTGCAAAGCCCATAGGAAATGCTGGGTAGACAATCCTGTGACGGCCTCCAAATGGATTGCTTTGGTTGCTAAACAAACGAAAACTGCGATATATGCTTTGTAGGTATGATGTCCAAGAAACCGAGATGCCTTAATTTCCAAAGCGCCAGTAAAGTCCACGCCAGTAGCTTCAAATGCTCGTTTTGGGGGGTTTACCCGATGAAATGGCAAATCTGCCATTAACTGCGATGCTGGTTTTGGACGATGTTTGAAACAGGGAACGCATTTACGTAGGACTCGTTTCACTGCTTGTTTTCCGTTTACAATCCAAAAGATCTGTTGAATAGTCGCTAGTGTGAGATCCATTCCTCCATGTAGTGTATTATGATGAGCATTTCGGATCACAAGCTCAGTGAAGTGATGTGACTTGGGTAGAATGATCGGAGTTCGTTGGTTAGCAGAGATGTGGAAAGCATTCTTTAATCTCCGTCGCACCCGCAAGATATTCTGCTGATCTACAAAAGGACATAACTGATGAAGTTTATTAGAACCAGATAAGGATTTATTTGATTGTAATCTAGAAATCTCAGATGGAAACGCTTCCCGCTGCACCAGTCGAACGACTTGAAGCATGGCATCTTGAAACTCCTGTGTCTTTATTGGGCCTGTTTGACGCAATGCCAATGCAGATTTGGAATTGTGTATAAAGCGTAGCATATAGGCCACAATAAAGATGAGTTTTTTATAGGAAGAAAAGGAGTTGATTATTGATTCATCAATCGAAGTGGTGCAAGTGTGTGTTGATTTTTTAAGGTCTCGCTGCTCAGCTCTGGCAACGTTATCCTCCGGTGGATCCAAGCGATTAGTTGGCCATTGCGTATCCGGTAGCTGTAGCCATGGTGGGCCACACCACCACAAATCGTGATTTGCCAGCTGCGTTGGGGTAAGACCACGTGGCACAATCTGCGGGGTTCGTATCAGTGGGCACGTGTCGCCACTGCGACGGTACGCTTGATTCCAAAATTTGTCCCACTCGATTGGTAGCAAAAGTCTTCAAGCGCATTGGATCTCCATTAATCCAGTACAGTATGATCATTGCATCGGACCAAAAATGAAGCGACATTGCTTGGTCTTGTAAATTTAGCTGTTGGCAGCACCACTTTGCCAGCTGGGTGGCTAACAGGGCACCAGAAGCTCCACTCTCGGAATTGTCATTGGCTTCGTGGGTGTAACGCGACTACGTGCAGTAAGTAAATGGGTATGTACAGTATCATCCATCCATTGAACTCTGAGATACGCACACGCAGCATATGCAATGGTCGATCCGTCACTAAATACATGGAGTTGAAGAGATTTTAGACTGCTACGTTGAACATTTAACCACCGAGGTATTTGGATTGCCTCGACATCTGGTAATCTCGTGATATAATCGTTCCAGCGTTCTCGTAAATCTCGAGGAAGTGTTTCGTCCCACTCTAACGGCGAGGAAACTCCAGCAGTACGTTCAATACGAACACTCTAGACGTCCTTCAAAATTGCTTTGGCAGTTGTGATAACTGGCACAATAAATCCTAATGGATCGTACAACCGGGCCACTGTGGAGAGTAATGCTCGTTTAGTAAATTCTTGACTAATTTTGAATTTTATATGAAAGCCATAAAAATCTCTTTTTAGGATGCCAATACAAACCAAGTGTTTTTATTGAATCATTATTGTCGACTTCTAAAATGGTTGAATTCGACATATGTTCTTGCGCAATGTTAACCAGCAAGTCCGGATGATTAGATGCGCATTTCCTGAGACACATGCCAGCTGATTGAAGTGCAGCAATTAGATCCTCTCGAATTTTGATAGCTCCATCAACGGTGTCATGACCATGCGCCAGTTTAGTATGACTCCACCAAGATCATTCTGCAACGCGGGACCTGTACAAAAGACATCGTTGAGAGAACGGCCATTGGAAGTTTTGCAAGACGCATCATAGACCACGCGTAATTTGGTGGTGGTACTCTCCTCCTTTAGCACAGCGTGATGAGGCAGAGTGCATGCCGCAAACCCGACCTGCCCCAATGGCGTGTGAGTCCGATGTTACTCCTCAGTGCTTGCAGCTTCGATGATGACGGCTGAATATTGCTGATGTAACGCTGGTTGTTTTTGAAACTTGCGCTCCAACATATGGGAGCGATTAAGGGCTATTTGCCGAGATTTCCCAAGAACTTGCGAGGAATCGAATTGCGTCTTGAATGGGAGCCGAACCATATATTTTCCATTGGGTTGACGTGTATGCGTGCGTTTGAAATGATCCTCGCACCATTGTTCTTCTGCTGTCAACTGTCGAGTTTCGGGAATTTTCTCTAGTTCAAAAAACTTATTGACCAAAGACTCCAAATTTGTCTGATGGCATCGAATGGATATGGCATGCGAAAGTGTTTGGTTTGTCTTACCAAATACAATCCAACCCAGTTGCGTGCGCTGAGCTATTGGTTGATCCTGAGCTCCCTTCCGAACTTCAGACAGCATGAGCTGAGGTATGACATCCACGCCAATCAGCAAGTCGATTCGACCGGATCGCGTAAAAGTAGGATCTGCCAATTCGAGTCCTTGGATATGCGACCAGTTTTGCAGGTGGATATTCATCCTTGGCAGAGGTGATGTTAAAGAGCGAAGCACAAACGCCGTATCCACTGACATTTGGAACTGAGGGTGTATACATGAGCTTAATGTAAACTCCGTGCGATGCTTGCACTTATTTGTTGAGTTTTCGCCAACTCCCGTGATTTCAGCAGAAACAAGGAATCGCTTTAGTCCAAGGGCTTGGACGACATTTCCCGTAACAAGAGTTCCCTCGGAGCCATGATCAATTAAAGCGCGTACTATCATAGACTGACCCGTGATGTTGTTGTGTAGTCGAACCAATGCCGTCGCTAGAATCACTGTGGGTGACTTATAAGAAGCCATTGCACTCACAAGCTGAGTTGTGTTGGCTTGAATTGAGCTTGCCGATAAGGATGAATCCCTCGTTGACTGAGACTGTGGAACATAAGATCTAGTATTATTAGGCTGACTAGGAAAATGTAAAAGAGTGTGATGCCGTCGACCACACTGAGAACAATTCTTTATACTATTGCACTGAGACCAGTTAGCGAAGGGCTTAAACAATTCAGACAAACCTTGGTGTTTTCCGCTATCAGTTTTCGAGCAAAACAATCTTTAGAAAGGAACTCTGGACAACGCCGTAAAATGTGGTTGCGACTACAATGAGTGCAACGCATTGCTGAATTGGTACCGCTCGTGGTATGGTAGCTGCCGCGTTTATGTATGTTTTTGATGTTAGAGTTGTTCGGAAGCTTGTATGACGGTTTATGCGATGCATTTTGGACCGATGTGGGTTTTGCTGATGGGTTCCCTTTGCGACTTTCTATCATTTCGATACTAACAAGGCGATTCTTTAGAAAATTTTCGAACATCGAAAAGATTGGAATTTCCCCTGAGCTGCCCAGGTGATGCTCCCAGGCTTGGAGAGTAGTTAATGGCAGTTTCGTCGCGAGATGATGCACTATCCAATGGTCACAAGTTGAGATTGCGATTTTGAGACGCTTGAATTCGTTTATGCACACATTGGTGACGTTGAGTAGGTGCTTGAATTCCGTTGAACATTCCTTGACGATAACAGGCAAGTCGTATAGGGCATTCATATGGTGCATGAATAATAACCTTGGGTTATTATACCTCCTAACGATGAGATTTCAGGCCACTGCATAGTTTGCTTCCGTCAAATCCATTTGCTGGACATCCTGATCGCAATCACCTGGCAAAGCTTGCTTTAGAAAATGGAATTTTTGAATGCTAGAAAGTGCCGTATTCTCGTTTATAAGCTGTGAAAATACATCAAAAAATGCTGGCCAATCTGTATGTTTGCCAGAAAAAGTGGGGACCGGTAACTTAGGGAGCTGAACTGAGGACACTGCTGTAGAAACCACCGTAGAATTATGGCTCGGAGCTCCAACTGCTGTATCAGTATTTGTTGTTGTCAGCAGGCCATCGTAGGCATCCAAAACAGCACAAAAAACCGTGGTATAACTTTGCTCAAACTTATCATCAATTGCATTTTTAAAATACGCATGCGTACGCGGACATTTGGAAATAACAATCAATTTATGATTGTGATTTTTATTAAATTGTCTAGAAAGTTCTTCTAATTTATCGCAACGGAGTTGTAAATAAGCTTTGGTTTTTTCGAGCTGCACTATCTTTTTTAAAATTCGTATGCAGCTGTGTTAATCGTGTAAGAATATCAAATTGAAGAGCACAGAGATCTTCATAACCCGCTCTCTCCAATGAGACTTCTAGTTCACTTTCGTTTTTCTCCATTTGACTCAAAAATAATTGCACTCAATCTATGACCAACATACAAGCAGCAAATAACAAAACACTCACCCTTTCTGTGCAAGCACACCCTGTGTTTCGCAGTCGTTAGCGTTTAACGTTTGTTGTTGTTGTCGTCCGCCAGGCAGAGTAGAGCGACAAAGGCGAAAGCAAGGCGGTGATTTGCTTGTCACTGCAGCTGCGCTTCCAGCGGTCCAGCGAAGTGACCTGGGTGTATGTGGTCGTTGCACTCGGCCGATCACCCAACGAGGCAAATGTTGAAAGAGAGACGCCGATATTTAGCGAATCACTGCAGCTGCGCTTCTAGCGGTCCAGCGACGTGACGTATATATGTACGGGTATGTGGCCGTTGCACTCGGCCGATCATACGAAAGCACAAAGTACAGAAAGAGACGCCGGTAACTTAAGAACCGCGTCTATGTACCAATTAGGTTTGGTATATGGCTGACTCTTTTTGGGTGCGTGCTGGCACTGAACTTTTAGATTTTTATGAACACACAAAGAACCACTTTTTGCCAATTTATGGGCAGATAACTGTTGAAAATTAACTTCAAATGTAATCAGGATGTTATGATCAAATGGTTCCCCTCATGGGCCACCAAAAATGTTATGACAAATGCTAAATTGTCAGTGTTGAGCGAGAAAAAATAGATGCAACCGAAGTAACTTCAAGATTAATTTTATTTAACAAATTTCACTAGATATCAAAACAAACTAAAACAAAAGGTTAAGTTATATCAAAATTTTAAGGTTCTTCAAGGTATAAAAATCAAAGAGACACAGGCCGACCAGCACCGACCACCGCTTGCCAAAGAGTGGCTTGTCGCATTTTGGCATTCGTCTTTTGTGCTGCTGGGACGTCTCGAGAGCGTAGAAAACTGCGTTAAGCACACTCTTTGTCTCATACGAACTACTCTTAATAGATGCTCGAACACCTTTACTCATATTGACCTCTCTCTAGCTTCCCCTGAACTATACCTATACTCTAAATGGACAATTGACAACCACCTATCAGGTAGTGACCACTTCCCGATTTCAATCCAACTTTTTGAAAATGAATCAACTTACCCCTCCGTCATTAAACCTAAGGTCAACAGTGATAAAGCCAACTGGCCTCTCTATCAAAAATTTTGTAAACAATTTTCCGACGACAGACCACTCAGCCAACAAATAAACCAGGAAACTTCCCACCTTTGTGCCATCATAAGACACAGCGCTCATTTATCTATACCTCAATATCACCCAAACTCATCCAAACAGATCCCCTGGTGGGACACCGATCTCCAAAAACAATAATCAAAAAAAAATTTAGCCTGGCAAAACATGTGTCGCAATATAAATATGTACATCAAATATAATAACTTACAAAAAAAGCCAACGCAATTCTCAAGCGTGAAATAAACCAAAAAAAAAAAAACCCAAAGCCCTGCACGAATTTACCTCAGATATAAATCCACAAACTCCAATTCCAAAAATATGGAAAAAAAATCAATAGATTCTGTTGCCTCAAAACTAATATCCAGATCCATTGTCTTATTAACCCTAGTAATACATCCGACACCCATACAAACAAATATGACATCTCCAAAGCCCTATGTGAATTCTGGTCAAATGCATCACTCAATAATAATTTCCACCCTACTTTTGAATCACACAAAGAAAACATAAACTTCAATTTCTCCCACAGTACATCCTCCCTAACCCAACCCTTAGAATGCGATATTTCTATTATTGAATTAAAAAGCGCCATAAGCCAACTTAAGGGCTGTAACGCCCTAAATTGAGGGCGCACAAATTTTAAGTTTTTATTTTTCTTTGTTATAATTATTAGCTATAAGTTCGGACACGGAGTCCTCCACCCAGTATTAGTTTAAGTATTGGAAAATAAGGATATTTTGTTAGATTAAGCCAAGACGCACACCCCGACCCTAACGCGTTATCGCACTCGTGAGCCCCCGAACGCAATACTCGAAAAAGTGCGATCTCTGACCGGAGAATCGCAGCCAACTTCGCGATTACCGGGGATTAGCTCGGTCTCTTTCGTCTTGACTTTCGCCGAGGGCAGACGTGTGCCCAAGTATCCCTCTGAACCTCGACACAGTGCGCAGCCACCGGTAGACACACACCGTCATCAACGTAAGCCAAAGATTTCCTTTCGTGAGAACAGCAGCCAGGGCCCCTTTTGAATAAAATTAACTAGAAAAGCTATATCAAATCTCGTGAATTATTACTACACCTACACCCCTTTTCCTTCCCCTACCCCGTAGCCTCCGAGTCAACCGGAGAGTAACACCTTAAGATCCCTGCAAACTCCGAGTCCAACCGGAGTGCAGCACCTTATAATCCTTGTAGACTCCGAGTCCAACCGGAATATAGCACCTTATAAAACCCTGTAGACTCCGAGTCCAACCGGAATATAGCACCTTTAAATCCTTGTAGACTCCGAGCCCAGCCGGAGTGTAGAGCCTTGGAATCCTTGTAGACTCCGAGCCCAGCCGGAGGGTAGAACCTAAGCCTCCCCTAATACACTCCAAGTCCACCCGGAGTGTAGATTCCCCCGCCTCCGCAGATTCCGAGTCCAGTCAGAATCCTAAATATTCCCAGGTTCCCCGCCAAGTGCTGAGATTACCATTCTCTCCACCGGTAGAGGGCGTAGCAAACCAGTTTTATTACCCGGTTCCCCGCCAAGCAGTGCGATCGGGTAGCACCCGTCTTTAACCGAGACTACAACCCCCTCATACAACTTCCAACTACAGGTTTCACCCTTCTATATAAATTTCTTGTATAGATTCCCTGGCTCCGATTGAGATTTTATCCCGGCCAGAGATCAAACATTACAGGGCAAAACACCAGGTAGGGACCGCATCAGTTACCAAATGATAAAAAATCTACCAGATTCGTCAATGCAAAGGCTACTTAAACTCTATAACAATATCCTCAACGCACACATTCCACAGCAATTTAAAGTTAGTAACATTATACCAATATTAAAACCGAACTCAAACAAAACAGAAATGCACTCATATCGTCCTATATCTTTAAATAGCTGTTTATCCAAAGTTATGGATAAAATAATAATCAAAAGACTATGGTAGCTAGTTTACAACAGCTAGCTACTCGATAGTCGTCAAATGGGCTTCAGAAAGGGAAAATCGGTATTAGACTCTCTAGCAACGCTAGATTATCTGACTACCACCGCCCTATCCAGAAAAAGTCACCTTTCAATAATATCACTAGATTTCTTAAAAGCATTTGACAAAATAGGAATTCACACAATCATAGATGAACTCGTTATTTGGAAATTTGGGCCAAAAATGGGTAAATATATCATTAACTTTCTAACTAACCGAAAAATCTGCGTTCAAATTCAAAACATTCAATCCCAACCTTTATCACTTGAAAATGGAATCCCACAAGGATCACCATTATCCGTAATCCTTTTTGCAATTTCCTATAACAAGTTAAATAGAATCGTAGGTCTTCACAAATCGTTCGAATTCACAGCATACGCAGATGACTATACAATTATAAAAAGACACAATAGAAGAGATACGTCAATAAATATCAACCCACTGCTAACAGACATTCAAGAATGGTGCAACTACTCTGGAGCCAGTCTTTCCAATCTAAATATTTACACGTCTGTCGCAAAAAGAAATGCAACTTCAAAATACATAGCACTTTCAATTTAAAAAACGAAAAGTCGTTAAAAATATTAGGTGTTACTATAACTAATAATTATAAATGGGACACACACATAGACCAATTAGTAGTACAAATTTCTAAAAGACTAAATACTATAAAATGTCTCTCTAGCACTAGTTTCTACTGCCACATTAAAACTATTATTTATATAATTAACTCAGTTATCATGTCAAACATTGATTACGGGTTATTTTTATACGGAAAAGCACCCAAAGCAAAACTTAATAAAATAAAAACGATATACCACTCAGCGATTAGAATAGCCTTTCGGGGCATTTCGCTCCTCACCGATAAACAACCGATAAGCACCGACTCACTCTCAGCTCTTACAGCGTTAGAAAACCCAAATAACTGTACCTACTATATATTAGAAATTAGAAAAATTATCTATAAATACAAATTTAAATTCACTCTGATATGGATCCCAGGCCACTCCGGCATTATGGGCAACGAGCTTGCAGACCAAGCTAAGTTGCTAAGCAAGCAACCGCACTGCCATTAATATCAGAAATAAACTACAACGTACCAGATACCCTTAAATACATCAAAAACCACATGAAAGCCCAAAATTACCTTTTATGGAACAACACATCAGTTCACTACAAACTTATCAACACAAAAAAAGGGAACAACATGGAACTTTTAAAACCAACTATCTCTTGAAAAGACACCATTAAATTTATGAGACCCCGAATAGGACACACTAAACTGACACACAGCCACTTATTTGATAAAACACCTCCACCCACCCGTAAATTCCTCCAAAAAACTTTAGAAGAAATGGTAAACCCCATGAATATAACCACAACTATCCAATTCCTTAAATCCACAAACCTTTACAATAGCATATAAGTTTAACCTTACTGTACATAACTAGAACAAGAAGGCACATAGGTTTATATACATACACTTGCTAGCACACCTGTAAATATCTGTTTAAGTTTAAAAAGCCAACATTGTTACAAATCTCATATTACGTACTATATCGCACTGTTACATAACACATATTACATATTATAAAATAGGTAGATATTAAGCAGAAGGCCATTGTAGCTATTGCTTAACATAAAGCAAAAATTGCCCGCACTTTATAATTTCTGGTAATTTCTTTATAATAATATTAATAATTTTGCTTCCTACACTTGAAAAAAATGTTGTGACGCAAAAAAAGGTGTACGATTTGTAAAAGAATGTCCCATACATGTATGACGTCAGAGCGGGCATTATTAGCTACTGCACGTTAAAATAAAATCTTCAAAAGGAGATTTTAAAAGTTTTAGAGCTTTGATAGACAGTCGGTCACAAAGCACAATAATTTCTGAGGAATCAGCGCAGATTCTGAAATTACCTAAAATTAAATATCAGATAGAGATGAGTGGAGTATCGTCGACAGGAAAGTGCATCTCAAAGCACAAAGTTAATCTTATATTAAAAAGTAAAAACTCTGCAAAAATTTTAAAAGTGGAAGCAACAGTACTTCCCAAATTAATGAAAGCTCTACCAGACAGCAAAGTTGATGTTGATAAGACCAAGCGGAAGAGCTACAATTTAGCGGACCCTGACTTTAATAAGCCGGGCCATATTGATCTAATTATTGGAGCTGATTTATACACTCATAAATTAAAAAATGGAGTGCTAAAGATAAACGGTCTCCTAGGGCAAAAAACCGATTTCGGGTGGAGCAACCACTACCAAGCTAAAAAATTATGGTTAGGTATTAGGAATATGGAATAGATTGTCGTTTTTTATCCCCCCGACAGGTCCTTACTTCGGAGATATTAGAAAATAAGAAAATTAGAAGAAGGACAAATTGTCCTATCAACAGCTAAAAATAGCCATCCAGCTTGGTAGCCGATGGGGAAGGTGGGAAAGGTCCATGATTTTAAAATAACGGGTGGCCCACAAAAGATTTGCGTTTTAAAATTGCTATAAAAAAACAATGAGTATATATTTTTTCAATTTTTATTTTTTTCTGGATAGCCTCAATATTGCGGTTTATGTATGAAACACCACTTCGTTCGTATGGCTGCCTCGGCTGGACTTACACATTTTCTATGGTATGGCCTTCAATGGCCCTGATGGCGACTTCAATCTCGTGCTTTAGGTCGTCAATCGTCTCTGGGTGGTTGGCGTAACACTTATCCTTGACGGTACCCCACAAAAAATAGTCCAACGGGGTCAAATAGATGGGCCACCCTGTACAAGATGATCATTATACCTAATCATTAGACCTTATCATTAAACCTATCACAAAAATTTGCCCCTTAGGAGGAATAAAGTCGTTTGACAAAAAAGAGGCTAATCTAGAGCCAAGAAGAAAAACTAGAGGGACATCAAAGATGCCAAAACTCGAGTTTACTATGGTCACGCTATTCTTTATATTGAGTTGTCAAAGCCAAAATATATCATTAACATTAAACAAATAAATGGTACGTCAGCGATTTATCTTTACCCAATGGGCGATGTGGAGAATGTGGCCTCTTCTTCAAATTTAGTAATTTACTATAATATGTATGCCTATTTTGAAATGTTGAATAAATGCAAAGAACTATTACCCAAAATGAGAGTGATTTGCGAAAAACTTCACAGTTTCGATGATGAAAAAAATTGAAATACTTTGAAAATAGCCGAGTTTTACTTCGCGAAAAGACGCTCAGGGTACGCATGGATACTTCTGCTCATGTTTTTTATATCTAATCTATTTGTTTGTTTGTTTGTTTGCAACGAATAGGCTCCGGAACTACTGGTCCGATTTAAAAAATTCTTTCACCGGTAGAAAGCTACATTATCGTGGAGTAAAATAGGCTATATTTTTTTTTTTTTTAAATTAGGGATCCGTAAGAAAATTGCAATATTGTCGCATATAAAGTGAGTTGCTACCTCATCACACTGACAAACACGCTACCATAGCGTTTTAACTCAATTTTTGTGGTTTTCATTTATCATTTCCAAGTGAATTAGGTTTTTCACATATTATGCAAACCTTAGTGTTCTCTGCTCAGTTGATTTCATGTACAAACGGGTATTGTGTTCACTGTGAAATTGTGAAAAAAAAAGAATTTTTATTTAATTTAAGTTGAACTGCGAAAATTATGTGGATCGTGCATTTGAGGATAAATTCACCACTCTGTCCATAGTCCAAAATGCTTAGAGGACGACGTGCAAACATTGGCCGCAGACATCCAAGCCAGCAACAAGTATATTCACAAAACTTAAGCGAAGAAAGACAAATGAGCACATGGAGATCATTGGCATCATTCAATCGCTTGGCATTCCAATATGACCCCACTACGAACTACAGTGATAATGAAAATTTAGATATTGGACCAATGGCGACTATAGACCGATATTGCAGTGCGTTAAAGTTTAAAAGAGAAACGGCTGGATTGTGCTGCGCAAGTGGGAAAGTCAAACTGGAAAAGTGTTAAATCACCATCTTTCTATACTTCCATATATTTGAAAAATGGTGCAACATTGACTATTATGTTGGTAAATTGTGTTGACCAGCGAAGCGGACACAGGACCTCGAGTTACTAATATAAGTGATATAATACAGTTTTTCACAAATATTGCCTCGCGCGATAAGCTCAAATAAATGAGCGGCGAGCAAAATAATGAGCGTAGAAGCTCCGTTAACCAAAGAAACGCTTGTTATGCTTATTTCTCAACTCGCGATACCGAAGTAGAGAAAACGTCTACAAAGAGTAACCCAGCCCTACTGGCCGTGAAAGTACGAGGGCTCGCTCTCTATCACCTGCCGTACTCATTCCAACTCCTACATCTTGGAGCTATCAATGCCAGACCCCACCGCCACCGGCTCCCATGGCAGACGTACCAACAGAAAGCAGTGCTGATATTTAGTATTGCGAAATCAGTGTCAACGGCTTCATCGCCAACTGCAACAGTAACAAAAACTGTAAGCTACGGTATGGATCGCTAAATTTAGATTAAGCGTAAACCAAACCAAACTTCCAACAACAGCAACAGAGGGAAAATCTTAGCAGATGGTGAGAGCCAAGCTGAGCCGGAGCAAGTGACTCAAAAGAAACCAAAGCCCCCAAATATTAGGGAAAAAGCTCAAACGCCCTGGTCAACAAAATTGTTGCGCTGGTCGGGGATGAAAATTTTTATGTTGTTCCGCTTATTAAAGGTAACATCCACGAAACTACAGTTCAAACGAAATATGAAGAACACTTCCGAGCTGTGGCCAAATACCTGGAGGTCGTTAGCCAGATAGCAAAACCCTAAAGAAAAATAAAGTGCACCCGATCTACAAGCTTACTGCATCGGAGGATCACAGTGGAAGAACCACACAAACGGAACGGCCCAGTGCAATGCACAAATTGTCCGGAGTTTGGGCACACCAGGACATACTGCACACTTCGGTCAGTCTGCGTAGGCTGTGGAGACTTCCACAATTCCGCACACTGCCCTGCTAACAAAGAAGACCCCCATACAAAAAATGTGGGAACTGCGGAAAACTACAGAGGCTGTCTGGTCTTCAAGGAGCTGAAGAATCGTATGCGACAAGCGACAGCTACGCGACAACAAAATACACAAAATGTGTATTTTAAATCAAAAACTACGCCAGACGTATTTTTTGCCAAGGCAGCCAGATCATCTTTCGGTCCGCTCAGTACCACCAACGGCATCTCCTACGCTGATGCTCTAAGAACGGGCATGGAAAAACCACTCCAGCCACACTCAGGAAACGCTCAACAGGTCCCAGTCCAGCCACAAAGCAATTTGGAAACTATGATGTTTACCATGAAACAAAGCGAACATGCAAACGCTGATCCAGAACCAGAATATGGTGATGCAGCTGCTTGTATCACAGCAGTCCAAATAATCAATGACCAATCTACGCACATCCATGTGGAATGCCAACGGCATTCAAATTACTTGCAAGCCACGTCCATAAAAGTGCAGTCAGGTAACGACAACCTTTGCATCACCGCTGTCTACTGGCCCCCTTGCTTTACTATCTCTGAAGATCAATTCACGGATTTCACAACTCGCTTCATAGCTGCTGGAGATTGCAACGCCAAGCATACGCACTGGGGATCTCGCCTCGTAACTCCCAAGGGAAGGCAACTGAATAATGCACCTATAAATGTGAGAAATAAGTTGGACTACGTTTCTCCTGGTAGCCCCACATATTGGCCAGCAGATTCCAGAATGATCCCAGATCTAATTGATTTCGCGGTGACAAAAAACATCCCACGCAACCTAATAAGCGCCAAGGCCCTACCGGATCTCTCATCAGACCACTCTCCATTGTTGATAACCCTTCTTCAAAGCCCAAAAATTACGGACCACTCCTATAGGCTGACATCACACAGAACTGACTGGATGAAATAAAGGAAGTACGTCAGTTCCCACATTGAGCTAACCACCAAGCTCAATATAGAAGCGGACATCGACTTCTCTACCGCCGCCCTGGAAGAAGTACTCGTCACAGCAGCCAGAATCTCAACACCACAACGACATGATGTGCAAATAAAGAAGTCCAAAACCAACCTTCAAATTGAACAGCTCGTTCTGGAAAAGAGGCTCCTGCGACGCAGATCGCCATGCTTAAAGCAACGTCTAAATGAAGCCACCCGCAAACTAAACCGGGCTCTGATGCAAGATGCCGAAAATGCACAACTGAGATGTATTGAAAAACTCTCTCAAACTAGTGCAAAGCATCCCTTGTGGAGGGCTCACCCAAACCTAAGCTCTCCGGCTGAATCCGTCTCCCCGCTAAGAAATTCTTCAGGTGGCTGTGCGGGCAGTGACACAGACAGAGCCGAAACATTTGTCTCACATCTCAGGGGCGTCTTCCAGCCGAATAGCCAACCACCTCACGGTAGTAGAGAAGTGGCTATCCGACTGGATCCGCATCAAAATAAATGAACAGAAGTGTAAACACATAACGTTTACTCTTAATAGACAAACATGCCCTCCGATCTACTTGAATAGCACACAGATCCCCCAAGTCAACGAAGTAATGTATCTCGGAGTCCACGGTGTCGACAGACGTCTAACATAGCATAGACACATCGAATGCAAAAAACTACACCTAAAACTAAGAGTCAGCAGCCTCCACTGGATTATAAACGCCCGATATCCCATGTGTCTGGAACACAAGGTACTGCTCTACAACTCCACTCTTAAACCAATCTGGACGTATGGCTCCCAGCTCTGGGGGAACGCGAGCAAAACTAACATAGACATCATACAGCGCGCTCAAGCAAAGATCCTGAGAGTTATCACTGGGGCACCATGGTATATTCGAAACCAAAACATCCACAGGGATCTTGGTATTCTCGCAGTAAAAGATGAAATAGAGAAGCAAAAAGCGTCATACAAGGAAAAACTTTCCGCCCACCCAAATCCTCTCGCAAGGGATCTGACTCGGGTTTCCAGAAGAACCCATCTACAACGTAACGACCTTCCAACCCAGCCATAATTTGCCAGGGCCATATTTAATGTTCCACTCTACATGACTGATAGTTAGGTTATAGAATAAGCTTTGATACACTTATTGTTAGTCTCGTAAGGAGAAGATTGCACAAAGCAAAACATAAAAAACATGACAAATATATATATATATATATATATATGTATATATAAATATACATATATATGTTTTTAAAAATTTACTATTGCAGCTAAAGTTAGTTATGAGATTTTGATAAAATTTAATCTGAAATTAATTAGTAGTTAAAAAACACGATCTAGAAAAAATTGAGTCAATATGACCAAAAACAACGGCGTGATCATTTTTTTTTTTTTAATTTCTCGATTGGGAGCTTAACGATATAGTCGCCCGATCCGGCTTATATACTACGTGCACCTTTTTGTAAAGTTTCAGCAAGATAGCCTTAAAACTGAGAGACAAGTTTACATAGAAACGGACAGACGGACAGACGTTCAGACGAATTTGCGCTTTTTTTTTTTAATAGAAAAAAAATAAGAAACGGAGCTAGCCGAAGCTTATATACCCTTGCAGTCATCAAATATGTCAAACAAAATACATAAAGGCTAAACAACATCGAAGCTATGACGATTTTTCTATGAATTTTCCATATTTTCGACGACTTTTATATGATATAGTTGTCCGTTTTTTATGAAATTAAATTTAATTTAATTCGTTATTCAAGAGTCGTAAGAAAACTCCATATTCCAAAAATCATGCTTGTCTGATGAAAAACAACGATGTTATAATTTTATCTCGGTTATTTCTATATAGATTTTTCGGTCTTTCCTATGGCAGCTATATGATAACGTTGTTGGATTTTAATGAAATTTTTTTCTCG
The DNA here is from genome assembly GCF_018152265.1 of Drosophila ficusphila. Classification (NCBI taxonomy): domain Eukaryota; kingdom Metazoa; phylum Arthropoda; class Insecta; order Diptera; family Drosophilidae; genus Drosophila; species Drosophila ficusphila. Next base: position 290,664 of record NW_025064257.1, read on the forward strand.
ATTCAAGGGTTATTAAAAGGCACCATATTTCAAAATCATTCCCGACGAATTAAAAACAACGAAGTTATAATTTTTTTTCCATTATTTCTATATATACTTTTCGATATTTCCTTTGGCAGCTATATGATAGAATTATCCGATTTAATCCGAAATTCAATAGTAGTTAAAAAACGCTATCTGGAAGAAATTAAGTCGATCTGATCAATTAAGTCGAAATTAAGTCGATCTGATCAAAGCTCGTATGGGAGCTATCCGATATAGTCGGCCGATCCGTCCCGTTCCGACTTATATACTGCTATACTAGCAGTATAGTATATATACTTATATACTGCTACTATATACTATATAAAGACGTGCAACTAACTTACGCTCCAAGCGACAGCTTATCAGCTTAATCTATAAATCGATCACCCGATTCGCAATAACTTCGTACACAATTACAAATAAAACAAAAAACACAAAGAACAAGTGAACCTACTTACACGTTGCAGGGCCCGAGCCCAAAAACACCGCAATGTCTCGATCACGGGACCGTCCGTTGACAATGATAAACTTGATAACAAGTGAACGAAATTATATTATTATAAGCAGAACCGACAATGAAACTTTTGAAAAAATCTCTCCGTTTATAATAAAAAAAGTGTTAGACTTTGCCTGTAATGGAACGGTCGAAACTTGTAAGAAAACCAGATCTGGCACCCTCCTTATCAAAACAAAAACCAATATACAAGCACAGAAACTACTGAAAATACAGTCTTTCCACAACATCCCGGTCCGCGCTGAAGAACATAAAACCCTCAACTCCTCCAAAGGCATTATCTACTCCAACGATCTACGGAATATCGACAAATAAGAAATCTTGAAAGAACTTAAACCTCAAAATGTTATTGACGTCCGTAAAATACTAAGAAAAGACAACAATGATCCAAATAAATCGACAGAAACAGGCAAAATTGTACTAACCTTTTCAACAATTAACATACACGACAAATTGTGGATATGAAGTAGTCAATATACGCCCATACATTCCAATGAGATGCTTTAACTGCCTTAGATTCGGACACCCCTCGGCCTACTGTAAAAGCCATAAAACATGCGCCAATTTCTCAGAAAAAATGCACACAACAAACAACGAACCATGCACCAATACCCAAACCTGCATTAACTGCAAATACGAAGATGACAAAATTAAGCACCACAACAAATCTTGCCCCGCCTTTATTAAACAAAAAGAACTGACTGCTATTAAAAAAACCCAAAAAGTGGATCACAAGACAGCTCGCTTTATATACAACACACGCCATACACACCCACCAATGTCGTACGCCCAAATAGCATCAATTCCAACAAACAAAACACCGGCTGTAGAAACAAAAATTAAAACAAATAGTATGGTAAGATGGGGTAAAACCGCCAGTAATATTTATTTGAAGATGTCAAACTATCATTTATAAAATGATCAATGAACCAAACCATATTTCTGAAAGTTTAATCCCTTGGCTGCATAATTCATTTAGAAAGTTTTTATATAGCTTTTATTTTAAAACAATTGTGATCGTGCAGAAGAAAAGTTTAAACCCACCCAGTGGCGTAAAAACGCCATTCTGGTTTCAGTGTAGTTAAGTACAAAAATAATAAATTTTTTATTCAATTCAAATGGATATTACATGTTACAACGAATATATAAAAGTAAAAATAAGAAATTGAAAGTAAAAACAAGAAAAGAAGCTAGCTTCGGCAAGCCGAAGCTCATATACCCTTGCAGATCTCAAATATGTCGAACAAAATGCATAAAGCTATGACGATTTTTCTATTCATTTTCCATATTTTCGACAATAGATCATATGGGAGCTATATTATATAGTTTTCCGATTTTGATCAAATTTGATTCGTAATTCAAGAGTCGTAAGAAAACTCCATATTCCAAAAACCATACTTACCTGATGAAAAAAAAACGATGTTATACTTTTATTTCCGTTATTTCTGTTTAGCTAATAAGCTTTTTTTATTAGCTGTGGAAATTAAAGAATTAACAACATTTTTGAGTTCGATTTATGCGAGAGCAGCGATTTTATTTCGACGAAAATGAGTTATAAATGTTCCGAGAGATCGAAAGGAAGTAATACAATTGAATTGAATCAAGACGCGGATCAGCCGATTGCTGACCGAAAGTATAAAGCAGGGGTGCTCAACGCCTATACACTGAGTGCACTTTTGTTTTTGTAGATGCTCTGTGCTTATGGGTAGTGCGCGCATAAGCACCGTGCATATGGGCTTCGATTTGCATGCGAAACAAAAACAATTTAGCTTGTTTCTTCATTACATCTCTATCCGTCGTCACGCTTCGCTGAACGCAATGTATTTTGTTTTTGTTTTTTCCTCGAGCACATGCACTTGAACTTATTTTTCTGTCTGGGTTGGCTTTTGATTTATTTCGTGGTGGACCATCGTAAGTGTTATGTTAAATTTTTTGGCGGATCAAAATGAGTGATGAATTAAAGAGCAGTTTTTTTTAGCATAAACTTTAAATGCGAAGTACAATGCGTAATATGATTCATAGTTCTCTCAGTGCACAGCTGCGCCCCAACACAAACGCGCCGCTACATATGTACACGTTTTTTTGTGGGTGTGTTAGTAAACGCACTGCCATAAGACGAATTTGAGCACCCCTGGTATAAAGCAACAAGCAACGAGAAAGAGCGAATAGAAAGATAAAGAGAGAGAGAGAGAGAGAGAGCGATGGTAATTATGCAGATAAGCTAAGAGCTAGCATTAAGAGAATCTACATATCTGCTGCGTCTGGATGACCCGACATACTCCCCCGTTGGAAGCCTGGCTTTCAACAGCATCCTTAAGGGGCAGCAGACACAGCTTATTAACTGCTCGTTTTGTCACTTCAGATGTTGTCTTGAGTACGGCAACTCGAGCAACTCCATCTCCACCACACAGAAGCTCAACGACTCTCGCTAGGGGCCACTTCATCGGAGGCAAGTTCTCATCCTTAACCAGCACCACGTCACCGACAACTAGGCCAGGCTTTGGGGCACGCCATTTGGAGCGCTGCTGCAGTAGCGTCAGGTATTCTTCCTTCCATCGGGTCCAGAAGACCTGCTGCAAGTAGGCCACACGTTGCCAGCCTTCCAACCGATTGAAATTAAGGGCGGTCACATCCGGCTCGATGAATGAGGATGGTGGGCCACCATTCAGAAAGTGGGCTGGCGTTAGCACATCCAGGTCAGCGGGATTTTCTGAAATTGAGACTAAAGGCCGGGAGTTAACTACCGCCGAGATATGGCACAGAAGAGTCCGCAGCTCGTCGAAGGCCAACACTGAAGGCTCAATAGCGCGGTAGAAATGGTGCTTCGCCGTCTTCACCGCAACTTCCCAAAGACCACCAAAATGTGGCGATCTGGGAGGAATAAAACGCCAATCAATAAGCTCCGCTAGGCAAAAATCCAACGTCGCTTTCTGATGCTCGTCGTGAGGAACAGGCGTCTCAACTCAATCAGCTCATTGCGTGCACCCACAAAGTTCGTTGCATTGTCCGACCAAATCTGCCGCGGTTTTCTTCTGGTGCATATAAATCTCTTGAGGCCATGCAGAAATGATACCGTTGAGAGATCCCTAATCAACTCCAGTGAATAGCCTTTGTTGCGAAGCAGATAAAGACGCAAACGTAGCATTTTACTGGGGCCTTGTTTCGCACTTCCGGCTTGTAAAAGAATGGTCCACAAAAGTCAATGCCAGTGACTTCAAATGCATGAGATCCATCCAATCGCTCCTTTGGGAGATCCGCCATTACATGCTCCACTAATCGAGGCTTCGTTCGAAAGCATCTGACGCATTTGTTCAAAACCTTGCTCACCGTCTTCCTCCCCCCAATAGGCCAGAACTGGGACCGAACTATGCAGAGTGAGGCTCGAGGTCTAGTGTGCAGATTGCGCTCATGAAAGTGAGTAACGATGGCGGCAGTGGCAGGATGGCTCCGTGGCAATATGATTGGATGACGGGCATTGAAATCCAGCGACGAGTTCCTTAGTCGGCCATCCACTCTAAGAAGCCCAAACTGATCAATAAAAGGAGATAGAGATGCAAGCGAACTAGATTGGGCTACTACTCCTTTAGACTGCAAGGATTTAATGTCTGACGAAGCAACAACTGAGTACCGCTTTGGATATCCGAAACCTTAAGATCCGGCTGCCGAATGCGATTGATAAATTTGAAGACGTATCCGAAAATCCTTTGAAGCGGAGCAAGGGAATTTGCAAATTTGGAACAGGCTATGATGTCTACGTATGGCGATTTAATTAGCAGGACCTTTCGACGAAGCTCAAGTGTTGACTTCTCAGCAAGGATTGGGGGAGGCCAGTCAATCTTGGGTCTGCAAAGAAATGTCGGCCCGTTAAACCATATAGGCGACTCGCTCAGCTCAGTGGGTGGGGCAACTCGGGAGAGAATGTCAGCCGGATTCAAAGAAGTTGAAACGTAACGCCACTCCATCAAATCGGTTCGCTCTTGGATGGCAGCAACTCGATTTGCCACAAACATGTTGAATCTGGAGGGCTCGTCTCGGATCCAGGACAGCGCCACCGCAGAGTCACTCCAACAATAATACTGTCCCTTAAATACGTTGGTGCCAGCTACTTCCGAGATGAGCTTAGACAAGAGATCGGCTCCACAAAGCTCCAGCTTGGGCACGGTGAGTGTCTTCAAGGGAGCGACCCTTGACTTTGAACAAAGCAACTGCGACTGTCCACTGCACACGATGTAGACACAGGCGCCGTATGCTTCCATGCTGGCATCACAAAATCCATGGACCTGAATCTCTGAGTTTGGAGACAGAACTAGCCGAGGGAAACACAAACGCTTGATTTGCACAAAACTCCTGCATATCGAACTCCATTCCGTATTCTGAGCTTCAGGAAGGCTTTCATCCCAGGATAACCTTTCCTTGCACAATTGCTGAAGGAAAATTTTCGCTTTTGCTATCACCGGACCAACCAATCCAAGAGGATCATAAAATCGGGCAATGGCAGACAAGACAGAACGCCTACAGGGACTTGAGGTCAATTGCAAGACAGAAAAAGAGAACAATAGCTGATCAGAAGCAGGATCCCAAGCTAAACCCAGAGTTTTGGTAAAGTCAGTGCCGTCATCAAACTTCAAATATGACTCCTTATCTTCGTCAGACACTCCACACAAAGCCGCTGGCACGTTTGAGCACCACTTTCTAAGTTTAAAGCCTCCTCTGGACAGAATTTTAGAGGTCTGATCTACAATGATGATAGCCTCGTCCACGGTCTGAGCTCCAGATATCAGATCATCTACGTAAAAGTCGCGCTGAATGACCTCAGCTCCAAGCGGAAACGAAGAATGCTCATCTCTTGACAGCTGATGCATAGCCCGCACAGCCAGAAATGATGCAGGCTTCGTGCCATAAGTGACGGTGTCCAGCTTGAATACTTGCAGGTTGTCCTGTGGGGAAGTCCTCCATAAAATGCATTGCAAATAGCTGTCCTCTGGATGTACCTTGACACAACGGTACATCTTACAAATGTCTCCAGTGATGGCTACCGGGTACGAGCGAAATCGAATTAAAATCTGGAACAGGGTATATTGAATTACGGGGCCTGCCATGAGCAAATCATTGAGAGAAGAGCCTGATGAAGAAGCGGCAGATCCGTCAAAAACTACGCGAAGCTTTGTAGTGGAACTATCCTCCTTTGTGACGCAATGATGAGGCAAAAAGAAGCGACAAGAAGCGAGGTCTGCGCCAGCAACTGTTGACATGTGCCCCAAGTCAAAGTATTCCTTTATAAGAGCCGCATATTGGGGCTTCAAGGCTGGCCGACGATCTAGCTTCCTCTCTAGGGATAGGAATCTACGATAAGCTTGCTGGTAGGACTCACCCAATAATTCCAGGTTGAGCTTGGCAGGCAAACGAACAGAATAGTCTCCAGCAGAAGAGCGAATGAAATGCTTTGTAAAGTGCGCCTCACAGTCCAGTTCTTCCTTAGTAGCATGTGCAATTGGCTCCACGCAGCTTTCCACCTCCCAAAATCGACGAAGAAGATCATCAAGTCGATCCAAGCTATTATCCTTATTAATGGTAGGCAAAGCAATGGTCGAGATTAACGATGAGCCATTGGAGACGCCATATCCTCCGGAAACAACCCAGCCCAGGCGAGTTTTTTGCTTAATTTGCCCAACGCACAACAGCTCGTAAAACAAACTGGCTCCAATCAAGAGATCCACACGCTGAGGGACATAAAATGTAGGATCAGCTAATTGTATGTTTTGCGGTATTTTCCAGCTGCCGATGTCCACATTGAAACTAGGCTGTCGCTCAGTTATATTGGGAGCAATAACTGCGGTTATGTTCACCGTGTATTCAGAGGTTCGGGACTGCATCGTAATATTGACTGAGTGACCATTGGTAACAAAGCTGGAATCACCTATTCCAGTCACAGAAGCCGAAGTCTTTATCTTCTTTATTTGAAGCTGATCTGCGAAGCGAGATGTTATTAGATGCAGCTGAGAGCCGGAGTCAAGAAGGGCTCGACATGGAATGAAAACTCCAGACCGATTTTTTATGAGAACAGTGGCAGTGGCTAGGAGCACAATGTCAATACTGAAATCCTGAGCAATAAGAGCAGTGGATGAGGAAGGCACGACAGATGGTTCAACGACAGTATTGGGTGCAATAGAGGCATGAGCTTCTAGAAGCTGAAATCATGCCTGTGGAGAAGCTGAGGCCAAATTTCCCAAGTGAAGGAGGGTGTGGTGTTTAGCTCCGCATGCACGACAATTGCTGGAATTGCACTGCCTCAACTGATGCCCTAACTTAAGGCAGTTTATGCAAAGAGCGAGTCTCTTCACTTCTTGAAGCCGATTAGCAGGGGGCAGGGCTTTAAAATCTTGGCAGTAGTGAATAGAGTGACCAGAAGCATTACAGTATGAACAAATCCATGGGTTGATATTTGTGGCAACAAAAGCGGATCTACGGGAATTAGACGTTCTATTATTTTCCACCTGATTGCCAGACGCATAGCTTGCCATGGTGAAATCCATAGTCTCCAATGTCCTGCATCGCTGCTCAAAAAACGATGCCATGGATTCCCACGTCGGAATTACATTGACGAATGCTGGATCCTCTAACCGCTCTTCCCATTTTGCCTAGCTCGCAGAATCTAGCTTTTGCAGTAGTACTTGGACAATGATGCATCCTGCGATTTGTTCTGTCGTGCCCAATCCCTTTAAAGCACGAATGTGAGCGTTGAATTTATCTGACAAATCACGAAGCATCGAGACGGAACCACTCTGCACTGCCTTAAGCCCCAGGATTTCAGTAATGTGTGGCTGAAAAACCAAACGACGATTATCAAATCGGTTTTGCAATAAGTCCAAAGCAACAGAATAATTGCCATCCGAAATTTCCAGCGAGCGGATGGTTTCCAACGCAGAATCCCTCAGGCATGAACGTAGATGCTGCAGCTTTTCTATGTTGGTCAGGTCAGGATGACTGACTATGATGGATGTAAACATTGAATAAAAATCTGCCCAATTCGCATAACCTCCAGCGAATTTCGGAAGTTCAAGAGCTGGAAGTGGAATCGCTCGGCGAGTTTGTCGCTGCTGATGGCCGGAAAGAGCTGGCGTATTACCATCAGCAAAGGTTGAATGCTGAAGTAATTGCGAGGCGCGTTTCGTGATCTCCAATCGAACCGTAGACTTCAGAATAACGACGACATCATCAAATTTCTCCTCCAACTCATTTCCAATTTCCTCAAAATCCAATTCTTCGAGCTCGTTGAGAACCCTTTTAAATGCCGTTTGAAGTTCCTCGATAAGTTCCAACCTCACCTGAAGGCCAGAATCGTCAAAAGAATTCAAAGCCGAACTTGAAAGAGATTCCATTAACCGCTCCACTCTATTAAACATTGAAGTTGCCTTGCGCTTCAGAAATGTCACCCTGTTTGAATTGCCATTGTCGGTGACGCTTACCGAATTTTCTAGAGACATATTAAGCAGCAACAACAACAACAATAAATGCAGCAGTTTCGGCGGGAAAATTCGGCTTCAGCGGGAAGATGAACGCAAAAGGGGAATAGCGAAAAATGATCCGCTACTTGGGTATATATCGCCTTATGTACGAGTTTGTGTAACAATTTGTTTATTTGCACAAATCAATTAATATATGTATATACATTAATATTGTTTATGGCAGGCAAACGCACAATTCAGCTGCAACTCGGCGGGCAAAATTCGGCTTCAGCGGGAAGATGAGCGCAAAGGGAAATAACGAAAATCGATCCGCTACTGGTCTATATACCGCCTTATGTACAAGTTTGTGTAATATTATTTGCACAAATCAACTTATACGAAATTGTTTTGTTTATGGCCGGCCAACGCACAACGAAGCTGCAGCACCGATAAAAAGAGATATGCAGTTGGTAAAATAAATTAATTCTTGTGACTTGCACTGGGTATTTTTATGCACAAATCACGTCGGGGTCACCAAATGTTTAGCTAATAAGCTTTTTTATTAGCTGTGGAAATTAAAGAATTAACAAAATGTTTGCGTTCGATTTATGCGAGAGCAGCGATTTTATTTCGACGAAAATGAGTTATAAATGTTCCGAGAGATCGAAAGGAAGTAATACAATTGAATTGAATCAAGACGCGGATCAGCCGATTACTGACCGAAAGTATAAAGCAACAAGCAACGAGAGAGAGCGAATAGAAAGATAAAGAGAGAGAGAGAGAGAGCGATGGTAATTATGCAGATAAGCTAAGAGCTAGCATTAAGAGAATCTACATATCTGCTGCGTCTGGATGACCCGACAATTTCTATATTGATTTTTCGATCTTTCCTATGGCAGCTATAAGATATTGTTGTCCGATTTTTATGAAACTTTTTTCTTAATATAAGAGTTATCAATTTATTTCCATTAATTCTATATATATTTTTCGATCTCTCCTATGGCAGCTATATGATAGAGTTATCCGATTTTGATAAAATTTAATCCGAAATTCGATAACAGTTCGAAAACGCCATCTTGTCGATCAAGTCGATCTGATCAAAAACAACGGCGTGAGAATTTTTTATTTCATTCTCTCGTATGGGAGCTATCCTAGATAGTCGGCCGATCCGGCCCATTTCGACTTATATACTGCAAAACCTACCCTTTTGCTCTGCAAGGGTATAATTAGCCTGGCAAAACATGTGTCGCAATATAAATACAACCGTTCCAACAACATGGAAAAAAATTAATCGATTATGTGGCCTCAAAACTAACATCCAAATTCATTGTCTCGTTAACCCTAATAGTACATCCGGTACCCATACAAACAAATATGACATCTCCAAAGCCCTGTGTGAATTCTGGTGAAATGCATTACATAATAATAACTTCCACCCTACTTTTAATTCACACACAGAAAACATAAACTACAATTTCTCCCACAGTACATCCTCTCTAACCCAACCCTTACAATGCGATGTTTCTATTATTGAATTAAAAAGCGCCATAAACCAACTTAAAGGCAAAACGCCAGTGAAGTGATGGGGCGTCCAACGTTGAAGTCAGCAAACTCCTGATGGGCAGCTGTGGGGGCAAGAAAAACACTCGGCGATCGCGGAAAAGAAAAGACTTTAGGTTTCAATCGTGGCGCGGACCGGCCGGGCGTTTATTCAGTGCGTTGACGTATTTGGAACTGACCTAAGCTATTCTAAGCTAGGCGTTTGGAGGCGCAGCTGAGACTTCTTGCGCTCGGGGAGTGGAGAGCCTGGACGGCCGAGCGCGACACGCTCAAAGCTCCGGGAGAGGGAGAGTGCGGTGTGGGGAGAAGCTCAGGGAGAGGGAGAGCGGTAGAGGCCTGAACATTCCGCCCCCCTTGCAACCGCTGGCGTTGCAACGTAACTAGCCCTGGTTGCAGGCGCCGGACAGGATCCAGCCGAAGATGGTCTTCTGGACTACTGGCAGTCCCTCGGCGACCAGGAGGAATCCTGGTTGGATGACCTTGGCGTAGACATCCGCACCCAGGACCATGGAAATCGACGCCGGCAGATAGAACCGCTTGTCGGCCAGCGGAAGATCCTTGTAGCGGCCGACGACAGACTCGTCGATCGCTCGGATGGGGGTGCGGACGCCGACGCCGGGTTCGATCTTGAGGACGACTTCCAACGCAGCTCCCTCGACGACTTTCGATCGGAGGATCGCCGTGCACACCCTTTTCTTTCCGACATTGGTGGTCGGCAGACGAAGGCTGGACGCCAGGGTGGCGTCGATACAGCTTTGAGGCGCGCAGGGGTCGATGAGACCAAAGCCGTTGGAATGACGTTGACGACGCGGTGTTGAAGGAGGGTTGCCAGCGTCGGAGCAGCGCGCGCTGCGCGAGTCGAGGGCTCTGATGTCGAGGATGCTGAGCGCGGTGGAGAAGCGAGCGCTCTGCGAGTTGGCGGATTTTGCCGGCGCGAACGCTGCTGAGAAGCGGAGCCCCTTTTGGAAAGCTCGGTTTTCGATCTCGGTCACGGGTAGGTCGGTCTCCTGGCTAGGCCATTGGCTGCGTGGTTTTTGCAACCAAGTGGGTCCATGCCACCAGAGAAAACTACCGACAAGCTCTGGAAGCGCCACCCCTCGACTAGCCAAGTCAGCGGGATTATGTTCGGATTGAACGTGTGACCAGTTGGCTGCCTCTGTGGACTGAGTGATCTTCGTCACTCTGTTGGCAACGAATGGCAAGCTGGTTTTGCTAACCATGCCAACACAACGGTGGAGTCGGTCCAGCAGTGGAGACTCGAATTCAGCATGGGCATGCTGGGAAGGAACGCTTCAGCCATTTCGGCTAGCAGTAAATCATAGTTTCGACTGGCGCAACACGCTTCTTGGCGGTGAGCAGGTGTACCATCGTGGTATGTCCCATCTCTACACGCACGTAGATCGCAGCTCCGTAGGCTTTCTGCGAGGCATCACAAAAACCATGATGCTCTAAGCGGAATTCTGGGCGAAAGGAAACCCAACTTGGAATTCGGACCTGATCAAGGACCCAATAGCTCTGAAGAAAACTGTGCCACCTTTTGGCACAACTCAGATGACAGCTTATCGTCCCACCCCAGCTCCTGAAGCCAAATCTCTTGCATAAAGATCTTGGCACACACAACAAATGGAGCAAGCCAGCCTGCTGGATCAAACAGTTTGGCGATTTGGGAAAGCACCTGGCGTTTTGTGGGGGAGATTTCTGTGGGTAGATCTGGGGGAACGAAGAAAAACTCATCGGACGTCGCTCTCCACCGTACACCGAGAGTCTTGGCTGTACTTTCAGTGTCGAGATCAAGGAAATCGCTGTTCAGAAGATGATCGGCTTGGATATGAGCTAACACCTCTTTGTTGTTGGATGTCCATTTCCTTAATGACTTTGCTCGCTCTTGGATGGCTGAGCTGCCCTATCCAGAAAAAGTCACCTTTCAATAATATTACTAGATTTCTTAAAAGCATTTGAAAAAATAGGAATTAACACAATCATAGATGAACTCGTTATTTGGAAATTTGGGCCTAAAATGAGTAAATATATCATTAACTTTCTAACTAAATGAAAAATCTGCGTTCAAATTCAAAACATTCAATCCCAATACCACTTGATAATGGAATCCCACAAGGATCACCATTATCCGTAATCCTTTTTGCAATTTCCTATAACAAGTTAAATAGAATCGTAGGTCTTCACAAATCGATCGATTTCACAGCATACGCATGAAAAGATACATCAATAAATATAAACCCACTGCTAACAGACATTCAAGTGCAACTACTCTGGAGCCAGTCTTTCCATCCCTAAATCTAAATATTTACACGTCTGTCGCAAAAAGAAATGCAACTTCAAAATACTAAGCACTTTCAATTTAAAAAACAAAAAGTCGTTAAAAATAATACGTGTTACTATAACTAATAATTATAAATGAGACACACACATAGAACAGCGAGTAATGCAAATTTCTAAAAGACTAAATATCTCTAGCCCTAGTTTCAACTGCCACATTAAAACTATTATTCATATAATCATGTCAAAAATCGATTATTTCTATACGGAAAGTCACCCAAGGCAAAACTTAATAAAATAAAAACGATATTCCACTCAGTAATTAGAATAGCCTTCGGGGCATTTCGCTCCTCACCGATAAACAATCTGCTATATGAAGCTAACATAAGGCCAATAGAACAGAGGAAAAATCATGCCATTTTAAAAAACTTTAAAACGCAAAGAAAACACCTCTATTAAAAAAATCTCGAAAGCAAAACGAATCCCAAAATTTCCATAAACAATAAAAGATACGATTGACCACTGCAAAGCAATATTACTACACCCTATCCCCATAACAAATAAAAAAGAAACCACGCCAACGTGGTCCTTTTACTTTTCCAAAATAAACAAATCCTTACACACATCAACAAAACCAAACACACCACCGATAGTCTACAATCAAAAGTTCCAAGAAATAAAAGATACCCTTAAACAGCACACATTCCTATACACAGACGGCTCCAAGTCTGTCCAAGTCTGACGACGATTTTAACATAGTAAGCATTGTCCGATTTAAGTGCTATATGTACCGTTGTCTTCGATGATTTTCTGCCATTGATGGTTACTTGTATATACCTCTCCTAAAGAAGTCCTTGTCCCTACTGGCAAAAAACTCGGCGATTCGATTTTCACAATCTTCCCTTGAACTCAACTTTTGTCCATCGAAAAAATTTTGCATGGCCAAAAACAAATGGTAATCGCTTGGGGCAATGTCCGGACTATAAGGATACGGATTGACGGCCAGGAAGGTTCTTCTGTGTGTTTGGTGGGATTGGCAGGGAATAATCCACTATGAGCTACTCCCCTATGGCCAAACGCTCAATTCGGACCTGTACTGCCAACAACTGGACCGCTTGAAGACAGCACTCATGCAGAAGAGGCCATCTTTGATCAACAGAGTCCGAATTGTCTTCCACCAGGACAACGCCAGGCCACACACATCTTTAGTGACGCGCCAGAAGCTCCGGGAGCTCGGATGGAAGGTTCTTTTGCATCCACCGATTAGTCCGGATCTCGCACCAAGTGATTACCACCTGTTTCTGTTCATGGCGAACGCGCTTGGTAGTGTGAAGTTGGCCACAAGAGAGTCCTGTGAAAATTGGCTCTCCAAGTTTTTTGCCAATAAGAAAGCGAGCTTCTATGAGCGGGGCATTATAAAGTTGGCATCTCGTTGGGAACGCGTCATCGAACAAAACGGCGCATATTTGACTTGAATCGCATTATTGTTACCAAGTTTATGAACAATTGAAAATTCAATAAAAATACCGCAAGACTTTTTTACTACCTAATATATTTTTAAAAAAGGGATTTATTGCGCTTTTTTTTTACTAGAATAAAAAAATAAAAAACGGAGCTAGCCGAAGCTTATATACCCTTGCAGTCATCAAATATGTAAAAAAAAAAAACCTAAAGGCTAAACAACATCGAAGCTATGACGATTTATCAGAGCTCGCAAATAACAGTCGACCGTTTCTCGTTGTCTGCTAATAACAGTCTTCTCCTGACCCTTTACGAAAAGTCTCAGAGAACGATCGATTTATGGGTTCGTGAATGGGTTCGATTGCGCTCAGACCGAAACCGTTTTTTTCTATTCGGTATTGTTCTGATTGCTTTAGGACCGTTTTGTCGTTTTCAGTGAAGCAAAAGGTCTTTTGCATATGTATTGGTATACAGTATAGGCAAGCAAATCGTTAAATATCGGTTTTGCGGACGAAATATCCCTGCAGTTCCAAAATAGCTTTTTCCTATATGAAATCCGCGAGGAAGCACCGAGGAACAGGGGTACGAAGGTATGCCCGCACCGAGGAATTGCGCGAGGAATTTTGTATGGGATTCAAGTTTTCTTCATAGGTGCAGCTCTCGATGAACTTTTTGGCCGTTTCATCGAACGATTCCTCGGTGCCTTATACGAATTTTGTATGGAAAAAATTCGTATAAGGCATAGAGGAATTCGTAGCGGAAGTGGAAGCGGGGTTTTCCTCGAGGATCGCCCTTAGGGAAATCATATATGCCAATGTTCAAAATTTCATCCCCAAATTCATATGAAAAACAATATATATATATATTTTTTTTTATTTTATAAAATACCTTATTTTGTAACATAAGATTATGCACATTAAAAATATGAAATTCGAAAGTTTTTTTTTTACCATTTATGTGGAGTATTTGCAAGACATCGGCTGTTTTGCGTCCATCTATGGTACAAAAAATATTTTCGTTATTACATATTATATATTACTTTTTTTAATTTAAAGCAAACTTACCTTTCAAACGAATTTATCGTACAGCCTGTATATCCTAAAAAGATTTAAATAAGTTTGTAGTAAAAAAACAAAATATTTTTGTAATATTAACGACACTTACATGATTTTTAAACATTTCCGCTTCCCGTTGCACAAATTAAGAAATTTGACAACATATTGTCAACGCACTACGCAAAAGAATGACGCAGTTCAATTTTATTTTTCACCCTTTTAGTATACCCTTCTTTTTAGATATAACCGACCATAAATGACACGCGAGTTATATTATATGTATCCACATACATTTGTAATCAATGTTATGGTTACCTAGGTTCCATAATTTAAATAATATTAAATATATATATACATATATATATAATATATTATATGTTATATTATATTTATATTTGAAGAACTTTAACATCAGAAGAGTATACATAAGTCGAGCGCCCCTCAGCCGTATTTTCCATCGAAACCCAATTTTTTGTTTCTAACGGAGAATGACAACAGTGCAATTAGAAAAACGAAAGAATAGAAGACAAATTTGGAGTCGGGCCGCCGTCGGGTACAAGCAACGAAATCGTATTATAAGAGTGAGTAAGAGAGGGAAACTTAGGAATATCCCTTTCCCTCTCCTACACACATGATTGGCAATTGCCAAAATTCACTTGTGAACAGCCGGAACTGCAGGGATATTAATCGTCTTCGTGAATTGAACGTGTGTGTTTAAATGCGAAGACCGTTTGCGTTGAGTTTTTCGGTCAATCGGTCTTTTGCTGACTCTCATTGTGCGAGCTTTTCTCAATCTGCTCCTTACGCACTGCTCATTGAAAGACCGAAATGCAAAGAGCTCAACGAAAAGTGCTCAACAGAAAACATAAATGATGACAGCAAGGGGCTCTTGCTCAGAGCGAGAGCGAGACAGTATGAACTTTTTCGGTTGTGCTCGCACCGAGAGCACTACATGAAAAACGGTTAACTGTTATTTGCGAGCTCTGCGATTTAGGTATCTATGAATTTTCTATATTTTCGACGACTTTTATATGACATAGTTGTCCGTTTTTTATGAAATTTAATTTAATTTAATTCGTTATTCAAGAGTCGTAAGAAAACTCCATATTCCAAAAATCATGCTTGTCTGATGAAAAACAACGATGTTATAATTTTATCTCGGTTATTTCTATATAGATTTTTCGGTCTTTCCTATGGCAGCTATATGATAGAGTTATCCGATTTTGATAAAATTTAATCCGAAATTCAATAGTAGTTAGAAAATGCCATCTGGAAGAAATAAAGTCGATCTGATCAAAAACAACGGCGTGAGAATTTTTTTATTCTCTTGTATGGGAGCTATCCGATATAGTCGGCCGATCCGTCCCGTTCCGACTTATATACTGCGTGCAATAACTACACAACTTTCGGTGAAGTTTCAGCAAGATAGCTTTAAAACTGAGAGACCAGTTTGCGTAGAAACGGACAGACGGACAGACGGACAGACGTACAGACGTACAGACGTACATATTTCGATTCAGATGGGGATGCTGATCAAGAATACATATATACTTTATGGAGTCTAAGGTGTCTCCTTTACTGCTTTGCAAACATCTGACTGAAATTATAATACCCTTTTGACCTGCAAGGGTATAAGAATGTTGTGTTATCAACCTGTGGGCAGCACAGAGTTTTGCTGTTTTTGGGCGTTAAAGTGGGCGTGACACCTTCTTTAAAATTTTTTCGCTACAAGTTTACTACTAGAACCTGCATGTTAAGTCCCTATAAATTAAATATTTTTTAAGATATCAACGTTCAAATAGAAAGGCAGACACGCCCCCACTGGACTGGTGAGCGTAAAATGTTAAGAGGCAGTCTCGAAAATATGTAAGTATTTAATCCAAATCAATAACATAAATTTATTACGACGCTGACTTTCACGGCTTTTGGGAGTAGAAGTGGATATAATAGTGGGCGAGACATAATACATTCCCATCTTCCCATCTGTCCATCTATCCGTCTTTCCCAAAAGCTATAATATTGTGATTAAAAATGTAGATTCTTGTTTTTCCTGCCGTGCAATAATCTATGGCGCTCACAGTTTTCATTCTGCAAGAATTTTATACAGGTTGCAGTGGTAAGTACGCACGAATGAACTTTTAAGGCTTGTTACGCTAACAAGCCGGGAGCCTCTGTTTCTAGATTATTGTATTTAAAACATTTTTCATCCTAAACGTTCAACACAAAAATTACCCTCAAAATTCTTGCCACTTTCTGACAGTGCAGAGCCTTTTGTGTCGTGCGCTCTTCTCAGCGCTTAAAAACTGCCGTAAGTTTCATTTTATATAATTTTGTTTCTGTTTCTGCTTTCGTAAAAATCAGAAGTCTCAGTAGAAGTATAGGCCGAAATCAGTAAAGCAATGAAACGTAAAACTCATCAGCAGACGTCGTTTTTCATATTCTTGCTTTCTGCTTTGCTGTTGCTTTCGATCGGAATCGAAAGTCAATACTGTGACAAGAGTGTCGGTTCTAAGACCAAGTTTAGTGCAGAAGTATTTTGAAAACAAGGCAGCTGAGGGTCTAGCCTTATGCAATATATGAAAAAATACTCTTAAGAACAGTAGACTGTCGAATTTTAAAACTCAAACAGCACAAAATCTATTTACTTTTTTTAATTCTTGGAAATGTTGAACCAGCATGGATTGGTTTCCGTGGTTATTTTATAACTGGTATCGATTGAACGAGCATTCTTCGCGCATAGACGTGTGTTAACCGAGTGTCGCAACCGCTTAGGCTAGGATGTTCTTGTATATAAAAATAAAATAAAATCTGACAACTATATATATAGGTAGCTGCCATAGGAAAGTCCGAAAAATCTATATAGAATTAACGGAAGTTAACGGAAAAACTTTTAAAACATCCTTGTTTTTCATCAGACAAGCCTAATTTTTGAAATATGGAGTTCTCGAATGACTCTTGAAATTTGAATTCGATTTCAATTCGAAATTCGTCTTGCCGAAGCTAGCTTTCTTTCTTGTTGAAAATCTTATTGGTTTTTTTTAATAAACTAATAATTTGGTTTTTTATTTATAAAAAATTGAAATGTTTTATATTTTTAAAACCTTGTTTGTGTTAATGTTATACTTAATAATGTAATTGTTGGATATTTGTACCACTGAAGTTCCAAGATTAAAATATGACATAAGATTATATTATTGTTATAGAACGGTCACACCAATAAATAGATACTTAGTTTGGATTGTAAGCTTATATATATAATAAAACACTTCAACTGAGATCGTCTACGCGAACACATCAACTATTCGGTGTAAATACACAACAGTAATAATCAATTCATCTTATACCTTGCAGGCGAATACGTGATTCGCTCTTACCAAGCGCATTTACGCTTGAACAACTATAAGCTCCAAAGTCTGATTTAGTCAAATATCTAATGGTAAGGTTTAGATGCCATGTGTACAAATTAATCATTTCTTCAGAAATGTTGTATTTGTTTCCATTGTGAAGTTTAATGTTGCCTAAAAAATATGACAATTAGGTAGAGGTCATACAAAAAAAAATAGTTTTACCTTCATTACGGTACCAACCGTTAAGAGGTTTGGGGTACACTTCAACTATGCATTCCAAAGTTACTTCTCTTTCCACTGGCGCGCCAACTAATTGATTGACAGCTTTAATTGTTGGGGAAACTGAAAAACATTTATAAAATTGATTAGGCCACGTGATATATCTTGATTTTTTTTCGTTACTCGCACAGTATGAGTATGTGTTATACAGGCTAGCTGAACTAGGGTCAGTGCCGGATTAGCCATATAGCAGGAGTAGCAAATGCTACGGGCCCGCGCATTGGGAGGGCCCCGCGCGGCCGCGCTCCAACTCCTACCTATCTGATCGTAAAAAAAAAAAAATTTAGATAGTGTTTTTGAAGTATTTCGACAGCTAAAATCTCTTACAACAGAAGAGATTTTGGAAAAATCCTCAAGTATGGTCAGTGCTTACGAAGATGATTTGGAGAAAAGCCTAGGTGGCGAATTAGTGCAGTTCGCAGAGCTGCTGAAAACAGATGTGGCTACTGTTATTGACAGCACGAAACAGGAGCCTCTGGAACAGCAATTTTATATAAAGAATTAAATAATTCTTTAGAATCGTGTTTCCCAAACTTAGAAATTGCCTTGCGCTTTTACTTGTCTCTCATGATCACTAACTGCAGTGGCGAACGTTCTTTTTCAACATTAAAACGTATTAAAAATGAATTAAGGAACACGATGGGCCAAGAACGTCTTAATCATCTCACTTTGTTGAATATAGAGCATGATTTGCTTAAAGAAGTCGATATTGAAAGTGTTATCTCTAAAATTTGCCCATATTAAATCCAGAAAAGTTTATTTGTAACAATTTTGTTTTATTTAAGGGGCACAACTAGTGTGACGGCCTAAAAAATGGTGATTTTTGGGAATTTTTATAAAAAAAACTACTTGATCAATTCTTTTCAAATTTTTAGAATATATTTATACATGTTTGAAGAATATACAGTAAAATTTTTAAAGAAAAAAGTTAAATATTTTTTAAGCTAGAGCCGATCTCCAAAGGCGCTAAAAAAAAAAGTGTCCCAACTGCTGCAGTGATTCCGGCCTTCTCCGTGGATGAAATCAAAAAATGAAAAGTTCTTGTTAAACTAGATGATATTGTCCATACAATGACCTACGATAAATAAAAAATATCAAAAATTGACAAAATGGCGGCGTTTAAAAAAAAAAAAATCGAATTTTACCCAAAATGTTGGTCGTTTTTGGCCTGCCAAAATTCGATTTTTGATCGGATCAAAAAACCGATAGGGCATTGTAGGGAGGACTATATATAGAACATCTAAAAAAATTTGATAGTGATCGGATCATTAGTTTTTGAGTTATCACTGCAGCAAATTCGGAAAATGCAGTTTCGAGAAAAACGCGTTTAAGGGGGGGGTAAGGGTTTAAAAATTTTTTTTACATTTTTTTTTATTTTTTTTCTGAATGATTTATATGTCGAGAACATTGTTTACAAATTTTGAGTCAGTTAAAGTCGAACTAACGGAGTTACAGCGTTTTAAACAACCGTATTTGGACGTTTTTTCACGTATAAAAATACTTTGAATCGATTTTGCCGAAGACGTTATTTTGAAAGTCGGTGAACATCAGAACTCAAAATTTACTGAACCGATCTTTTTCAAATTTTTAACATAAATTCTCAACATAAATACGCAGGTAATCAGGAAGAGATTTTTTTAATTTTTAATTTTTTCTATTTTTAAAAAATAAATTAACAGCGATTTTTTAAGCTAAAATCGCACTTTTCACTTTCAAGTGCTCCCAAAAATAGACAAAAAATAAATTTAAAAAAACTCTTCCTGATTACCTCGGGAAATTCATTATCTTTACAACGCATATCACGTTTTTTTTTAAGATGATCCGTTAACGCCCTATGATGTTCACCGCAAAACAACTTTTTCTTTGGGCGCTTCGCAAGATTAACCGCCACAGGCTTATTTCTAAATATTTTTTAATAATTTTTTTTTTCAATACTCTTCAAAAGTTGAACAATTAAATGTAATAAAGCTCAAAAAAAAATAAACATACTCATTTCGCCGCAAAAAAAAATAAAACATGGCCGTTTTTTTGGCCTTTAAAACCCCCCTTAAAGATAAAATGATCGTATTCACTGCTATACGAGCGGCTGCTTTTAAAATTGCTATAACTCAAAAACTATTTAAGATATCGATTTTAAATTTTAATATGTTATTTTTAAAGGTGTAATCTACCGAAATATGAAAGAAAAAAAAAAGATTTTTTTGAAATGTCACACTAGTTGTGCCCCTTAATACCCAAAACTTGAGAACCTAAAGCAAAGCAAGGGCCCCTTGACAGAATTTGCTACAGGCCCCGCGCTAGCTTAATCCGGCACTGACTAGGGTCAGAACGTCCCCGTTTTCGATTGAAAAAAAAAATACGAATACGAAAAAAACGAATAGTTTCAATTCAATTTTACCGCTCTGCGGTGCTTTTCGGTAGGGGTTTGAACCCCTGAAACCACCCCCGTAAATCCGCCACTGAATAGATCCAGTTGGGTCGAGGAAGTTAATTCCCCCTTCATATAATAATAATAATAATAATGCCAAAAAAATTATAACGTCGTTGTTTTTTATCCTACAAACATGATTTGAATCGGACAACTATATCATATAGCTACTCCAAGCCTCATTTTTGGAATCTATAATTTTATAATGATTCTCGAACTTCGACTTAAATTTCATTAAAATCGGACGACTATATCAGCTTTAATATGAACAATCGTCGAAAGTATAATTAATAGAAAAATCGTCATAGCTTTGATGTTGTTTAGCATTTATGAATTTTTTTTTGACATATTTGATGACTGCAAGCGTATATTAGTTTCAACTTGCCGAGGCTAGCTTCCTTTCTTGTTATAAATAATTTTTTTTAATAAATTTGTTTTGATAAATTAATTCAAAATGAGTCATGAAAAGAAAAATGGTAATCTTCTTGAAGACTTGAAAAGCAAGTTAAGAAATCGAGTGAAAAGCATTCGCCGATTGAATAGTCGACTTGATTCTGGCTTGACTGCTGCCATAGGAAAGATCGAAAAATCTATATAGAATCAACGTAAATAAAATGATAACATCGTTATTTCTCATCAGAAAATCATGATTTTTGGAATATAGGGTTTTCTAACGACTCTTGAATAACAAATAAAATTTCATCAAAATCGGACGACTATATCATATAGCTGCCAAATGAACAATAGTCAAAAATATGAAAAATTAATAGAAAAGTCGCCGTTGCTTCGATGTTGTTTAGCCTTTATGTATTCTGTTCGAAATATTTGATGACTGCAAGGGTGTATAAGCTTCGGCTTGCCGAAGCTAGCTTCCTTTCTTGTTAAATGCATAGGTACCCTGCAGTTCTGGCTGTCACCTGGTGACTCGTGTCATTTAAGCAATCGTGTGTGTAGAAAAGGAAAAGGGATATTCCTAAGTTTCCCTCTCTTTCTCACTCTTATAATACGAATCGTTGTTTGCAACCGACGGCGGCCCGACACCAAATTTGTCTTCTATTCCATTTCGTTTTTTTTTTTATCATTGCTGTCAATCTCCGTTAGCAACACAAATTTGTGTTTTCGGTGGAAACCCCGGCTGAGGCATGCTCGACTTACACATGAATACTTTTAGGTTTTAAAGTTTTTGAAATAATTTATTTAAAATATGTATAATTATTGTCTGGGAATTATATTTAAATTAAATTTATTAGTCAAATTATAAATCAATATTAACTAATTTTTTTTATTTAAAAAAAGAGATTTGTTAAATGGTTTTATAATTTGACTAAATAGTTTAAATAAACATTTCTAATATTAGTATTAAGAATCTTGCCCTTTTATTAATGCGCGTTGCATATATAGTCCGGTATGACTTTAAATCTAAAGGGTATGCGGCACGCGCCAAAAAGTCTAAGACGAAACAAAAGGGACGACGCAAATTAAGAAAAAAAAGAACTGACCTGCGTCATTCCTTCGTTGTTCGCCAGCAAATTAAGAAGACTTCCTTGTTCGCCAGCAAAGACGATTTTTTAAAAGTGACAATTTGTGAAATAATTTTTTCAGAAAAAACCAGGTAAGTGTTTACAAAATGTTTAAGAGCTATTTTTTTTTAAGTTTTGAAAAAAACCATAAGGCGCTGCGGTGCTTTTTGAAGAAAATAAAGTGCAAGTGCAAAAAGTGAACTCTCTTTTACATATGTGCGCCGGCGCACATTTAATAAATTAATTCCAATCGTAAGCTGGGCCCAATTCTAAACTGGGCCCAATGCAGTTTAAGCCTGTCAAAATTTGAAGTGTCGCTCGCCGCCTTATGGTTTTTTGTACGTGTTTATTGCATTCGTTGCGAGGTACAGTGGGTCCACGTTTATTTTGTTCAGAAATAAAATTTTTAATTTATCTATTGGTGCGATTTTAGTTACTGGGGTGCCAAGGTTTGAGGACATTTTATTGTTAATTGGCCCAAAATAAAAACTTTTTAATTAATAAATAATAAATTTAAAAATTCGAAATTTCGCCATGTTTATGAAATATTGACCTTTAAATGTGAGATTATTCTGCGCGCGTTATACGTCACAGTGGGCGGGCAACGTGCAAAAAAAATAACTGGGAAATGTTATATTTTTATATATATACATAATTAAATAATTTTATTATTTTAATTAAATAATTATTTTATTTATTTTAATTAAATAATTTTATTATTTTCTTTTATTCTTTATGATTTATTATTATTTATTTACATTTTTATTAAGGCAGGTTCTCACCTTGTAGAGCCCAAAAATTGCAATTTTTTAAATAAAGTTTTTAAAGAAAACGATTAATATCTATACGAAAAGCCTAAAAAAATCGATTTTTTCCTTCACAAGGTGAGCATCTGCCTTAATATCCCGATATCTCGTAAACGATGCGAGATAAACGCAGTATTTAAATTATAAAATTAAATTTTTTTTCATTTTCAGCGGTTGTTTTTTATTAGATTTGTATTCATATTTTTTTAGAAGTGAAAAAATGATTAGACCTCGTCAGATTCGTAACTTAGTTAAGAAGGAAAAAGACCAATTAGCTAAAAGGCTAAGATTAGCAGAAGAAAGTCCGATAGAAGAAAATATTGAAGTAAGCGCTCAGGTTAATGATCATTTTTTGCAGGAAGATGTAGAGGTAGATAGTTTAAATGAAGAATCAAGTCAGGAAGCAAGCATGGAAGTAGAGCAGGATCTTAATTATAAGCTTAGGAAGTGGTTTGTAAAACACAAGCCCAAGCGTAGCTGTGTTATCGATTTAATTAAAATTTTAAATGAAGAAAATTTAAATATTAGGCCTTTTTAAAAATTTAATTGCAATGAAAAGCCAAATATTATGCAAGTTGGAGGTGGTTCCTATTTGCATATTGGCCTTTCAAAACAATTAAATAAACTTGATGTAGTTCCGGAACTACCGGATGTATTAAGTATTGACGTTAATGTTGACGGCCTTCCATTATTTAAAAGCTCACGTTCACAATTGTGGCCCATATTAATTAGAGTAAATAATATAAATAAATGTCCGGTTTTCCCCGTAGGAGTTTTTTCGGGCCAAAATAAGCCATCCAATTCAGATGAGTATTTGTCTAGATTTACTAGGGAGTTGTCCGATGTAATGGAAAATGGTCTAACCATTTTAAATAAAAACATTAAAATTGATCTTAGAGCTCTTGTGTGCGACACTCCTGCAAGGGCATTTGTTACAGGCACACCTGGACATACATCCAGTTAAGGCTGTACCAAATGCACTCAGGTGGGACGCAAAATAGATGCAACGTTAACATACAGCACTTCTTGTGCTGAGTTAATTACAGATGTTGACTTTGCGAGAAGGAAATATCCAAATCATCATTCCAAAGATTATTTAGGCTCTCAGTCCGCTTTCGAAAAACTTGGCATCGGTATGGTTACCCAAGTTCCCTTGGATTGCATGCACCTCATTGAGTTGGGTGTAATGCGAAAAATTTTGGAAAGAATTTATTATAATAAAGTAAAACAAAAAATTTCTAAAGAAAATAAAATGAAGATGTCAGATATATTAACGTCAATGCGGGGCTACATACCTAGGGAATTTTCACGAAAGCCTAGAACATTGTTAGAACTTCCAAATTGGAAAAGCACTGAATTTCGCCAATTTTTATTATACACTGGAATTGTAGTTTTTAAAGATACAATCCATGAAGAGCAGTATTATATTTTTTTGCTATTGCATTGCGCATATAGACTGCTCTGCTCACAAAAACAGCGGGAGAATAATGTTGAGGTTGCTCAACGAATTTTAAATTTATTTGTTGAAAATTTTCCCATTGTCTTCGGCGAAAACAGTGTTTCTTACAATATTCATGGCCTACTCCATGTAAGAGAGACTGTAAATCAAATCGGAAATCCGATTGCAGGTTCCTCTTACGCTTTTGAGAATTATTTGCAGGTATTAAAAAAAGTGGTCCGAAAGCCAACAAATATTTTAGAACAAATTTATAGAAGAACGGTAGAGGAATCGTATGTAGCTCCAGGAAGGGAAGAAATTAAGTTAGAAGGCAGGTTTCTCAAAATCCAAGACTGTAGACTTAGCGATAGGACACCAGACAATTTTTGTTTTGTTGGGGATGAGATCCCAATACAAATAGAGTCCTTTGAGGAGAATGAAGGAGAAATTTTTATAATAGGTAGGGAATTAAATAATAAAACAAACTTTTTTGATGAGCCCTTAAGGTCGTCAAGCCTAGGTATTTATTTAGTAAATTTCAGAACGCAGATGGACGTTAAAAAATGTTCAGTTAGGGAATTTAGAAGAAAGGCTGTAGTTATGCCTTTCAAACAGGAAGCAGTTTTAGTTCCCTGCTTGCACTTTTCATAGGGATTTTTAGGATTTTGGAGGTGTTTAGTCCGTAGGCGTAATTTAATTACGAATCGGGCATATTTAAAGCGACGGCGCTTTAAATATCTTTTGAAAATTCACCTGCCATGGTTCGAAACCAAAAAAAAAAAAAAAATGTTAAAATAATGAAATTAATTTAATGAAATAAAACAATGATTTTAATTATGTTCTTTTTTATTTACTTAGAATGTCAGAGCCAAGTTCGAAAATTCGCCGCATCAACTTTTCCGAGTCGGGTAAGTATAAATTCCATTAAAAAAAAAAACATAAATTAAACTATTTTTCTTGTATTCACAGATCAGCCATCAGTACCCCGTAAATTTGTTGATTTATTTTTTTTTTTTTTTTTTTGATTACTTATTTAAATTTTATTTACAGATATCACTGCGGAGTATACACGGTGCGTCCATTAAGTTTCGAGACATGAACCATATCTCAGCAAATAGTAGCGCCAGCTAGGTATTCGAAGGTGCATTTTAAAGCTTAAACCTTTTTCTATTGACGTGTCAAACTTCATTACATTTGCTTGTCAAATAACAAGGATATGACAGTTTTCCCTAAACAGTTTTTGATCTGATGTTGAAATTCCAACATGGAACAAAGAGCAAAGATCATTGCAGAGAAGTCGTTGCAGCCGCCAGAAATGATCCAAACTTTCTGAAATCAATTGTTACTGGCGACGAAACATGGTGCTTTCAGTATGATCCAGAAACTAAGCGCCAAAGTTCGGAATGGAAGTCAAAAAACTCACCACAAGCCAAAAAAAGCGAAAATCTCCTTCAAAAATCAAAACAATGCTCATCATTTTCTTCGATAGTAAAGGCATTATCCACAAAGAGTTCGTTCCAACTGGTCAAACGGTCACTGGCACGTATTATCTTGAAGTTTTAAAGCATTTGATGGCCAGAATCCGTCGTACTCGACCCGAATATCGCGATCCAGAGAAATGGTGTCTGTTGCACGACAATGCGCCGAGTCACAAATCAATCATTGTTCGTCAGTTTTTAGCCCGAAATCAAGTCTGTGTGTTGGACCACCCACCGTATTCACCTGATTTGGCGCCGTGTGACTTCTCCTTGTTTCCAAAGTTGAAGTTGAAGTTGAAAGGATGCTTTTTTGAAGATGTTGAGACCATTAAAACGACACGAGCATTGGAGGCTATTCCACAAAATGAGCTGAAGCACGCATTTGAATCACTATTGAATCGCTGTGAGAAGTGTAATAAAGCGAAGGGAGAATACTTCGAATAATAAATTTGAAAAACTTGAAATATCTTGTTTATTTTGCGATTTATGGAATCAGTCTCGAAACTTAATGGACGCACCGTGTATAATTGAATCCTTAAAAGGTAATATTTTCTATTCGAGTATTTTTCATTTTTTAATAAAATTATTTACCATTTTAGAAGAAATAACTTATTTGCGTGGGCAGAATGCTTCTCTGCACCAAAAATTAGATTCGATGGCTGAGAAGCTGGCGGAAAATAACGCGCTCCTAAAAATAAGGACGAAGGCGGAGCATAAGGAAGGGCTATCGGGGTTTCCCTTCCCCCTTAAGTCAGATGATGACTTAAATCTCTTCGAGGCCACAATGACGCCAACCCTCCGAGATTATTACGTAAGTTTTTTTATGCTGTTGGTGGCAAAATATTTCAAATTTTTTCATTACAGAAACAAAAAATAACCAACATGGCCAAGAACGACCATTTCGTTAAAGCGGTCCGCATGGTTCTGGATGAAAATCTTGTCCAGAACTACAACTTGGATGGGTCAAGCGGTAAGAAAAGTCTTAAAGGCTTTTCAAACCTTTACCAAATTTTAAAAGGTAAGCAAATAAAAAAAAAGTTTGAATAACAATAATTTAATAATTTTTACATTTTCAGAGGTCTCAGAAGCAGCAGCTCCACTGGAGGATGCTGAAAAAAAACATAAGAAAGGCTATACACAACATTAAAAATAACCTAATTAAAAAAAATAGCAGGAAAAATTGTAAATTAAATAGTACCCTGTAAAATAATAATAGAAAAAATGATAATAATAATAAAAGAAAATATTTGAAATTATTAAAAATTGTATTAAAAACGTTTTTTTTTTTTGTAAAAAAAATATTTATGACTGTTCAAAAATATGTATTGGTGAATTCATATAGGACATGGTTTAAAAAGTCACCAATGGTTTCATGTAGGTCAATCTTTGAAAACTCATTGATGAATGCACCAACGACATATTCATAAAGACATTGGTGATTTCACTAAGGGTATCCTCCCAGAAGCCATCGATGAAATTGTCTCCCCCACGTCACCAACGAAATCATCAATGGCTTATACGAATTTACTCCATACAAAATTCGTATAAGCCACCGATGACTCGTTCGATGAAACGGACAAAATTGTCATCCAGAGCGTCATGCATGACAAAACCGGCGATCCCATACAAATGACTATATGAATTGTCATCGGATAGCCACCAGTGGCTGCTTCCCCTGTCATCGGTGGGTCGTCGTCCATTTCATCGACGAAAAGCCACTTTTGGAACTGCAGGGTAGTAAATGTCGAGTTTGTGGAATCGTGTATCAACTTACTTTGTATTGACGAGTCCAATTCTCAAGTTAAGAAAAAGGTACACACAGTGCATATTGGGCCAGGGCACCGATTTTTCGACGAAAATTAAAATTTTTCATAGAAAGTAAATGTTTGTTGAGGAGACAACGAATATGCCACCCTTGTAAATAACCAAACGCACGAATAGGTTTAGTTAATTTAAGTGTATATTTTGGAGCTGCGTTTTATGTTTTGTGATATATGTGTACAATGCATGCGAGATAAGTGTAAGCTTGAACTGTGGTTGTCTTTGGACCGGCCGAAAGCGCGGCTAGTTTATAAAGAAGTTTGCAAGAGAAACTTGGCTATATATATAACATAGATGATAGATGAGATAACAACGTCGGAAGTGGTACGGTTCCTATATTTGAAAGTCGATGAGCAGAACGGTTTGGAGGCGGCTGCCCGTATCTGTCCAGACCATAGCTACTCTGACGATTCCGTCCTCGCCGGGTATGACTCCTTGGCTAAGTGAATTTGCTGGATGCTCCTTAGAAGAAGTACGATCCTCAAGTTGATCTCCTCAACAGAAAGATGGACATCTGAATGTAAAGCCAAACACGCCCCCATAGCATTTTAACTCAATTTTTGTGTTCACTGTGAAATTGTGAGAAAAAAAGAATTTTTATTTAATTTAAGTTAAACTGTGAAAATTATGTGGTTCGTGCATTTGAGGATAATTTAACACTCTGTCCATAGTCCAAAATGCTTAGAGGACGCAGACATCCAAGCCAGCAACAAGTATATTCACAAAACTTAAGCGGAGAAAGACAAATGAGCACATGGAGATCATTGGCATCATTCAATCGCTTGGCATTCCAATATGACCCCACTGCGAACTACAGTGATAATGAAAATTTAGATATTGGACCAATGGCGATATTATACCGATATTGCAGTGCGTTAAAGTTTAAAAGAGAAACGGCTGGATCTTTCCCATCTTTCTATACTTCCATATATTTGAAAAATGTTGCAACATTGACTTTTATGTTGTTAAATTGTGTTGACCAGCAGTGGTGGATACAGGGGGGGCGATAGGGGCGATCGCCCCCCCCAGCTTCTGAAAAAGGTGCTGCACTTGAATGCGTCCGACTCCTTAGAAAACGCGTGAACGGAATGAGCTGGCGTGAACTTCGGAAACCTGCGTGTTACAGCGTGTCGCCAGTCCTTCCTTGCCCACTTCTTCCCTTGCCTACCCTTCTCCTATCTCTTCGCCCAAATTTGTGTTTCTAACTGTAAATGCATTCCAATGGCAACAATGCAATGAGAGAAACGAAAAAATAGAAGACAAAATGGAATTCGCCATTTAGATTAAAATTAATTAATTTATTTGTACACTGTGTTTTGAATAAAACTGCGTATAATTTTTGATTATTTGCCACCTGCTACTTGCATTATTTAAAAAAAAATTATGATCGCGAACCCCCCCCCAGGCCGCCCCTGTTGACCAGCGAAGCGGACACAGGACCTCTAGTTCGAAATAAAAAGAGACGTGTACGCAAATACACGCTGCAACTTATCAAATGAGTTAAGGAGTTTTATGTTAGTAGAAACATCTACGCAAACGCTTCCAATTAGAGTCGCGGAACGACACTCCGGAAGATCCTTTACTACATCTAACTGGGAAGGCCATTCCGACGAGTTTTACAAAAGAAATGGAGGTCCATTAGCCCATAGGGAATGCTCCAGAAATTCTCTAGGGGTACAGCCTCTCGACACGACATCCGCCGGATTGAGACTGGTTGGAACATGATGCCAAGAAATTCCGGTGGTGGAACGGGAACATTGGGCATGGAGTAGGAACGCGACATGACCTTGCTGTTGGCCAGTGGTTCCTGCAAGTCCTGTTTTACGAGGTCGGTGTTGCGAGAGTCATCGATAATCTTGGCATCAGAAGTGGACCTTGGTAAGTCGATTTTGTCCAGATACGTGCAATTGGCAGCTGTGGCACTAGCAAATGGCAATTTGCGTTGGGCCGCTAAGCGTCGATTAAGCTAAGCCTACACATCCGTGACGACTTCTGAAAATTCCAACCTAGTGTTCAGCTCCAGCTCCGCTAAGTCCAGCCTTTCCAACGATGTCTGGGCAGAATCAAATACCAAGTTTTGTGCGTCGATCCAATTTAGTATCGCAAGAATATCGGCCTCATCAAATTGATTAATATTGCTGGCCACCAAATTCTTCATCGAGTTGATTTGCCGCAAATAGGATTGCACTTTGGCCCGAAAGAATTGTATGTCACTGGGGCCATTTTGAGGCTGCATCTCGTTCACAGGATTTTGCATTTTATAAATCACAAAAATATAAAAAATAAAAAATAGTTTCTGAACGAGTTTACTATGCACGAAACACCCTGTGGTTTAAAGCGCGAAAATGTTAAGCACCAAGCGTCCCCAAAAGGTTACGGAACTTTGTTTTGTTGTTGTTGCTTGCAAAGAGTTTGCCCGTTTAGAAACAGCAAAAGAACTGATAAACACAGCGCAAAATATACAAAATCAAACGACCGGGGTCACCAAAATGTTTGTGGGGAAGACAACGAATATGTCACCCTTGTAAATAACCAAACACACGAATAGGTTTAGTTAATTTTAAAAAATCTGCAACTCTTCGTTTTATGTTTTGTGATATATATGTAAAATGCATGCGAGATAAGTGTAAGCTTAAACTGTGGTTGACTGTGGGCCGGCCGAAAGCGCGGCTAGTTTATAAAGAAGTTTGCAAGAGAAACTTGGCTACATATATAACATAGATCAGGGGTGCTCAAATTCGTCTTATGGCAGTGCGTTTACTAACACACCCACAAGAAAACGTGTACATATGTAGCGGCGCGTTTTAGTTGGGGCGCAGCTGTGCACTGAGAGAAAAAAAAAAGTTTTAAATATTTATTTTTGGTTTTTTTTATTTATTACGCATTGTACTTCGCATTTAAAGTTTATGCCAAAAAAACTGCTTTCTAATTCATCACTCATTTTGACCCGCCAAAAAATTTAACATAACACTTACGATGGTACACCACGAAATAAATCAAAAGCCAACGCAGACAGAAAAATAAGTTTCAGTGCATGAGCTCGAGGAAAAAACAAAAACAAAATACATTGCGTTCAGCGAAGCGTGACGACGGATAGAGATGTAATGAAGAAACAAGCAAAATTGTTTTTGTTTCGCATGCAAATCGAAGCCCATATGCACGGTGCTTATGCGCGCACTACCCATAAGCACAGAGCATCTACAAAAACAAAAGTGCACTCAGTGTATAGGCGTTGAGCACCGCTGACATAGATGATAGATGAGATAACAACTATAACGTAAGAGTAGCTTGAAGAGCGGATTACATACAGCAACTGCAGCGGTACACCTATGCGCACCAGATTAGCTGCTGGCGGTCTGCTCCGTTGCTATTTTAATAATAAAATTTGAATAGTATATACTTTGACTAAAATGAATTAAAAGATTTTAATTGTTTTGATGCATTCCTGAAATTTTAGTGGCCCTTGAAAGTCAGCTGTTTGATTGTAAGCGTGCGAAACTAAAAAGAGCGGAAAAGATTTTGTTTACTTGCGAGCGTGCCAAAATTGTTGTGGCTTGAGCAATTTTCACTAAAATTATGGAAAAGAAAGACAAAGGTATGTAGAATATTTGTATTAAAAAATATATTGTTAATGTTTGATAATGTGTTCTTTGTATGCGTTTATTGGTATTGTCCAAAAGTAGAAAAAAGCTAACCTGAAGAGTGCCTAGAGGTCATGTTCATGTGGAACACTTATCAGATCTTTCATCGGATTACTCGCCCATTTAAATTCTTATCTACGACCATCCACAGCTTTCTAAACGAACACATCTTCTAACTTCCAGTGAAACAGATTGGCTTAAATACAGATAGTATGTGAGTACCCATATTGATGGCTTCCCAAACATGCACCAAAAAGAAGAGATTGACAGCTCAGTTGAAGCACTAGTATCTGTTATGTCACTAGCTGCTCAACACTCCACACCTACTATATCGGCTTGTAATTTTAATTCTAATTTTAGCAACAGTCGAGCTTCTGGGCATATCAACGAATTGCTAAGCAATAAGAGAAGGCTTCGGAGGGAGTGGCAAGCCCACAGATCGCCTGCTTCGAAGGAGCGGCTTAAAACAGCCAACTATCTTCTACGCACAGCCCTAGAAGATGAAAGTAATCGATCTCAATTATTCTATTTGCAGAATCTCTCCCCTAACAGCAGACGATATCCACTGTGGAAAGCTAGATCGGGTATATGTCCACCAATCGAAAGCGAATCGCCATTACACACACAAACAGTAGAGTGGGCTCGCAGCAACGAAGAGTGGGCAAATGTATTTGTTGCAAATCTAGAAAACGTCTTCAAACCGCTTCCATCAAGAAATAGCTTTGTGATCCCAAGAAACATCACTCCAGAGGTTACCCTGCCTATCACATTCCAAT
The DNA here is from genome assembly GCF_018152265.1 of Drosophila ficusphila. Taxonomy (NCBI): domain Eukaryota; kingdom Metazoa; phylum Arthropoda; class Insecta; order Diptera; family Drosophilidae; genus Drosophila; species Drosophila ficusphila. Next base: position 322,534 of record NW_025064257.1, read on the forward strand.
CAAGAGAAGTGATAAGAGTGATATAGGCTCAAGAAAAATAGAAAGCTCCAGGACAGGATTTAATCTCACCTAAAATGATTATGGAATTGCCGAACTGTGCAGTAAATCTTCTCATAAAGATATTAAATAGTACGATGAAATGGGGCTATTATCCACAACAATGGAAAAAGTCTGTCATCACTATGATCCATAAAGCTGGAAAGGACATGTCCCAGCCTTCATCATATCAATCATGTCAATCAGTCTTCTGCCGTGCCCATCAAGGATATTTGAAAAACTGCTTTTGAATCGTACAAAGAAACACCTACAGCGCCATAATATCATCCTAACACGGAACCATTGAACAAGTATACCGAATAACCGCAGAGATACGAAATACATTTGAAAGTCGAGAGTACTGTTCCGCAGTCTTTCTGGATGTCGCCCAGGCCTTCGACCGCGTTTGGTTAGACGGCTTGATTTATAAAATTCAAAATTTGCTACCACAGAACACCCACACAATACTGGAGTCATATCTTGTGCATAGAAGTTTCGCAGTACGGTGTAAAGATTTCCTCTCCGATTGCCATCCAATCGAAGCTGGAGTACCTCAAGGAAGCGTGCTTGGACCAACGCCTTATATAATTTACACAGCAGACCTTCCGACAACCGGCCTTACAATTACTTCAACATTTGCTGATGTTACTGCCATTCTAAGTCGATCTAAGTGCCCCATGAGAGCAACGCAAAATCTATCAGCTCATCTCGGGCTTTTGGAGAAATGGCTAGCAGATTGGCGCATAAAGGTTACCGAGCAAAAGTGCAAACACGTTACTTTTACCCTTAATAGACAAACTTGCCCCCCACCATCTCTGAACAACATCAATATTCCACAAACAACGGAAGTAACGTATCTTGGAGTCCACCTTGATAGACGGCTTACCTGGAGAAGGCACATCGAAGCCAAGAGAACACAACTAAAATTAAAAGCAAAAAGCCTACACTAGCTAATAAACGCTCGCTCTCCGCTTAAATTGGAGTACAATGTACTTCTGTACAATGTAGTTCTCAAACCAATTTGGAAGTATGGCTCCGAGCTATGGGGGAACGCATGCGTTAGTAACCTAGAAGTGCTCCAGAGAGCCCAATCAAAAATACTAACGAAATGAAAATATTCACAAGGACTTAAACGTGGGATCTGTTAAAGAGGAAATCGACAAAGTAAAAGCAAAGTATACGATCAAGCTACAGGCTCATCAAAACAGGCTGACGCGGTCTTTAACGTGGAACACTAGCCACCCACGACTCCGGCAAAGAGATCTCCCCACCCAGCAACAATAGCTAGGGCCGTTATACCAAAAAAAAAACTTAGTTTTAATTAATTAATTATATGTACTAGGCTAAGATTTGAATACTTGTCGTCAGTCTCATTGTGAGAAGGTTCGATAATTAGATACCGTAAAGAAAAAAAAGACTCAACAAAATTTAAGCCAAGATAGATTTAAGCCATTAAAAAATGGCATAAGTCCTCTACATGGCAAGTGAAAATGAAAAAAAATGGGTGCGTACAAAGTACACATGTCAGAAGTGAAACTTCAGTCTTATCTATATTTTTGTAGAAATCTAAAACTTTAGATTTCCGAGACTTAAAGAAAGGTAAAAAAAAAAGGGGTGTGTCCAGCCTACGCACGACAGAAGTGAAACTTCTTCATCACTACTCATTTTTAAAATTGAAATTCTGTAGGAAACCGAATAAAAGCCTTTTTAGACGCTTAATTTTAGAGGTCTCGAAATGTGCTGGCGACTCTCAAAAGTTAACAAACCGATTGAGAAGAAGAAGAAGACAAATACATATCGATATGTGTTTTCATTTCTAGGTCAAATAAAATGGATAGAAATTATGGTGCCAATTAATATCTGTATGCAACCTGTTCGATTTGAATTCCTTTTGACATTCACACCTCTCACCCCGTTTTAAACTGCAACCGCATTCTATTTGTAGATTTTTACGCTCTCAACTTTGTGGGAGCGCGCTGAGAGCGAGAAAGGATAGAGGAGGATAGAGACATCGTTCGTCAGCGGTTAGAAAGGGATGGGGATCCTCGCTTTTTCGTGACGGTCATGAATCGGTTTTACTCCGTCCCCGAAAATCCATAACGCGCCTAAAGAAGTTTCACTTCAAAATGAAGATATGTTAGGAATTTAATTGTCATTAATATATTAAAAGTGTTGAAAATAAATATAAATTATAAATTAAGTTTTTATACCCTTGCAGAGCTATTAAGCCGATTGTTTGGAGATTTCTCTCTGTTATGTCTATGTAAAGCGGGGATCGGGGCTTAATAAAGCTTTCTCGCTCAGGCGAATTCGGCCGCCGATCTCCCGCTCAGTACTTTAGGTATAGGCATGTAAGAGAAGTTTATGAAATTAAAATTCAGTTGAAAATCGAACTCCCTCTCGTACGCACTGCGTAACTTTCGTTCGCTTTCGTTTTCGTTTTCGCTATTCGAATTAAATAAAACCCATCGCCACAGAATTACCACTGCAATCGCAACAGTTTTCGTTTCGACAATAAAAACGCTTATTGATTTTTCATGGTGACCCCGACGTGATTAGCAGTAGGTATTATTATTTTTTCGCATTTTTTTTGGTGTGTGATAAACAATTCAAACAACAAACATTTCCGCGTCGGTGTTTCTACAACAATCAAAAACCAAAAACAATTCTCCGCGTCGGTTTAAATAAAGTGCAAAGGTGCCAATAAACAATTATTTGTCGTCGGTGGACTTTGCTGCTGAAGAAGCCTTGTCGTCGCTGCCGCTGGAGAAGATTGTTCTTGCTGCCAAGAAGCCCTTTTGTTGCCGCTGCATTTGTTTGATTGCTGCCAAAGGCCTTTTCGTCGTCGCCGCTGGAACTGATTACGCAATTCGCACCCTATATACCCAGGCATATGGATACCAAAAGGGAAGTCGCTGATCAGACCGAATCGGCCAGCCAGGTATAGAGTGTAAAAAGTTGATTGTGGCGTGTTGTTAAAATTGTGTTCGGCCAATCTTTCAACTTTTTGCATTCGTGTAAAATCGGTAGATAGTGAGCATTCTAACCAAAAAATTTGATTTTCGCATGCACTAACAACTTTGATTCAAATATTATATATTATATTGATATACCCATATATTTATATTAAACTGAAAGTGAATCGCTTTGGACCTTTAAAAATAAATATTCGTTGACCCAATAAGTGCAAATTAAATCCCCCAATTTCGTCGTAGTGAGCACCAATTTAGGGTTAAAAATTAAGGCCGAAAATAAAGTGATTTTAATAGTGCATCGAGTGAACTATTGTGCAAGAAAATTGCGGAAAAAACCTGTGCGCGCATTTTTCATTACCAAATTTGCCGCGCTTTTCCGCCATTTTCCTGCGCTTCTGCATCCCGCTTATATATTCGTTGCCCTTATATATCGGTCAGTGCATCATTTTCCGCTAGTCGGCATTTCCAAAGAGTGAGCCGCCAGCTAAATACTGACATACACACACACGCACTCTCACCCACGCAGCGCTGCCAGTGTTTTTGATCTCGCATTCGCGCTTTTCGTTTTTGGTCGCTGGACTATTGCGAGCGTTTTTTTGTGTTATCGCTGTGTTTCGGTATTTGCGCTGAGCGTGTGCTTCTCTACAATTTGTGCGTGGGGCTTATTAGTTCCGTAAGGAATTAATAAATTAATTATTATTCTTCTAAACGACTTCGTTAAATTTGTTCGACAAATCCCCTACACTGCAGACGTTCAGCATATACCACTCGTTTTTTTTTTTTTATTTGTTTCAATAATAAAAAATAAATTAAAATTTTTATTTTAATTTTTGTTTTTTTTTTAATAAAAAACTAAATTCCCAGCCTTCGATTGTCAACCAAATTTAATTAAATAAGAAATCAAAATGAGCAACAAGGAAATCGAAGCGCTAAAAAATAAACGAGACGGAATTATGCGAAGTATATCCCGAACTCAACAATATTTGGAAGAGGGTAGATTATCTTTGAATCCAGTCGAATTAGAATGTCGTTTAGAAATTTTAAGTTCGCACATCGAAAATGCTTCGACAATCCAAAACCAAATCGAAGCGAGAGACCCGGAGGATTTGTTTCGGGAAGAATTGGAAAGAGTATTGGCCAAGTCCCTGCTAATTTCTTTGATAAACAAAACCAGGCGTACGAGCGTCGATGAATCCGCTCCACCGGCAAGGCGCACTCCCCAATGCCGCCTGCCGAGCGTGTCTCTTCCAACATTTAGCGGAAAGCACTCCGAGTTTAAAAAATTTATAAGCCTTTTCGAAACGTTTGTCGACAAAGATGACACTCTGCACGATATTGAAAAATTTAACCATTTAATATCGTGTCTGGCTGGAGACGCTTTAGGCACACTCAGGGCATTTCAAGTCACCGCGGCCAACTATCCCAAGGATCTGGCTAGCCTGAAGCGGGTGTACGATAATGATTGTCTGATTTTCTTCGACAATATATCGACACTTTTTAATCTGCCAAAAATGTCCCAGCCATCAGCTACAGCCTTGAGGAACCTGATCGACACAGTCAGAGCTCTATACGATTCGTTGCTGTCCATTGGGGATGACAAACGTATAACGAATGCCATCCTCATTCATCTAATCATGAGCAAAGTCGATGCAGGGACAAAAAGAAAGTGGGAAGAACAGTTGGACTATACTTCGCTTCCGCTTTGGAGCGAATGTGAGTCGGCTCTGGACAGGCGATACCAACACATGGTCGCCGAAGAGGCTTCCAAGCCGAAAAATGTTCAGCCAAGCCAGACTTTTCCGAAGAAGAGTGGAAATAAAAGTTTTTCATTGATCGCTGCCAGGGACGACTCTTCTTTATGTGTGTTTTGCACATCAGCAGAGCATCAAATAGGAAACTGCGCTCCTTTTGCAGCTCTAACAGTGCAGCAGGGGTTCGATTTTGCCAAAAAAGTGCCCTTATGCATCAACTGCCTTCGCAAGGGTCACACGGTCAAAAAATGCAAATCGAACAGGTGCAGGGTGTGCAAATCTTCACACCACACTTTGCTGCACATATACTCGCCTAAGACAAATCTCGCGTTGCCGCCTCCTCCTCAGCCCACGCTCATGCAAGAGACTCCATCCACTTCACATGTTTTGCATGCGACTGCTTCGGATAGAGTCATTCTTGCCACAGCTATCGTGAGCGTATTATCGAAAAGTGGCGAATTTGTTGTGGGTCGAGCGTTGCTTGACTCTGGTTCACAAATAAATTTTGTGACCGACGAGCTCGCTCAGAGACTACAAATTAAAAGGGAGGATGTGTGTATGAGCTTGCGGGGCATTGGTCAAACTAATGCCCAAGCAACAAAGAAAATAAATACAATAGTGAAGTCGCGAGTAGGGAGCAGCCAGTTGTCGTCCGATTTTTATATTTTAAAGAATATTTCTGGTTATCATCCGGATCAAGCGGTGAACACCAGCGGGTGGAGGGTGCCTGAAAATATTAAATTGGCAGATCCATTCTTCTTCAAGCCCCAAAAAATAGACATGCTTGTCGGCGCAGATTCATTTTTTGAAATTCTGTCAGTCGGCCAGATAAAGCAGGGGCCTGAACTTCCCATAGTTCTCGGCTGGATAGTGCCAGGGAGATGTACCTCGGAAACCAAAATTAAGGCAGAAAATTCGGTACATCTCAGCTGCCAGGAAGAAGCGTTGGAGTCAATCGACACAACCCTGCAGAAATTTTGGTCTGTGGAGGACTTGCCGCCTAAGGCTAAAGTCCATACTCCTGAGCAGCAACTTTGTAAACAACACTTTGAGAAGAATACTCAAAGACTGTCGTCCGGGAGATTTTCGGTTCGTCTGCCGTTCAAATCTGACCCGAATTCTCTTGGTTCTTCGTATGAAGTTGCGAAACGTAGATTTTTGTCGCTGGAAAGGAGATTGTCCAAAGATCCTTCCTTAAAGAAAATGTATCTGGATTTCATGGAGGAATATGCGTCAATGGGCCATATGTCTTCTACTGATAATAGAATTCCAGATGGTCCACACTATTTTATTCCGCACCAATGCGTGCTGCGGCCTCAAAGCACCTCAACCAAGTTGAGAGTGGTGTTCGATGCCTCAAGCCGCACATCGACGCAGGTTGCGTTGAATGATATCTTGATGGTAGGCCCCACTATTCAAGAGGAGCTGTATTCGACGCTACGTCGGTTCGGAATGCACAGGTTCGCCCTTGCAGCGGACATTAAAAAGATGTATCGCCAAGTGATGGTGGACGAAGCTGACCGAAACTATCAGCTCATAGTGTGGAGACGAGATCCTTCTGAGTCTCTGAAGATCTTTAGATTAAATACCGTGACATACGGAACGTCGCCAGCACCCTTCATGGCAATCCGGTGTTTAATGCGGCTTGGAGAGATGGCGCAAGCTAAGTATCCAAATGCCGCAAAGGTCATTCAGAATGATTTTTATGTTGACGATTTGTTGACAGGAGCCGGATGCGTTGAGAACCTGCAAAGCCTTCGTGAGGAAGTTTCTCAGGTTTTGCAAGAGGCAGGTTTCGAATTGGCAAAGTGGTTTTCGAACTGCCCAGAGATCTCCGCATCTGACAGCGCTATCATGCCATTATTGGCTGACTCAGATGTGACTAAAACCCTTGGAGTGGTTTGGTTACCTGGTAAAGATTACTTCCAATTCCGGTTGGATGACTCTTTCCAGGATCTTCGTCCGACAAAACGAAACATACTCTCCGTGACTGCGAGACTTTTCGATCCACTGGGCCTGTTGTGTCCTTTGGTCACGAAGGCAAAGATGCTTCTACAGGAGCTGTGGCTTCGAAAATTAGATTGGGACGAGTCGCTACCGATGCAGCTACAAACGTCGTGGGAAGCCTTCAAAGCAATTCTGCTGCAACTGCCCAAAGTCAAGGTATCGCGATTCGTTCATACAGATCCGCAAGTCCCGATTGAAATACACGGTTTCGCTGACGCTTCCATGCGAGCATATGGAGCGTGCATCTACGTTCGCACTCAAACTGCTGAAGGTTTAAAAGTGTCATTACTGACTGCCAAATCCAAAGTAGCTCCCCTCAAGACGAAAACTTTGCCTCGCCTTGAGCTGTGTGCAGCTCACCTTCTAGCAGATCTTCTTAACCGTGTAAGGCCATTACTAAATTGCCCTATCAAAAAGGTGGTCCTATGGACCGACTCTGAGATCACTCTGCATTAAATCAAAACTCATCCGTCGTCGTTGTCCGTTTTCGTCTCAAACCGTGTAGCTGAGATCCAAGAGTGGTCGGAGAATGCAATTTGGCGACACGTTCCCACGAAAGTATCCCAGCGGATATAGTGTCTCGAGGATGTGACGTTGAAGATCTTTTAACGTCATTTTGGTTCGCTGGGCCGTCATTTTTGCTCGACACAGAAAGTAGTTGGCCTGTAAATCAGCATTTCGAACTTCCTTCAGAAGTTGTGTCGAGTGAGTTACGCAAGTCGGCGTTAACTCTTGTTGTCACACCAGAGCCCAACTACCTGCTTCAGAAAATCGAGTCCTTTTCGTCGCACCTGAAGCTGCTGAGAGTTTTCGTGTGGGTTTTAAGATTTATTCGGAGGTGTAAGAAAGTTTTACAGCCTGTCGAAAAAAGCATTACGCCAAGAGAACTGAATTTTGCGTTCGAGAAAATTGTAGAAGTCATCCAATCTCACGAATTCAGTGACGACATAGGCAAAATTCGGAAAAAGAAACCGGTATCAACGCAAATTCAAAAGCTAAATCCCTTTGTGCAGGAAAATAAATCAGATTGGTGCTCTTCGACATTATTGCGAGTTGGTGGTCGGTTATTGAATGCTCCTATCCCGTACGAAGCCAAATTTCCGTTGTTGCTAACAAAAAGCTCACAGTTTGTTAAAACCTACGTGTCGTATCTGCCCGTTACGAATTGTCACGCTGGTCCTCGAGCTCTTGTGAGTCTCCTGCGAGAGAAAGTCTGGTTGGTCAATGCTTAAGACGTATGTCGCCGAACAGTTCGTTCGATGCAAGCCGCAGCTCTTGACGCAAATTATGGGGAACTTGCCATCAGACAGACTCCGAGCTCTCCGCCCTTTCAATATCTGTGGCGTCGATTTTTGCGGACCATTTAGCACAACTTATCGCATCCGTGGTAAACCACCGTACAAGTCATATGTGGCCTTGTTTGTGTGTTTTGCGTCCAAAGCGGTCCACTTAGAGTTAGTGTCTGACCTTACCACTGATGCATTTCTATTGGCTTTCCAAAGGTTCGTGAGTCGGCGCGGGATTCCGGAGAAGGTGTGGTGCGACAACGCGACGAACTTCGTCGGCGCGGATCGGCATCTGAGAGAGTTCCGGGCCCGTCTGGAGGAGCAGGGGGGCGGTATCGAAGCATTCGCGTCAAAAAAAGGATGCGAGTTTGCGTTCATACCGCCCAGAGCACCTCACTTCGGCGGTCTATGGAAAGCAGGTGTGAAGTCTGCAAAGCACCTGTTCCTTCGGACGGTCGGTCACGACCTTTTGACCGCGGAGGAGCTCGGAACTCTCCTCGCCAGCGTGGAGACGGTGCTGAACTCGAGGCCCATAGGAGCGCTAAGCAGCGACCCCAGCGACGGCGAAGCCCTCACACCCGGACATCTCCTGATCGGCGGCCCGCTGGTCGCACCACCACCCTCAGCACTCCCGGACCAGATCAGCCCGACCTGCTTGCGACGATGGCGCAGTGTCTCGTCGCTCTGGCACAGGTTCTGGCAGCGATGGTCCCGGGAGTACGTCTCCAGCCTGCAGACGAGGCAAAAGTGGTCCAAGGAGGTCCAAAACGTCGTCGTGGGAGCTCTCGTCGTCGTCGGCGAGGACAATCTGCCGCCCCAGCAGTGGAGGATCGGGCGCGTCGTGGAGGTGCACGTCGGCGCAGATGGCAAGGTCCGAGTGGCGGACGTCAAGACGGCAGACGGGGTCTACAGGCGAGCCATCCATCGGCTGGCTCTTCTTCCGATCTTGTCCTGAAGGACGTCGTCCCTTCAGAGGGGGCGGTGTTTGGAGATTTCTCTCTGTTATGTCTATGTAAAGCGGGGATCGGGGCTTAATAAAGCTTTCTCGCTCAGGCGAATTCGGCCGCCGATCTCCCGCTCAGTACTTTAGGTATAGGCATGTAAGAGAAGTTTATGAAATTAAAATTCAGTTGAAAATCGAACTCCCTCTCGTACGCACTGCGTAACTTTCGTTCGCTTTCGTTTTCGTTTTCGCTATTCGAATTAAATAAAACCCATCGCCACAGAATTACCACTGCAATCGCAACAGTTTTCGTTTCGACAATAAAAACGCTTATTGACTTTTCACCGATTAAGGAGACACCTCAGACCCCACAAAGTATGTATATTCTCTTGATCGTCTGTACGTCTGTCCGTCTTTCTGTTTCTCTTCAAACTAGTCTCCTAGTTTTAAAGCTATCTTGCTGAAACTTTCCCAAAAGTTGTGTAGTTATTGCATGCAGTATATAAGTCGGAACGGGACGGATCGGCCGACTATATCGGATAGCTCCCATACGAGAGAATGAAATAAAAAATTCTCACGCCATTGTTTTTTATCAGTTTGACTTTATTTCTTCCAGATGGCGTCATATCCTCCTCAACCGCACATCCTCCACTCCTGTTCCGCGACAAGCTTCGTAACCGTAGTGTGCGGTTATGTGCGGCGAACAATAAAATTAAAACAGAATAAAATGTAAACAATATATGTTTACCAACGGCCCGCGGATTACAAGTTATCGATTGTGCGTGAGTCCAGGTAGTGGTTCAATTTTCTAAGCCTCTGGAACTGGTTCCCCCGGATAAACTGACTCCCAAATGAACCGAAGGTGAAGTTGGAAAACTTTGAGTGGTTTTTTTTTTTTTTTGCGAAGAGCGAAGAGAGTATTCGAAAATAATAGAGGAGTTTAAATTGAAGGTGACGGTTGAGTATAAAAATTTGTGAAAAATTGATACCATTGATTTCCGCAAGTGAGTTATAAGGAAAGATTTATAAAAAAAACAAGGAAAGTGTAGTGAAGCAACTAATTTTTTTTTGTTTAGAGGAAAACTTGGACAAGTTTGAGAAGGAGCAGCACCCCAAAGAAGAGGGCAAAAATTTTTTTTGAAGAAAAATTGGCCACTTATTGCTGGGTGGCCCCAGGTTTTTATTTACTTAGCTAGTTATTCATTAAAATTAATTAGATTTAAGTAAAACTAAAACCAACCCCGAATTAAAATTTATTGTTATTATTATTAAAATTAAAAATAATGTACTAGTCCCAAAGAAAATTTCACAATGAATTACTAATCTAACTTCCCCTATCTACTTATTTATTAATTCATTTATAATATTTTCACCCATGTAATACTTGCAATATTTATTTATTCACTATTTATTCATTATTTATTAATTTATTGTTTATTTATAATTTATATATATATGTAGGTTCCGTGTAAGCGTCCCTCGGTACCGTGGGATGAAAAACAACGATGTTATAATTTTTTTTCCATTATTTCTATTATATATATTTTTTTCGATCTTTCCTATGACAGCTATATGATAGAGTTATCCGATTTTGATAAAATTTAATCCGAAATTCAATAGTAGTTAGAAAACGCCATCGTCCCTTTTTATATTCATTCATTCATTAGGTGGCACTACAACCCGTTACGGGTTTTGGCCTACCTCAGCGTCTCCCTCCAGGCGCCCCTGCTCCTCGCGCGCCTCCTCCAATCGGAAATACCCAGTGCAGTCAGGTTCTCCTCCACTTGGTCCTTCCATCGGAGCTTTGGTCGTCCCCTTCGTCGTCGCCCGTAGTCGACCCTCGCTTCAATCACCTTCTGAGCTGGAGATTCTTTATCCATACGCACAACGTGGCCGAGCCAGCGCAGACGTTGTATCGTGATGCGCCGGACCACGTCCACGTCGTCGTACAACTTGTACAGCTCGTGGTTCATCCGAATGCGAAAGTCGTCCCCAATCCGAACGGGACCAAAGATCTTGCGAAGAATTTTTCTCTCGAACACTCCAAGCGCTGCTGCATCCGTCAGTGATATTACCCATGCTTCTGCGCCATATAAAAGCACGGGTAGGATAAGTGACTTGTAGAGTGTTAATTTTGTTCGGCGAGAGAGGTCTCTATTGCACATTTGCTTACTCAGACCAAAGTAGCACCTATTGGCAAGTGTGATTCTTCGCTTGATCATTTTCGGTGTTAATGGCAGTGCCAAGGTACGTGAACTCCTTGACCACTAAAACCCAAAAACCCGAAAAACTCTATCGGTTTTTAGTTTTCCTTTTTAAAAGAATACATTCAAGGGTGTCATAGAAATCAAAACATCCCTAAAAGCCTCTAAAAACCAAAGTTAAGTAAATATTAGGTGCAGAGTACATTTGCTTGAAGATTGCTATAATTAACAATTTATTACTGTGTTAATTTATTATTGTGTTAAATTGAAAAATTTTCTGTTGCAATAGAGTTCTAACCAAATTTTTTTGTCAGACAAGTATTACTTACTTAATTTTTATCGGAGCTTTAGGGCATTCAGTTATAATATTTCACAGGCTAGTGAGACATGAGGTGCCTAACAATTTTGCATTAAAATCTCAATTTCGAAAAAAAAGCGACATACGATACTTTCGCGGAAATACGTCGATGTATATATACATATCGATTGAGATTTTATATCCGCTTATAGCGGCTTTCAAGGGACCGACGAGTTTTCATCGTTATACTCGGAAGACGCACTAAGCAAAAGGATATAACAGGATTCTACTGTATATACTACTAGCAAATCCCGGCGAACTCCGTTTCGCCACCTGTTGGCAACGTACTCTTCTAGCAATCACTGTACTACGACCTATGTTCCAACAACGTGAAACGGCGTGGTTGTCGTTGTTCTAATCTTCTGACTTCATTGCGTTCAGCTCGTGTATCTTCTGGCTCTTCTCTGACTTCATTGCGTTCAGCTCGTGTATCTTCTGGCTCTTCTCGGACTTCATTACCTTCAGTTCATGTATCTTCTGGCTCTTCTTGATGCAATTGCGCTATTCTTTCGGATCTTCTATTTCGCATGTATCGAGATATACTTGTATCATGGCTCAAATCTCCTCATTTGCGTTTTTTTGGCATTGCTCACTATACAAAACACTCATAAATAGAATTAATGATTTTACTTAATGATGAAGGATTTTTGCCCTAGTTTAAATTGATTTAAAATGCTATGGTAGCGTGTTTTTGTCAGTATGATGAGGTAGTAACTCACTTTATAAGTGATAAAAATAGATGTTGGTTGATTCTCAGACCTACGCAATACGCTCACAAAATTTCATGAGAATCGGTATAGCCGTTTCGGAGGAGTATGGTAACAAAAACTGTGACACGAGAATGTTATATATTCGATAGATAATGACATACAAATTATAACGACCTTGTGTTTGATCCCACGCGCACGAGTCTTGGAACATCAAGCTTTTTTAACTACTTACGAATAGAGAAAACAATTTCAGAAAAACCGGACAAAAATATGATACAGCTCCAATGGGAAAATTAACAAAAAAAACAAGAAAGGAAGCTAGCTTCGGCAAGCCGAAGCTTATATACCCTTTCAGTCATTAAATATGTCGAACAAAATACATAAAAGCTAAACAACATCGAAGCTATGACGACATTTCTATTCATTTGCCATATTGTTCATATGACAGCTATATGATACAGACGTCCGATTTTGATGAAACTTAATTTGAAATTCAAGACTTATTAGAAAACTCTATGTTCCAAAAATCATGATTGTCTGATGAAAAACAACGAGGTAATCATTTTCATTTCCGTTATTTCTGTAGGTATAGATTTTTCGATCTTTCCTATGGCAGCTATATGATATAGTACTCAGATTTTTATGAAATTTTTTTTCTCGATTTAAGAGTATTTAAAAAACTTGATGTTCCAAAAATCATGCTCGTGGGATTAAAAACAACGACATTATAACTTTTTTTCCATTATTTATGTAAGGAAGAGATGGTTGCGATCAAGTTGGCAACCCCACACAACAAAAAGGAAAACGGATAACAAGAGAAGAGAACCACACAGTCAAGTAGAAGTCGTCAAGTTGTCAAGCCGTAAAGTCGTCAAGTCGAAAAAAAGTTGTCGGTTGCAGAATATTCAAATTAAAAGAACATTAAATGAACTCGTGAAACACAATATTATAATATTAATATCTTACTTAATAAAAACTATATTACATTTGGGGGCTCAACCTAAAAGCCAAAAAAAAAAAAATTGCGCGGTTGCGAAATTTGTGAAAAAATTTGGTGGTGTGGTGTCATAACACGAGCGCAAACTAAGAATAATCAAGCATTTAGCCTTGATATCGTCGAAGAGGAACAGCAACAAAAAGAATCGAGTGACCTGGAAAGCGAATTTTCCACAAGTGAGCTGAAAATGTCCGAGATCAACAACAAATAATTGAGCTGCTGTCTCTTAAAATAAAAGCGGATGAAATAAATCATAGATCGCAAAATGAACCAAAGATTACTGCAGAAAATTTTTTCTCAAATTGTGCCAAACTTTGAGGGTGAAACAATTCCAGTGGAGCAGTGGTTCTCAAACTTTGAACAAAATGCGGACGCCTATGAGTTAAGCGAAAAACAGAGATACGTACAGGCGCGAGGAAAAATGGCAAAACTGTTCCTAGCGTCGGTTTTGGTTAGCAATTACTCTCAACTTAAAAGTGCTCTCACTGCTGAATTCAAACGCACGCTAAAAAGTGCCGACATTCATGCAAAGTTGGCAGAGAGAAAGAAAAAGATCGAAGAAAACTTTCATGAATATATTTTGAACATGAAGAAGATAGCGGCTATGGGTCAGGTGGATGAGGAGTCGGTGATTGGTTATATAGTGGACGGATTGGACATAAAGAATGAATATAAGTTCAATATGTATGACTGCAAATCTTACCAGGAATTAAAAGATAAATTTGACGTGTATGAACGCAAGTGTGGAAAGGAAAGAGAAGAACGACGCTACACTAAATGTCAAAAAATCGTGTCCACCGACAAAAAAGTTTCCAGATGCTTTAACTGCGGATCAACAGAGCACATGCGAAAAGATTGCAACACGCAGACAAAGTGTTTCAAATGCGATGGTGTTGGGCATATATCTACCAATTGTCCACAGGCAATCAAGAAAGTAAATCTTATCAAGGATACTAAACGCTGTAAGGAAATATTGCTCAACGGAATTAAAGTAGCCAGTCTTGTTGACACTGGCTCGGATGTTTCAATTGTCGGCCAATCTATTTTCAAATGTTTGGAAAACTTGGATATCCAGAGTAGCAATTCAATTCTTCGTGGACTTGGAAATCGCAAGGTAGAACCTTCGGGCGCTTTCATAGGGACGGTTCTCGTCGATGGAAACGTAGCTCAGCAGCTTTTCCTTGTTGTACCCGATGGAAACATGGAAAACGACGTGCTACTTGGTTTTGACTTTGTATCAAAATTCAGCGTTTCTCTTAACGAGGGTGGATTCACATTCCAGAAGTCGTCAGCGGAGCCAGTTAGCGCTGAAAAAAACGAGCTAAGTATTTACAATATAGTTGACGCTAAACCTGATATCGATGTTCCCCATCAGTTCCAGCCTCTCATCAAGTCGATGATTGAGGAATACAAGCCGACAAACCCATCTTCGATAAGTCCTGTTCAGATGAAAATAATACCCGATGAGCAAATGAAGTCCTTCCGACACCAGCCAAGTCGTTATTCTCCTCTGGAGTGCGATGCGATCAGGAAGCAGATCGATGAGTGGCTATTCGAGGGAGTCATCGGAAAGTCAACCTCTAACTTTGCAAGCAGAGTTGTGTTGGTGAAGAAAAGGAATGGAACATACAGAACCTGCGTGGACTTTCGCCAACTAAACAGCATGGTATTAAGAGACTGCTTTCCTGTTCCACTGATCGATGACGTTTTGGAAAGACTACAAAAAGCAGCAGTTTTCATTGTCATGGATTTGGAAAATAGCTTTCTTCACGTGCCCATCGAGGAATCCAGCAGGAAATTTACGGCATTCATCACCAGAGAGGGGTTGTTTGAATTTAGCCGAGCGTCATACGGTTTCTGCAACTCTCCAGCCGTGTTCAATCGATTTGTTAACAGTGTGTTTCAGGAGTTGATCACTAACGATGTTATGCAAATGTACGTTGATGATATCATCATATACGGACTGACCAACGATGAATGCATTGCCAAGCTGAAAACGGTGCTTCACGAAGCTGCTAAATACGACTTCAAGATAAAATGGGAAAAATGTCATTTTCTTCAAAGCAAAGTTTAGCCAGGAGAAGAAAAAACTAAAGCCGTTAAAAAATTTTCCTATCCGAAAAACATAAAGGGCGTTCAGTCTTTTTTGGGTCTCACAGGATTTTTCCGAAAGTTTGTCAAGGGCTATGCCAACATCGCTCGACCGTTGACGGACCTTTTAAAGAAAGGCGCAGAGTTTAAATTCGAGGCTTCGGAAAAAATGCAATGAACCAGCTGAAGGATATTCTGTCTACAGAACCAGTCTTACGTCTATACCGCAGAGAGGCCCAAACTTAGCTTCACACAGACGCTTCAAAAGATGGTTTCGGTGCTGTGCTTATGCAGAAGGTTGACGAAGAGCTGCATCCAGTCGCTTTTTGGAGCAAAAGGAAATCCGAAGCAGATGCCAAACGACACAGCTACATACTGGAAGTGAAAGCTGCGTACCTCGCTCTTAACAAGTTTCGGCATAACTTCTTAGGTATTTCATTTAAATTGGTCACAGATTGCACCGCCTTTTCTATGACAGTGAAGAAAATACTGCAGTTACAAGACTTCAAGTTCCAAGTAGAACATCGAACTGCCGATAGAATGAAGCATGTTGACAGCCTCAGCCGCTATCCTCAAGACGTCTTCAACATCACCTCGGAGATTTCTGCTCGCATCGAGAAAGCTCAGCAAAAGGATGAATTCATCGAGTGTATTTATTATCGCCCCTATAAAGATTTCAAACTGAAAGGTAATATTTTGTTCAAGCATGTGGATGGAAATGATTTGCTGGTCGTGCCAAAATTAATGAACACGAAATAATATCTGGTGCACATAACATGGGACATTTTTCGATGCAAAAGACGTTACACTCATTGCGCCAACAGTTTTGGATCTCGCACATAGAAAGCAAGGTTGCAAAAATTATTAAGTCTTGCATAAAGTGCATTATATGCAACAAAAAGCTGGGAAAACAGGAAGGTCAGTTGTACTGCATTGAAAAAGGAGACTACCCACTGCACACGCTCCATATAGATCACTTGGGTCCTATGGATGCAACCAGCAAACAGTACAAGTTTATTTTTGCCGTTGTTGATGCTTTCAGCAAATTTGTATGGCTGTTTACAACTAAAACCACTAACTGCGAGGAAGTCTTAAGAAGTCTTACAGACTGGTCAGCTGTTTTCGGGTATCCATCCCCATTGTTAGCGACAGAGGAGTTGCTTTCACCTCCAACCTATTCACCAACTTTGTGAAGGAAAACGCAATTGAACATGTGTGGACGACGACTGATGTGGCTCGCGGTAATGGACAGATTGAACGGGTGAACAGATGCATTATTTCCATGATCTCGAAACTGTCCGCCGAGGATACCTCTAAGTGGTATAAGTTTGTGGCGCAAGTCCAGCGCGCCATTAACTCACATGTTCACTGCTCGACTAAGAAAACACCGTTTCAACTAATGTTCGGGGTTAAAATGCAGAATAAAGTCAGCGATAATCTAGTGGCAATTCTGGAACAAGAGTTGTTAAATGACTTCGACAAAGAAAGAGCAAAAGAACGCGAAGCAGCCAAAATAGAGATCCAGAAGGCACAGGCAAATTATAAAGCCAATTATGATAAACACAGGAAGATAGAAAACATCTACAAAGAAGGCGATTTAGTCGCAATAAAACGTACCCAATTCGTTGCTGGGAAAAAACTCGCCAGTACCTTTCTTGGACCGTACGAAGTCACAAAGATTAAAAGAAATGGCCGGTACAATGTTAGGAAAGCTGCTCAAGTGGAAGGGCCAAATATTACAACAACGAGCTCAGACAATATGAAATTATGGAAATACGCCAATTGGAATGAGGATTGCTTGTCGTCTGGGACAGACTTCAGTAGCCAGGATGACCGAATGTAAGGAAGAGATGGTTGCGATCAAGTTGGCAACCCCACACAACAAAAAGGAAAACGGATAATTAGAGAAGCGAACCACACAGTCAAGTAGAAGTCGTCAAGTTGTCAAGTCGTAAAGTCGTCAAGTCGAAAAAAGTTGTCGGTTGCAGAATATTCAAATTAAAAGAACATTAAATGAACACGTGAAACACAATATTATAATATTAATATCTTACTTAATAAAAACTATATTACATTTATATACATTATATATATAATATATATATTTTTTTGATCTCTCCTATGGCAGCTATATTATAGAGTTATCTGATTTTGATAAAATTTAATCCGAAATTCAAAACAGCTGCCTGAGAATTTTTTATTTCGTTCTCTCGTATTGGAGCTATCCGATATAGTCGGCCGATCCGGCACGTTTCGATTTATATACTGCGTGCAATAACTACACACCTTTTGGTAAAGTTTCAGCAAGATAGCTTTAAAACTGAGAGACTAGTTTAGATAGAAACAGACAGAAGGACAGACAGACAGACGTACATACGTATTTGGATTCTGATCGTGATGCTGATCAAGAATATTTTATATATACTTTATGGGTCTGAGGTGTCTCCTTCACTGCGTTGCAAACTTCTGACTGAAATTATAATACCCTCTGCTCTGCAAGGGTATAAAAATGATAACATTGTTGTTTTTCAGCAGACAAGCATAATTTATGGCATACCATATATAGTTTTCTAATGACCCTTGAATTAAGTTTCATAAAAATCGGACGAATATATTATATTAACTAGCTGCCGCTTTTGCTCTTCCACAAACAAACGTTGTATGCCACTTTTCTCGAACTCGAACTCTCTCGAACTCTCGAACGTTGATGTTCTAACAGTTTGAAAAAATTAATTTTAAAACTGTGCTGATTTGGTTTTTGTAGTTAACGATGATGCTTTATTTTAAAACAAGGGGTAATGACTTACAATTCACATGGACTTCATAGCGCTTGCTTACTGATGGCGGTATACCATTAGATGCAATGCAATTGTATGCTCCCATATCGGAACGATGTACATTTGTCAACATAAGTCTTTCTCCTTCGACTGCCTTAAGAGCTGTAAAAAAGTAATGAAAGAAAAAATGACGTTTTAATTTTTTTCATTATTAATATAGTATATAGGTACAATTGTTGATCTTTCCTATGGCAGCTAAATGATATAGCTATCCGATTTTAATAAAATTTTATTCGAAATTCAAAAGTAGTTAGAAAACGCCATCTGGAAGAAGTAAAATCGAACTGATAAAAAACAACAGAGTCAGTTTTTCGATTTTTCGTATGGGAGCTATCCTATATAGTCGCCCGATGCGGCCCGTACCGACTTTTTATCATACTGCGTGCAGTAACTATACAACTTTTGGTAAAGTTTCAGCAAGATAGATATAAAACTGAGAGACTAGTTTACATAGAAGCAGACAGACGAACACACGTATTTCAATTCAGATGGTGATGCTCATCAAGAATGTATATATTTTATGGGGTCTGAGTTGTCTCCTTGACTGCGTTGATAATTTTTTTTTTGCGATCTCTCCTATGGGAGCTATTTGATATAGTACCAATCCGCCCGATGGTTGCAATATATAGTTTCGGAGCCTGCATATACGGTATATATATTTTGACAATAATAAAAGTGAAATATACTCAAAATTTGAACTTGCTTCTTTTAACTTTTGGTATCAATGGAAAGATAATTTAAATGCCGTTTGAATGATACCATACTTTTCTTAACTCATTCGATAATAATTAAAAAGGGCAATTTAAAAAAAAAAAATTTAAAAATTTTTGTTTAAACTTTTTCCCTCGTCTTGAAAACTAAAATTTTTGGATGCAAAAAGTCTCGTAAAGTTATAAAACTGAGAGATTAGTTAAATATAAACAGACAGGAGGACAGACGGACAGGCGTATTTGGATTCAGATCGTGATGCTGATATACATTATGGGGTCTGAGTTGTCTTCTTCACTGCGTTGCAAACTTCTGACTGAAATTATAATACCCTTTTGCTCTGCATGGGTATAAAAACGCAGCCTGGTTGTCCGCACAGAAACCTTATACGTGGCGTTATCATACTATTGCAAGGCTAATTCGTTGAGGCGACTTAAACCATCGGCTGTGGAGATACCAAATTATAGAGATAGCTTGAGTTCTCTGCAATAACCAAAAACATTAACATCTGATATTATTTTGGATATTGTTAATATTACGTGCAATAAACACAGCAACAACAGCGTTTGATACAGTTTTTGGAAGATAGCTTTTAAACTTAACGAAAAGTTTACATACAAACAGAAAGACACACGTTCACTTCACGATCGGTCCAGATGGTGATGCTAATCAAGAATATAGTATATATATGGTATGGTGTCTGATGTGTCTGCTTCACTGCGTTGTAAAAATCTGTCTGAAAGTATACTACCCTCTGCAAAGGTAGAAAAACACCAACTGATTGGAATTTAATCTCAATCAAAACTATGCTCATGAGATAAATACTCGACGAAGAAACATTAGTTTGGCTGGGACGGGCAGCTAGTTCGTCTTTATTTTCGACGATTGTTCATATGACAGCTATGAAATTATGAATTATGAAATTTAATTCGAAATTCGATAGTCATTAGAAAACTCTACTATCAGGCAGGCTCCGGTTTTCACTTTTTTTTTCTCGTTTTCGTTTTTGGGCGAAAACGTACGTTTTCGTTTTAGGTGCTCCGGTTTTCACAAACTTTTTGTCATCGTTTCGTTTTCGGAATGGTTAAAACAGCTGACTTTTTTTGGTCAAAAGTAAACAACGCAAAAAAATGACTTTTATATTTTCAATTGCCTGTTTTGAAGCCAAAAGAAGGCAGAAATTGATTGATTTAACCCTTTACATGGCAATAACTCCGATTTTCTTCATTTTTTTTTTGTTTGGTAGATAAGTGAAAATAAAAAATACACTTCTTTTTCGTTTTTTAATTTTTTTTTGGTTTTACCTTATTTTTTTTTTACAAAAAGGGGTTTGATGCATTTCTGCATCAAAAGGTCTTAAAAGGAAAATTTTTTTAATATGTGTTTTAGAAAGATAATAACATTCAGTCAATATTAAAATATAGTAATTTATATTTTAAATATGTCAATTTAAATTAAATTTTTTAAAGCAATTATTTCTTTTATTAAAACATAAAAAAAATACTCATTTTTCGCACTCCGTTTGGGAGAACCCAGTGAAGTTCGTATATTTGCAGTATTTTTTTATGTGTTAAGCTACTTTGATGCATATCTGCAACAAAGCGAAATTGTTGATTGATTCGTATTATAATGCAACAAACACAAAAACTCGACAAGATATAGCTAAATATAATATTTACTTGTTTAAAAATATAAATTAAATCAACTACACATTTTTTTTTTTGTTATTTACATATATTTAGATGAGAAACTGCACAACCAATTCAGATTTCCACATTTACCAAATTGGCGAGAAAAGTAATCAGCTGTTGAGTATTGGATAGAATTCTGACTGACTAACACTTGTTATATAAAAAACGAAAGTTTCTGAACTGCATTAAAAAGATTTCAGACAGTTTTGCAATGCCCGTTGAAAAATAATTGAATATGAACGGTATGATGCAGATATGCATCACCACCATGTAAAGGGTTAAGATCTTAGCTGCAACACATGTGTTTTTAATATGTCTGACGATCGGTAAATTAAGTTGTCTTACTTACATTTTCAAAAATTTCAAATAAGCCACCACCAGAAATCAGCGGTTTTCCATAATAAGGGGCTGCCACCTTTTTTGCAGTTTTCATTCCACTATTCTTAACAATTTTCTTACTGCACTTTTACCATTTAAGAAAGAAAATTAATCATATTTATTTATAAGAAGCTTATTTAACTATTCTTTACAAATATTTTTTTCTTCGTTTTCATTTTATAAGTATTTTTAAGTGGTTGTTTCGTTCCACTACAAGTACGGCAGCATTGACGATAACTTTTGGCAATAGATTTATCGGCCCCTCAGCAAAACGAAAGTTGTTGTTGCCGACGGCAAATATTTTATGTATGAAATCAAGATGGGGTCAGAAAATAATTATTTAAAAAATAAATACGAATTAGATTGACCTACTGATGATGTGAAATGAACATCAATAGACCAAGGAGTCATCTATTTTTTTCCTTTTGCAATTAAGAACCGTTTTGATGTAAAAAAGGCAATTACTTTTCATTTCGACAAAAAAAACTTGCCCGTTTTTGAAAACGAAAAAATCTTGTGAAAGTGAAAACGGGAGCACCAATTTTCGTTTTTGAAAACGAAAACGAGAGAATCTTGTGAAAGTGAAAACCGGATCCTGCCTGTATATTCCAAAAATTATGGTTTTCTGATGAAACACAACGACGTTATCATTTTTTCGGTAATTCTATATAGATTTTTGATCTTTCCTATGGCAGCTATATGATATAGTTGTCCGATTTTTATCAATTTTGTTTTTTCAATTCAAGGGTATTTAAAAAACTTGATATTCTAAAAATAATAAAAAACAACGACTTTATCAATTTATTTCCATTAATACTATATATAATATATTTTTCGATCCCTCCTATGGTATCTATACAAAATAGTTAACCGAATTTTATAAAATTTAATTCGAAATTGGATAATACATAGATAAATTAACAATAAGATACATATATGGAATTATAAATGTAAGATACTGAAGCTATATGAGAAATAATATAATAATAAAAAATATATATTATCAAATTACAAATTAAGATGTAGAATAAAAGTTGAGCAAGCCGAAAGCGACAGCAGGTATTTTCCTTCTCTGTTTTCTGTAGCTTAAATTTTTGACATAAGCAAACAGCGTAAAAATAAATAAATTAATATTTTGAAACCATTTTAAAATATTTGCTTTAAAAAATATAATATTTATTAAAAAAATTTGTTAAAAAAAAACAGTAGGTATAGTATTTTTTACTTTTTACCTCATTCCTTAATTTTTATAACAAGTAATAAAGCTTGCTTATTTATTTATTTATTTTATTATTTTCCCAGGGCTACAAGCTATTGCTTATTTATTATTGTCCTAGTCACATTGAATTTATATTAACATATATATATGCTTAAAGTAACTTAAAACTATCATTTAGCATTTAAAATTAAAAAAGGCTTTGCTTGAATTTATGATCTAATCGTTGAATTATTTTTAGTTTTTAAACCAAACCATTTCTTACGTCTTTATTGGCAATCAAAGAGGAATCCTTTTTATTTGGAGGTCGGAAGTTGTGGCTAGCGTCATCAACAAATCCGTTAAATATTTTCGGAAAAAGCCTGCGACTTGGGAGCACTATATGGTAAGCCTGTCAGCAAATCAAGTTAAGCCTAACCCAGAATTTCATACGACAGAAGTGGATTACTGTGGACCATTGTGAGGAGTTAATAACTCCCCACAAATAGTCATGGGCTGGATAAAAGGATAGCGTGGCCGCGGTGGACCTCGGACCCGGTCACACGATCCAGCCAAAGAAGCAACGCGATCGCGGTGGACCTTGGACCCGGTCACGCGATCCAACCGAAGAAGTAACAGGATCGCAGTGGACCTTGGACCCGGTCACGCGATCCAACCGAAGAAGTAACGGGATCGCGGTGGACCTTGGACCCGGTCGCGCGATCCAACCGAAGAAGCAACGGGATCGCCGTTGGACCTTGGACCCGGATGAAGAGGAGACGCCGAGGATTAACGGGACCAGGGGGCCCTATATAAGCCAGGATCAGTCAAGGAGAAGTGAAACACAAGTATACATCAGACAGCGAGAAGTCAAGCAAGGATACGAGCAAGGATTCAAGCGAGGACGAACACGAAGAGCAGGACGAGAAAGGATCAACGGCGCGGACGAAGGACGCAAGGATCCCACGCAAGGAGTCTACAAGGAGCTAGATCGCTACGTCGAGACGTTCGGGACTGTAAGTTGCAAGTCTCCGAATTGAGACACAGATAGCTGAGGTCCTTTAACAACTCGAACTAGGCGCCTGTGACGACCACTAGTTGGTGACATTGAGCCCGGCGTATTACCTGGCGGGTCCTGACTAAGTCTACACAAACGAGTCCTTAATCGAGTAAACGTGTCCTCGGTGGGGGAAAGTCAAGAACCAGACGCATACTGTAGAGTCTACCAAACCGTGATCCGGCGCACGCTTGGTCCGACTTGTGGCGAGAGTTGCGTTTTGGTGCGACAAGCCGCGAAGGACGCGCAGTTGAGCACAGCCCCAGCACGGAGTAGTAGAGACTAGGGTGGAACGTTCGTCTAAACTGATCGTATCACGAGAGGATCATTCGCCGGATACCCGGCGTATGCTTGGACCGACGGTGAAAATTGGGTGAACGTTCGGTGGACCAGCCGGGACAGAGCAAGGGACAGGAA
The DNA here is from genome assembly GCF_018152265.1 of Drosophila ficusphila. Lineage (NCBI taxonomy): Eukaryota > Metazoa > Arthropoda > Insecta > Diptera > Drosophilidae > Drosophila > Drosophila ficusphila. Next base: position 346,175 of record NW_025064257.1, read on the forward strand.
ACCGAGGTTGCGAAGGGCAAACGCCTGGAGAGCACGGCACCTGTTCACCCTAGTCTGGGAACGGTGACGCTTCCCACAGCCCAGATAGTCCAACTCCATCACGTGAAATACCCGACGTCAACGGCAATGATCGAGCGGGAGCACTGGAGAGGGCGACAAACCAAGAGGCGGCATCGAGGGAATCATACCGAGGCGAACAGTATATTAAATAGTCAAATTCAGAAGTTGAATAAACAAGTTTGAAGTCAAGAAATCAACGCTGTCTTCTTATTCACTGGTGGGGCAATCACAACATATAAATTTGGTGGGACGAACGTGTTGTATATGGTCGAAGTGATCTCGTTGAGTGCTTGATACAGACTGACTTTATTTAGAGAGTAGCGAGAGAAACGTGTGTGTGTATACATGTGTGTGCTTATAGAATGAAGGATTACAAAAAGTTTTGGATGTTTGTGTAGCGAGTTTACATTATACATAACACATCTCCTCCTTTAATTAGGAATTATTAATGCTTTTAGGTCGTCTGAAGTCCTTTGGCTTAAAACGATCGACTTCCTGGCGAACACGGCTGCTTTGGCGTACTGGTATGCCGGAACTACGTTGTGTAGATTGTATTTGTCTCGGCTGCTGGGTAGGGGCTGCTGCGCGTTCAGGAGGGCCAGATACAGGAGCAGGATCAGGTCGCTGAACAACTGGCGGAGTTGACGGTTGTTCTTGTCGCTGTGTTTCTTGGTTTAAGGATGGCTTTGGCAGTTCCGGAATCCACCAAAACTCTGGAGGTTTCTCGATGGAGTTGTTTGCTGACAACTTCGGTTTCAGCTGGTTGAAATGGCGCTTGATATAGCCATTTGAGGTGCGAACGATGAAAAGCATTTTTCCAACTGGACGGTCGATTATGCCTTCAATCCACTTTTCTCCCCTTGAATAGTTTCGAGCGTATACCATTTGATTAGGGTCGTACTTGGTGATTGTCTGTTTAGCTTCGACAGGCTTCTCGAAAAGTTGACTAAGCACGGTGCGGACTGGTCTTCCGTGGATTAACTCGGCAGGAGTTTTACCTTGGGCATTTGGAGTGAACCTGTAAGAAGCAAGATATTTAGTTACAGCCACCCTAAGTGGTATACCGTCTTGGAGGTTCTTCTTGACTGCAAATTTGAACGTCTGCACAAAACGTTCTGCTAATCCGTTGGATGCTGGGTGGAATGGTGCTGTGGTAATATGCTTTATACCGTGCAGTTTGCAGAATTCTTCGAAGGCGTCAGCTGTAAGCTGAGGACCGTTATCGCTAACCATGGTTTTCGGGTATCCTTCGATGGCGAAAATCGTAGACAATGCAGCGATCGTGTTGGCGGTTGTTGTAGACGACATTTGGATTACAAATGGAAACTGTGAATAGGCGTCTACGCATATGAGCCACATAGCGTCAAAGATTGGGCCGGCGAAGTCGATATGAATTCGCTCCCATGGTGTTGTTGCTGCTGGCCAACTTTGGTACTCTCTTGGTGGTGCAGGATTGTTGCACTTGCAGATGCTGCATGACTGGGCCAGGCTTTTGATGTCTTCGTCAATGGTAGGCCACCAAACATGTTGTCTTGCCAACTGCTTCATTCGAACAATGCCCCAATGTCCTTCATGTAAGAGTTTTAGGATATGGGCACGTAGACTGGCTGGAATTACTACACGATTTGCGTCTGTGTGTAGGCAAAGCAATTTTTTGTTGATTGTAAGAGCCAACTTTCGGTTAAAGTAAGGCAATAGGGCTTCGTTGCCTGACTGAAGTTTTTTCTGGCCATCCTACAGATACGTACTGCAGGACTTGTTTGAGGAGTTCGTCTTTATCCATGTGGTTGCAAATGAGCTCTGAATTTATCGGTGTTGACACTTCGACTACAGTATGGCAAGCTTCCTCTTCTTTGTCGAAATCTGGATCTGTACCCACTGGAAGGCGTGAAAGGGCGTCCGCATTACCATGAGCAGATGTGGATCGATACTGGATATCGAAGTTGTAGGCCAAAAGAATAATGGCCCAACGCTGTAGCCTGTTTGACGTCATCAACGGAAGATGCTTGCCTGGATTAAAAATGGTAACAAGCGGCTTGTGGTCTGTGATCAGGATAAATTTTCTTCCGTAAAGGTATTGGTGGAAACGTTTTACTCCAAATATTATAGAAAGTCCTTCCTTTTCGATTTGGCTGTATTTAACCTGATGCTTGTCGAGTGTCTTAGATGCGAAAACAATGGGTCTCTCTCCTCCATCTGGCTGAAGATGCGAAAGGACTACCCCGATGCCAAAGGATGAGGCATCTGTAGCGAGCACTAGCGGTAAATTTTCGTCAAAGTGAGCTAGCTGCGTTGCGTTAATAATGTGGGACTTAAGAGCTGTAAAAGCTTGCTGCTGTTGTGGACCAAAAAAGAAGGCTACATCTTTCCTGCGAAGCTGGTTCAATGGAGCAGCCAACTGCGAATAGTTCGGAATAAAATTACAATAATAATTAACTTTACCCATGAATGCTTCCAATTGTTGTAAGTTGGAAGGCGGTCTCAACAGTTTTACAGCCTCCAAGCCTGAGCTGTCTGGAAGAATCCCGTTTGCGCTGATTCTTCGCCCTAAATATTCGATTTCGTCCTTGAAAAAGAAGCATTTTTGTCTTTTGCATCTGATGCCGTTCGCTTGAAGAGTGCTGAGAACTTGGTCGATTCGGTTCAGATGTTCCTCGCTTGTAGGTGCTGAGATGATGATATCATCTAAGTAGTTGCCACAACCTTCTATTCCCTTTAGAAGTTGCTCGAGGTATCTTTGAAAAATGGCTGGTGCACTTGCAATCCCGTAAGGAAGGCGCTGATACTGAAATAGGCCCAGTGGTGTGTTAACCACCATGATTTCTTTCGAAGCCTCATCTAATTCCATCTGAAGATAGGCATCCTTGAGGTCTATCTTGCTGAACTGCTTTCCATGACGAATGATGTGGAATAGAGCTTCTTTTGTTGGTATTGGATACTGTTCGACGTCGATTTGTGCGTTTACTGCCTGTTTAAAATCGCCACAAATACGTATATCGCCACCTGGCTTAGGTGCGAGCACAATTGGGGATGCCCAATTGCTGAACTTGACTGGTTTCCAAATTCCGGCTTGTGTGAGTCTGTCTGCTTCAGCTTTAAATTTGTCCATCTGAGCGAACGGAATTTGGCGGCTTTTATAAAACTTTGGCGTTGCTGACGATTTCAGAAATACGCTGGCTTTGAAGTTTTTAATGACACCCATAGCTGGTTCAAACACTTCGCTGTATTTGTTGCAGAGGTCACTTACTTTGTCATTATGCACCTCATAAATGTTCGATACTTGCATGATATCGAATCCGAAAATGTTAAATAAATCCATGCCGAAGAGATTGGTCGAAGTTTCTATATTTGCCACAATTAAGACAACTTCTTTCTCTTTGTCCCCGCACTTTGCGACAGTGTGCAGCTCCCCTAGCAATGGTATTGGTGTATGTCCAAACGCATGTAAAACTCGGGAACACTTGTGCAATTTTGGCTTCTTCAGCAGTGCGTATGTATTGGAGTTGATCACGGATGCTGTTGCTCCGGAGTCCATTTGAAATTAAATTACTTGGTTAATTATTTCGAGATCAATGACTTTTCTGTTTTGTTGACATTTTACTTGACCTGTGACACTGTATACTGCTTCGATCGCTTCGACTTCGTTTGATTCGTTCTTGCTGGACTTGACTTCACGGTTATTTGCTTGACCAGGCCCTTTGGCATTTGACTGGACATTCTTTGACATACAGACGACTGCTATATGACCTTTTCTACCACACTTGTGACATACGGCGTTTCTGAATTTGCAATTCTCTCTTTGGTGAGATTGTCCACAACCAGAGCACGATTTCAAATCCCTTTTGAACGAATTGGCATCACTTCCACTTTTTGCAAACTTTTTGTGTACGTGTGGATCGCATTGATTGGATCCTGTTTGTATATGTTCTCTTTTAGCGCTGCAACGGTTTTTGTTGTTGTCTCGTAGGTTTCTGCAACTAAAAGTACATCTTCAAGAGTTGGCTTTGACTTTTGAAGAGCAGATGCCCGGACTGCATCATACGGAGTATGTACAATGATCTGATCTCTTATCATCTCATCTACATAATTTGATAAGCATCCACTTCTGCTGCAGACAAATTCGCATTCACGAGCGATCCCGCGCAAATCGGCTACCCACTCTCTATGTGTTTGTGAATGCTTCATCTCCCTCTTGAAAAACTCGTAGCGAGCTGCTACAATATGACGTTTTGTGGTGAAATGCTCCGTGAGCTTGTCTGTGAGCTCTTTGTAAGAATATGTATTCAAATTGTTACTCCCGAACAGATTTTTTAATAGTTCGAATATATTTACACCACACCATGAAAGGAAATAGGCTTTTTGTTTTTGTTCTGCACTAACCGAATATGCGTTGAAGTGCTGCGATAATTGTTCCAGATATGACTCCCAATTTTGATTGTCTTTGTCGAATTTGTGGAACGGAGGACACATAGATAATTCACCCGCGTGGTTTGAATCACTAGCACCTGGAGAAGCGTTTTTTTCTAGCATTGCTTGCATCCAATTTCGTTGTTGTTCCATAATAGTTGCTGTAAATTGTTGCTGTTGAGCAAGTATTTTCTCGATTAAGTTCTCATCTGCCGGCATCTTGATGAAAATCAACGACTACGCGACACGATATTATACGATTTACACAAGAATGTTGCTTTCTTGCGGCTGAGATTCCTTTAATCCTCGTCGCCAATAATGTTGTATATGGTCGAAGTGATCTCGTTGAGTGCTTGATACAGACTGACTTTATTTAGAGAGTAGCGAGAGAAACGTGTGTGTGTATACATGTGTGTGCTTATAGAATGAAGGATTACAAAAAGTTTTGGATGTTTGTGTAGCGAGTTTACATTATACATAACAGAACGTACAACCATTACTGAGCTAGCCGCACAATCCATTAGCGAGCATAAAAGCAACAAAATCAGTTCGTTACACCATTCTATGTTAAGGCGGAGACCCGGCATAAGGCAGTGCATAACTTGACATCGCTGTATTTGTCTGCTTTTCTACAAAGACTGTTTACTTGGAAGTCATTCAGGCCCTTAACACGGAGAAGATTCATCAGCCTTAGGAAGGTTAAGGCAGTTCACGAAGTATTTGGTGTGATAATGCGACAAACTTTGTCGGCGCTAAGAGCGAGCTAGCCGAGTTGAAGGAACTATTTTTGACTAAAGGGCTTTGAAGGGCTTTCCCTTCAAGATTTCCTAAACAAGATTTCCTAAACCGGACGCCCTAGCATATGGCAAGCGGAGACTTAGATGCAGCAACACTTTTGAAAAAGGTTGAGTAGCGAATATTTATCCCAACTTGAAAATAGGACAAAATGGTGTTTCAACATCAATGTCGGAAGAATTGTGTTGTTGAAGGAGGGCAATATTCCACCTTTGAAATGACCGCTTGGGTGCATCCAAGAAGTCATAGCCGACGAGGACTGCGACATCGGAGCTGCGATGATACGTACAGCCATTGGAACCACCAAGATAGCCGTCGTCAAATAAGCCGTTCTTCCCATCGATTCCCTTGAAGTTTAAGTCGTTAGAGCAGACCGCCAGCACATAGTTAGATGCTCGTAGATGCTCTTTGCACGTAGCACCCTTTATTTAAAGAAGCCAAGCTCTCGGTGGGCACAATAAAGTCGAAACTTCCTAAGTTTTCTACAAGAATTCTCCTTACCCTGGTTGCTTGGGATCGAAAAGGTGCAATGAAATGATGCATAAAACAGGAAAAGAGTTATAGCGTTTTTTTTTTTTTTACTATTCTTAACCTGTTTTATTGCAGATAGGGTTTTCTAAAGACTCAATATTTTTAATTTTTTTTAGTTACTTGCGTAATTTTTCGGGCCTTCACCCACCCAACCCAGGGGTTGTCGTACAGCACGATTCGCGAAAACTTGGGTGCAATTTAAAAAGAAATAAAAAGCTGAACAAAAATTGTAAGACCTAATTTTGCGCTAAAAATGTTTATATATTTATTTTAGAAGCGGCAGAGAATCAGTCGTAGAAACTATATAAAGCAGTCAATTATAGTAAGAACAAAGCACTCTGAAAGGCCAATGCATGCTATAAATATATGTACAATGATTTAAAACTAATCGAACATTCTTTTTAGTTAATCTAATTGGCACCGAGGAATTCAGACTATTCAAAATGTAAGGACTGTCAATTTTTTCACGTAATAAAAATGAATACAGTACCAAGCATCGTTCTGAAAAATAAATTACGAGCATTCTATTGGGAAGAGAGGGTATGGCATATGGTAAAAAGTTTTTTTGAACTGATTATATTCGATCAGAGTGCACTTCATTTTGAGTTCTCCAAACAGGTGCCCTATAGTCGAGGGTTGGTCGGACCAACGAAATTAATAAATTCTTGGTAACATAATGACCACCGTTTAATAAATCCAATCACCCCCCTAGCTTTAGCAACCATGAATGAAATATGTGAAGAGATTTTTATGTTTAGGGCCCAAAAATCAAAATAATCAAACAGATCTGATCTCTGATTTGATTCGTCAATACAGAAGGGTTGCCCAAATGATGGTGGAGAGCAAAGCACTCAACCCCAACAAAATCACCAAAAAAAAATTTCACAACAACTATCGTGCAACTATACACTTCGAGAAATTGCTGCGGGAGAAGAGAAGGATTCGTCGAGATTGGCAGGCCCACAGATCCCAGGACTCAAAGGAAAGGTTGAAACTAGCAAGCTAAAATCTACGAATGGCCCTTGAAAATAACAGATAGAAGGAACCAAAATTATATAGTATATAGGAAAAATCTCTCCGAACAGCAAACGATTTCCATTGGGGAAAGCCAAAATAAGCATAATATACCCGCAAATCGAAAGTTACCCGCCGTTAAGAACACCTAGAGGCAAATGGTCTCGCAGTATCATCGAGAAGGCAAATTCTTTTGTTACCCATCTCGAAAAAATTTTAAGCCACACCCAGCAACTAATGGGTTTTCTCTTCCACCCGCTAATAACATGGAAACCTCCATGCCAATCGCTTTCCAAATGAGAGAAGTTGTGAAAGTATTATAAATAAAGATCAAGATACATCCCAGTTCCTCTTTTCAAGCGAACGGTCGTGATTTTTTGTGCGCTCTGAATTTTTCATTTTTATCGATACAACCAGCGGTGGTTCTATTTTTAAATTTGAATAATTCATCATTTAAATACACTTGTTTTTGAAACAGTTCGCTTCACGAGTGAATTTTTGTGCCTTTAAACGATTTGATTTTTGTCTTTTTGACTTTCTTTTGTGCTTCTTCCCTCAACGGTAGTGTTGTTGTTAGAAGTGCATGCATATTAACTGTCCCCGCTCTTCCACTCTTTCGCTCTCCCCTTCTTCTCTTTTTGTACTAACAAACTCGAAAGTTCTAAGCGTGGTCAGTCATATTCAAAATATGGATTCTTACATTGTCTGCCTAAAAAAACCCTTCCTTCAGGTAATAAAGCCTGAGCAGGCCAAACTCACATGTTGGCTTTGTGACAAGATGGTGCACACGATGTGCGCTGGATTCACAGGTCCTGAAGCATGTCGCGAAGTTGCAAACGAGATGAAGTCGTTCATGCTACAAACTAAAGGCGGCCTAAAGGGACTGATTACTAGCTATGGCATAGCAAGAGATAGTTTTGCCAAGGTCAATGATCTACTCTCAGCACTGCACTCGCAGTTTAATAGCTGAAAATTTAGAAGCGTTTTTCTAAATATTTTAATCCGAAACTTGGGTGACTAATTAATAATTTTATTGGCTGTTCAGGCCTCTCCCGCTCTCCCTCTCCCTGAGCTTCTCCCCACACCGCATTCTTCCTCTCCCGGAGCTTTGAGCATGTCGCGCTCGGCCGTCCAGGCTCTCCACTCCCCCGAGCGCAAGAAGTCTCCGCTGCGCCTCCAAGCGCCTAGCTTAGAATGGCATAAGTTAGTTACCAAACGTCACCGCAAGAATAAACGCCCGGCCGGTCCGCGCAATAACCGAATCCCAAGTCGACTTTTCCTTTTCCGCGATCGCCGAGTGTTTTTTCTCGCCCCCACAGCTTACACCGCCAGCCGTCGCTGACCACAGGAGTTTTCTGCCTTCAAGTCGGACGCCCCCAACACAACATTGGCAAAACGACGAAAACGAAAAGATGCGTGCGCTTGACTCAAATCAAATTTACGAATGATCTATTCTCCACATTATTGTTAAGCCTAGCTTACCGAAGGTTGGCGAAGACGGAGCAAACTCGCAGAGAGCGAACGAAAGCTTTATTGCGCTCCCGCCTTCGCCCTAAACTAACTTATACTAGACTTCAAATTCCATTCCATAATACTTATTCTAACAATTCCAAAAACAAATAAAACTGGCTTCAGCCAACACCGGCCCCGTTGAAGGCCCATCCGGCTTCAACATATTGGAAGCAGCGCCAATTTGTGGATGGCCCGCTTAAAAATCCCTCCTCCGCTGGTCCTCACTTCGACGACCCTGACCATGCCATCCTCTCCTGCGTGAGTGGCGACGATCCTCCCTATCAGCCATTGTTGAGGCGGCAGGTTGTCCTCGGCGACGACGACCAGTTGTCCTTCCTGGATGTTGGGCTGCTCCTGGTGCCACTTGCCCCGAATTTGCAGGCCCAGCACATAATCCTGGGACCATCGCCGCCAGAACATTTGCCTGGCTGACGAGACAAGTTGCCATCGCCGCAAGCAACTGAGACCCGCCTGGTCCGGAGTCCGCAGTGATGGGATGGGGTACACCGGCCCGCCCGTCAGCAGGTGCCCTGGCGTTAGCGTTTCTCCCTCGCTGGGGTCATTGGTTAACGCGCCTAGCGGCCGGGAGTTCAGCACCGCCTCGATCCCGACGAGCACCGTCTCCAGCTCCTCTGCGGTTAGGAGCGCGCTGCCTACCTTCACACTGCCTTCACACCTGCCTCCCAAAGACCGCCCATGTGCGGAGCCCGAGGCGGTGTGAACGCAAACTCGCATCCGCTTTTTGATGCGAATTCGCGTATGGCTTCTGCCTCCTTTTCGATCCGCTCCCGAAGGCCTTGGAAGTGGCGACTGGCTCCTACGAAGTTCGTCGCGTTGTCGCAATGGACTGTGCGAGGGCATCCTCGGCGCCCAACGAACCTTTGGGAAGCCAATAAAAAGGAGTTAGTGGTTAAATCTGAAACAATTTCTAGATGAACCGCTTTGGACGCAAAACAAACAAACAGCGCTATGTAGGACTTATAAGGAGGCCTTCCACGAATTTTCAATGTCGTATAAATGGGGCCACAAAAATCAACGCCACAGATAGTAAATGGGCGGAGAGCACGGAGCCGATCTGCGGGTAAATTTCCCATAATTTGTGTCATTAGTCGAGGCTTGCATTTAAAGCAGCGAATACATGATCGAACTATTTGACTGCAGACCTTCTGAGCGTTTACGATCCAAATACGCTGTCGAAGGAGACTCACAAGTGCTCGTGGCCCGACATGAAAATTGGTTAAATGAAGATGCCGCACATAGCTCTGAACAAATTGGGACCATTTTGTCAACAGCAGTGGAAACTTGGCATCGTACGATATAGGAGCATTTGCTAATCGCCCCCCAACTCGCAACAACGAAAAATTACACCAAGTACCAGAGTCTTCATGAATGAATGGGTTCAATCGTTGAAGACTTGGACCAACTCTGGAGTTCTTCCGAACTTTTTCTAATACTTCGTGATACTCATGTTTCTGGATGGTCTCGACAATCTTTAAAAAGGCTTCGTTGTACTCAATCGGTGACAGAGTTTTTTCAAAAACTATACTCTTGTCTCTGCATTTCCTTATAAAGCGGAACATGTAACCGAACACTCTAAGCAGCTTGAGGTGTGACGAAAATCCCTCGATGACATCTACCAGTTCCGACTTCCGTACCGTGGCGGCCATCGTTACCACAGTCTTTCTTGATTCCTCAATTAGGACCTTTTCATCAAGAACGAAATGTGCATTTTTGGGCCAGGTCTCTTCTTCATTCTTCAAAAAGGATGGTCCAGTAAACCAGATTTAATTGTTAATTTCATCTATGTCACAACCTCTTGATATAATATCTGCTGGGTTCTGTTTAGTTGGGACATGCCGCCTCGTAGCTTCTCCTGACCACTCCTGAATCTCCGCTACCCTATTCGAGACGAATATCGACAAAGAAGACGGATGGGATCGAATCCAATGCAACGTAACTTCCGAGTCCGACCAATATAGATCGATAGGGACCTTTAATAGGGGTTTGATTCTGTGACAGAGATCTGCGAGAAGGTGAGCGGCACATAACTCAAGCCTTGGGAGCGTTTTAGTCTTGAGCGGCGCTACTTTAGATTTTGAAGTCAGTAAAGACAGTTTAAAACCTTCTGTAGTTTTGCTACGAATATAGACGCAAACTCCATAAGCTCTCATGGATGCGTCGGCAAAGGCATGCAATTGAACCGGTGACATCGGATCGGTGTGCACATACCGCGGAATTGATATCTCTTCCAAACGAGACAATGTATTTTTTACTTTATTCCACGCAGTTTCCAAATGCACAGGAATCGACTCATCCCAATCCAACTTGTTTAGCCAGAGTTCCTGCAATAGGATTTTTCCTCTGATAACGATAGGACTAAGCAAGCCGAGGGGGTCGAACAGCTTCGATGTCACCGATAATATGTTCCGCTTTGTCGCTCTGAGACCCATGACGGAATCATCAATTTCAAATTTGAAAGAATCTTCGCTAGGCAACCACGATATTCCTAACCCCTTCGTCGACTCTGAATCCGAGATCGGTATGGATTTAACTGTACTCTCAGATGCGGTGACCTCAGGTGAGTTCGAAAACCACTTTGTCAATTCAAACCCGGCGGTTTGAAGAACCTGAGACACTTCAGACCTAATAGATCTGAGCTCCTCGACGCATGCAGCACCAGTTAGCATATCATCGACGTAAAAGTCGGATCCAATCACTTCAGCAGCTCTAGGGAATGAAAATTTGGCAGATTCACTCAACCTTTTTAAACACCGAATCGCTAGATATGGAGCTGGGCCAGTTCCATATGTTACGGTGTTGAGCTGGTACAATCTCAAGGATTCTGAGGGGTCTCTTCTCCACACTATGAGTTGAAACGGCCTATCCGCTTCATTTACCATTACTTGGCGATACTTTTTTTCAACATCGGCTGTTAGAGCAAACCTGTGCAGCCGGAAGCGGAGCAGTGTGGAGTATAACTCATCTTGGATAGTTGGACCTACCATCAAGATATCATTTAGGGACACCTGAGACAACGTTTTACAAGAGGCGTCAAATACGACACGCAACTTTGTAGACGTACTCTGGGGCCTAAGGACAGACTGATGTGGAGTGACATAATGTGGAGTCACGGGAACTTTATTGTCTGTAGGAGACATATGACCTAGCGCGAGGTATTCTTCCATGAATTCGAGATACATTTTCTTTAATTCAGGATCTCGCGACAACCTCTTTCGAGCGACAGAAATCTCCTTTTTGCAACCTCGAATGAGTTGCCCAATCCAGTGGGATCAGATTTAAACGGCAATCTTACTTCAAACCGACCTGATGGCAAAACCTGAGTGGTCTTTCTATAGTGTTCTTCACACAACTTATGCTCAGGTGATAGAATTTTCTTTTTAGATGGCATTTCTTCCAGTGACCAAAACTTTTGTAGCGTGCTATCAATCGATACTAATAGCTCTTCACTACAACTGAACTATTCACAACATCTCTTGGGGCAGACGCCTTGTATCTGCCTGAAACAACCCATCCAAGTAGGGTCTTTTGAAGAGTTGGATAGTCAGGACCTAGCTTAATTTGACCAACAGCTAAAAACTCGAAAAATGATTCTGCTCCTATCAACATATCTATTCTTTGTGGCTTGTAGAAATAGGGGTCTGCTAATGGTACGTTCTTTGGAATTTTCCAATCACTAATATTCACGGACTGGTCCGGATGATATCCGGATATCGATTTCAAAATCCAAAAATCGAACGAAAATTCACTACCATTTATTCGCGACTTCACCACTGTGTGTACCTTTTCCTTAACTTGAGAATTGGATTCGCCAATACCAAGTAAGTTGATACACGATTCCTCTTTACGGATTTGTAAGCGGCGAGCAAGGTCTTCTGTAACGAAATTGGCTTGAGACCCAGAGTCAAGAAGGGCTCGAGCCAAAATGTATTCACCGCTTTTCGTGCGGACACTTACGATCGACGTGGCCAAAATCACCCTGTCCAATGATGTCGCATGCATAACATGTGACGTGGAAGGCGGATCCTGACTTTTAGAGGGAGACAGACTCTCTTGGGGTGGTGGCAACGCTAAACTATTCTCGGAGACGATATACCTGTGCAGTAAAACGTTATGCGAGCGACCACAAACTCGGCATTTACTACCCTTGCATTTGGAAACCGTATGACCCTTTCCCTGACAATTAATGCACAAAGAAGCAGATTTAACAAAATCAAACCTTTGCATTACTGACAGCCGACCAAACGGACTGCAGTTCGATAGGACATGGTTTCCAGCATTGCAATAGCTACAACCTTGCACGGACTTAGAGTTGGTCGAAGAACACGAAAACGGGCTTCGATTATGTTTGATCGGAATTATTTTATCTTGCTTTGGCTTCGATGTTTCCTCAGCAGATAAATGCTGATATCGGCGATTTAACATCTTTTCGCAATCGGACCAAAGCGGCAAAGTTTCATAATCGAGCTGTTCTTCCCATTTTTGTTTAGTCACTGGGTGTACTCTGTTCAAGACGAGATAAATCAACATTGCATTGGATATTTTTGTATCATCTCCTATCGATAACAACGATCCATAAATTGATGAAACGGTATCGATAAGGCTTCTTAAGGAAGACGCTGATTGGTGCGTAATTTTTGGAAGAGTGAACAATGTTGAGATATTATTCATAAAAATCAAGCATTCGTTATCGTAGACTTTTTTAAGGCTGGCCATAGCCTTCTCATAATTGCTCGCGGTGACTTGATAAGCCTTAATAGTCCCTAAGGCTTCACCGGAGAGACACGAAATCAGGTGGTTAAATTTCTCGATAACGAATGCTGTCGTCTTGATGAACGAGAGTTTCAAAAAGGCTGATGAAATTTTTAAACTCCGAATATTTGCCGCTGAACTTTGACAAGGCCAAATTCGGAAGCCGAGCTCGAGTTGGGGCTACAGAAGCTGATCCGGAAATTTTTGGATCGCTTGCTGTCTTCAAGGCCGACAAGAGCGACATTAATTTTGCCTTGGTCACAATTAATAGCTCCTCCAACTCATCTCTAAATTCATCGCCATCATCTGTATCTTCTATCTCTTCTTGCAATTGATTTGCCTTATTAATTGCAGCGTTTAAAGTATCTAAAGTACATTTTAATTCTTCTTCTTTAATCGCGATCGCGCCAGAATCGAGTCGATCACTTAATCGGCGAATGCTTTTTACTCGATTTTGTAACTTGGCTTTCAAGTCTTCCAGCAGGTTACTTTTTGGCTTTTCTTGGCTCATTTTTGAATTAAATTATCAAAAACCAGATTTATTAAAGTAAATTATTAAAGGACCAAGTGTGAAAAATTTAAATGAAATAAATTTTCGAATTAAACCACAAAAAATTAATAATTTATAAATTATTAAATTTGGTCGAAAAAAAATTATTCAATTATTATTATTATTAAATAATTATCTAAAGGCGAAAAACAACGAAAATAATTTTTAAATTGAATATCGAGGCACGAAGTATCAAAATTAATAGTGGGTGCAAATGACGGCGAAAAACAATATACCCGACCGATTGCGGGGTAGCGCGTCACTTGAAGGTCCGTTAACCTGTAGCGCACCCAAATGACAAGAACCCAACAACAACAACAACGCTGCTAGCGGCGACCAAGCGAAAGCGATAACGAAAAAAATTTTAAGTATATAAGGGCTTATTTATTTGTGTATAACGGCTCAGATTAACTTCCCAACTATTAACTTGCGAGGTTTTAACGATAATTAAAAACAAGGGGGGCGACAGTGATTGCAATAATTTAATGGTCGTTTTAATGGTCTCAACATCTTCAAAAAAGCATATTTTCAACTTCAACTTCAACTTTGGAAACAAGGAGAAGTCACACGGCGCCAAATCAGGTGAATACGGTGGGTGGTCCAACACACAGACTTGATTTCGGGCCAAAAACTGACGAACAATGATTGATTTGTGACTCGGCGCATTGTCGTGCAACAGACACCATATTTCTGGATCGCGATATTCGGGTCGAGTACGATGGATTCTGGCCATCAAATGCTTTAAAACTTCAAGATAATACGTGCCAGTGACCGTTTGACCAGTTGGAACAAACTCTTTGTGGATAATGCCTTTACTATCGAAGAAAGTGATAAGCATTGTTTTGATTTTTGAAGGAGATTTTCGCTTTTTTTGGCTTGTGGTGAGTTTTTCGACTTCCATTCCGAACTTTGGCGCTTAGTTTCTGGATCATACTGAAAGCACCATATTTCGTCGCCAGTAACAATTGATTTCAGAAAGTTTGGATCATTTCTGGCGGCTGCAACGACTTCTCTGCAATGATCTTTGCTCTTTGTTCCATGTTGGAATTTCAACATCAGATCAAAAACTGTTTAGGAAAAACTGTCATATCCTTGTTATTTGTCAAGCAAATGTAATGAAGTTTGACACGTCAATAGAAAAAGGTTTAAGCTTTTAAATGCACCTTCGAACACCTAGCTGGCACTACTATTTGCTGAGATATGGTTCATCTCTCGAAACTTAATGGACGCACCGTGTATTATGTATGTATAAATATATATATATATATAATGGCTTTTATTACTTTTGAAATATTTTAATGGTTTACATTTTATCATGCATGCAATTTAGCTCTACTATATTGTACATATGTGCCAAGAATTGAAAGCGAGGTGCAATTTTCCAGCACTAGACAATTAACAAATATTTTTAGTTTTTTGTCAAAACTCAGCTTTTAATTTTTTGCACAAATACCTTTGGTTCTTCGTTTGGATCTTTCAATCCAGCTGCCACTTTCCTTTTGCAACTTGAACAATCGCAGGGCATCCCTCGTCGGTGGCAGAAACGCCGATTAAGGTAATAATTTCGAAACCGACACGATTAAATTAATAGCTGGAGCTTAATTTTTTCTTTTAAACACACGTCACGGGCAACTTTGTATATCACAAGCAGTTTTCAATTTTTTGTGCAATTTTATATATGAAAAAAAAAACACAAGACAAAAAAATCACTTGTACTTGTTGGTTATATGTGTCACTGTCACTTTAAATAATTTCTTGCCTTTAATTTATTAATTTAGTCCACCCGGGGGCGCCATGAAAAATTTAGAAGCGTTTTTCTAAATATTTAAATCTGAAACTTGGGTGACTAATTAATAATTTTATTGGCAAAACGACGAAAACGAAAAGATGCGTGCGCTCGACTCAAATCAAATTTACGAATGATCTATTCTCTACATTATTCTTAAGCCTAGCTTACCGAGGGTTGGCGAAGACGGAGCGAACTCGCAGAGAGCGAACGAAAGCTTTATTGCGCTCCCGCCTTCGCCCTAAACTAACTTATACTAGACTTCAAATTCCATTCCATAATACTTGTAAAACAAACTATTCAAATGTTCAAACTATATTTATTCTTGCAAACGTCCGTTTCAATTTTGTGTTTCTTGCGCGTCTATATTTTCAAACCAAATCCTATCTTCTTCTTGTTCATTAGTGACACCAGAGCTTTACAAATAATCGATAATTCTTCTTAACAAATACAAAGTTCTCACATCTCTTTAAATAATATTAAATTCAGAAAACAAGGATTTCACACTTAGTTCAAATTCTTACATCCTCCCTTCCCGTGAATCGTCTTGGGATTCACCACTTAACTGCAAATACACCAACTTAGATGCTGGGCGGCGTATTACGCTGTCTTCAGTTTTCACATCGGCAGAACGAACTTGTTGATCCTTTCCTGCAAACACTTTGACGACTCGTCCCTTCTTCCAGCTACTCCTAGGTGCAGATGAGTCCATTACTAGTACCAAATCATCAATTTTAAGAGGGGTTGCTTTGTCGTGCCACTTCGATCTGCATATCAGTTGAGGTAAATACTCAACTATCCATCTTTTCCACAAGCGATCCTTCAGAGCTTGAGCGATCCTCCATTGCTTTTTAAGGCTTATAGATTTTTCCGGTGGGTGTGGTTTTTGTGTAGAGCTCGTGCATCCCATAAGAAAGTGGTTAGGCGTCAAAGGTTCTTCTGATTCGTGCGACAAAGGTATCTCCGTTAAAGGGCGAGAATTAAGAATGTTTTCAGCCTCTATTAAGCTGGATTGCAAAGTTTCCACACGTGGATAGACGTAACGTAGTGTTTTGTTGAGTAGACCTTTTATGACTCGAATTAATCTTTCCCAACAACCACCAACATTAGGTTGAACTGGGCAGTTGAATATCCATTTGATACCCTTTTGAGTCGCTTCATTTACGTTAGCACCAATGAAGTTTGTGCCATTATCACTGCGAAGAGTTATAGGAGTTCCTCTGCGGTTCACAAAATTCCGGAGCCAGATTATAAAGGCGTCTGTGGAAAGGTCTGCGGCCAGTTCAAGATGAGTTGCCCTGCAGGTCATGCAAGTAAAGATGACTGCCCAACGCTTTTCGTGGCGACGTCTGACTGATACTGTGAGCGGGCCAAACAAATCTACTCCTGTGTGTGTAAACGGTCTTACGTACGGCGTCAATCGATCAGGTGGTAACTGGCCCATTAATGGGGTTTTGGGTATTCCTCGATCTATTATGCATCTAGAGCACTAAAGTTTTACTTTATTTAGCAATATCTTGGCATGTGGAATTCAACATTTCTGTCGGCTCTCATTGATTATGACGGCTTGGTTCTGGTGATGATATTTTATATGAAAGTGTCTCATTATAAGGTAGGAAACTTTGTTGGCTTTCGGAAGCAGAATGGGTCGTCGTCGCGAATACGGCAGGTAAAGGGCTTCATATATTCGACCTGCAAGATGTAACAGGCCATCTGTTTCTATGTACGGCGAGAGACCATAAATCTTGCTATCCTTTAAAAGCGCTTTGTTGTTAGATAGGGAATCTATCTCATCCGCGTATGCTTCGTGCTGTACCAATTTACATATCCCGATCTCGGCATTAGATAGTTCGTCGACCGTCAAAGGACCTCTCTCACAGGAAAGTTTCAGCCATATTCCTTTCGCGCGCATCACCCAAGCTACTGTTCGCTTCAGGTTGCTGTAAGAAGCAAATCTGTTAAATTCGATCACTCGGTTAACGCCTACCTGACACCTCAACATCTTGTGTTCGTAGAGTTCTTCTTCCAAGGGTACTTCTGGTGAAGCCAGGTCAATCATCTGTGGCCAATCTGAGCGTGTTGTTTTCAAAAACTTTGGACCAACAATCCATGGACTCTGACTACAAATTTTCGGTACATTAGTCAGACGAGTAGCAGCATCAGCGGTGTTTTCGGAAGAGGGTATCCAACTCCATTGCTCAGGTGTAGTATTGGCTAATATTTCGGCGATTCGGTGACCAACAAATGGTTTAAATTTTCGTGTCTTTGAGAAGATCCACTGCAGAACGGTTTTAGAGTCACTCCAGAACTGGGTGACTTCTATTGGAAGCTTCAAATGTTCCTGTATAAAACGATTTAGTCGTACCCCAAGGATGGCAGCTTGTAGTTCTAGTCTAGGTATAGAAAGAAGTTTTTTAGGAGCTAATCGTGTTTTACCCATGACAAATGCAACATCTACGGTAGTCGGACCAATAATACGTAAATATGCCGCTGCGAATGCTGCCTGGCTCGCGTCAACTAAAATGTGCATTTCCAATCGTTCCCCACATTTCAAATTGGGAGAGTACATTCGAGGAATCTTGAAGTTGTGCATATTTTGTAGCTCTGAAAGCCAGCAGTTCCATTTCTTATGTAACTCTGTTGGAATAGAGTCGTCCCAGTTTGTACCATAATTCCAAGTGTTCGGTATAAGGATTTTAGCTGATATGTGATAGTCCGCGATTAGACCAAATGGGTCAAATATCGCCATGACTATGCCCAATAATTCTCTCTTTTTCGGTGCTCTTTTTCCATTCATCACATCTTTTGAAATTCGGTGAAACTTAGTCTCGAATTGAAAAACATCTTGATTTGTATTCCAATACATGCCCAAAACTTTTTCACTGTTTAAATGCTTCTGTAGATGATTGTTTCTTTCTGGTAGACCTTGACTATTCATGACGTTTTGCAGAGTATCGGAATTCGAGCAAAAATTACGTAGTTCGAAGCCACCATGTTTATGAACGTCCACAACTTGTTTACAAATATTAATTGCTTCTTCCTCTGAACTAAAACTTATGACAAGGTCATCTACGTAGTGGTGTTCTATGATTGCATCTGCTGCTTCTGGGAACCGATCTTTATATTCTTCAGCATTTCGATTTTTAACATAATTTGCGCAAAATGGTGAGCATATGGCGCCGAATATCAATGAGGTCATGGCATAATGTCGAATTGGCTTTTTTGAGTCTCCATCTCGCCATAAAAAACGCTGTCCATGCTGATCTTTTTCACATATCTTAATTTGCGAAAACATCTCTCGTATGTCCGCTGATACACCAATTTTATTTTGCCTAAACTGCATAAGAATTTATACCAGAGATCTTAATTTGTCAGGACCTTTAAGCAATGCTTTGTTAAGTGACATACCCTCGACTTCAGCAGCCGCGTCGAATACAATACGCATCTTGTCTGGTTTGCACTGCGAAATGAGGTATGTACCATACAGGATCGGAAGTGTCGTTGATTTCAGAATTACTTAGCTCTCGTGCGTAGTCCTTTGAGATATACTTAGCCATTTCATCTTTGTACTTCTTTGCAAATTCCAAATTGGCGTTAATTTTTGTTTCGATTCCGTGTAATTTCATTTCAGCCATTTTATAACTGTTTGGCAGTAATACGTGTTCTTTCCATGGTAATCCTATCATAAATCCTTTTCCCAATCGAGTCGTTTTCTCAGCCAAAAGTGCCTTTGCCCTCATATCATCAACGGATTCTATTGGAGGTAAATTAGACAATCCAAAATTTTCAGATTCGACAAACTTCGTGACCATATCCTGCCATTTAGCCTCATTTGCCACAAAATGTATTTTTGATGTATTCGAAGTGTGGATTGTTGACGATTGACAACTTGGACCATAAGCTAACCATCCCAGCTTTGTGTTAATTGCTACTGGTTGTGTTTTCTTCCTTTCGACAATTTCTATTGGCAATCCTAAGTGAGTGTTGTCAAGTCCGATTAACAAAACTGGTTTAGCGTGAGTATAATCAGCTACAGGTACATCGGCGAAGTGTTCAAATTGATGTTTTGAAAACGACTGACTTGGCAAATCCAAATTCTTAACGGTTTGTACGTTCTTCAGATCAAATTGTACTTCATTGTGAACACCTGCTATTTCAAGTCGCACTCTTTTTGACATCTCTACATTTTTCTTGTTGTCACTGTAGAGTTAACGGGAACCTTTTGCCTTTTAAGCCCAATTGATCTGCAATAGCTTCATCCAATAGTGTTATCGCACTTCCGTCGTCAAACATTGCGTGTGTCTCTACCTTTCCATTTGGCCCATACAAATTAACCGGAATAATTTTAAACAGATATGCATGCGTGTTCATAGACTCTGGGCAGCAGTTAAGTAAAGGCTTTGACTCCGTCGGTTGAGCTGGTTTTATTTGTATAGACTCGTATGATGTGTGTTTTGACAACCTTGAATTAAGCAAATTTGCTTGTTTCTGAAACCCTGTATGTTGTGTCCATTTTTAAGGCAGCTAAAACACAAGCGGTTTTCCTTTACAAAATTCCATCGGGATTTAACATCGGTCTGTTCATTCCAAGTTTCGCAAGATTCCAAACTGTGATCTCCTTTGCACAAGATACAACTTGAGCTAACACTGGTCTTTGCCACAAATACTGGTTTCGAATTTCGTGGAGTTAATTGTTTTCCTGATACATCGTCACCGCTGGTAAGCAACCAACTATTCTTGCAGTATAGCTCAGCCAAGTAGAAAAGTTGCTAATAGACGGACACCTGGATGTACTTTCTTCGCTTTTAAGCCAGTCCATCTGTAAATGCATCCGAAGCTTAGTCAAAAGTTTTTCTAATAGGATACTCCACGAACATTTGTTGAGAACGCTACAACCTGTTCAGGTTTATTATACGCAACCTTTGGGAACTCTCGAATTTTCGCTAGTTGAGCGCGAATTAGCAATTCCGATCGCCCAAATCGGAACTCCAGTTCCTCCATAACGTTTTGTACATTGTCAGGATAGATCAGGATCAGGATCAGGATCCAACTGCCTCTTTAGCCTCTCCAATCAAGCACCTCCGTAAGCGCATTAAATTCTGCCAGTTACTATACTGAAAAATACTTGTGGAATCATCAAAACTTCTTTTAAATAGCGGCCATTCCTCTGTATTGCCTGAAAACTTTTGTAGATCGAGAAGTCTTATGTTATTCTGTGTCATTTGGTTAGTGACTGCGGTAAATTCCGAAGTAATTTGTGGTGTAACCTTTTCTTGTGAGTCTTTCTCATTCTTTGCATTGTTGTTTTCCTGCTCGCGCCAGTCACGCACACACTGAAATTGTTTCTGTTGTCGATCATAAAGTGATTTAATTTCCCGTTCATTGTTAAGCACTCCCTTTTGAATGCTCTTCATGTCTGATCTGAGTGCTGTTAACAGGCTAGAATTTCCGAATTGTCGTTTCTTTGGTCTCTCCTTCCATCCTCATCTTCATTTACACGTTGGTGTGTAAGTCTTCGCGATCTGATTCGTCAGAATCTTCCCTCTTGGAAGCCATCTTTTTACCTCTTAAATTATAATTACTCATTCAGTGAACTTATTTTGAGATTCGTTGGGGGTGTTTTATTTGCCCTGGCGGCTAGCTATGCCCCTATTCACAGTCGTCTTCAATCACAAAATTATTCCACTTTCAGAGACAATTATAACAGCATAAATTTGTCACTCCAACACTTATGCACATTAACTGTTCACAATTGCATTCAGTATGTGTCCTCTATACACACTAATGCAGTTTTCCGTTGAATTTCACAACTTCCAGAAACTTCGGACAAATTTGGCGTCCGTTATAAAGAGTCGGTATGCTTACAGTCAAAATCGGCGTCGGGTCCGTGGCAGCAATACTAACACTTCCTATTCATAATCTGTCCTCTATCCTTTTTACATGGGAGTATGCTTACAGACAAAATCGGCGTCGGGTCCGTGGCAGCAGTACTCACTCATGTCCTCTCTATTTTCCGCTTATTGAATTCCCATTGAAGCAAGCCTACAGACAAATACGGCGTCGTGTCCGTGGCAGCAATACTTCAAATTTCCTCCAAGTCCACGGCAGCAGTAGATCACGCAAAAATTGGGAACGCTTCACAATTTATAAAACAAAATTGAAAGATGTAAAACAAACTATTCAAATGTTCAAACTATATTTATTCTTGCAAACGTGCGTTTCAATTTTGTGTTTCTTGCGCGTCTATATTTTCAAACCAAATCCTATCTTCTTCTTGTTCATTAGTGTCACCAGAGCTTTACAAATAATCGATAATTCTTCTTAACAAATACAAAGTTCTCACATCTCTTTAAATAATATTAAATTCAGAAAACAAGAATTTCACACTTAGTTCAAATTCTTACAATACTTATTCTAACAATTCCAAAAACAAATAAAACTGGCTTCAGCCAACAATAGCCTTTTTTTTTTTTTTTTTTCCTTGTTACTCCTCTTGGGAGCTTAGGGCTTCTACAAGCGATCTCCATCGAACTCTGTTCTGCGCGGTCTGTTTTATGGAGTCCCTGGAGATGTTTATCCGGGACAAGTCCTGTAGTGTTGTCCGGCGCCAGGTCAGCTTGGGGCGTCCCACTCTCCTACTTCCCTGTGGGTTCCAATCTAGCGCTGTCCTAGTGATGCTGTCGTGGTTTTTCCTAAGAGCGTGGCCAATCCAGTTCCATTTTTTCTTCCTTATTTGTTGGTTGATCGGGACCTCTCCTGTGTCATGCCACAGATCACTGTTGTTTATTCTGGCAGGCCAGAATATGCCGCATATAATTCTGAGGCATTTGTTGACGAATGCTTGTAGTTTCATCAACATTCGTTGGGAGGTCAGCCACGTTTCTGAGCCGTACAACAGTACTGATTTGACACACGCATTGAAGATTCGCAGTTTTGATCTTCTATTTAACTGCGTGTTTCTCCAGATGCGGTGCAATCTTCCAAATGCCGATCTAGCTTTGCTTAGTCGGTTCTCCATATCTTGCTCGGCTCCTCCATTCCCTGTTATTAGGGTGCCAAGGTAGACAAAGCTATCGACGAAGTCAACGCTTTTGCCGCTAATGGTGATGTTGCCTTGATTGGTGTTGTTGACTCGCATTGCTTTTGTTTTGGCGGCATTGATGTTTAGACCCACTGATTTTGCTCGACTTTCGAGGTCATCTGCTTTGGCTTGGATATCCGTGAGTCTATGAGACAGGAGGCAAATGTCGTCTCGGTAGTCCAGGTCTTCCAGGTGTCGGGTGAAGCTCCATATGATCCCGCGTCTGGACTTGCTCACTTCTCTCATGATTTCATCTATTACCAGGTTGAACAGGAGCGGCGATAGGGGGCAACCTTGCTTGACGCCAATGTTTGTCTGGAAGGGTGCACTAATTTTTCCGTTGTGCAGTACCGCCAAGTCCGCATCATCGTACATAGCTTTCACTATGTTTATGATGTTTGTTGGCACTCCCTTCCTTGCAAGTGCCCGCCATATCGCCACTCTGTCTACTGAGTCGAAGGCCTTCTGGAAGTCGATGAATAGGAGGTACAGCGGCGAACGCCATTCCACAGCTTGTTCGGTTATTACGCGTAGGGTGTTGGCTTGGTCTACGCAGCTCCTGTGTGGTCTAAATCCTCCTTGTTCATCCCGAAGTGTTGGCTCAATCTTGTCCATCAGGCGCTCGTTCAGCAGGGTAGCTAAGATCTTATAACTTGTGTTCAGTAAGGTAATTCCTCGCCAATTGTTGCAGTCACTGAGGTCTCCTTTCTTAGGAATTTGATAATGATCCCTTTTTTCCAGGCTTTAGGAACTCGCTCGTTATCCCATATTGCTTCGAAGTGCGGATGCAGTGTTTCGGCTATTAGTTGAGAGTCAGTCTGGAGAAGTTCGGCGGGTATACCGTCATCTCCGGCCTTAAGGTATTAGAAAAGTCCCCGAAGTGCAAAAGGGCTGCTGATAATACGCCTGAGGGAATCATCCCGCAACTCCAAAGCGACCAGCAGAACTCCTCTGCGGACGAGCAGCCGACTTTAGCAACCCCTCAAATGCCGATCTGAGCAGGGAGCTAAAAAAGATTCGGACGCCGATCAGTCCGCAGTGGTGTGTGTGATACCATTGCAAATAAGAAGATACGATCGGTGTGAAGGTGGTTCTCAACCTGTATTTCCACATAATCAGCTAAATAAACCACCACAAGAGGTTTCTGAGACCGGACTACCGGCCCAAATTGTCACCGCAGCTCCACAGCCTGCTGTAGCAAAACCCCTTATAGTGATTCCACAAACGAAACAAATATTTGTTTGTCGGCTGCACCCTGATCTCACATCATTTGATGTCTCATCTTACGGTGGCCCAGCAGGTAGAGTGCTGGCCTCCGGTCCGGAAGGCCCGGGTTCGGGTCGAGTCCCAGGCTGCCCGAGAAAAAGAAACGGTCTCTTTTTCCAAATCTCTATGCTCTATCGCTCACTTAACATTAGTAACAAATTTCGGCTCCCCGGACCCGCACACCCCCTCGTCCACGTTACTATGGACCCAACAATAGAACTTCCGTCACTCCTATATGGCGCCAGGTAGCAACCCCACCGCTAGAATAAGTCGCTACTGGCTTATCACCGGTACGATCGAAAATCAATGATAAATGAAACCTCTACAAGATATTGTAGAGGCTCTAAGCTCCCGGGTGGAGTAAAAGAATGTACATTTTTTTTTATATCACATACAAAATAAATGTCGATAAACATCTCACCTTTCAAGATAAGTGTACCTGACGAACTTTTTAACACCATATGCTCGACCGATTTTTGGCCCGCTAAAATGGTCGTTAAAGAGTTCGTAAAAATAAAAAGAAAGGCCCTGTGGGATTAAAACTCCCCAGCCGGGACCAACAAACCGCGCCGTCTTTAGCTCTTCCCTCAAAAAACTAACCACTAACTTCCTAATTAGCTATCATAATACAAGAGGTTTGCGTAGCAAGCTAACCAAATTGTTTACTGATAGCTTTGCATCCAGAAATATTGTGTTTACAGAAACCTGGTTAAAGCCGGAGGTATTTAGCTCCGAGGTTTTTTCCGGTAAGTTCAAAATATAAAGGCATGACCGTCCCTCTAGACGGGGAAGGGGCGTGCTTATTGCAGTGGACGCTAACGTCACGTCAGAAGAGGTTTTGACAGAAGATCCTTTGAACTTAAAGTTTTTATGCGTACAACTGTTTGTAGCTGGCAGGTTAATTTTTATTACCTGCTCTTACATACCCCCTTCGTCCGATCTTGAGGATTATTTTAGGCAGCTATCAGTTATAAAGTCAATTTCGAGTTCTTTGTTCGATATGGATCAGACAGTAATTCTAGGTGATTTTAATATACCTGGAACTACGTAGTCCTCGGATAATAATTCCAATGCTGTACAACCCATAGGCCACAATGAATTCATTGACGGTCTACTTGACATACTTCTGCGTCAGGTAAACCATGTTCGAAACTCATTAGATCGTTTACTTGATTTGTGCCTTGTCTCAAATCCTGAAAGTGTTTTTCTTTCTAGAGGAACACTACTTACGCTGCCTGAAGATCCGTATCTCCCTGCTTTCGAGGTGACTATCGATACTGGTATAACAGTTAAAAATAATGCTATAAAGGCAGCCAAGCGAACTCATTGTTTTCGCAGGGCTAACTTTCTGAGACTTAATCATCTTATATCTGGCAATGACTGGTCCGATCTCTTTTCCTGCAATAATATTCTGATTATTCGGCAATCAAATCGTTTTTTAACTCATGTGTTTCACTGTATAACCCATCAACATCCAATGAACAACCTTGGTTTAGCAAGGAGTTGTCACACCTTAGGAATTTAAAGTCCAGACTTTATTAAAAATATTAGGTTTCATGTTTTTGGAAAATACATAAGAGTTCGGTTAAACTGTACCGTGCTTAACGGTCAGTGTTACAAAAATTATTTAGTCTGTTGTAAGTCCCAGTTTTTACAGGATCCAGTTACGAACTGCATTCTTGGGTGGGCAGTGCCGCTAGCTCAGCGATCTCATTTGGGCCAAGTTCTCCCCAATGCCCGCAGTCCGACAACATAAAATACTAACATCGATTACGGTCGTCTCACAACACTAAACTCTCTGCGATCACTAACAAAATGTAAACAAAGCAAAAACGTAAACATTGATATACAAGGCGGCGGAAATTTGGATCTTTGGTGGCCATCGGTGTTCTTGGCCACTCCGTACCCTCCCAACCTAGGATGCTAGGTAAGTATAATCCCCACATCCCCCATAATGGTTCAACAAGTCACTCCAGGCGACTAACTTAACCCCATCTCCCCCACAGAAAAAGGTCTAGCAATTCATCATCATTATAAATTGGTCTTTAATACCTCAGGTAAGTTCAGGTATATTTAACATTTCCAATCTAATTAATTTCATCAAAATCTATTTGTTCATTAGGCCCCAGATTCACCAATTAACCGCCGGATAAATATTTAGCGGTCAAAGCGGGATCTAAGAAGCAAGGATCAGACACTCACCAGTAAAAAATGTTCTGCCCCCTTGTTTTGGCAGAACTTGCTTCGCTAATACGGCTGAGTTTTTGGTCACCTATTCCTAAGGAGCTCCATGGGAATAGAAAGGACGCCGAAAGGTATGGGAGATTCACTACACTAATCCTCGATCCTTTTTATTTATCGCGACCTTGTTTTGTTTTAGCAAATCGCCGGTCAGACGCTGATCTTGGGACTAACTCGCATTGAATTTAACAAACAAGGTATTAAATGTCTTACATACTACACATTTCATTAATTAATTTTGGAATCTTAGCAGGTGGTGGTTGGCCTCAGCCCACCAGGAAACCGCACCACCAGGAACTTGGAGGCTTATGTGGACGGGCTGGCCAACCTCGTGGCTCCAGCCGTTCGCGAATAAATTGGCCACGATCGGAGGCACCCCGACAAGGAACGGACTCACCGGAGGTTTGGAGTCCAAATGGGTCTCCTTAGTCTTGGATGATATCCCTCTTCTCGTTCTCCAATTCTTGTTAAGCCAATCTCCTCCAGAAAGATGGTTCTTCCAAAATTGTATTTGTCAAAAAAAAAATAGTCTGTCCTCCAAAAAATGTTCGCTTCCGAAATAAAATTTATGATTCCTTCCGAAAATTTATATTTTCCAAAAATATTGTGTTCTTCAAAAACATGTGGACGTCTTCCAAAGAGGTTATGGGTTCCTCCGAAAAGAAATTTTGGTTCCTCAAAAAATTTTGGTTCCTCAAAAAATGTGGGTTTCCTCCAGCAAAATATATTTGTGTTTCTTCAAAAAACATGTGGATGTCTTCCAAAGAAATTTTTGTTCCTCAAAAAAAAAAAACAATTCGTGTCCTCTCCAGTAATAAATCCCGGGGCCCCTTATATCGGAACCCCGGTTTCACTAAACAAAAAAAAAAAAATGATATTTTACATTTTCAAAAATTAACCAAGACAAAAAAACGAACTCACTTCAACGAATTTACACACAACTACATTTCGGTCCCGCCACGTCAGTAACGTCGATCTCTCCGGGCACTACTAACCGGTGATCCGTTTTATCACGCCATATTACCATCCTACCATCTTTCCCAGGCTCTCTCGAAGATGGGTCAATGGACATCTCCAAGGCCACCTAAGAGAACCCCCTAAGCCGAGATTACATGCTAACATTTTACATGTTAGATGATTCGCTCATGGCCCAAAAGGTGGCGCTGCCCTAATCATAACTACCTGAACTAACCTATCGATAGCTCCTCCTGGAATCGACTTCAACTGCAAAAATCCTAAACGGTTTTATAATTTTGTTAACAATAAGCGCAGATCATGTTCCTTTCCGCCTTCACTTTTGTTTGAAAGTATGACGGCTAATACTGATCAGGCAATCGCCGGTCTGTTTGCCCAATTCATTCAAACAACTTACTCCACAGTGTCTCATTCAAGTGAGCAATATTTATACGCCATACCTAAGTCAAACTTAAGGCAGGTTCTCACCTTGTGTCGAAAAAAAATCGATTTTTTTTTGGCTTTTCGTATAGATATGTTTATGTTTTAAGAATGTACTCAACAAATTTCAGATCAAAATTTGAAAAATTACAAGAGTTACAGGCCTTTACATGGAACACATGTCGAGCACCGGCCATTTGAAGCCAAAACTTTAAACGTGTTTATCTCGGAACCACGTTTTCGGGCCTTACGGAAGTAATTAAAGCCGTTGGGGTTAACCAATCGTCATAAATTTTTTTTTTAAATGTTCGTTATTGTTTCTTTTAACTAATGAACTAGGATTATCTAAAAATATTGAAAACTGTTTAATTGAGAAAATAATTAGTAAGAAAAAAAGCGCGAAAATCGAAATTTTTTTTTTCAAAAGCTAATTATTATTATTAGGTGGCAATACAACCCGATTCGGGTTTTGGCCGACCTTAGCGTCTCCCTCCAGGCGCCTCTGCTCCTCGCGGAAATTCCCAGTGCTGTCAGGTTCTCCTCCACTTGGTCCTTCCATCGGAGCTTTGGTCGTCCCCTTCGTCGTCGCCCGTAGTCGACCCTCGCTTCAATCACCTTCTGAGCTGGAGATTCTTTATCCATACGCACAACGTGGCCGAGCCAGCGCAGACGTTGTATCGTGATGCGCCGGACCACGTCCACGTCTTCGTACAACTCGTACAGCTCGTGGTTCATCCGAATGCGAAAGTCGTCCCCAATCCGAACGGGACCAAAGATCTTGCGAAGAATTTTTTTCTCGAACACTCCAAGCGCTGCTGCTTCCGTCAGTGATATTACCCATGCTTCTGCGCCATATAAAAGCACGGGTAGGATAAGTGACTTGTAGAGTGTTAATTTTGTTCGGCGAGAGAGGTCTCTATTGCACATTTGCTTACTCAGACCAAAGTAGCACCTATTGGCAAGTGTGATTCTTCGCTTGATCTCCAGGCTGACGTCATTTTCGGTGTTAATGGCAGTGCCAAGGTACGTGAACTCCTTGACCACTTCGAAGGTATAGCTGTCCGCTACCACATGGGAGTCTAGGCGCCGCGCCTCCCTGCTTGTAGACAGCATATACTTCGTCTTGCCCTCGTTTACCGCCAAACCCACTTTTGCCGACTCTTTTTCGATAGCCGAAAATACAGCAGTGACATCACGCTTGCTGCGGCCAATGATGTCAATATCATCGGCATACGCAAGGAGCTGGACACTTTTTTAAAAAATAGTGCCAGATCGATGTATACCGGCTTTCCGCAGTACCCTTTCCATCACGAAGTTGAAGAGATCGCACGACAGGGGGTCGCCTTGTCTGAAACCTCGAACGGTATTAAAAGGTTCGGAGAGGTTCGTTCCTACCTTGACAGAGCTGATGGTACTGCTCAATGTCATTCTGCAAAGCCGTATTAGCTTTGCAGGAATACCGAACTCAGACATGGTGGCATATAGGCGTTCCCTCGTCGGGCTATCGAATGCAGCTTTATAATCGATAAAGAGATGGTGTGTGTCGATGTTATTCTCGTGGGTTTTTTCCAGGATTTGGCGTAATGTGAAGATCTGGTCTATGGTGGACTTACCAGGTCTGAAGCCGCACTGATAAGGTCCAATTAGTGTGCTGGTATACGGCTTCAGTCGTTCACATATTACGCTCGATAGGACCTTGTATGAGATGGTAATCAGGCAGATTCCCCGGTATTTGGCGCATATCGTCGGGTCACCTTTCTTCAGTACAGGAAAAAGGACGCTGAGATTCCAATCGTTGGGAATGCTTTCTTCTAGCCATATTTTGCACAAGAGCTGATGCATGCACCTTATCAGCTCTTCGCCGCCGGCCTTAAACAACTCTGCAGGCAGTCCATCAGCACCAGCTGCTTCGTTGTTTTTGAGCCGCGTTATAGCAACTCGGACCTCGTCATGGCTAGGTAGTGGTATATCCACATTTTCGTCGACTGGTGGTATCGGGCTGTTTCCTCCAATGGCGGGATTGGTGCCGTCATCATGCCGTCGCATGGAGTGGGAAATGTGTGCCCAGAGTCCGCCGGCGTCAACAGGGAGAGGGATAGGTTGGTGGAGCAGTTCCGAGAGGTGAGTGGAGTAGGCCATTGCTGTCCGTTGTGATCGCAGCCTAGTGACGTCAAGCTTTCGTTGCGTGATGGGGCGTATGTTTTTCGCTCGGCATAGCCGCATGCGTATCTTGGCTGCAACAAGATAGTGGTCCGAGTCAATGTTGACTCCACGAAACGTACGCACGTCCATCACACTTGAGGCATGCCTTCCGTCTATCACAACGTGATCAATCTGGTTGCGCGTCTTTTGATCAGGGGACAGCCATGTGGCCTTGTGGATGTCGAGGTGCCGAAATCTGGTGCTACTCACTACCATGTTTCGCGCCGCGGCGAAGTCAATCAGCCTAAGACTGTTGTTCGAGGTGGTCTCATGGAGGCTGGATTGACCGACGGTGGGGTAAAAGATGCGTTCGCGCCCGACCTTTGCGTTGAAGTCCCCGAGGATAATCTTCACGTCGTGGTCTGGGCAGCGGTCGTATGTGTCCTCGAGTCTCGCGTAGAATGCATCCTTTACAGCATCGTCCTTCTCCTCCGTCGGGGCGTGCGCGCAAATTATGCTTAGATTAAAAAAACCTAGCTTTGACGCGGATTGTACCCAGTCGTTCACTCACTGGGGTGAAGTTGGAGACGTGGTGGCGAAGCTTACTACAAATCCGCATCCAAATTCGCGCCTCTCCTAAAAGCTAATAACTTTTGCAATTTTCATTTTTTTTCTGATCCTAGTTCATTTTATGCACAGTACTGATCTGTTTGGTTTTTGTGTTTCCGATTACCCGTTTTGGCTGAATTACTTCCGTAAGCGGGACACCTTTTTGCCGAAATGCCGCAACTGAGCAACGCCCCCTCCCACCCCTTTTTTCAATTTTGAAAATTTTTTTTCGCAAAATAAATATGTTTTCAAATAAAGTTAAGAATTTAAGCTTTTTATCTTTAACCGTTTTCTCAAAACAATTGTTTACAAGGTGAGAACCTGCCTTAATATTTCGTCCCACTTCAAACGAAAGCTTCCTTCTTTTGGATCTTCAACATGTTACACCAGTTTACTCCTGACGGGATTTCTGGGTGTGTTCTTAAACACTCTGCTAATGCATTGTGTAAACCCCTTCTCAAGCTGTTTACCCTATCCCTACAAACTTGTCAGTTTCCCCTTGCTTGGAAGGAGTCATTTGTTATTCCCCTTCATAAAAAGGGAAACATGTCGGATGCTAGCAATTATAGAGGTATTTCTAAATTTTCAGGTCTTGCAATTAATCATCATTATAAATTGGTCTTTAATACCTCAGGTAAGTTCAGGTATATTTAACATTTCGCATCTAATTAACTTCATCAAAATCTATTTGTTCATTAGGCCCCAGATTCACCAATTAACCGCCGGATAAATATTTAGCGGTCAAAGCGGGATCTAAGAAGCAAGGATCAGACACTCACTAGTAAAAAATGGTCTTCCCCCTTGTTTTGGCAGAACTTGCTTCGCTAATACGGCTGAGTTTTTGGTCACCTATTCCTAAGGAGCTCCATGGGAATAGAAAGGACGCCGAAAGGTATGGGAGATTCACTACACTAATCCTCGATCCTTTTTATTTATCGCGACCTTGTTTTGTTTTAGCAAATCGCCGGTCAGACGCTGATCTTGGGACTAACTCGCATTGGATTTAACAAACAAGGTATTAAATGTCTTACATACTACACATTTCATTAATTAATTTTGGAATCTTAGCAGGTGGTGGTTGGCCTCAGCCCACCAGGAAACCGCACCACCAGGAACTTGGAGGCTTATGTGGACGGGCTGGCCAACCTCGTGGCTCCAGCCGTTCGCGAATAAATTGGCCACGATCGGAGGCACCCCGACAAGGAACGGACTCACCGGAGGTTTGGAGTCCAAATGGGTCTCCTTAGTCTTGGATGATATCCCTCTTCTCGTTCTCCAATTCTTGTTAAGCCAATCTCCTCCAGAAAGATGGTTCTTCCAAAATTGTATTTGTCAAAAAAAAATAGTCTGTCCTCCAAAAAATGTTCGCTTCCGAAATAAAATTTATGATTCCTTCCGAAAATTTATATTTTCCAAAAATATTGTGTTCTTCAAAAACATGTGGACGTCTTCCAAAGAGGTTATGGGTTCCTCCGAAAAGAAATTTTGGTTCCTCAAAAAATTTTGGTTCCTCAAAAAATGTGGGTTTCCTCCAGCAAAATATATTTGTGTTTCTTCAAAAAACATGTGGATGTCTTCCAAAGAAATTTTTGTTCCTCAAAAAAAAAAAAACAATTCGTGTCCTCTCCAGTAATAAATCCCGGGGCCCCTTATATCGGAACCCCGGTTTCACTAAACAAAAAAAAAAAATGATATTTTACATTTTCAAAAATTAACCAAGACAAAAAAACGAACTCACTTCAACGAATTTACACACAACTACATTTCGGTCCCGCCACGTCAGTAACGTCGATCTCTCCGGGCACTACTAACCGGTGATCCGTTTTATCACGCCATATTACCATCCTACCATCTTTCCCAGGCTCTCTCGAAGATGGGTCAATGGACATCTCCAAGGCCACCTAAGAGAACCCCCTAA
Source organism: Drosophila ficusphila (assembly GCF_018152265.1). Lineage (NCBI taxonomy): Eukaryota > Metazoa > Arthropoda > Insecta > Diptera > Drosophilidae > Drosophila > Drosophila ficusphila. The sequence goes on from NW_025064257.1 coordinate 378,252, forward strand.
GCCGAGATTACATGCTAACATTTTACATGTTAGATGATTCGCTCATGGCCCAAAAGGTGGCGCTGCCCTAATCATAACTACCTGAACTAACCTATCGATAGCTCCTCCTGGAATCGACTTCAACTGCAAAAATCCTAAACGGTTTTATAATTTTGTTAACAATAAGCGCAGATCATGTTCCTTTCCGCCTTCACTTTTGTTTGAAAGTATGACGGCTAATACTGATCAGGCAATCGCCGGTCTGTTTGCCCAATTCATTCAAACAACTTACTCCACAGTGTCTCATTCAAGTGAGCAATATTTATACGCCATACCTAAGTCAAACTTAAGGCAGGTTCTCACCTTGTGTCGAAAAAAAATCGATTTTTTTTTTGGCTTTTCGTATAGATATGTATATGTTTTAAGAATGTACTCAACAAATTTCAGATCAAAATTTGAAAAATTACAAGAGTTACAGGCCTTTACATGGAACACATGTCGAGCACCGGCCATTTGAAGCCAAAACTTTAAACGTGTTTATCTCGGAACCACGTTTTCGGGCCTTACGGAAGTAATTAAAGCCGTTGGGGTTAACCAATCGTCATAAATTTTTTTTTAAATGTTCGTTATTGTTTCTTTTAACTAATGAACTAGGATTATCTAAAAATATGGAAAACTGTTTAATTAGGAAAATAATTAGTAAGAAAAAAAGCGCGAAAATCGAAATTTTTGTCAAAAGCTAATAACTTTTGCAATTTTCATTTTTTTTTTCTGATCCTAGTTCATTTTATGCACAGTACGGATCTTTTTGGTTTTTGTGTTTCCGATTACCCGTTTTGGCTGAATTACTTCCCTAAGCGGGACACCTTTTTGCCGAAATGCCGCAACTGAGCAACGCCCCCTTCTCATAAAAAGGGAAACAAGTCGGATGCTAGCAATTATAGAGGTATTTCTAAATTGTTAGCAATTCCAAAGCTTTTCGAACGCGTAATAACTTCCTATTTGCAATACCTTTGTAGATCAGTCATATCTCCATCCCAACACAGATTTTTGAAGCGGAGGTCTACTACAACGAATCTTTTAGAGCTCACGTCCTTCGTGATTAATGGCTTTAAAAATCATTTTCAAACTGATGTCATTTACACAGACTTCAGTAAAGCATTTGACTCTGTAAATTCCTTCCTATTGATTCGAAAACTTGACATGATAGGGTTTCCACCAAATCCTTTAAGTTGGATCTTTAGTTATCTCAGTGGCCGAACACAAAGAGTCCTTTTCAAAAATTCCTTAAGTAGCCTCCTCAGAGTTACCTCTGGTGTATCACAAGGAAGCCATCTGGGACCAATACTTTTTACCTTGTTTATTAATGATCTTCCATTGATCATTGCGCATTCCCGCGTACTTACCTATGTACGCGGGAGATGTAAAACTGTGTCTGCAGTATAATAAATATTTGACGGTCCTTACGTTATATCGTTGGTCCGGCCAATCCTTGAGTATGGGGCACCCGTTTGGCGTCCTCAATGCGGAGTACATGCTGATCGCATAGAATCAGTCCAAAAAAACTTTTAAATGTTTGCCCTACGACGGCTAAACTTGAATTTAAACCTATTTCTACCCTCCTATTCTAATAGATTGCTCCTCATTAACTTGCCCTCCCTTACTAACCGTAGAACGATGCTTGGTACTGTATTTATTCATAACCTTATACATTTTTTAATTTAATTTATAACCTTATAAATTTTTCGGTACCAAATAGATTAACTACGAATTATGTTCCCTTAGTTTTAAATCATTGTAGATCTAATTATAACGTGGATGAGCCTTTCAGAGTACTTTGTCCTGACTACAATAGACTTTTTCCTATATTATCTTCATCTGACTCTCTGCAGCTCCTTAAGCAATTAGTATTAACATTTCTGGCAAAAAAATTAGATCGTTAAATTAAAATTTAAAATTAAATTTAAAATTTCTTTCGTTTTTAATTTTTTTTCCTTCCTTCTTTTAACATCGTGTCAAATTTTCTGCGAATCGTGCCGTACGATACACGGCTGTCGCCCCTCGGTCGGTTGGGCGAGTGGTGAAATTAAAAAAACAGGTGGCTGCAGATCAGACCAGACCAGGCTACACAAGTTTTAATAGCAAAAACCATTATCTCCAGAAACCCAGAAAAAAATCGGGAAAACGAAGATGATCCCATAACTTCTGAAGAAAAATTTTTGACTTCGTGATTGCTGTCCTACTTTGACAGGGGCGGACGCAGAAAAAAATTTTGGGGGGGTCCGATCGAAAAATTTATTCCTTTGGGGGGGTCCGACCAAAAAAAATTTGAGTTTTTATGGTTGAAAAGCTGTAAGGAAATTTGAAAAAGTCTGAGATTTTGGGGGGGTGTCCGGACCCCCGGACACCCCCTGCGTCCACCCCTGACGTTGTGTTTAATTATAAGTATAAAAGTACTATCATTTATGAGAGAGGTAGAATACAATGTTTATTTATTGCGCTATCGTACACAAATATGGCAATTTATATGTTGTTATTTATAATATTATATCGTTATTTATATATTACATTAAATTTTATCTCTCAGCAAAATCAACTTCCATCCATAATTTCGACGACTTTTACACCATCGATATTATCAGAGTCATCATCGCAAATTTTTACAACTGATACAATCGGTTTATGATAACTGAAGTAAGAAACAAACAGTTTTGATTCGAACCTATTTAAGTGTAAGTACAAGGTAGTCTCGTCGGCTTTTTTTCCCCCTATTGGGCACTACAATGAGTGCGAGTGAGAGGGTGTTTTCCCGTAAGTGCGAAAGAAACAGAAGAAGATGATGTCGTTTTACCCTTATGCTGTGAACCTATTAATTTTTCCGAAATTTTTGGTTTTTACACAAAGCTGCCCTTCAGGACTCGCTCCCATATTGTTCACATTTCAAAATATTTTTCTGCAATATTACATGTTACGCCTTGTATGTGCTTCCTGCAATAATTGCAACAAGTATTTTTCACAAGCACACAAGGGTTAACGTTTTGAGAAAAAATCGTCCGCGGACAACCTCTCACTTCACGGGAAAAAACCCGAGCGATTTTGCAGCCGACGAGACTACTTTGTATAATTGTACCATGACTCAGGCACGGTAGAAAGAGTGGGATTTACTAGTTCCTCTCCCTTTCCCACGATCTTACGCTTTTTCGATCAGCATAACGGGACCCTGACGCGAGTTTGAATGTTTTTACCCTGCTCAGCGCCGCTAAAGAAGTTTTCACTTCAAAAATTTTAGTTTTTATGGTTGAAAAGCTGTAAGGAAATTTGAAAAAGTCTGTGATTTTTTTTTGGGGGGGGGGTCCGGACCCCCGGACACCCCCCTGCGTCCGCCCCTGTACTTTGACCTAGCTCTAGCTCTCCTTGACCAAATCCTGTACATCTTGCAGGTGTTTCCCGTGATTGCAACTGGATGCGAATGAAAACGAAGAAGAGTGTGGATAAAATCCGAAATTCTGTACTCGTCTCTGCAGCTCGAGTTTCAACACCTCAAACTTTAAACACACGATGCATTCAAAGAAGACCAATCTACAAATCGAACAGCTCGTCCTCGAAAAGCGACGCTTAAGTCGAGAATGGCAATGTCACAGATCGCCATCTGCTAAGCAACGCTTAAAACATGCCTCACGTCAACTTGATCAAGCTCTACAGCAAGAAGAAACCTATGCTCACCGCCGCTACATAGAGCAATTGTCAACTAACAGTACAAAACACTCACTATGGAGAGCTCACCCAACTATGAGCTCACCGAAAGAAACCGTGATGCCTATTAGAAATTCCACAGGCGGGTGGGCGCGCAGCGACGCAGACAGAGCCAGCACGTTTGCCAAACACCTTAAAAATGTCTTCCAACCAAATCCTGCCACCAATGCGTTTACTTTGCCGACTCTATCATATGAACCCCAGCCTCAACATGAGCCAATCGAGTTTCGCCCAAACGAAATCGTTAACATCATAAAAAGACAACTGAATCCGAAAAAATCCCCGGGCTGCGACCTCATAACTCCCAAAATGATCATTGAGCTCCCATACTGCGCCGCAAAACTTGGCCGTTTTCCAGTGAGATGGAAAAAATCAATTATAATAATGATAGCAAAGCCGGGAAAAGACCACACTATCCCCACGTCGTATAGACCTATAAGCCTACTCTCTTGCCTATCCAAGCTCTTTGAAAAATGCCTAATGATTCGGATAAACACATACCTGAGAATCCAGGAAGGAATCCCGTCACACCAATTTGGGTTTCGTGAAAAGCATGGAACAATTGAGCAGGTCAACCGGATAACATCCGAAATTCGGAACGCGTTCGAAAAACGAGAGTACTGTACTGCCATATTTTTAGACGTCTCTCGAGCATTTGATAGAGTCTGGCTAGAAGGTCTAATGTACAAGATCAAGGCAATGCTCCCCTACAGCACCCACAAGATTTTAGAGTCTTACCTTTACGACAGAAATTTTGTTGTGAGGTGCAACACTGCTATAACTGATGATTACACTGTTGGAGCTGGAGTTCCTCAACGTAGCGTGCTAGGGCTAATATTATATGTCCTCTACACAGCAGACATCCCGACTAGCACACGTCTAACAACATTCACGTTTGCCGATGACACAGCTATTCTTACCCGCTCAAAATGCCCGATTCAAGCAACTGCGCAGCTAGCTCTTCATATGGTCGATGTTGAAAAATGGCTGTCAGATTGGCGAATTAAAGTGAACGAAGTAAAATGTAAGCACGTTGCGTTCACTCTGAATAGGCAAAACTGCCCGCCGATTACATTAAACAACACTCTACTCCCACAAGCAAACATACGTAGGAGTACATCTCGACAGAAGACTCACATGGCGCCGGCACATTGAAGCCAAAAGAACACACCTAAAGCTAAAAGCCAGCAGCCTTCATTGGCTTATCAACGCTCGGTCACCTATTAGCCTTGAATATAAAGTCCTGCTGTACAACTCGGTCCTAAAACCTATATGGATGTACGGCTCCCAGTTATGGGGGAACGCCACATTGACATAGTTCAAAGAGTTCAGTCGAAGATCTTGAGAACTATCACCGGGGCACCGTGGTACGTTCGCAACGAAAACATACACCGCGACTTAAACATTCTACCAGTCAAAGAAGTGATCGCTGAACAGAGGGTGAAGTACTTAACCAAGCTATCGGTGCACTCTAACCACCTGGCGAGAGGTTTAACAAGGTTGAGCAACCAATCACGCCTTCGTCGCAATGACTTACCCACCCAGCGACCGACCTGAGGGACGCGCAACCAGAATGCAGTCTTAGTATACTGTTAGTTAAATTTTAATGTTAAGATTCGCAAACTTATTGTTAGTCTCAAAATGAAGAATAGATTTAATAAATAAAAGTAAAGCTAAAAAAAAAAAAAAAAAAATGTTGTCATAATTTTGAGGTAAATCCATTATTTTCCATTTTCGCTCTTATGACGACAATTCCAAATTTGGCGCGCATTTCCGCCATTTTCCCAAGCCTTAGTGCAATTTCCCGCGCTTCTGCGCATCCCGCTTATACATATATTCGTTGCCCTTAGATATCGGTCAGTGCATCATTTTCCGCTATTGTCAGCATTTACCAAAGAGTGAGCCGCCAGCTAAATACATACATACACACACACGCACTCTCACCCCGGCAGAGCTGCCAGTGTTTGCGATCTCTCTATTGTCCTTTTCGTTTTCGGTCGCTGGACCAGTGCAAGCGTTGTTGTTGTGTTATGCTGCGTTTTCGGTATTTGCACTGAGCGTGTTCTCCTCTAAAATTTGTGCGTGGCGTTAATAAGTTCCGTAAGAAATTAATAATTTAATTAATAGGTACTATACTAAACGACTTCGTTAAAATTATTCGACAAATCCCCTACAGTGCATACATTCGGCATATACCACTCGTCTATTTTTTATTTTTTTTGTTTGTTTAAATAATAAAAATAAATTAAAAATTATTTATTTTATTTTTGTTATTTGAATAAAATTTAATTATCCAACTCAACTCCAAACTCAAATTCAGAGTTATCTCAGCCTACATATCTCCTAACAAATCCTTCTTACAGCAAAATCTTCAGGCCGTACTAGACATCTCACATATACCCACCTTGATCACTGGCGACTTTAATGGTTGGCACAAAAACTGGGGCTCGAATGAAAACAACTCCAGAGGAAAAACAATAGATAAATTCATAACCCAATCTAACTTCATCCTTTTAAACGACATGTCACCAACTCACTTTAGCACACACAACACGCTAACAAACGTTGACATAACTTTCAGCAGCCCAATCCTAAAAATCGACAGCTCATGGCACACTGAAGATAACCTTTTTGGTAGTGATCACTTCCCAATAATTATAAACCTTTTCACTTCCAACACAACGAGTCGCCAAGTCACTCCACGCAAGCCAACATTCATAACAGACAAAGCAAACTGGCAAAAATTCAGCAAGCTTACTGAAAAATACTCCGCACAAAGACAACCAAGCACAAACATAAACAAGGAAGCTGCAACAATCAAAAAAATCATCCTCTCCAGCGCTCACAAGGCAATACCCCAGACACACCCGACAAGAAAGGCCAAAAATGTACCATGGTGGAATAACAATCTTAGCCAATTGAGAGATGACAAAATGAAAAAAATGGAACGACCTAAAAAGAAACATATCTACAGAAAACATTATGAAGTACAAAAAAGCAAACGCCCTATTTAGACTAACATTAAAACAAAACAAAAAACTTAGCATAAAAAACTTTACTACCCAAATCTCACCCGAAACACCCTCAAAAACAATCTGGAGTAACATCCGACGCTTTTGCGGACTCAACCCCCAAAAACATATACACTGCATATTTAACCCCAACACAAATCAAAACACCACCTACAAATTAGAAATCGCAGACTTATTTTGTAAACACTTTTCAGAAATCTCATCCGACACAAATTTCACCACAACATTCACAAACCAAAAACAAACTTCACTCAGTAACACACAAAACCTGTCATACATTCCCAGCAAAAGAGCAAATGAAATAGAAAAGCCCATAACTCCGATCGCAGCAGCACTAAACACACTAAAAGGAAACACACCCGGACTGGACAGAATTAACTATGCAATGATCAAACACATACATAGATACAACTACAAGAAATAGAATTATATGCCACCAAAACTCAATGCTCAATAGCTACATCCCACAAACCTACAAAAACAGTCTGATTATACCAATCATAAAACCTAACGCAGATAAAACCAACCTCAACTCATACCGGCCAATCTCCCTAAACTCATGTCTCTCAAAAATTCTGGACAAAATTATAGCTAAACGACTGTGGTGGTTTGTATTATGGGGTTATATACCTTTTTCTCCAGAGAAATACAGGGTTTTTATTTATTTTTTTTTTTTTTTAGCATGTTACCATTGTTTTATTGAAATACAATACAAATTTTATCAACGTACGTGTCCTTAAGTAAATTCGTATAAAATTTCGAGTGAAAATTTTCATAATTTTGGAAGTTACAGTCCTTGCCGCAGAAGTCCTTTTTTCAGTAGTGGCTCACGGTGAGCATGAAAACAAGGAAACGGCTCAACTTAAAAAAAAAAGAAAAAAGACTACGTAAGTATATAGTGTTACCTAGTTCGTGAACGAAGGATTTTACGAAAAAAAATTTTTACAGTTACAGTGATTATTTTTTCAAAAAAACCGATTTTTCGAGGTCTAATAATTTAGTTTTTCGCCCCGAAAAATAGAAATATTTGTCGAAAATAAAATTCCTTCGTTCACGAACTAGCTATTGTATCTACAAACAATCCCCCAAAATTTCAAATCGATCGATGTAGTGGTTACCGAGATATCGTGCTCACCGCAATGACCTTTTCTCAAAAATGCGATTCCGAGATAATCGCGTTTAAAGTTTTAGGTGGACATTAGGTAGTCATGTACACCGTGCGCTATGAACGGCTGTATCTTAGGTTCTAATGCCCCGATCTCTAAAAAATTTTGCAGAAAAATTATTGAAAGTATGTACATAAAAAAAAAATCATAAAATATTTTATGTCCTAGAACCCCTAAAATTGGCATTTTTCGTGCCTGTATTCCGTGCGGTAAATCGCTGATTGCAGCTGTTTTTCAGGGATGCATGCGTAAGAAACTTTACCAAACCATAACCCGTGCGTAATCGGTTTTACAGGCAGTTTTGCACGAGATTTTTGCAGATACGGTACTTCCCGAATGAAAAGGCAACAAAAAAAGCTAGAGAGTAAAGTAACGGTGAACAGTGAAGTAAAAAGAGTAATGTTAGAATAGTAAAGAATAATAAAGAAAATATATAATAACAAGTTGAAAGTGATTTTTGTTAAAATCGATACCCCCCCCCCTTCGACCTCCTTTACCCTCGCACTCCTCGTTTCACTCGGAAAAAGTACTCTCGCTTCGCTCGAGTAAAAACTCCTCGTTTCACTCGGAGAAAAATTTATTGTTAAATAGTGCTCTACAGGCACACAAAATGCCAAATTTTTAGGGGTTTACGGACATAAAGCACCGTGTGTACCACTTGCGGTAAATACGAGACGACACTCGTGTACAGCTAACTTCACACGAGTGTAATCTCGTTCTTACCGCACTAGATACACAAGGTACTATTTCGATTTTTTGAGCCTGAAAAAGGTATATAACCCCTTAAACGACAAACTTATCCATAACAGTCAAACCGGTATCAGAAAAGGTAAATCAGCTATGGACAGTCTGCTGCTCGTAGACCATCTATTAGCAAGATCTATCTCAATAAGAAACCACCTATCCATCATATATCTAGATTTCGCAAAAGCTTTCGACAGAATTGGAATACACTCCATACTCAATCAACTTACCATTTGGAAAACAGGACCAAAAATAACAAACTACATGACAAACAGAAAAATAATTGTACGTATAAACTCAAGGCTCTCCACTTTCCGTGATCCTCTTTGTGATAGCATACAACCAACTCGCAGAACCCTTCATCCCAACATTAGTCTAAGCGCTTAGGCGGACGACTTTAATTTGATCATAAAACTAAAAAACAGAAAAAATATCAACATAAATCTTAACCCCATAATAACTACCATACAAGACTGGGCCGAATACTCAGGCGCCAAGCTCTCGACCACAAAATGCAAACACCTGCATGTTTGCAGAAAACACAACTGCAACTGCATTCTATCCACGGGTAACATACAAATTCAAAACGTAACATCACTATTAATACTCGGCGTACATTTCAACAACAAATACAGGTGGTAAACCCACACAGAACAACTCTCACACACCCTCAAACAATCAATAAACATAATAAAATTCCTCTCAAGCCCAACATTTAACTGCAACACATCCACACTTCTAAACGTCACTAAAGCAATCATCACCGCAAAATCAGGCTACGGCCTCCCAATCTACGGATATTCCCCACATGCAACACTAAGAAAAGTCACATCAACAATAAACTCTGCCTTCAGAACTGCTCTCGGCGCACTCCGAACGACACCTATCAACAACATTTTATACGAAGCACGCGCAGACCCGCTAGAAGATAGACGGGACCTCCTTACAACAAAAAGTATTAAATCTCTGATTAACGGCAAAAACATCCCAATAATAAAAATTTTAAAATCATACCGACCCCCAAAGCGACCACAATACAAATCGACAATAGACCGCATAATTGAGAACGCCGAAGCCCACAAACTCCCTCTTCAACAAATTACTCAACACACACAGGCCACACCACCCCTGGAACACTGTTCCGACAGCTTGCTGTCGTGGGAGACGGCGAGGGGCGCACCCTCACCCCAAGGATGGAGCGCGAGATCGTTTCCTTCCAGCGGTCTTCCTGGAACCCAGCGGAAGTGCCATCCAGTAGTGCTGGCCAATCTGGCCATCAGGCCATCCCGAGGCAATCGGCCCTACGAAGAACTCCCCCAAGAACTTGGTAGCACAAGGTCAGATAATGGCATCCCCGGTTCCTGATGAGGAAGCGTCGTCGCCGGAGAGCGCTGTTAGAGCAATTGGTGAGGCCCTTGAAAGGCTCTCGGTCCTGTTTAGTGGCCAGCGCCACATCAATCAGCTTATGAGAGACGAGCTCACCACGTCGATCAAGCTTCAGAAGACGGCCGCTCTAGCCCTAGCCAAGTCAGCAGGCGCTGCCGGCGTCTCAACACTCAGTCGCGAGACCCAAATGGTCCCAACCACCGCTTGCATACACACGCAAACGGATATCCTGCCCGTGGAGTCCTATGCAGAGGGTAAAAGCACCCCTAAGCGCCTGAGAGACCCACAGACCCTCGAACGCTCTACACCCCCCAAAAAGAGCCGTACCAAATCGGACGGTAACCGGAAGGTGGTCATCGCTAGCCAGAAGGTGGTAAACCCGGAACTAAGGGTGATGAGTGCGTCAAGCACCAGAGCCGTGGTGCTGCCGGCGAAGACCACATCACAGACCTCGGATGCAGACCCAGTCGTCACTGCCAAGACGGAAACCTGGACTAAGGTGTCCAAGAAGCCAAAGCGAGCGACACGGCCTCGGCCCGATGCAGTTATGGTCTCGGGAGCAGGGCTATCCTACGCTGATATGCTTCGCGCAGTTAAGGGGGAGCCCTCGCTGAACCACCTAAAGGAGAGCGTCCAAAGCATTAGGAAATCCACGAGCGGTAACCTTGTACTCCGTCTGAGCAGACCCTCTGCCAAAAAAGCCACGGAAGTACAGATGGCAGTAGTGCAAGCACTAGGCACTACCGCTGTCGTCAAAACGCTGACAGACCAAACGCTTATTGAGATTCTGGATCTAGATGAGCTGACCACAAAAGAAGAGGTGGCTGAGGCTGTTAAGGCCAAACTAGAAGACCACTCCCTTGGCGAGGATACTGTCCGATCCCCACGCAAGGTCAACGGTGGGCGTCAGATCGCCGTCCTTAAGCTCCCTAGCCCAATGGCAGCCAAGTTGATAGGGTCCAAGATCCGCGTCGGGCGGGTTGTTTGCCGCACTCGTTTGAAGGTGGAACCAAAGCACTGCTTCAAGTGCCTTGGGTTCGGCCACATGGCATCAGCGTGCCACAGCACAGCCGACTTCAACGGAGCGTGCTATAGGTGTGGAATGGCTGGCCACTTGGCCAACACTTGTACCAATGCGCCAAACTGCCGCCTATGTGAGCATAAGGGGCTGAAGAAGGACCACGCCACGGGATGCCGTACATGCCCAGCCTACCTTGAAGCGCTCAAAAAGCTGAAATGTTGAGATTTGTCCAGATCAACCTCAACCACTGTAGAGCGGCCCAAGCCCTCCTCGAAAAAGCAGTCCATGAGAACCGGATAGATGTTTCCATCCTTAGCGAACCCCACAGGGTTGAACTTGTGGGTGACTGGGTCGATGCCACATCAAGGAAAGCTGCTCTGTGGTGCTGCTGTAGAGGCAGAAACTTCGCCGATGTGAAACCCTTCACACACTTCAGTCGAGTGCTGATCAACTCCATATGGGTATATAGCTGCTATCTCCCACCAAGCTTAAAGCTGGCCGAGTTCACCACAGTCATGGAAGATCTTGCGAATGACGCAAGGCATCGAAGCCCAGTCCTCATTGCTGGGGATTTCAACGCCTGGGCAACGGTCTGGGGCAGCCAGGAGACAAATGCAAGAGGCCGCACCCTGCTGGAGACCTTTGCGTCTCTTGAAATCGCACTCCTGAACTCAGGTAGTAAGCCAACGTACTGCAAAACCGGCATGGAGTCCTTCATTGACCTCACTTTCGTAAGCTCCTCCCTACACGGTGCCACGCAATGGATGGTTAGTAATATGTACACGGGAAGCGACCACCAAGCTATCATATGCAGCGTTGGGGTGTCCCCTGAGCCAAGAAACGTGCAGCCATCACAAATTGCTTACCGAAGCGAGACCCTCGACCTACATGTCTTTACGGAAACGCTGGGGTCTGGGCTGACCCGATTGAATGAGGAGGGCTTACCCTACGATGCCCAATCTCTGGCTGACGCAACCATGGACAGCGTCAAGGCAGCCTGCAATAGCAGTATGAACACTCGACGACTGAACGGCACCCATCACCCCCTGTGTGCTGGTGGAACGAATGCCTTACCGAAATCCGTAGTCGTTGCATACATGCCCGTAGGCTCTGCCAGCGCGCCAGAGGCACTCCAAATTTCCCTGTACTCCAGGAAAGTTTTAAAGTAGCGAGGAAGTCACTCAAGAATGCCATTAGGGACAGCAAAAGGGAGTGTTTTCTCAGGCTGTGTGACAATGCGGATAAAGACCCATGGGGCGCCGCATATAAAAATGTGGTGAAGCGGCTGAACTCTGGAGGTAGTCGTGTCCCCACTGATGCATCCTCCCTAACAACCATAGTAGAGACGCTGTTTCACCAGAAAGCCCAGTCTCGCCTGCGGAAGTGGTTCTGGCAGCCAGAAAAATTAAGCAAAACAAGGCTCCTGGTCCTGACGGTATTCCCAATAGGGCAATCAAATTGGCTCTCAACTTACACCCTGAGAAGTTCGCATACCTGTTTACAAGATGCTTCGAGGAAGGAACTTTTCCGAGTCAATGGAAGACGCAGAAGCTGGTACTGATCCCAAAACCAGGAAAGCCCCCATCAGACCCCTCAGCGTACAGACCGATCTGCCTCTTGGACACAGCAGGCAAGATCCTTGAAGGCCTAATAGCCAGCCGTCTGGAAACGGCCATTGAAAGGGGAGGCGGCCTCGCCCACACGCAATTCGGATTCCGCAAGTCCCGGTCGACCCTAGACGCTATTGGCATGGTGGTGGACATTGCTTCCAAAGCGATAGTGGGCACGCGGTGGAAAGGGGGTGACAAAGAGTACTGCCTCATTGTTACCCTTGACATCAAGAATGCCTTCAACTCGGCTGACTGGGGTAGCATCCTGCGGGCGCTTTCAGCGTTTAACGTGCCGAACCACCTCCTTAACCTCATCAGGGATTACTTCCGAGAAAGATGGCTAGAAGTAGCAACCGACAGTGGAACCACACGGTATCCTGTTAGCACTGGAGTCCTCCAAGGCTCTGTCCTCGGCCCTCCACTATGGAATGCCATGTATGATGGGGTCCTACGACTGCCAACTCCCCCTCGAACGCGCCTCATCGGCTTCGCTGATGACGTGGCCATTGTCACAGTTGAGAAAAACATCCACGAGGCAGAGGAGTCATGCAACTCATGCATCCGTTCCATAATACGTTGGCTGAACGCGGTTGGCCTGGAGCTGGCAGCCCACAAAACCGAGGCTGTGCTTGTAAGCAGCCGCAAAACCGTTGAGACGGCTCGGATCAGGGTTGGCGACCAAGTTATCAACTCCAAGCGAGCTATACGATACCTTGGGGTGATGATCGACACCCGTCTATGCTTCAGAGAGCACCTGGACTCTGTCAACAGGAAAGCCGCGGTGGCTGGGCAAGCACTCTCCAGAATAATGCTCAACTCCAGAGGCCCCAAGCAGCAGAGAAGACAGCTATTGATGAGCGTGGTAAGGGCAACCATTCTGTATGCTGCTCCAATTTGGCATACAGCCCTATCTACGCCAAGCTACTTTAGCGGGATAGCCAGCACCTACCGCCTCTGCGCGCTCCGGGTCTGCTCTGGCTTCAGGACGATGTCGGACGATGCCGCCCTTGTGATTGCGGGTATGGTACCAATCGACCTCCTCGCTAGGGAAACTTTCTCCCTACGCTCCTCCGGTCCTGTAACCAGAGCCGTACGCACAAACCTTCGTGCGCTGAGCTTTTCTTCTTGGCAAACCCGGTGGAATGCCTCTCCGAAGGGCAGGTGGACCCACCGACTGATACCAGATCTGGCATGCTGGATGGACAGGAAGCACGGCCAGGTAAATTTCGACCTGTCGCAGATCCTCAGCGGGCATGGGTGCTTCCGCAGCTATCTAAAGAGGTTTGGCCACGAAACCCTCAGCGACTTCACGCTGTGTGGAGCAGGCATCGAAGAGGACGCCGAACATGCCTTTTTCGTTTGCAACAGATTTGCAGCGGCAAGGCATGAAGTCGGCGTACAAGTTGGTGGAGCCTACTCTCCGGACACCCTGATCGCAACCATGCTGTCGAGCGAGTCAAACTGGGAGCTGATAACGGCCTTTGCTGGTCAAGTTACCAAAGAATTGCGCAGACTTGAGCGCATAAGAAGAGGTGCCTAACTTTGGGATTTGCCCCTGCGAAGCAATACTTCGCGGTCGTACCGCATGGGTTCATCCCAAAGTTTAGATTAGCATAATTAAATTATACTGTAGTTTATCCTAGAGCACTAATGAAATAATAAAAAAAAAACCCTGGAACACTGTTATGCTAAAAATCGACACAACGCACAGTGGTCGGTCTTATATGGAGAAGGCGGCCAAAAATACTTCCAGTAGGAATATCGAGTTGAAATTTTTTTTTGTAGGTATATAATAGCGTATGAATGTTATATTTTAAGTATCAGCACCATTAAAGCCAAATATATCCGCTACCATCGTGTTTACCATAAAATGTTCAAAATTTGACACTTAATTTTGGTTAAAAAATTAACAAAAGATAACAAAAACCGATGATTAACACAAATTTAAAGTTAAATAAAAGTAATAAAAAATAAATTTTTCAATATATATTAGAAATTGTTACTCTAGAAAATCAAAAACTGATGAAAAAGGAACGAGGTACTCGTCTTCTTTAACAGATTCTGAACGGATTCGCAGCTATTCGCAGCTGATTTTTACAGATAATACTAATTAAATATTGATTAACATTTAAAAAAAAATTTCATTATTGAGAAGTTTTGGGAACACAACTTTTACCTTTGCAGAATATTGATGTTTAGTTCTGCAGAACTTGTAAAATTGCGGTGGATAAACAATTATTGTCACAGTCACATATAGCATGCAAAATTAATAAAAATTATAAAAACACAATCTACAAACCTTCAACTTTATTATTCATTTCACTTTCGGATATTAAACGATTGATTTATATTTTTTTTAATTATTAACTTAACGCTTTCAAAAGACATGCGCACGCTTTCAGTCGATCGCTGGGTTTGCGCGCTCACTTTGCGCCCCGATTTCTCCGCAAATATGTGGAGCAAGACAAAACTAATACTTGCTTTTAAAGCCTTGTTCTATTGATAAACAGATGCGCCAAACTTGAAATCAAAATTCCAAAATTGATTTTTTTGATTTTTGGCCTATGGGACCGACCACTGTGCAACGCTAAGTACCTACAACAAAAAAACACAACATCACAAACCTTTCGGACACTATTCACTGAAATTAAGACAAAAGACAATTACAAATTCACCAACATTTACACAGATGGATCTCACACAAACACAATTACTAGTCTCGCAATCACAAACGAAACAGAATGCATAAAAATAGGCCTTCTACCACACTACTCCTCAGTGTTCTCTGCCGAGCTATTAGCAATTAGAGGTGGAGAACTATCGATGGCACTATCGGGAATATCGATGGTTTCCCACTATCGATACGCAATCGATAGCTGCGCGCACTCTCGATAGTGGTCAATCGCTATCGTCGATTGTTGTCGATATTTTGGTTTTCCCATGTCTACGTTAAAAGTGTAAAGGAAAGGAAATTGCGCGAATTTGTTACAGAGTTTTATAAATTGTTATTAAAAACATAATGGATCGTTTTCTTCAAATAGGTAAAATATTGTTATTTTGTTGTTATATTGTAATTTTGTATTATAAAGTTAAAAGCCAAATTTTGTGTGACAATAACAAAAGTGCTCCGTGAGATGCCATTACTGCTATTACGGTTTGTTGTGAAATATATACGGATATATACATACACTCGTTTCTTTTTCACAAAGATAAATACATAATAATAAAAGTATACATTTAATTAAAGGAAAACGCCGAACATATATAAATTTATAAAAAGCAGTTAAGGGAAGCCTAGAAAAACAAAATCATTTTATTCGAATAATAATTATTTATTCTTTTCAGATAAAGATTGGAAAACCAATGTCATACTTTATAAATAAATACTTTATATGTATATAAATAAATATTAAATTATTTTTTTTTGAATGTACTCTGCACTTTCGACAACTATCGACGATAGATTTTCTTTGCTATCGCCGACAGTCGATAGTTTATGAAAACTATCAAGCGCTATCGATGGCGCAGACTATCGATAGTTCTCCACCTCTACTAGCAATAGTAGAAGGAATAGAACTTTTAAAAAATAAAAGAGGGAAATTTTGCATATGCTCCGACTCTCTTTCTGCCATCGACGCAATAAGAAACCCAAACAATTACGAATATTACACCTCACACGCCCGCAACCTGCTCCAAAAATTCCCAAACAAATTCAAACTACTTTGGATACCCGGCCACGTAGGAATTACAGGTAACAAACTGGCGGACACCCTAGCCAAAAACGCCCTTACACAACCACTTATAACTATCAGAAATCTTAACACAAAAGACATACAAAAATATATTAAAAACACACACCAAGCAAAAACACTATCATACATAACGAAGACATCAGCCTGGTACCAATCAATTAACCATCTCCAACTCAACAGCTACCACATCACCAAAAACAACCACTTATCCATCTCCCGTGCGGACCAAATAATAATAACAAGACTCAGACTTGGACACACCAAATTAACTGACACACATTACATCGATCCAAACTAAAACAATACTTGCCCATTCTGCAACGACATTATATCAATAAGACATCTACTTTCCACTTGCAACGCGCTTGAAATCCAAAGACAACAAATATTTAAAAACACCAACCCACTGGAAACACTTTCCAACCCCACACCACCAAACATATCAATAATTCTACAATTCCTGAAAAACACAAATTTATACCACCGCATATAAGACTATTGTTGGGTCAGTGAGCTTTTTCACTAACCATTACCTTGTCGGTGCCCAAATAAAATAATCCGCACCAATTTCTCTTAAATAATGCACTTGTTTATTTTAATGGCAACAAGGCCTTAATATACAGAGTTATTGTTTATGTAGGTTTGAAATTAGGCAGGCAGACCGATTTGTCTGTGCCTTTTAAATAGCCGAAAGTATGATGGGCAGGCAGACCGATTTGTCTGTGCCTTTTTAACTACTGAAAGTATGTTGGGCAGGCAGACCGATTTGTCTGTGCCGTTTTCGTCGCGAAAGTATATAGCCGAAAAAGAATAGGCAGGCGATCAGCGACCGTGGCTTCTATATGCGAGTACCAAATCGAACTATATAGCAGCATGCCGTGGACAAGGCCAGGAAGCGATAAGCGAAAAAGTGCAAAAAGGGAGTTAGAAAGGACAATTAAACCAGTGTTGCCGCGCAGGGCAAATAACACAACAAAGGCAAACATCGAGAATTTGGTTTTAATTTACGATTTGAAATGAGTGATAATATTTAGGCTGCGGCATGACCAAACATCCTCCCCCCGTTGAAAGACCAGGGCTTTCAACCAGATCCAGCTTCGGCAGCACGCACAACTTGCGGACAGCCCTTCGAGTGACTTCTGCTTGAGTTCGTTTCACTGCCACATGGTCAACTCCATCGGATCCAGGCACCAATTTCATGACCCTGGGTAATGGCCATTTCAATGGAGGCAAAGTGGAGACGACCTCGTTGACTTGTAGCGCAGGTTTGGGAGTGCGCCACTTTAGACGTTGCTGCCAACGTTGAAGACGCATGTCTTCAGCGTTCGCGGACCAAAATGCGAGCTCTTCTGATGCAAGTCCAGTAAAATGGCACGTGTAACTGGATGCTGGCGTGGCAGTATGACAGGATGCTGCGCATTGCGATTCTCGAGACGAAACGCTGGGCTGGTGAACCAAAGGGCAGGTTCCAGAAGCTCACTCGGGGAGTGACAAAATGTCGGCTGGATTGCAATCAGTCGGTACATAGCGCCAATTCTTGGCACTGGATAACTCTTTAATTGAAGATATTGGATTCGTAACATATACTTGAAAGCGTGAATGTTCATAGCTTATCGATGATAAAGCTTCAGCAGAATCGAAGAGCTTCATGTTGAGAGTTTTCAGAGGCGCCACACGAGACTTTGAATAAAGTAGATGCGCCTCTCGTTTGCCATCAGCTGTTGGATCCAACGCACGTTGAAGAGACTTAATTTGATGGGTACGACCCATGTCAGATGGCAACAGGACAACAGAAAACTCTTATCCCACTCCAACCTTTCTCTCCAGACTTCTTGCAGGAAGATTTTGACCTTGGCAGATGGATTTGGAGAGACCTGTATGGAAGAAAGGGAAAAACGAAAAACATCCGCTACAGGGTCCCAGGCAAGACCGAGCGTCTTGTCGCTGCCATCGTCAATCTTCAGGAATGTTTCCTTTTCCAAGTCAAGAATTTGATCACGGACGTCGTTGATTTCGAGGACCTCCTGTGTTGATTGCCCTCCTATGATCAGATCGTCAACGTCATCCATGCGAGCAGCAACCAATTTTCGATGCACAGCTTGATCCTGTAATCCAGTTGCCTCTATAGAAGAAGATCCACCTCCTGTTACGATCCAACCAAGCCTTGAATTCTGTAATAGGGGTTACCCAGCAGCCAACTTAATCTGCCCTACAGATAACAATTCAAAAAACATGATAGCGCCAATGAGAAGATCTATGCGGTGAGATTTGTAAAATTCAGGATCGGCCAACTGAATACTGGATGGAATTTTCCAGCCATCGGGTTTAACGTTCGAATTGGGTTGATTTTCGGTTATCGCTGAAGCAACAAGCGCAGTTAGTTAACGTGATGGAAACAGAAGCTCCTTCAGAGTCCAAACGAGCATTTCCAAGTCCAGCAACTGATACGGTTGACTTCGTTTTAGGCAATTGCAATTGGTCAGCTAGTCGGGAGGTCACAACGTGGACTTGTGATCCCGAGTCTAGCAGCGCACGGCATGGGATCCAAGCACCTGATTGACTTTGAATGCTCATGACTGCAGTTGGCAGAAATACTATATCAGAATCCACATTCTGAACCAGCAAAGAGGTAGAAACGATTGCGTTTGGCGTACTTAGTTCCGCCACGGGAGCTCGCTAAAGCTCGGTCGAAGGTTGAGAGCCAAGGTGTAAAAGGCTGTGATGCTTGGAACCGCAAATTCGGCAGCAGCCTGACCGACAAATGCGCTCTTGTATTGGCCGATTGGAGAATTGATCACAGTTGTAAATAGAATGATCACTGTTGTCACACACAGCACATGCATGTCCGGAAGTGTTAGTGGCAATTAAGATACTTCTGCTGCGAGTGTTTCTTGATCATGAACAATTCGAATACAAAGCTGCAGTGTGCTCTATGTTCTCGAGTTTTTGACTACGCTTGGACAGGAAAGTAGGGAAATGATCAACCGAAGGAATTTCATCGATCGCCGCAGATTCTTCCCAATTGGCCTGAGTTTTGCTATCCAACCTTTGCAGTAGAACATGGACAAGAACGCAGTTTGCAATTTGCTTGACCGAACCCATTGACTGGAGAGCACGTAGATTTGCATTTATTTTGTCGGACATATCTCTCAGCTGCGTGGCAGACTGCATGCCCACTTTAGGGAGACCCAGATTAGGCGCTTATTATTGAAACAATTATTCAATAAATCCCAGGCTACCGCATAATTGTCTTCGCAAATCTCCAATGAGCGCACCGTATCCAAGGCGGAACCCTTTAGACAAGACTTAAGATGCTGCAGCTTCTCAACATTAGTGAGCATAAGGTCGCTGTCGATGATGGCCTTGAACATGGACCGAAAGTCCGCAAATTCGGTATAGCCACCAGAAAATTCAGGCAGTCTCAATTCGGGCAACTGAGATCTCCTAGCCGCTGACACAGAATGGAAATCCATGGAGGGCTGTGGCCTAAGCGTGGAAGTACGAATTGCCGGACCTTTTCGCTTACCCAATTCTCGATTCAATCTGATTTTTGTTGAGATGATTAGCTCTTCAAAATCGTCGCGAGCCCTACTGCCGATTTCTCTAAAATCCAGCTCCTCAAGCCTGTCATGGACCTGGATAAATGTTGCCTTGCTCTCGTCCAGGCGTTGAACATGAAGATCTAATTCCTCCTCGCTCATTTCCTGGAGCTTGTCTGCAGTCAGGGCCTTCTCGATGGCTTTCGCTTTAGAAACCATTGACTCAGCCTTCAATTTGTAATATTTGGCTCCCGCAACTGGATTTTTGTTATTATAACTTTCAAAGTTAGTCACTTGCAAACTGATCAGGTCCCACTGTGCACTGATTAGCGCCAAAATTATGCGTCTATTTGAATATATATATAGGGGAATGTTGTCAGGGTTGGGCCATATTTTGACCTATGTCCATAAGTTCTGAACGAATGACAATTTAGAATAAGTTTATACATTTTTGGAAAGGTACAAGCGAGAGGAAGTGTTCACCAAAAATAGAGAATAAAAAAACAGAAACAAAAAAAGTTATAGGCGTTTGAAAAAAAAAAAAAATGTAGTCAGCGTTGGGCCATGTAGTCAGGGTTGGGCCACCTTCAGAAAATCGTTGACAATATCGTAACCTGGTGGAATAAAATTGAATTCAGGTAAATCTGATATTATTTTGTTCATTAATTTAATTATTTGGGATTTTACAGTAAATATCAAATTATTCAGAGTTGTTTTTCGTTTGTAGCGAGAAACACTAAGGAAAAAGATAAAAATGATTCATCTTCTTCCAATCCATCGAAATATTTTTTTAAGGAAATCTATTTAATTTATTTTGCATATTTTTGCTACAAAAAACTTAAATATTACAACAAAAATCGAAAATACACGAATAAAATGTACAAATTTTGATGGCCCAAGCCTGACTACAAAAGTGGCCCAACCCTGACGACATGCGGTATTAATCTATTATGGTATGATATAGCCAAACTATATCTATCAATGAAACTATATCTTAGTATTTTGTAGTATAACACCTATATAACGTATTTTTATGCTCACTTTGCGGATGACATGTTGTAATCTTGTGTTATTCCACCTTTTCGGCCAGGTTAAAAAAACTTTTTCGAGCACTTTTTTTCACAGAACAACGACACGTAGAAAAATGAAATCCCGAAATAAGTAGTCACGTGGAAAGTTTCGAGTGACCGATAGAAGTTTCTAGATACCCACTAACAGATGGTACTAGAACGAATATTCAAAATATTGAGATGGCCCAAGCCTGACAACGGCCCAACCCTGACAACATTCCCCTACATATATAAATAGGCACTGAACCCACGAAACGAAAACGTTTGTCGCCGCTGTAAAACGTTTAAGGGGAGGTTCTTTTGGATTTTTCCAAAAATTAAGCAAACTTTAAGAATGGATTGCGGGAAAATGAAAAGACATACGAACTTATGCTTTTCAACTTTTGATTGTTTAATAACGATTAAAAAAAATATTCAATATTCAGGAAATTCAAAATGGCGGCTTCAAAATGGCGGATCTGGTCGACCTTTGCTTTGTCTAGTGTTGGGCCGCTAGTAGTAAACGGAAATTAGAAATCTATATAATTTACTAAAATTGATGGAATTTCCTATGCCTTATACCCAACGACAATCAATTTTGGTAAAAGTAAACCAATTTCATGGACGTTTAAAAAAAAGTTGCATTTTTTTCCTTTTTTTTTACTTCGATCTCGTTGAAAAATTATAAATAAACAATTTTTTATTCCAATTTCAGGTATAAGGCTTACAAAAAAGTATATACTTTCAAACATTTTTTGAATGAAGGAAATCGGATCAATAGAACGAGCCCTGTGCGCGACAAGAGGTTTGAAAACATGGTTCCGAGAAAAAAACGTTTAAAGTTTTTAGAAACTTTGCCTTGAGATAACTTTCTTGTTCGCTAAGTTATCACAACCATCACCCGCTATAATAGGTTTTTGGGGTCGCTGATTTCGAATTTGAGGTCAAATTTACAAAAGTTAAAGTAAGTTGCTTTACCAACCGTTATTCGTTTCGGGACATAAGGCATCATCTAGAGCCGCGCGGTGAATCAGCGCCCTGAGCGTGCCACAGCGCGCGTGACATGGGTATGTTTGACACGCTCTAGCTCAAGAAGGAAGCGTCGTATCGACACGTATATTCCACACATATGTAACTTTCATTTTATTAAATCGATTTTTTTCAAAAAAATCCAAAACAACCTCCCCTTAAAGCGGGAAGCTAGGGCACAAAGAGGAAACGAAAATGCACTTACGATGCGTGGGGGCGGGTGTGTGCGAGGGTCTAGCGGAGTTACAGCTTGCGCTTATGTGCACAGAGCTATGAAAATATGTATATGCGCGATCACCAACTTTAAAACAGAACAAAATAATAAAATTATTTGTTTGGTTGCACGTTAGTTTTGATTGTTCGAACTTCTATTGTTTCACGATCACGTCGGGGTCACCAAAATGTTGGGTCAGTGAGCTTTTTCACTAACCATTACCTTGTCGGTGCCCAAATAAAATAATCCGCACCAATTTCTCTTAAATAATGCACTTGTTTATTTTAATGGCAACAAGGCCTTAATATACAGAGTTATTGTTTATGTAGGTTTGAAATTAGGCAGGCAGACCGATTTGTCTGTGCCTTTTAAATAGCCGAAAGTATGATGGGCAGGCAGACCGATTTGTCTGTGCCGTTTTCGTCGCGAAAGTATATAGCCGAAAAAGAATAGGCAGGCGATCAGCGACCGTGGCTTCTATATGCGCGTACCAAATCGAACTATATAGCAGCATGCCGTGAACAAGGCCAGGAAGCGATAAGCGAAAAAGTGCAAAAAGGGAGTTAGAAAGGGCAATTAAACCGTTGCCGTGCAGGGCAAATAACACAACAAAGGCAAACATCGAGAATTTGGTTTTGCGTTACGATTTGAAATGAGTGATATTATTTAGGCTGCGGCATGACCAAACAACTATCTACAGTGGTGGCCATAAGTATTTTGTCAAAATAAAAGTGAAATATACTCGAAACCTGAACTTGCTTCTTTTAACTTTTGGTATCAATGGAAAGGTAATTCAAATGCCTTTTGAATGATACCATACTTTTCTCAACTCATTCGATATTTATTGAAAAGGGCAATTTAAAAAAAAAAGTCAAAAAAACTTTTTCCCTCGGCTTCAAAACTAAAATTTTTGGATGCAAAAAGTTTCTTTAATCAAAAATAATAGGAACTGCAAAAAGAATTTTTCAAAAATAATTTTTCTTCTGTTTTTTATGATTTTTTGAAAATGACTAGAAATACGCATTTCAGCCATATTTTTCTCTTTTCCATACAAATTTTTCCCGACATTGTCACCTTCAAAAAATCATAAAAAATATAAGAAAAATTATTTTTGAAAAATTCTTTTTGCAGTTCCTATTATTTTTGTTTAAAGAAACTTTTTGCATCCAAAAATTTTAGTTTTGAAGCCGAGGGAAAAAGTTTTTTTTGACTTTTTTTTTTTAAATTGCCCTTTTCAATAAATATCGAATGAGTTGAGAAAAGTATGGTATCATTCAAAAGGCATTTGAATTACCTTTCCATTGATACCAAAATTTAAAAGAAGCAAGTTCAGGTTTCGAGTATATTTCACTTTTATTTTGACAAAATACTTATGGCCACCACTGTAAGCTAAACTATATAAATAAATACCTATAAGAATGAACATCTCTACTGAAGGCCCATGTCGCCATTGCTCAACACCATTGCTAGCTCATAATTTAAATTATCTGTTAGCTCTTTATAAGTAAATAAATAAATAATTATCCAGCCTTTCGATTTCAAACTAAATTTAATTAAATAATAAATCACAATGAGCAACAAGGAAATCAAAGCGCTTAAAAATAAACGGGACGGAATTATGCGAAGTACATCCCGAACTCAACAAAATTTGGAAGAGGGTCGATTATCTCTGAATCCAGTCGAATTAGAATGTCGTTTAGAGATTTTAAGTTCGCACATAGAAAATGCTTCGACAATTCAAAATCAAATAGAGGCGAGAGACCCAGAAGACTTCTTCCGTGAAGAAATGGAAGAGACCGCAGTAATGGCGAAGTCTCTGCTAATTTCACTTATAAACAAAAGCGCAAAATGCGCTCCACCGGCAAGGCGCACTCCCCAATGCTGCCTGCCGAGCGTATCTCTTCCAACCTTCAGCGGAAAGCACTCCGAGTTCAAAAATTTTATAAGCCTTTTCGAGACGTTTTGTGATAAAAATGACACTCTGCACGATATTGAAAAATTCAATCATTTAATATCGTGTCTAGCTGGAGACGCTTTAGGCACAGTCAGGGCATTTCAAGTAACTGCGGCCAATTATCCCATGGCCCTGGCTAGCCTGAAGCGGTTGTACGATAATGATTGTCTGATTTTCTTCGACAACATATCGACACTTTTCAATCTGCCAAAAATGTCCCAGCCATCAGCCACAGCTTTGAGAAACCTGATCGACACCGTCAGAGCTCTTTATGACTCGTTGCTGTCTATTGGGGATGACAAACGAATAACGAATGCCATCCTCATTCATTTAATCATGAGAAAAGTCGATGCAGGAACAAAGAGAAAGTGGGAAGAACAGTTGGACTATACGTCGCTTCCGCTTTGGAGCGAATGTGAGTCGTCTCTGGACAGCCGATACCAGCACATGGTCGCCGAAGAGGCTTCCAAGCCGAAAAATGTTCAGGCAAGCCAGACTTTTCCGAAGAAGAGTGGAAATAAAAGTTTTTCGTTGATCGCTGCCAGGGACGACCCTTCCCTATGTGTGTTTTGCACATCAGCAGAGCATCAAATAGGAAACTGCGCTTCTTCCGCAGCTCTAACATTGCAGCAGAGGTTCGATTTTGACCAAAAAGTGCCCTTATGCATCAACTGCCTTCGCAAGGGTCACACGGTCAAAAAATGCAAATCGAACAGGTGCAGGGTGTGCAAATCTTCACACCACACTTTGCTGCACATATACTCGCCTAAGACAAATCTCGCGTTGCCGGTTCCTCCTCAGCCCACGCTCATGCAAGAGACTCCATCCACTTCACATGTTTTGCATGCGACTGCATTGGATAGAGTCATTCTTGCCACAGCTATCGTGAGCGTGTTATCAAAAAGTGGCGAATTTGTTGTGGTTCGAACGTTGCTTGACTCTGGTTCACAAATAAATTTTGTGACCGACGACCTCGCTCAGAGACTACAAATTAAAAGAGAGGATGTGTGTATGAGCTTGCGGGGCATTGCTGAAACTAATTCCCAAGCAACAAAGAAAATACATACAATAGTCGCGAGTAGGGAGCAGCCAGTTGTCGTCCGATTTTTACATAATAAAAAATATTTCTGGTTATCATCCGGATCAAGCGGTGAACACCAGCGGGTGGAGGGTGCCTGAAAATATTAAATTGGCAGATCCATTCTTCTTCAAGCCCCAAAAAATAGACATGCTTATCGGCGCAGATTCTGTCAGTCGGCCAGATAAAGCAGGGGCCTGAACTTCCCATCTTACAAAAAACCGTTCTCGGCTGGATAGTGTCAGGGAGATGTGCCTCGGAAACCAAAATTAAGGCAGAAAATTCGGTACATCTCAGCTGTCAGGAAGAAGCGTTGGAGTCAATCGACACAACCCTGCAGAAGTTTTGGTCTGCGGAGGACTGGCCGCCTAAGGCGAAAGTCCATACTCTTGAGCAGAAACTTTGTGAACAACACTTTGAGAAGAATACTCAAAGACTGTCGTCCGGGAGATTTTCGGTTCGTCTGCCGTTCAAATCTAACCCGAATTCTCTTGGTTCTTCGTGTGAAGTTGCGAAACGTAGATTTTTGTCGCTGGAAAGGAGATTGTCCAAAGATCCTTCATTGAAAAAAATGTATCTGGATTTCGTGGAGGAATATGCGTCAATGGGCCATATGTCTTCTACTGATAATAGAATTCCAGATGGTCCACACTATTTCATTCCGCACCAATGCGTGCTGCGGCCTCAAAGCACCTCAACCAAGTTGAGAGTGGTATTCGATGCCTCAAGCCGCACATCGACGCAGGTTACGTTGAATGACATCTTGATGGTAGGCCCCACTATTCAAGAGGAGCTGTATTCGACGCTACTTCGGTTCAGAATGCACAAGTTCGCCCTTGCAGCGGACATTAAAAAGATGTATCGCCAAGTGATGGTGAACGAAGCTGACCGAAACTATCAGCTCATAGTGTGGAGACGAGGTCCTTCTGAGTCTCTGAAGAGCTTCAGGTTAAATACCGTGACATACGGAACATCGCCAGCACCCTTCATGGCAATCCGGTGTTTAATGCGGCTTGGAGAGATGGCGCAAGCTAAGTATCCAAATGCCGCAAAGGTCATTCAGAAAGATTTTTATGTTGACGACTTGTTGACAGGCGCCGGATGCATTAAGAACCTGCAAAGCCTTCGTGATGAAGTGTCTCAGGTTTTGCAAGAGGTAGGTTTCGAATTGGCAAAGTGGCCAAACCGCCCAGAGATCTCCGCATCTGACAGCGCTATCATGCCATTATTGGCTGACTCAGATGTGATTACTTCCAATTTCGGTTGGATGACTCTTTCCAGGATCTTCGTCCGACAAAACGAAACATACTCTCCGTGACTGCGAGACTTTTCGATCCACTGGGCATGTTGTGTCCTTTGGTCACAAAGGCAAAGATGCTTTTACAGGAGCTGTGGCTTCGAAAATTAGATTGGGACGAGTCGCTACCGATGCAGCTACAAACGTCGTGGGAAGCCTTCAAAGCAACTCTGCTGCAACTGCCCAAAGTCAAGGTATCGCGATTCGTTCATACAGATCCGCAAGTCCCAATTGAAATACACGGTTTCGCTGACGCTTCCATGCGAGCATATGGAGCGTACAACTACGTTCGCACTCAAGCTGCTGAAGGTTTAAAAGTGTCATTACTGACGGCCAAATCCAAAGTAGCTCCCCTCAAGACGAAAACTTTGCCTCGCCTTGAGCTGTGTGCAGCTCACCTTCTAGCAGATCTTCTTAACCGTGTAAGGCCATTACTAAATTGCCCTATCAAAAAGGTGGTCCTATGGACCGACTCTGAGATCACTCTGCATTAAATCAAAACTCATCCGTCGTCGTTGTCCGTTTTCGTCTCAAACCGTGTAGCTGAGATCCAAGAGTGGTCGGAGAATGCAATTTGGCGACACGTTCCCACGAAAGTATCCCAGCGGATATAGTGTCTCGAGGATGTGACGTTGAAGATCTTTTAACGTCCATTAGGTTCGCTGGGCCGTTATTTTTACTTGACACAGAAAGTAATTGGCCTGTAAATCAGCATTTCGAACTTCCTTCAGAAGTTGTGTCGAGTGAGTTACGCAAGTCGGCGTTAACTCTTGTTGTCACACCAGAGCCCAACTACCTGCTTCAGAAAATCGAGTCCTTTTCGTCGCACCTGAAGCTGCTGAGAGTTTTCGTGTGGGTTTTAAGATTTATTCGGAGGTGTAAGAAAGTTTTACAGCCTGTCGAAAAAAGCATTACGCCAAGAGAACTGAATTTTGCGTTCGAGAAAATTGTAGAAGTCATCCAATCTCACGAATTCAGTGACGACATAGGCAAAATTCGGAAAAAAGAAACCGGTATCAACGCAGATTCAAAAGCTAAATCCCTTTGTGCAGGAAAATAAATCAGATTGGTGCTCTTCGACATTATTGCGAGTTGGTGGTCGGTTATTGAATGCTCCTATCCCGTACGAAGCCAAATTTCCGTTGTTGCTAACGAAAAGCTCACAGTTCGTTAAAACTTACGTGACATATCTGCCCGTTACGAATTGTCACGCTGGTCCTCGAGCTCTTCTGAGTCTTTTGCGAGAGAAAGTCTGGTTGGTCAATGCTCAAGACGTATGTCGCCGAACCGTTCGTTCGTGCATGCGCTGCTTTCGATGCAAGCCGCAACTCTTGACGCAAAATATGGGGAACTTTCCATCAGACAGACTCCGAGCTCTCCGCCCCTTTAATACCGATTTTTGTGGGCCATTTAGCACAACATATCGCATCCGTTGTAAACCACCGTACAAGTCATATGTGGCCTTGTTTGTGTGTTTTGCGCCCAAAGCGGTCCACTTAGAGTTAGTGTCTGACCTTACCACTGATGCATTTTTATTGGCTTTCCAAAGGTTCGTGAGTCGTCGCGGGACTCCGGAGAAGGTGTGGTGCGACAACGCGACCAACTTCGTCGGCGCGGATCGGCATCTGAAAGAGTTCCGGGCCCGTCTGGAGGAGCAGGTGGGCGGTATAGAAGAATTCGCATCAAAAAAAGGATGCGAGTTTGCGTTCACACCGCTCAGAGCACCTCACTTCGGCGGTCTATGGGAAGCAGGTGTAAAGCCTGCAAAGCACCTGTTCCTTCGGACGGTCGGTCACGACCTCTTGACCGCGGAGGAGCTCGGAACTCTCCTCGCCAGCGTGGAGGCGGTGCTGAACTCAAGGCCCATCTGAGCATTAAGCAGCGACCCCAGCGACGGCGAAGCCTTAGCCCCCGGACATCTCCTGATCGGCTGCTGGTAGCTCCACCACCCTCGGCACTCCCGGACCAGATCAGCCCGGCCTGCTTGTGAAGATGGCGCAGTGTCTCGTCGCTCAGGCACAGGTTTTGGCAGCGATGCTCCTGGGAGTACGTCTCCAGCCTGCAGACGAGGCAAAAATGGAATCAGGAGGTCCAAAACGTCGACGTGGGAGCGCTCGTCGTCGTCGGCGAGGACAATCTGCCGCCCCAGCAGTGGAGGATCGGGCGCGTAGTAGCGGTGCACGTCGGCGCTGATGGGAAGGTCTGAGTGGCGGACGTCAAGACGGCAAAGGGGACGTTTAGGCGAGCGATCCATAGTTTGGCTCTCCTACCGATGTTGTCCTGAAGAACGTCGTCCCTTCAGAGGGGGCGGTGTTTGGTGATTTGCTTGGTGTAGTGTAAAGCGGGGATCGGGGCCTTAATAAAGCTTTCTTACTCAGGCGAATTCGGCCGCCGCTCTCCCGCTCATTTCTATTATGTTAACATGTAAGAAAATTTGTTGAAATTAAAGTTAGTTGCAATTTGAACTCCTTGTCGTACGCATTGCGTAACTCTCGCTTTCGTTTTCGTTTTTCGCTAAATCTCGCCAAAGAAATAAACCACTGCATCACAAGAAACGCGTATTTGTTGTCTATATAAACTCTTATTGTTTTTTCAGATTTGTTGGTGATGCAAAATTTTCAATTTGAGGGTAAGATGCTATGATCCGCATGTGCTATAATGGCTTGATTTGCATAGCCACAATTGAAGCACAATAGTGCAAAGAGAGAAAGATTTTGCTTTTTGAAACGATTGGCGGGAAATAGGGTTTTAAATCTTAAACAATACTGGATTTTGTGGCCGGAAGCATTACAAAAGAGAATAGCCCAAAGAGTTAAGTGTCTGGCAACGAACTCTGAGCTATTATGGTTAGTTGTTTAATTACTGACTATCTGACTTTTAATGTCATAGACTCCATAATAAGTTTGACTGAGTAGATTCAGCTTTTAAAGAAAACCTTGGACATATCTATATAATATTTGATTCCTCCTAATAAGGGTCTTGAGCTTGTTCGAAAGCTCACGATGAATTAAAGCAAGAACAACCCTGAAGAGGGAAACCTACAACCATTTCACTTATTCACAAATTGCTAAGAAAATACTAAAAGAAAATTCGACAAAAGCTAAAGATGTACTTTATAGTTTCGTTTATTGCTGCGTTGATAGGATCGAACTGATAACAGATAAATACCTTTTTACTATAGATACGATGTGTGTTCCAAAAGTATCGTGAATTTTGTTTTTTTTTTTCAAAAATTATTTATTTATTCTATTTTGTCCCCTTCAAAATAATCCCCATGAGATACTATGCACTTGTGCCAGCGTAGCACTTCAAAAAATAATTTTCTTTTATCTTGTTCAGTTCCTCCTTCGATGCCGCCTTTATCTCGTCAAGCGTAGCGTAACGTCGTCCTTTCATGGGCCTCTTCAGTTTAGGAAACAAGAAAAAGTCACAGGGGGGCAGATCTGGGGAATACGGCATCATTAGTGTGCTATTTTTGGCCAAAAAGTCGCGCACAAGCAACGATGTGTGAGCAGGGGCGTTATCGTGGTGCAAAAGCCAATTTTTGTTCTTCCACAAATCCGGGCGTTTCTAGCGGATTGCTTCGCGCAAATTGCACATAACTTGCAGGTAATATTCCTTATTGACCGTTATCGACCCTGTGGCAAGAACTTATGATGCACCACGCCCCTGCAATCGAAGAAAACTGTCAGCAAAACTTTCACATTCGACCGAACTTGGCGCGCTTTTTTCGGTTTTGATTCGTGCGGCAGCTTCCATTGAGATGATTGAGCTTTGGTTTCCACGTCGTAACCATAAACCCACGATTCGTCACCAGTTATGTCCCTCTGGAGCAAATTTGGGTCGTCGCGGACAGAGTTTAACATCTCATTAGCAATGTTCATGCGATGCTGTTTTTGGTCGCAATTGAGCAATTTTGGTACGAATTTCGCGGCGACCCGTCTCATGCCCAAATCATTGATAAAAATTGAATGCCACGAGCCAATCGATATGTTAAGGTCCTCAGCAACTTCTTTAACGGTGATTCGACGGTTGGCCAATACCATTTTCTCCACTTCATTAATTTTTTCGCCTGTTGTTGAAGTGCTCGGGCGTCCGGCACGCTCTTCGTCGTTCACATCTTCTCGGCCTTTTGAGAACATTTTGTACCACCGATAAACATTGCGTCGGTCTAAGGTAGCTTCTCCGTGTGCCACAGTCAACATTCGGAATGCATCCACGCACTTTATTTCGTTTTTCACACAAAATTTGATACAGGTTCTTTGATCCACTTTTTTGAATAGGTAAAAATCGAAGACGATCCAAAACACGTGCAAGCAAAGCAGCTGTCAACAATTAAGTGAACATTCAAAATGGCCGAGCTTGTCGGCATAAGTGAGAGACATGAGAGAGATGGGACCAACATAACGCCACAAAAAAATAGAAATTCGATACGAGGTAACCCGCGAAAATTCAAAATTTGTATTTTTGAACACACCTCGTATGTGATGAGAATATGTATTCGTTTTCTTCATTTGTGTTCTAACCGCTAGGGTATTTAGCTTCGGGTTTTTTCTTCCGCTCTTGTTCAACGTCAATTTAATAAAACTTTAGTACATATTTAAAATCGATTTATTTTATTATCACTTATCATTCCTTTTAAACCTAGAGTTAGTAAGTTGTTCACTTTTTATATTGATCAGGTTAGTTATACTGAGCGAAGCAATGCCCGTCCATATAATCATAGTAGTTTTGATATACTAATATATGTGTTTGTCGCAGATTATTTTAAATATTTAAATTAAAACTATTATTTCTTGGTACACACTTGTTATATTTCTTTCTTTTTCTCCATTCTTTCGTGGGCAATAGTGATACAGATAGTGTTCGTCATAACTCACCACTCTGTGCGTGTGTATTGGAAGGTGAAGAGGAATTGAAAGTGACCGACAGGAGTTGTAGAGTCAGCCTGGTTGCAAAATTGAATTATCATGACACGCGCCGAAAAATATTTCGCCGAAAGTCCAGTTGAAGACTCCGAAAACGAATCCTCATCATGTATGTATAAATATATGATTCATATTTTATTATTATTTTATTTTATATTACGATTTCTTTGTTTTTTCGCAGAAATAAAAAGAAATTGGACAGTAATCAAGACCAAGAGAATGTGGTGCAGTGCAGCTTTTTTCAAAATTTAGAAAATGAACAGCTTGAACAAAATCCCTTTCTCACCCAACAACTTCGTATATATGAAGAGAGTCACGAATGCATTACCCCTGAAGTCATTCTACACAGAACTACAGATATTCCAGGTGATGGTAATTGTCTTTTCCACTCACTCATTCGTGTTCTGCAACTTCAAATTTCGACTTCTGATTTAAGAAGACAATTACGTGATTCACCTTATTTAAACTCTTGTCACAATCCACAGGAAGTATATAACATACTCTCAAGTAACAATGAGTATGGAGATTTGGATTGTTTATACTTGTTCGCAAAAATTTACAATCAAAATATTTGTGTGCATTATCACTATTTCAACGTAGTTTCAAAAAATGAAGATACTATTTTCTGACATTTTGTAGCAAATAATACAGATAATTGGATTCATCTTGATCTTCGTGAGCTGCACTTTACGCCTTACTTCTCTGTTGATGAAAAGAACAAAGAAGATGAAAGAAATCAAAAGCTGAAAAACAAAGAATATTCTAAGCGATATCGAGATAAAAAAAGAACATCAAATTTACAATCAGGCCCATCCGCCAAAGATGTACTGGATGGACAACCAGAAGATGTGCCATATGCTCCACCAGTGATCGGTAGTTCCCAAATTGCGGATGTATTGTCGAGAGATGTACCTTCATGTCTATCATATTCTGCTTTTTAACAGAATTCTTCTGCTCATCGACAATTTGAAAATGATTTTGTCGAAAATGACTTTGGTTATGCTTGTGACATTTGTGACCGACTGTGGTTTAGGCAAGATTCGAAATATTTGCAGAATACCGACGCAACTCCAAAAATTGAATTTATAAGAACATTGCTCTCAAACATTGGTATACTGAAAATAAAAATATGTTCGACTTGCTTTACAGCAATTCAAAAGGAACGTAATGGATTTAAATATCCACCACTTCCAGACTGTCTTAAAGACTTTCCTTTGGACTTGATAACCGAAAGACTTATATCTCCAAGGATTCCATTTATGCAAATTCGAAGGCTTCGGCATGTTCACGGTCAATATGGACAATACGGGCAGGTGATAAATGTTCCAATTGAAGTCAACACAATGATACATCAGTTACCAAGACAAGTGGATGATGATTATGCAATAACAGTTCACATTAAAAGGAAAAAAATTCTTAAATCTAGCTACGTGTATGGTATAGAGACCAAGAGAAAAATAAAAGTGTGGTTACGATATTTGAAAGATACTCCTCTTTACAAGTCATACGGTGTTTTAGTTGATGATGGTCTTTTGAACGATAAAAGTTATGACGTTGAAGATGAAATCATATTTGACGAAGATGGCGACAATGATATTTTAAAACAAATACCCATCGAGGAAAGTTTAATCGCACATCAGCAAACATTGATGTGGAACGACGATATGTACCTGAGAATCGCTCCAGGCGAAGGTAGATTTTTATTTTGTCTTTATGTTTCTTTAATTTATTGAACAAGAAGATACATAATATGTATTATTTACTTTTGCTTTCATTTTTAGGTAATGTTCCAAAGAGTTTGTTATTTGACGAACATGCTGAAGAATTATCTTTTCCACAAATATACTTGGGGCAGTTCAGAGAATTTAAGAATGCGGTTACACCCTTCATGATGGCTACGAGTGAATTAAGGAGATCTGATAGACGTGGAGTAACCCCTCAACACTTATTGTACATGGCTATGAAAATAATGAGATTAGAATTAGGGACTCTCTTCATATTGCATTCAAGCATGTCGGCCAAGATATTGCAATAAGTAAAGAGCAAATACAATCTGACGATTATATTCACGGCTGCATTGAAACTAATTTGGCATTCCTTCGATCTATTCCGAATTCAGCATACTATTGGGCAGAAAGGAAAAGAGATCTTTTTGCTATGATTCGTCAATACGGCAAGCCAACTGTTTTCTTTACTATAAGCGCTAATGAAATTGGATGGCTTAAATTATTACAATTGTTACATAATTTGAAAAATAATGCGAATATATCGGTTGAAGAGGCTGCAAATTTGCATTTTATTGAAAAAAAGCACTCTTATTAATGAAGATGCCGTAACATGTGCTATATACTTCAATAAATTAGTCGGAATTATTTTAAAAATATTACAATCAAAAAGGTACAGTCCTTTCAAAAAATACAGGATTTTGCATTACTTTAAAAGAATTGAATTTCAACATCGAGATAGTCCGCACGCGCATATTTTAGCTTGGCTTGATAATGCCCCAGAAGACGCTCTTAACAAAGATTAAAATAAAGCTATCGATCTTATCGATTTTTTGATATCAGTATCTGCTGCCGAGGCTTCTGGTGATATCCGATTACAAACTCACAAGCATACATTTACTTGCTATAAAGGTATAGCATCGAGACGACAACAAAAATGTAGATTTGAAGCTCCGTTTATGCCGGTTAAAAAAAAACATGATTCTGACGCCTATGCCAGATAGAGAAAATTGTTTCCAGCAATTACTGGTGAATCAATTTGGCGTAAATTTCATCAATTCGAACTCAAGAAGGTAATGCGCCAAGAAAATATACTCTTTTCTGCCATTTTGACAAAAATCGGTGATGGTTCCACTCTAACAGAAGAAGAATTAAATATGATAGAATCCAGATTTGTAACTAAAGAACACGCACAAGCAGAATGTCCGGGAGGAACTAGACTTATGTTTACAAATAATAAGGTTAACGAATACAACAGTAAGCTGTTTCAATTTCTTTACAATCATCGTCAATACCACTCAACAAAAATAAAACTATAGTGGCAAAAAGAAAATACTTTCCGCTGATTTCGGCTTTGGCAATGACAATTCACAAATCCCAAGGAGGAACTTTCGATGCTATTGTTTATGAATACAATCGTTCTCATTCAAGAGAATTGGTGTACGTTGCGTTATCAAGAGTAACTAGGTTTGTTTTTAGTCACTGAAGAAAACGCAAGGACGAGCTGGAAATTTCATCATGGCAGAGTAGGAAACGCACAGGTGGAAGAGTCAGACGCAGCAAAAAATCAAAAGAGGTCATCAACTCATCGACAACATTTATCAGTTGAAATAAAACGATTACGTGAAAATCCTTTGCAAACTATCACCAAAACACTTCTAGATTTCATTTCTAAGAATAATAGATTGTCTATTTTTTCATTCAACTTTCAAGGCTTACGTGCGCATGTAGATGATCTAGCAATTGACGCTCTTGTTAAAAATATGAATGTGCTAATTTTATCAGAAACTCATACGGGTAACGATGAAATAATTGAGATTCCGAATTTCAACTATGTTGCGAGTTTAAGAAGAAATTATCGTCCAGCGGGAGGAGTAGCAATATATCAAAATAAGAACTCAATACATTATTGCACAAATTATATGGATGTGCATGTGAAATACAATAGCATGTTTAATGCTACTGTTTCTGATGTTGGTGATATTTGTATAAGTCGTTGCCACTCTGGTGATAATCAGTTCATTATTATGGTTGCTGTTTACATCTCTCTAAATAAGTCTTTGCGTGTTATACGAGACTTCTTGTACGAAAATTTATTTATTTATTCTCATGACGGATCTGCATTACTTCAAAAAAAGATAGGAAAAAGCTTTGATAAATTGCCAATGATTTTAAGTGGAGATTTCAATATAAACTTTGCAGACGATAAAAATCAATCATTAATTGAATTTTTAAATAATGAATTTGATTTAACTATGCCAAATGATCGCAATTTTAGCACAACGAAATACAAAACTACTATTGATGTGGTCTTTATTAGACACTTAAATAGGTTCGAATCAAAACTGTTTGTTTCTAACTTCAGTTATCATAAACCAACCATTGTATCAGTTGTAAAAATTGGCGATGGTGATTCTGAATAATAACTGATAAATTGTCATATTTGTGTACGATAGCGCAATAAATAAACATTGTATTCTACCTCTCTCATAAATGATAGTACTTTTATACTTATAATTAAACACAACGTTAATATTAAAGTTTTCACTTCTGCCGGCACTCCCGGAGTGCTACCGGTGTTTTTTTTTTGCAGCGTTGCAGGCAGTGGGTCATCCCACTCAAGACTATGCCTCAGAAGTACTTGTAAGAACATTTTGTATCTCATAATAATTCGACTTAAAGTCCAAGGAAGTCGTACAAACTTGCAATAATGGAAATGATTTGCCTCGTGGTAGTAGCTTCGGATTTCGGTAGATCAAAGAGGAAGCAAAATATATCCATTTGCGGGTTCCTAAAACACGGTTATCTACGTACATATCGTTCAGTAAAGTAATCGATCCAATTAGGAATTCCTTTTCGTATCTTTTGCCAATGAAATTAAGAGTTTGTATAGCCAAAAATGTAGCACTAGCAAGACCGTAAGTTACAGTATTTAAACGGAATAGTTGTAAGGGCTGATGAATAGTATCTCTCCAGAAAATGAGCTGGAAATTACGGTCTTCAGGGTCGACCACGAATTGCCGATACATTTTGGTTACGTCAGCTGTGAACACGAATTTGTGTAATCAGAATGCCAACAGAGTTATAACCAGATTTTGTTGGATCGTTGGTCCAACCATTAGGATGTCGTTTAGAGACAAATTTGATGTTGTTTTTGATGAGGCGTCAAAAACCTCACGCAGTTTAGTAGTCAAGCTTTGAGGTCGCAACACTGCATGGTGCGGAATGATATAACGAGGTTGATCAATTTTAAAATCAGTCGCGAGTTTCATGTGGCCAAGATCTATGTATTCTTGCATTAACTCGGAGTAAAACTTCTTTCTTTCAGGTAAGCGTTCTAATCGGCTCAAGTTGAAGGAATCGTCGTCTAGCATTCTCCAAAGAACTTCCGAGATTAGTGAGCGATTAAGCGAATGGCAAACGGACTTGAATCCGACCGTAGTCAAGAATAGCATCGTGCTTAAAGAAGTTTTGAACGCACTCTTCCTCTTCAAATCGTTTTCTTATACACTGCTCTGCATGGGTTTTGCGAATACGATGCGATATAGTGTTTCCGAAAGGTTTTTTAGTACTGATCACGAATCCGGAGTCAAAATTTTCCCATCACGTCAAGTTTTCGTGTTTGAAAAGTGAAAAAATGGCGTTTTTGGCCACTTTTGAAAAGTTATACCCCAACATTCTGACGTGCTACGAAATTGAGTAAAATTGGAAATTGAAGCTTGATTTGTGATTTTTAAAACGAAAAAGAAAAAAAGACCCCTCTATGTAGGGGTCTTACCGACAGTAGGAAAGTAATACTCCCCTAACCGCCCGTGGCCGTAGGTATTGAAAGGTTGGACTGTTTAAACTCGGCCCCTGCCCTAACGGTGCATGCGAACAGTTTGATTCGTGATCAGCACGAAAAAACCTTTCGGAAACACTATATCGCATCTTATTCGCAGCGCAAAAGTTGAAATTTGCGGAGCAGTGTAATCGATCCGTAATGTTTCTTTGTTTCAGTCGAGTCATTTAAAAAGCCGCATACTAATGCGGCACGACACTTGGTCCTCGAGAACTAGTGGGATGTTCAAGAGGGGGGCTTAGCTGGGGCCACCAGGCGGGTCGCAGGTTGCGGATAGCGAACGGCCTTCTATAAGGTTAGTTGCGAATAGGCGCAAGCTAATAAGCAACCCCGGACAAACAGCGGGTACACCGGAGTCGGTGTACTGATGAGACGTTTGTCTAGCCGTCTTCAAAAGTATAGCCTCACACACTCCTCTTCCCTCACGACTACCTATCAACTCCCCTCCCCACATAATCTCACTCCGGGCCGGACTAAGGTGTCATCCGACCCGTGCCGATAGTCAGCCTGGCTGGGGGCCCGGATTAACAAATAGCCCAGTCTCTTACGGAGGGTTCAGGCAAGTGGCGACCGCCTGTCCTAACTGCGCCTTACCCGGGTATGGCGGATCTCTGCCCGGGTGGACCATACTTTCTCCGCAACTCGTGGGATTCTATTATGAAAAAGTATATGAAAACCAAATTGCCGCAGGATATCCCTGCCTCAAGTGCCGCAAGGCTTTTTGAAGAAAGACTCCTTGACGGAGTGCGACCCCAGGTGGGACCAGCCCCACCCAGGAGCGCAGCTTCCATCAGGAGTGCGTCACGGACGCAGAATGTGGGACAACCCCCACAGGGATCGACTGTTCCAGTTCGGGAACGTGGGCTACCGGCAGGACCATCCCGGCCGGCTTGCCCACCCCCCGCGGCTGTACAGAAGACCAAGCCCGCCAATAAGGCAGAGGTCCTTCCAGCCAGACGACAACCAGGAGGCCCTGGCGACCCCAACAGGAAAGGCCTGTCGGGGTCCAAGGTCAAATGGTACCTCAGGTATCTTCAGCAGGGCATGACACCTGATGAAGCTTTGAAGAAGGCGAAGGAGCCACGACCAGTGGCACAAAATGTTGCCCCTGCCAGCAAGCGGGCAAATAGTACCCTCACCCCTCCGATGGACACCCCGAAAAAGTCCAAGTCAGAGGGCATCAAAGAGGCAGCGGCACCTCCCCCCTCGTCCCCCAAGGCCTGATGAGCCTAGCACATCGAAGGCGGCGGCGACGAGGAGACCCCCCTGAGGCACCTGCTGGCACACCCAGCGTGCCGAAGGCGGGTGACAAGGGTGAGAAGCAGCCACCCTCCACTTGTGCGGCACCTCTCACTGGCACACACACCTCCTACGCGGAGGCCGCCAAGAGAGTCAGAGTTGCCGTATTACCTGAGGACTACCCGCAGGTGTACCTGAGCAACGAAGAGCTTGCCGAGCTGGAGGAGGCCATAATGGACGACATAGTCACGTCTGAATGGGACTCAGCAGTCGCTTTCAGAGGTATCCACTTTAGGGTCGGATACCTCCTGATAGACTACTTGGACCAGGACTCGGCGGACTGGCTGAGGGCTGTAACGCCTCAGCTAAGAACGTGGAAGGGCGTGCCCCTTGACACTAGGGTAGGAGAAGACATTCCTGCGGCATACAATATCACAGTCTTCTGCCCTAGAAGTGCAGAAAGAAGCAATGAGGAGCTTCTGATGATGCTGGGACGCCAGAACAGAATGGAGGTCGATTCCTGGAAGGTGATCTCCCGAAGGAACGACGGAGGCGGGGCACTCCTCGTTATAGGGATAGACCAACTCACCCGAGATGAGATCGTCTCTAAAGGGCACCAGCTGAACTTTAGATTCGGGACCGTCTCGGTGAGTGGTCTCAGGAAGGCGGCGAAGATGGCGGCAACAGAAGCAGCGCCCCCCGGCCCCAAAGACGGCAAAGTGGAGGTCGAGGAATCCCTCGGAAAGCCACAAGAGCCATTGGGTGCAAAGGAGGAGGCTATCGCCGATATGGACGTGGAGAGTGAGGATGAGCATCCCTCGACCTCCCAGGAGGTGGCACAAGAACCCCTCCTAGAAGATATCGACGAGAAGGAGGCCGACGTCACCCTGACGGAAGGCAGTGAAGGGGAGTGCCCGCCCCCTTCACAAAACATGGAGCACCCGCTCCAGTAATAGCTGCACACCGCAGCACGCAGCTAGCCCAGGTGAACTTACACCGGGCCAAGCCGGCATCCGCCGTCCTGGCCAGGTTGTTCACCTCCCAACATCTCGGGCTAGCTCTCATTCAGGAGCCTTGGTGCAATCCGGGCATTAAAGGCCTGTACACCAAGGAATCAAAGGTAATATGCGACCAACGGGGTGCACACCCAAGAGCATGCATATTAATAAGGAAAGATAAAAATTATAATATATTTTTAGAGTTCCTAAGCAGTGACTGTGTCGCGGTAACGCTGAGCGGCACAGGAAAGTTACCCGTGATCGCCATAGCATCGGCGTATTTCGCTGGGGATGCAGCATGCCCACCACCGGAAATCATCGGACTCGTGGAATGCTGCAGGAGGAAGAAGTTGCACATCACATGATATGGGGAAGCACCGACGTCAACAACAGAGGTAAGCAGCTAATAGAGTTTATTGTAAATAGCAACCTAGAAATCGGTAATGTCGGGTCCACACCGACATTCATTACTAGAGTAAGAGAGGAGGTCCTAGACATAACTCTGATGAGCAGGTCTCTAGGACCACTTATCAAGAACTGGCATGTGTCGCCAGAGGATACAATGTCGGATCACCGAATCATTAGATTTGAAGTAGACTTCAACACCGCTAGGGACGCCTCCAAAAGGAATCCCAAGAAAACAAACTGGGATTGGTTCAAGTCCTCTCTTGAGCTCAATCTCTCTACCGAACCGTCAGGTATACCCAGACATTCTTTAGAATTGGATCAGGCAGTGGATAACCTCTGCAAGAAGATAACCAATGCTTTTAAGGACAGTTGCCCTCTTGGCAGACGGAAGGCAGTTAGAGACGCCCCATGGTGGAATGACAACCTGGAACGGCTCCGCATCTCCACCCGCCGGCTCTTCAACAGAGCAAAAACGAGCGAGGATAACTGGAGACAATACAAACAAAGCCTGACGCTCTACAACAAAAAGATCAGGAAGGCCAAACGGAAGAACTACAGAGACTTCTGTGAGGCAATCAGCACTGTCCATGAAGGGGC
The DNA here is from genome assembly GCF_018152265.1 of Drosophila ficusphila. Classification (NCBI taxonomy): domain Eukaryota; kingdom Metazoa; phylum Arthropoda; class Insecta; order Diptera; family Drosophilidae; genus Drosophila; species Drosophila ficusphila. Next base: position 418,590 of record NW_025064257.1, read on the forward strand.
AAGATTGCACAAGGCTATGGCCAAAGTTGCACCGGAAAGTAACCTAGCCCTAGCTTTACTCTTTAAAACACACTTCCCCGGGAGCTCACCCCTGGCGGAAGATACGTCCAACCCAATGGAGGCATCGTCCACTCCAAGACACTTCAGACCAAGCGCAGAGGACTGGGCAATTGCCAAGTCTCTAGTCTCTCCGGAGAGACTTAAATGGGCAATTGGGACCTTCCAACCATTTAAGTCACCTGGTCTGGATGGTATCTCTCCATCATTCCTGCAGCAGGGACTGGATTTACTCCTAACCCGCTTAAGGAGACTGATGCTAAGCAGCCTAGCAATTGGACACATCCCAAATGCGTGGCGTAGAGCTAGAGTGGTCTTCATCCCCAAAGCAGGGAAGAAAGGCATCACCAACCCAAAGTCCTTCAGACCTATCAGCTTAACTTCGTTTTGCCTTCAAACGTTAGAAAAGCTGGTAGACTACCATATTAGGAGCACAGTTCTTAAGGACTGTCCGCTGCAACCCACGCAGCACGCATACAGGGCAGGTCGTTCAACAGACACTGCACTGTACCAACTTTGTCACACTCTTGAAGGGGTAGTGGACAAAAAGAAGAAGCAATCTGCGCCTTTCTGGATATAGAGGGAGCCTTTGACAATGCGTCGCATGATGCTGTCTTAGCGGCCCTCGCCAGAAGGAATATAGACGCGACAACAAGAAGGTGGATTGGAGCCTTGTTAAGCTCCAGGCAGGCAATGGCGACCATTGGCAACAGCACAATGACCGTTGCCACAAGCAGAGGATGTCCGCAAGGTGGAGTCTTGTCTCCTTTACTGTGGAGCCTGCTAGTAGATGAACTACTAAAGAAACTCTCCGACAGAGGAATACAATGTCAGGGCTATGCCCATGACATAGTAATAGTAGCCAAAGGGAAATTTGAAGAAACGCTTTGGGATATTGTCCAACTCGGACTCAAGATAACGCTCGACTGGTGCAGGGAAGTTGGGCTTAACCTCAACCCCGCAAAAACAGTCATTGTTCCTTTTCAAAGAAGTACAAACTAAAGAAGATGAGACAAATCATACTACTAGGTACTCCCGTAGCAATAAGCCGGGAAGTTAAGTACCTCGGAGTTACCTTCGACAGAAGGCTAACGTTTGCAACCCATATGCAAAAGACAGTGGATAAGTGCCTCAGGGCTCTCTTCACCTGTCGGAAAATTGCAGGGAAATATTGGGGGACCTCACCCCAAATTATCAGATGGTTATACCTTATAATTGTGAGGCCAATACTCACATATGGGTCAGTAGCCTGGGGTAAACGAGCTAGGCTCGTTACCGCACAGAAACAGCTCCAAAGGCTGCAAAGACTGGCATGCATATGTATGACAGGAGCAATGAGGACCTGCCCCACTGCGGCACTGGAAGTTCTCATGGAACTCACTCCGCTACACTGCGTAGTAGAGTTACAGCGAAAGGCCACCCTACTAAGAATCACTTCTTGTGGTAATAGCAGTGACCGCATCCTCAGTTCTAGGGATGCAGCAAAACTACTAGTCGAACTTCCCCTGAGCTCACACTCCAGGGACGAAATGACAGTAGAATTCATCTTTGAAAATAATTTCTCTGCTCATCTGAGCAACAAGAAAGAATGGACCACCATGAAGGAAGTACACTCCATGGCGAGTCACACTATAGCATGGTATACGGACGGGTCTTTAACACACCAAGGCACTGTCCTTGGAGTAGTAGGACCACGAATCAAATACCATGAATCGTTAGGCCAATACACCAGCATATTCCAAGCTGAAGTTTGCGCCATAGGACGGTGTGGAGAGCTCAATATGAAGCGTGGATACACATACAAGGACATTGCGATCCTCTCGGACAGTCGAGCGGCAATTACTGCACTATGCAGCAATAGAATCACCTCGAAGCTGGTACGAGAAGTAAGAACAAAGCTGAACCTTCTGGGCAGCAACAACAGGCTGTCATTAAGATGGATTCCAGGACACAAAGACATATCCGGGAATGTACTAGCCGACAGGCTAGCAAAACTAGGAGCGGAACGACCCCTTATAGGACCCGAGCCTTACTGTGGCATAGGCAGACACACAGTCAAAGATTACCTAAGAACGGAAGAGGTACAGATGAGGCAAGCCTGCTGGGTAGACACCACAGGCCAAAGACAAGCAAAAACCCTCATCGTCAATTATGACATGAAGAGGTTTAAGAAACTTATACTACTAGGGAAGAGATCACTTAGGATAGTTACCGGCTTACTAACCGGACACTGCAAACTAAGGAGACACCTATTTAATATAGGGATTACAAACAGAAAAACATGTAGATTCTGTGATAGCGAGGATGAAACCTCCCTACACATAATAGCAGATTGCCCAGCACTAAGTAGCCTGAGGAGCAGAACCCTCGGGTTCAGGTTCCTTACACTTGGGACCTCTAGAAGCATCGACCCGATAAAGCTCCTTAACCTTATCGAAGGAGCCGGGTTGATGGGTGAGCTCTAAGCTCAGATAGGGGGTACAATAAATCCAGTTGGGTCGAGGTAACCTCCCCCCCTAATAATAATAATAATGCGGCACGACAACAAAAAATTTTAGCTATGCACAGTTATTTCACAATTTCAAATTAAGACTTTTATTAAAAAATTTTTATGTGTAGCATAGCGCATTCACCTTGTTTATCTCTGCTTTCTGATCGAAGTATTATATCCTTTCCGGCGTCACGCCGCCACTGTACTTTCGGTTTAGGAACGCCAGTTGCACTGCATAACAGTGAAATACTACCACCCTCTGTGCTTACACCTTCCTCTAGATTATGCTCTGGGTCGTTTAAAATATCTGGTGGCACAACAACATCTAGGTATCCAGACTGTAAAAAAAAATATTTATTTTAGCACTTGCTGCTATAAGTATATAAATTCCAATTTATATTTTAGGCTTAAAAGGATAACAAAGAAGAAAGTGCACTTACAATGCTCTTCATGGGATCTGTGTTAACTTGGCACATGTAGCTGCCTGAATCATTTATCTGTACGCGGGATATGTGAAGTTTCCAGGTATTGTGGCCATTGTGTGTCACAGATAATCTTGGATTTAGCGAGACCATATGTGTATGTATCCCAAGTATTGCCTTTGAATCGGATTTAATCCATGCCACCTAAAAAAAAAAAAAATATCTTGAACAAATTTCCAATATTTGACTAGAAATAGGCCCACCGGATGGACAGCTAGTAATTTCAACAAATATTTATTTTTAGTGCCAGGCGCCGCGAATTTCTGACGCCAAAATTTTTTGTGTTCCTAACTGTTTGACGACATTTAATATTTGGATTTTACTTATAAATACGCTGCAATAGCTCTTTTTTTAACATCCCACGGCCACTTAAACGCTCTTCGCTTTCGTTTTTCTATACGAATGACAACAGATATTGAACATGCAGATTTAAGTTGTTGGTACGCAGCGCATGTCTGTTTTGAAACAGCATTTTGTTTTGGTAGGTATATTGGATATTTTTAAAATTTGACTTGGCTACTCTTACGCCCACCAGCTTTAAAGGCGCCAGGAGGTTTTAAAAAATTGAAATTGTGTATCTGAGCAAAGGGTATCTCATAATTTAGGCACAACAAATAAACACAAAAATTAACATGTTAAAGTTCACAAATAACTTAAAAATATTTTTTTAATTTTGAGCAAAATTTTTTGTGTAAATGTAGGTTAGTCAAATTTCTTTAGGCTCACACATTGTACAGAATAAATTTTTATACGAAACAAATAAAAAAAATAATATGTTATTAATTTTTTTCCATTATTTATACATATGTATACAGTAGAATCCGGTTATAGCGACTTTCAAGGGACCAAAGATTTTTCGTCGTTTTACCCGGAAGACGCACTAAGCTAAAGAAACAAAAAAACATTTTTTTTTTGTTTATTTATGGTTGCCGTCTTCGTAATAGGTTCTTAAAATAAATTAAATTAGTTTTTTAATGAAAACAAAAAATTTAATAAATTTAATTCAAAGGCATGTGTTTCTCATAATACTAAAAACTGAGTGAGCTTATTATTGCATATTTTGCATTTGCCGAATTTACGCTTTTAGTTTTACTCGGAAAAAAGCAGAAAAAACTAGAAATATAACGGGACATCTCATGGAATAGGCTATGAGGACTGCACACGCAGTGTGACGTCGGCATTGCACTTCGACTCTCTCTCTCGCAGCAGCGTAGTTTTGGCGACAGCTAAAACCTTGCAGTTCTGGCTGTTCACAAGTGAATTTTGGCAATTGCCAATCATGTGTGTAGGAAAGGGAAAGGGATATTCCTAAGTTTCCCTCTCTTCCTCACTCTTATAATACGATTTCGTTGCTTGCACCCGTCGGCGGCCCGACTCCAAATTGTCTTCTATTCTTTCGTTTTTCTAATTGCACTGTTGTCATTCTCCGTTAGAAACAAAAAATTGGTTTTCGATGGAAAATACGGCTGAGAGGCGCTCGACTTATATGTACTCTTTTGATGTTAAAGTTCTTCAAATATTAAATATAATACCTATATATATGCATAATAAATTTTATATATACAACATTATTTAAATTATTGAACTAAGATAACCATAACACAATATTGATTGCAAATATAGATATAATATAACTCGCGTGTCATTTATGGCCGGTTATACCCAAAAAAGAAGGGTAGGGTAAGATGGGGTAAAACCGCCAAAAATGTATATTTGACGATGTCAAGCTATCATTTATAAAATGATCAGTGAACCAACCCATATTTCTGAAAGTTTAATCCTTTGGCTACATAATTCATTTATAAAGTTTTTATGTAGCTTTTATTTTAAAACAATTGTAATCGTTCAAAAGAAAAGTTTAAAACGGCGGTTTTACCCCACCTAGTGGGGTAAAAACGCCATTCTGGTTTCAGTGTAGTTAAGTACCCAAATAATGTCAATAACAAGTAGATTATTATCATAAAATATTAAAATCTTAGATATTGATACCTAATAGAAGAAAATCTTCAATTTCAAAATTTCCAACATGTGGAAGTTCAGAAGTTTTTTAATTAAAAACTATATCCATTGAAATGTTGCAAACACTTTTTATTTAACAATTTCAATAATCAATTTCACAATTATTAAGTGCCTAGTGAATTTCCAAAGGGTCGGCTTCAATATTATAGAAAAGTAATATATTATAGAGTTTAAAAAATTAAAACTTCTGAGCAATACGTTATCGCGGAGTTTTTACCCCACGCGCCAATTTTTTTTCGAGGTCACTTAGTTTGTACAATTTTGTAAATATTGGCTAACTTGATACATGTACATCAGTACCAAGGTTCGTACTATAAGCGGACACTTACCTCTTTTTTTCAAGCCGTTCATTTACACTTGATTGAGCAATGTTGATAACAAAAATTTTTTGCTGCCGTCGAGTGAAACAAAAATGGCGCAATAGAAATTGTCACGATAAAGCTGCAGTATTCCGACCGACCTCAAAAACTGCGCATTATCAATCAGAATCTACATTATCAACGGTTAATCGATTCGGCGCTTCATTTGAATTTGAAATCCAAATGGCGGTTTTACCCACCGGCGGTTTTACCCCATCTTACCCTATACTAAAAAGGTGAAAAAAATTAATTTTTTTAAAAAATTTTTCGATACAAAATTCGTATAAGGCATAAGGAATTCGTAGCGGAAGTGGAAGCGGGGTTTTCCTCGAGGATCGCCCTTAGGGAAATCATATATGTATGCCAATGTTCAAAATTTCATCCCCAAATTAATATGAAAAACAATACATATGTATATATATTTTTTATTTTATAAAATACCTTATTTGGTAACATAAGATTATGCACATTAAAAATATGAAATTCGAAAGTTTTTTTTTTACCATTTATGTGGAGTATTTGCAAGACATCGGCTGTTTTGCGTCCATCTATGGTACAAAAAATATTTTCGTTATTACATATTATATATTACTTTTTTTTAATTTAAGGCAAACTTACCTTTCAAACGAATTTATTGTACAGCCTGTATATCCTAAAAGATTTAAATAAGTTTGTAGTAAAAAACATAATATTTTTGTAATCTTAACGACACTTACATGATTTTTAAACGATTCCGCTGCGCGTTGCGCAAATTAAGTAATTTCACAAGTATGTAATTGTCAACGCACAACGCAAAAGAATGAGCAGTTCAATTTTATTTTTCACCCTTTAAGTATACCCTTCTTTTTTGGGTATAACCGACCATAAATGACACGCGAGTTATAGGGTAAGATGGGGTAAAACCGCCGGTGGGTAAAACCGCCATTTGGATATTAAATTCAAATGAAGCGCCGAATCGATTAACCGTTGATAATGTAGATTCTGATTGATAATGCGCAGTTTTTGAAGTCGGTCGGATTACTGCAGCTTTATCGTTACAATTTCTATTGCGCCATTTTTGTTTCACTCGACGGCAGCAAAAAATTTTTGTTATCAACATTGCTCAATCAAGTGTAAATGAACGGCTTGAAAAAAAGAGGTAAGTGTCCGCTTATAGTACGAACCTTGGTACTGATGTACATGTATCAAGTTACCCATTATTTACAAAATTGTACAAACTAAGTGACCTCGAAAAAAAATTGGCGCGTGGGGTAAAAACGCCGCGATAACGTATTGCTCAGAAGTTTTAATTTTTTAAACTCTATAATATATTACTTTTCTATAATATTGAAGCCGACCCTTTGGAAATTCACTAGGCACTTAATAATTGTGAAATTGATTATTGAAATTGTTAAATAATAAGTGTTTGCAACATTTCAATGGATATAGTTTTTAATTAAAAAACTTCTGAACTTCCACATGTTGGAAATTTTGAAATTGAAGATTTTCTTCTATTAGGTATCAACATCTAAGATTTTAATATTTTATGATAATAATCTACTTGTTATTGACATTATTTGGGTACTTAACTACACTGAAACCAGAATGGCGTTTTTACCCCACTAGGTGGGGTAAAACCGCCGTTTTAAACTTTTCTTTTGAACGATTACAATTGTTTTAAAATAAAAGCTACATAAAAACTTTCTAAATGAATTATGTAGCCAAAGAATTAAACTTTCAGAAATATGGGTTGGTTCACTGATCATTTTATAAATGATAGCTTGACATCGTCAAATATACATTTTTGGCGTTTTTACCCCATCTTACCCTATTATATCTATATTTGCAATCGATGTTATGTTATGGTTATCTTGGTTTAATAATTTATATAATGTTGAATATATATAATATATTATATATTATATTTTATATTTGAAGAACTTTAACATCAAAAGAGTATACATAATTCGAGCGCCCTCAGCCGTATTTTCCATCGGTAACCAATTTTTTGTTTCTAACGGAGAATGACAACAGTGCAATTAGAAAAACGAAAGAATAGAAGACAAATTTGGAGTCGGGCCGCCGTCGGGTGCAAGCAACGAAATCGTATTATAAGAGTGAGAAAGAGAGGGAAACTTAGGAATATCCCTTTTCCTTTCCTACACATTGATTGCTTGAATGCCACGAGACACCAGGTGACAGCCAGAACTGCAGGGTAATAACTACATACATTTCTAACAGCGTGTTTTGATTCTTAAATTTGGCAATGTATTTTTTTTTGCACGACGCAATATCCGGTTAAATTTTTCAATATTCTTGAAAAATTGTGTTCGTATAAGCGGTTTGTCGCTAAAACGCTCTAAGCGGAGGCCCTTTCATATAAGTTTATATGGGGACCAACCAAACCATCGAGTTTTCGTCACACAACCCGGACGGACACGATAAGCGGAGTCATTATAACAGGATTCTACTGTATATATTTTTCGATCTTCCTATGGCAGCTACATATAGGTATATATTCGAAATTCGACAGTAGTTAAAAAACCAGAAACAAAGTAGATATAATCAATAACAACGGCGTGTTTTTTTTTAAATAGGTATTTCGTATGGGTGCTATCCGCTAAAGTCGCCCGATCCGGTCCGTCCCGTTTTAGATACTGCATGCAGTAACTATACAACTTTTGGTAGTTTCAGAAAGATAGCTTTAAAACTGAGAGACTAGCTTACGTAGAAACAGACATGCGGAGAGACGAACAGACTTAAAGACAGACGGACAGACGGACAGATGAGCTGAAGGATAGACGGACACGCGGACAGACGGACAGACATTAAGATGGGGTCTGAGGTGTCTCCTTCACTGACTAAAATTACAATACCCTCTGCAAGGATATACAAATATAATATTATTAAAGTAGGATGAAACCATACTAATGAGAAATGGGAAAATACAAATTTTGTTGAAAGTTTAAAGAAGAGCTTTTGGAAAGCTTAGACGACATGTAAGACAAAACCGTAGAGGCCAAACCGAGCCAGAATGAACGAGTCCTAGTCCTGATCACAAAAAAACCATAAGCCTTCAACCTACAGCCTGTTTTTTACACAAATAGGTATGCAGTCTGTCGCGCACAAGTATCGATCTCCTCAAAAAAATTTAAAAAAAAATTGTAATAAGTCCTTTAACACTCGAATCAGTTTTCGACCTAACCCGGGACTCAACAAAAAATTTAAGCCCTCAGTGCGCTAGAAAGAGTCTATAATGCATCTTAACCATGTTTAAAACTCTTCCATCTCTCTAATACGTTCCACTTCACTGGGCTGGAGACGGCTTCCTAGGAGATAAATTGGCTGAAACTACCTTGGCCGTTATGGAGAAATACAAAAATAGAACGGAAGAATTGATAACCCAAAGGCATCAAAGGACTTGACTCAGCTTCTGGTATTTTGTAACTCTTTTTAATGATCTGGAAAGTCTAGAAAAAGTCTTACTCAACAAACGCTGTTGCGGCAGGGCTTCAAAAGCAATCACAGTCCATTAAGACTGGCATTTGACCACTCATCATTAGCAATCTTAATCAAGAAGCGGCAAGATTCCTCAAATCATTTCCATTCATAGTTTAATAACTAAAAAAGTCATTCCCGTTATAGCTTTTTGATTTTTGATGACTGCAAGGGTATATAAGCTTCGGTAAGCCGAAACTAGCGTCTTTCTTGTCTTTTTTTTTTTCTTTTTGGTTAGGCTTATTTATGTTCATCTAGTTTTGATTCTTATGATTTTTTTCTAATTTTGGAGCCTTTATTAGATATCAAGAGAGACAAAGCTATTAAGGAACTTAATGTTATGTATCAAAAATTGATTCACTTGACATGTGGGGCACACAAATTTGAGGTCATTCGCAACAATACTCATTGTTTGAAAACATTGGAGTTCATCAACGAAATATCGAACATATATATATACTAGCAGACCCGGCCACGCGTTGCTGTAGCTAAAGTTATTGTTATATTACATTGAAGTATACAATTTAAGAAGAACGGTAGGTAAGGTAGATAGTCTTAAGTCTCTAATATTTATTATTTTAAACTATAAATATTTTCAATTTAAATTTAATTTAGCACTAATCGGTGTACAATATTTCTGGTTAACCTGTCTTTAGCTAACACAAATAGATTTGACGGTTTTCCAACACGTGAACATACAACATATAGTTGCCCATGAGAAAAGCACGGACGGATTAGATTTTTTCAGCGGCATTTTAATTTATTATTATAATTATGTGACAATACCTACATGTATATTTTTTATATCTATATAATTTTGAATAATGAAGCACAGATAACTAAAAAGCAGGAATGAATTTACTGTATTATCGTCCCTATAATTTGAATTTGATTTACACTTCAGTCTACGTACGTGGTTGGCTATGCTAACACCAAAAATTAAAAAAGTAGAAATAATTGAATTTCACTCTATTTCGTTTACTACAAAATAAATTTAATTTATACCTTAACCTCAATAACACGTGGTAATCAGGCTATTGTCGGTTTACCATAGCAGCAGGGTTGCCAACTCTACGTCTTTTTACGTAGATCTACGTACTTCAAGCCTTTCCTGCAAACCTACGAACTTCAGTCCCAGAATCTACGTATTTTCTATCAAAATTGTTCATAGCAGTGCCATCTATTGTTTACTTACTCAATCTAATCGAAAAGTATCGACATCTATTAGATTCTTTTGGAGTTACCAGATAATTGTGACTTTCAATTAATTATAAACAAATAATTAGCAATAAAATAAAATTGCGACTTTAATTAAAGATCTAAGCTATCCTATCTCTCAAGTTGGACCAGACTGCTCATGGTATGTCAATTTAATTTAACATCGGTTAAGTAGTTTAGGAGTCCATCGCGGACAAACATCGTGACAGGAGATTTATATATATAAGAATATATGATATATACTATTCAAAGCACGGAACAAATTGACAGAAGGAGTTGGAAGTTTTCATGTACGCACCAATCGTAATATGCGATGTTGAAAGATCGTTTTTTAGTGGATAAAAGAGAATTGGAAGACAGTCGTCGTTAATTTCAGTTTAAAAGTTTACAAAAGCATATCATTGTTCATTGTAATTCTTGTAGTACCTGTGAATAAAATAAATATTTGTCTTCCATATTTCAGCTAATTTTCGTCCATACATACATGCTGTCGTACTTTTTCGTCCTGGATCGATCTGGACTTATATATCTGTTTTTCTGTCCGCCTGCCCGTCTGTCGTTCACATTAATTCGTCAATCTAATAGCCATTTTTCAACATCGACTAAATGAAGAGCTAGCTGCGCAGTTGCTCGCATCGGGCATTTTGATCGGCTAAGAAAATCTGTATCATCAGCAAACATGGATGTTGTTAGTCGTGTGCTCGTCGGGATGTCTGCTGTGTTGCCTTGAGGAAATCCAGATCCAATAGTGAATTCGTCAGTTACAAATCTAAGCAAATTTTCTGCCGTAGATGTAGATTCTAAAAGTTTGTGGGTGTTGTAGGGGAGCATTGTCTTGATCTTGTACATTATACCTTACAGCTAAACTCTATAAAATTCTTGCGAGACATCTAAAAATATGGCAGTACAGAACTCTCGTACTTCCAGTAAAACATATTTGCTTAAATACAGAAAAAATGTAAGTAGAGTTTGACAGCTCAGTTGAAGCACTAGTGTCTGTTATGTCACTAGCTTCACAACACTCCACACCTATTATATCGGCTTGTAATTTATTTGTAATTCTAGCAGAAGTCGAACTTCTGGGCATATTAACGAACTGCTAAGCAATAAGAGAAGGCTTCGGAGGGAGTGGAAAGCCCATAGGTCGCCTGCCTCGAAGGAGCGGCTTAAAACAGCCAACTATCTTCTACGCACAGCCCTAGAAGATGAAAATAATCGATCTCAATTATTATATTTGCTGAATCTCTCCCAAAACAGCAGACGATATATAAGGCTAAATCGGTTATATGTCCACCAATCGAAAGCGAATCGCCATTACACACACGAACAGGAAAGTGGGCTCGCAGCAACGAAGAGTGGGAAAATGTATTTGCTGCAAATCTAGAAAACGTTTTCAAACCGCTTCCATCAACAAATAGCTTTGTGATCCCAAGAAACATCACTGCAGAGGTTACCCTGCCTATCACATTCCAATCAAGAGAAGTGATAAGAGTGATATAGGCTCAAGAAAAAAAGAAAGCTCCAGGACAGGATTTAATCTCACCTAAAATGATTATGGAATTGCCGAACTGTGCAGTAAATCTTCTCACCACGATATTCAATAGTACGATGAAATGGGGCTATTATCCACAACAATGGAAAAAGTCTGTCATCACTATGATTCAAAAAGCTGGAAAGGACATGTCCCAGCCTTCATCATATCAATCATGTCAATAAGTCTTCTGCCGTGCCCATCAAGGATATTTGAAAAACTGCTTCTGAATCGTACAAAGAAACACCCACAGCCCCATAATGTCATCCTAACACAGAACCATTGAACAAGTAACCCAAATAACCTCCGAGATACGAAATCCATTTGAAAGTCGAGAGTACTGTTCCGCAGTCTTTCTGGATGTCGCCTAGGCCTTCGATCGCGTTTGGTTGAACGGCTTGATTTTTTTTCCTTTATTTCCCCTCCTGGGAGCTTAAAGCCTCGACTAGATTCCTCCATCTTACTCTATTTCTTGCTGTATGTTTCGCTGTGTCCCATGTGATGTTGTATTGGGACAGCTCTTGAAGGGCGGTTCGTCTGTTTGGTCAGAAAATCCCGCATATTATTCTAAAGCCTGCAATTGCTGGATTTTCATCTTTTTGTGAGCCGCGTCTCGCTTCCGTATACTAGGACGGATTTTACGCATGAGTTAAAGATCCGTATCTTTGTTTTTCTGCTTATTTGACGGCTTCTTCATATACGGTAGAGTCTCCCGAAGGCAGACCTTGCTTTGGCTAGCCTGCTCGTCACATCTTCTGTCACGCCACCGGTGCTGGAGACTACGGATTCAAGGTATGGAAAACTCTTGACGTATTCTATTGGATTTCCATCTACGACGATATTTTCTTGGCTGGCGTGATTGAGGCGCATCGCTTTTGTCTTCGCCGTGTTAGTTTGTAGACTCACACGGTTCTCGAGGTTATCAACTTTGGATTGAATATCACTCAGTTTGTGAGATATTAGGGAGATATCGTCTGCGTAGTCCAGGTCTTCAAGGTGTCTGGTGAAGCTCAATTTGATTCCACGTTTGTAGTTGCATACTTCTCTCATGACCTCGTCCACCACAATGTTAAAGAGCAGTGGGGATAGTGGGCATCCTTGCTTGTTTGGAAAGGTGCACTTGTCTTCCCGTCAAGTGCATCGTATAACGCCTTTATTAAGGCTGAAAAATCACAATAGTGTTTGTAATTAGAGTATTTGTTGAATCATTTCATTTTATAATTGAAGTTCTATTAGTTCTATTAGATGTATAAATTAATTCTGAATAAATCCTCTCCGTGGTGGACGTGGCGTCCAAGATTGCAGTGCACCGGATTTCGATTGCACCCTTTGATGCTGGCGATGGCGAAGGCCTGCAGCTATGTTGCGTGCTACTGCTAGGAGCTCGATGGAGTCTTAGCCAGTAGAGTTTGGAAGTCCCACGCTAGAGACTTTCACCACGTGGATTAATGAAGAGACACGATATTGATCAACTCTTATTTTTATTGATGTGTCACAATCTACCGCTTCCTTGAGACTGACTAAAACTAGCTTACTGTACCCTAAACCGCGTGTTTTTTCAAAGTTTTTCTATCATCTTTCTTAAACTCTATCCAGAATATCGCTGGAGCTTATCAGTATCAACCAACTCGCGAGCCATTGAACGTTGGAGTCGTAGCGCTGATACTCTTTTTGTATGAGTTGCACCTACAAAAAACCAACCGATTTGCATTGCTTCAGTATACGGAGTCAGAGAATGCAATAGTGGGTTAACTATTGTTAACTACTCCCTCCTTTTAAATATGAACGTCCTCGGCCATGTCCATATTATCCATGACTTTTCACACAGCAGTGCCAGCCAGCAAGAGATTTTCACCAATTCATTGAATAACCAAGGAAAAGCCGTTGGCGTGTAACGTTGAGCCAGGTCAGAAGCTCAAGTTGTAGAACCTTCTTTTGGATACTCCATGCCATTGGGTGCAGGTTTCGCATCTTCTTCTAAATGATGCAGCATTTTGGCCATTGTAAAAGGAAGCGCTGAGTGTGTTACCGCTATGCTTATTTGTTTAGTTTTTGCCAAAGAAGAAAAAACAAAATATTGAATATCTTACAGATTAATACTATATTCAATTTGTTAAAATCAAGTAGCCGTGTTACAGCGACCTTCGAAGAAATTCTTTCATTATCGCCTTTAATTAACACAATTTAATTATTTTCTGTGATTATTTTAGAAAAAAGTATGGCAATATCTTAGTTTATTGAGCAAAATTGGCTATTCTTGTCTTGGTCTATGTCGCTTAAGTGAAAAAACAAAATGGTCGAAATGCGCCTAGGGATAGCAAAAGAAATGGAAGTTAGTAAAATGATGTCTATCGGATATTATCTTTATGAACCACCCTCCCTTTTATCAGAACAGTGGTTCTCAGATCAGCTTCAACTGTGTTTTCTACGTAGAGTGGGCTAACTTTGTCTCCTAAGCGTCTGTTTGACTTCACGAGAACTGTTTCGCCTTCTTCAAATACCCTATTTTGCCGAGCGGGACTATTTCGACTCAGCTGCTCCTGCTGTGCTTTCGTTAATCTTTTAACTATGTCCGGAGCAAGTTCAGCACTCGCATAGACAACCTCAATTGGTTTTTTCTGCGTTACAGAGTGGAACGATCTATTATACTCTATTGTTGCCTGCATAAATAACTGGACAACGTCACCTATCTTCTTTTGCAGATTAAGGCATCTCGCTATCTCTGTTAGCGTGCAATGGTACCTCTCCACCTGGCCGTTTGAACTGCTATGCAGAGGCGGAGCGTTTACCACATCAATACCGTATTGTCCTTTTAACAAAGATCGAATCGTTTCAGAAACAAAAGCCGGTTCACTATCGCAGCATATAGTCCTTATTCTCGGAAAAACATTGACCAACTGTAAAATTGGAGCTTTGACATCCTCAATAGTACGCGAGGGAATGGGCTGCACCAATGAGAATTTAGAAAACTTATCGACTGCCGTGAGGAAATATTTCCCGGCAGTTGAAAATATATCAATATGTACCATCTCACCCACACGCGTAGGTATTGGAGTCACTCCAAATTCTTGCTTTTTAGGATGCCTATTGTATTTCGCCTTCTCGCAAACTCTACAGTTGACGACCACTTCAGTTGCTATCGTGCCCATTTTCGGAAAATAATATTCGAGTAAAACGTGCCTAACATTTTCCTGGGCAGCCCTGTGAGCCCTGTTATGCTCTATAACCATTATTTCCTTTTGCTCGTCCCTTCTGACAATGTCAGCTACCCTGGATTTGCAGTACCAGAACTTAGTAGCAGAAAATTGCTTAACCAATTTATCTTGAATATGGGCCAGAATCGGCAACTCGCAGTGTAACTCATTTACTACGTTAGGAGTTACGACATCTTTTACCAAATCTAGTAAACCCTCCCTGCTGCTAAAAGTAATAATGTGCCGTGTCTTTGATCCAAACAAAATAAACATCCTGTGACTAGAGGTAGTTGCTTCTTCTAAAACAATCCGATTTTGGAAGCAGTGTAACGGCTTATCAGTAGCTTCAATAACATGGGTCAATGATTCTTCGCTGTGCATTGTCGCGGCATTCGACTCTGGCGCATTGTGTAAAGCATGAATGTCCTGACGCGACACGGCGTCCGCTACGTTATTTTTCTCTTCCAGGCTTATACAGTCAGTGTAGATGTTGATGTCATTTTTTTTTTTGTATAGGTAATGACGTAGGGTATCTAAAGCCCATACAATCGCCAAAAGTTCTCTCTCATTTGTGGCGTAGTCAACCTCCCTGTCCCTTAGCGCTCTCGAAATCATGGTTATTGGTCTTTTATTTTGCGATAAAACCGCACCTTCGCCTGTAGAAGAAGCGTCTGTGATCGCCGGAAGCGGCACACACGCGGGAGCAACCGCAGGACGCCGGGTTCCACGTGAGGCAGGGAAAGGGGCGTGGCACGCAAGCGGGAGCAGAGGCTGTGTGCCTGGCTGCGGTCACCGGGTTCCACGTGGGGCAGGGAAAGGGGCGTGGCACGCAAGCAGGAGCAGAGGCTGTGCGCCTGGCTGCGATCACCGGGTTCCACGTGAGGCAGGGAAAGGGGCGTGGCACGCAAGCGGGAGCAGAGGCTGTGCGCCTGGCTGCGATCACCGGGTTCCACGTGGGGAAGGGGGCGTAACACGCAAGCGGGAGCAGAGGCTGGTCGCCTGGCTGCGGTCACCGGGTTCCACGTGGGGGAGGGAAGGGGCGGATGAGACCCTGAAATTGGGAAATGGCTGCTGGCTCTAACTACTGGGCACGGGAATTAATATGCAAGCGAGGGTGGTTTCAATTTTATGTACACGTGTTTATTTAAATGTGGTAAAAATGGTCCCTGCCTATACCGCACTCCTGTGTGTTTTAGCACTACTCACTCAGACAGATTTTGGAAAGCTCGGGGCGGGAATTTCGACGTAGTCCTCGGCGATGTTGGAGCGGGGCCTCGTTCGGTGGCGGTGGAAAGAAAGATGGCGGCGCGGAGCCGGCCACACGGTGCGGTGTTCGATGGGTAGTCGCGGCGGGGGCGCGGTGCCCGAGGTGTGCGAGGCGCGGTGCCGTTTCGGGACTGGGTTCACTTTCCGCGAGGTACTTGCGAAGGTTTTGCACGTGGGTCGCAGAGCCGTGTCGAACGGGTGCCGAGATATGCGTGTGTCCGCGACTGGTCCTCGAAGATGATTCTCACTCCCGATACTTGGGCTGACTTGCCACGTGGTTTCTACTCGAGAGGCGTTGCGCAGAGCCGCGTCGAGCGGATGCCGAAAAATGCGTCCTTTTCAAACCGGGCCTCGAAGATGATTGATTGATCTCTTTTTCCAAAACTCATTAGCAGCCAAAGTTATTGCATTCTGCTGCCGTCCTCTGCCGCCGTCCTCTGCTCGCATGATCGGCGCTTTGCATATTCTAGGCACTCTCTCTCTCACTCGGCCGCCCTCTGCTCGCCCGAGCGGATTTTTGTAGTGTAAGTGCGTTCTGTCGCCCTCTGCTCGGGTGATCGGCACCTGCGTTCGTTCTTTCGAGTGCGTCGTGGAGTTTTGGGTTTCGGTGCCCGTTCCGCTGCCCTCTGCCCGGCTAGTCGGCGCCTGAGCTGGTCCACGCAATTGCGTCGCAGCTTACATTTGCGGTTGTTCTCTCGTTCTGTCGTTTTCTAGGTCAAGTTCATGTTCTCTCGTTCTCCATGCTGTCGTACTCTCCATGCTGTCGTATTCTCCCCGCCCCTTGCTGCCTAGTTATGCTCGTTTGATTTTTACTTAATTCTAACCTTATTTATTAATAATAACAACTTAATACGAAACTCCATGCTCTTATTCCTACTAATTAGGTCTTAACACTAAAAGGAATATAAACTTATAACTACAAAATTGTGCGACCAAATTGTGTCGTCACAGACGTTACTGGGCTTTTTGAATTCTTTTATGGCCCTTACCATACCATACAAATCCTAGAAACTCAACGCTTTCCATAAAAAATTGTGACTTTTCTTTTGACACTCCCATGTTAGCCTCTGAAGGACTTCGCCAACATGAGAAACATGCTCCTCCATTGTTTTCGAAAAAACGATCACGTCATCTACGTAGACGTAGCAGCAATGGCCAATTTTATCTCGAAGGACATCGTCGATTGCTCTTTGGAAAATGCTGGAAGCGTTTTTTAGACCAAAAGGCAATCGGCAGAACTCGTACTTTCCACTATTTATCGAAAAAGATGTCTTCTCTCGATCACACTCCGCGAGATTAATCTGGTGATACCCAGACTTAAGATCAAGGGTTGTGAAATAGCTTGCCAAGTTTGAAAGTATCATTGGAATACTGGGCATTGGATATTTGTTGGCAATAGTCTTCGAATTTAATTTTCTAAAATCAACCACAAGTCTTTTATTAGGCAGCCCTGAACGATCGGTACCCTTCTTTCCCACAACCCATATAGGGTTATTATAGGGGTAACTTGATGGTCGGATAATACCGTTTCTGAGCAGATCTTTGATCTCCTTGTGTACGAAATCTGCAGCTCCCATGGGAAATGGATACATTTTTGAATAAACTGGCTCATTATTTTCTGTTCGGATATACGCCACAACCTTTGTGTTAAAGGGCAGCAGTTTATTCGAGTCAGCAAAAGCATTCAAATTGGAAGACATCAGTTTCCAAAACTCCGTCTGCACTTCAGGTGGAACAACTATGTCACTGATATCCGTGAAATTGACCTGCGCGCAACTGTGAAACTTTAGTGCCTCAGCACACCCATTGACAATTATAGTCTTTCTTTCCAGGTCGAGTCCTATTATACCATCAAATATTGTAAGTCCGGGTAGAAGAAAAAATGCGCTACACACACCAAAGATATTCAAGTAGCACTTCTTTTTTATCTTATTATAGCCATGAATAGATTGAACATTAAAAGAAGACTGCACAGGGACTGGAGTTGGCATTTACTGTCTTTGATGTAGCTTTTTGCTGCCCCTGTATCTATAAAAAATTTTCTAAGTTTCCCTGCTATTGTTCTTTGTACGAACGGAAGCAGGGACGCTATGCTAAAAAATGAACATCGTCATCCTCATAATCAGTTTCCTGGCCAGCTTCTATATCGTCCACAGCATCCTCGGCCGCCTCATCATACTGCCGGTCCGACTGAGGTTGCGCCTGGTCTCCTTGAGACAGATGATTTATTCTCTGGCGCCTTTGATCCGATACCCTCTGCGAACTTGCAAACCTGTTATAAGTTCCCTGCTGACGACTACTTCCGGACGATTGAGGAAAAGGTGGGCCTTGAGCAAGTGTTCGTTGGCTTTGTTGCCGCTGGAAGTTGGTAGACTGCCTAAATTTTGAAGACGACGGATCCACATCCATTTCCTCTTCTGGGACCAGTGCAGCTGCGCTGACTTGGCGAGGAGCTGGCTCTCTCACAAAAAATGGAACTTTCCCACTATGCCTAGCTTGTTGGTCAAAAGCCCCTTCAGGCCATCTCTGGCCACTACGCCCTTGTTGTTGTGTCTGTCTATGACCTCTATCCTCAATTGACTTAGCATATTGCGACGCAAATGCATACCGATCATGATTGGATTCAAGCTCTTGCGCCAGTGCAAGTGCCTATGGCAGATCTTTAGGTTGAGTCGCAAATAATATGTTTGTAAGGTTCTTCTTAAGGCCAGAAATGAATACCCGCAAAGCATTTGCCCTATGTGTGTCGTTCATAAGGCTAGCCTGATACGGCTCATGCGTCATAGTCGTTTTATTAATAATAAGCGTAGGCTTCTTTTCAACCTCCTCATAAAACTGCACTATAGACATTGGGCCTTGTCTTAGGGTGGACAATTCTCTTTCCAGAAGGTGCAAGGGACGCTTGTCTGAATACGTGAAGTCTAGGCGGCTTATGATAGCATGAAAATTAAGAACTGTATTAAAGGAGGCTAACGCACTTTTCTTAGCGCCTTTAATACGATTACGAATTATTAAAACGGCTTGGTGATGCCTTGAACTGCCGCCATAGGGTCTGAATGTTTCATACGCAGCTGGTGCTGCATGCCGCCACGATACATACTCTTCCTCTGACCCAAGAAAATCTGGCAGTGATTTCACAGCATCTAGACCCTCATTAAATTTCACTTAGAGTATCAGTACAGATACCAGTCAAAAAGAAAACACAAAAGAACCGACTGTATTTGAGCTTATCTATGATCTTATAATGTACCTTCTTCTAATAACGTACCACTGCACGAATGTAGCACAAAGAAAAATAGGATAACACACAAGAAATTGGAGTCAAATTTTAAATTATCAATCTTCTAATCCCTTGCTAATTTAGAGCGCAAATTTTTGTTTTATTTTTTATAATTGTATGTTTCCCACTTAGTTTTTTGCCGTTTTTATTTCACTTTTTAAATTTTAGTTGAACTTTGGCGATATTGAAAAAATTTCCACTTACATGCTCTTTTTTTAATTCACTTTAAACTTAACCGCCCGTGTGCTTTTATTTTTCTTCTCAGCGCAAATGTTCGTCTCCGCTTCCAGAGCGGTCCACCCCGGTATGACAATGATTTAATAAACTGCCTGTGTTTAATCCGTCTCGTGGCTGCGATTTTGGTTCAGCTACTGGTCGGGGTCGTAGACTTTGCTGGGCGCCAATTAATTCTGAATAAATCCTCTCCGTGGTGGACGTGGCTTCCAAGATTGCAGTGCACCGGATTTCGGTTGCAACCTTTGATGCTGGCGATGGCGAAGGCCTGCAGCTATGTTGCGTGCTACTGCTAGGAGCTCGATGGAGTCTTAGCCAGTAGAGTTTGGAAGTCCCACGGTAGAGACTTTCACCACGTGGATTAATGAAGAGACACGATATTGATCAGCTCTTATTTTTATTGATGTGTCACAATCGACCGCTTACTTGAGACTGACTAAAACTAGCTTACTGTACCCTAAACCGCGGGTTTTTTTTTAAGTTTTTCTATCATCTTTCTTAAACTCTATCCAGAATATCGCTGGAGCTTATCAGTATCAACCAGCTCGCGAGCCATTGAACGTTGGAGTCGTAGCGCTGATACTCTTTTTGTATGAGTAGCACCTACAAAAAACCAAGCGATTTGCTTTGCTTCAGTATACGGAGTCAGAGAATGCAATAGTGGGTTAACTATTTTTAACTTATATATGTAATTATAATTAACTCAAATACTCCTATATTAAGCTTGCATTGGATTACCTGCATTGAAGTCAGGCACGTATTAATCTTTGAATTCAAAAATGTTTTCTATTTAAGATTTTTTATTAAAAAGTCTTCAGTAGAAGAAACCTGACCTAACAGGAACGTATAGATCAGTAGACTGAAACAAAGCCAAATTTAATTTAATTTATTGAATTTATTCGAATAAGTCCACATTTTTTATTGATTTTTGTCCTTGAGCCCCCCCCCGAAACAAATTTCTGGAAACGGGCCTGATTGAATTACTACTCTTAAGCTAACATTGCGCTCTTTAATAGTCGCTCTCACTTGAATCTCTCTTGCATATCAAAATTTATATTTGTTATCTATGAAATTTGCATGCTTACATATACATGCGCAATTATGCCAGCGCTTAGCTTAAGAACAAATATTGGAAATTATAACGATCACTTGAGAAAAGAACTGAAACTGAGCACACGCAAATTTATTACTTGTCTATCCCGTCCGCCTACGCAAGTTGGCCTTCAATAATTTTATTGATATTTTGCTCTGAAGTTGCTTGTGGCACAGGGCCACGTTAGTAGCAGAACCCTTTTTTGGATCTACATTTTTTGGCGCCCCCGGGTGGACAATTTTGCGAGGCGTTTTCGTTGGGACCTTGGTTAGACTTCGGCACTCTAATTGGACTTTGATTTGGAACTTTTTGTGGAAGTTGACGTTTTGGAAAATTTAGATATGGATTTTACAATGGCTAGGAGTGCACAGGTAACGAGTGAAAGTGAACTACGAGGCATTTAGTGTGAGATTAGTTAATAAATAAATTTGGTATAAAATATTGTGCAGCAAAAATAAAAAGTTGTTCAAGCCTACGCGCATACACACATATGTACATGCTCTAAAGCATAGAGTGGACCGTAGTTCACGTATCACTCGGTGTAAAAAACTTATATTATTCGAAACTCAAAATTTTTTTTTTTTTTTTGTAGTTTATTACAAATATAAATTTGGAAATATACAAATATTAAAATATTTAATTATAATTTTGTGTGGTAACTTATTTGGACCACCCTAATTGACTTGCACAAGCCGCTCTTGAGCGCGCAAATTTTTGGTGTTTTCTTGTGCCTTAATTCCGTGGAAACCAGCAAAAAGAAAAAAGAGGTGACGTTGGATTTTTTGCTAATAGAAAAGTGCGCATCGTTATCGGTACAGTTGACAAATTTTCTGTACAATTTTCTTCAGTTCTCTCTTTCGTCACTTGCGCTGCGTCGGCAGCGAACTTTCGTTTGTTGGTGCATTGACTTCGATTGTCTTTGCATTGTTCCCGTTTATTGCTGCTTGGGCAGTGAACTTTGGTTTGATTTGCGTTTGATTTTGTGTTACTTCTATCGCTGCTTGGGCAGTGAATTTGAATGCTCATGTCATATACACACATACATATATGTATATATGTAGTGCGCGAATTGCTTAGTGGTATTCAGCCACTTGTGTTTAAATTTAAACATCTCGACACACATACATTCATATATAGTGCGCGTATTACTTAGTGGTATTCGGCCACTTTAGTTTAAATTTTAACATATCGCCATACACACATACATATATAGTCCGTGTACTGCTTAGTGGTATTCGGCCACTTGTGTTTAAATTTTAACATCTCGTCACACACACTTACATAAATTGGCATAAGGCGTGTGCATCGCTTACTGGCATTTGACTATACTTGTTGCATCAATTCCTTTTTTGTTTGTTTTTTTTTTACATTTTATTTCGTTTGTATAATTGTTGGCTGCTATTGGAGCAGAGTTGAACAATTATGATGGGTAAAAAAGGAAAAGGTCAAAACAAATCGCTAGGTGAAACAACTTTAGGTCGCCTTGATACATTGTTAGAACAGTATAAAAATGTTGTTGCTGATATTGAGCGTATTAAAACTACAGTTAAAAATTACTCAGGGTACGTTGACCCAATTGAAATTTATTGCCGCTTAGAAATACTTGATAGATATGTATAAAAAGCCTTTAATAATCAACAAGATTTGGATGACATTAATACCGAGCTTGTTTCTCGAGCTGATCTAGAAAACCTATGTGCAACTACAAAGGCTCTGCTTAAAAGCAAAGGCACTAGTCATCACGCCCTTAAAGACAATCCTGCAAATTCAACCATGATAGGCTCAACTTCTGCTCAGAGCAAAAAACTGCCCCATATGAAACTGCCAAGGTTTGGTGGGGAGTATTCGGAATACAAGAATTTTATAGGACTGTTCGAAAACCTCGTTGAAAATGACCTTTCTCTTTCGAATGTTCAAAAATTTAACTATTTGTTGTCTTGCTTAGAGAAAGAGGGTTTGGGCACGGTGAAATCGTATCAAGTAACCAATGCTAATTACCCAAAAGCATTAGCTGCCTTAAAAAAACGTTTCTGATAATAGTTGCTTGATTGTGTTTGAGAGTATTTTAAAGTTATTCGACCTTCCGAAAATGCATGGAGCATCTGCGTCTTCACTGCGTTCGTTGATAGACACAGTAAGAGCGGTGTATGAGTCGTTGTTGTCTTTAGGAAATGCCAAACAGATCTCCAAGGTGGATTCTACAACTAGGTCAAAATGGGAGGAGAATTTAGATTATACAAAACTGCCACTTTGGGATGATTGCGAAAAGGCCCTTAATAAAAGGTACCAGCACCTCTCTGCTGAAGAAAATTCTTCAGGCGGGGGAGCTTCTCGAGCTCAAAAATATGAGCGCAATGGTGGAAAAAAAGGAAGGAAAAACGTCGCTAACAGTGGCTAAGCCAAATGAACAGCATAATCCAAAATGCTCGTTTTGCAAATCGGATGATCACTTCCTTCAATCTTGTTCCTCTTTTGCTGCTATCCCATGCAATAATCGTTTTAAGTTTGTAAAATCCTTTCTCCTGTGTATAAATTGCCTACGAAAGGGCCACACAGTTACTCCTGCAAGTCGAGCACTTGCAGAGTCTGTTCAAAGCCGCATCATACTTTACTGCATAGGTATGCAACAGAATCTCAAACGGTATCCACTAGACAAACTCCTCCAGCACAAACTTCGACATCTAGTCAATTGTCATCCGCCAATCTCGCTGCTAGTGATTCTGACCAAGTCGTATTAGCTACGGCAGTTGTAAAAATAAAAGATCAGCTGGGATCTTACCATATGGCCAGAGCGCTCTTAGACTCTGGGTCCCAGGTCAATTTTATTACCGAAAACCTGGCCAATATTTTGAAACTACCCAAATCTCGCAAAGACATCAATTTAGTAGGCATAGGCAAGACAAAATCTGCCATCTCATCTGCCATATACTTATTTTCTATTTGCTTCATTACATTTCGTTTCAATTTAATTTCTTCTGATTTGATTTTCTTATTTCTAATTAAAAGTAAAGGGCTGAAATCAGCCAACACCGCCCGCGTTGAGCACCTCCTCTACTTCATTCAATGGGCAGGGGTGCCAATTTGTGGATGGCCCTTTTAATATCGCCGTTGGTGGTTTTCAGGTCGACGACCCTGACCTTTCCGTCCACCCCTGGGTGTACGGAGGTTATCCGACCCACCAGCCACCTCTCCGGCGGGCAGTTGTCCTCGGCCACGAGCACCCATTGGCCCACCCTGACTTCCGGGTACTCCTTGGTCCATTTCGAGCGAACCAGCACTTCCGCACGGTCCTGGCTGAGTGGGCCTATTGGCCTTGAATTGAGGGTTACCTCCACGCCTACGAGGAACGTCGCCAACTCGTCCGCGGTGAGCAAAGCGCGCCCTGCCGTTCGTAGGAGTAGGCCTTTCGCAGACTTCAAAGCGCCCTCCCATAGGCCTCCGAAGTGAGGAGCCCTGGGCGGTATGAATACAAAGGAGACTCCTTCTTCGGAAGCGTCAACTCTGCTTTCAGCCTCTCGCCGAACTCCTTGATGCGATTGCTCGCGCCCACGAAATTCGTGCCATTGTCGCAGTGCACCGTCTTCGGAAGTCCTCGCCGCCTGACAAACCTTTGGAAACATGATAAAAAGGTATCAGTATCTAACAAGTTCAAGATGAACAGCTTTGGACGCAAAACACACAAATACTGCGACATATGACTTATACGGTTGCTTCCCTCGGATCTTTAAAGTGGTCATAATTGGCCCACAAAAATCTACTCCACACACCGTAAAGGGACGAGCTGATCTTAGTCTATCAGCAGGCAACTGCCCCATTATTTGTGAAAGCAGTTTTGGTTTGTATCGAAAGCAGTGCAAACATTGGCGAACAACTTTTTTGCATATCTCCCGAGCATTAACCACCCATATCCGCTCATTGGGAAGACTGCCTAAGGCTTGCGCGCCGACATGGAAATTCCTTATGTGCAAATGTTCAACGTAATTATTTAAGAACTGCGACTGTTTGCTGAGTAAGCACGGAAATTTCGCGTCAAATGGAATATCGGCTTGCAACATTCGCCCGCCGACTCTCACCAAGCTAAACGTCAACTTTTCTAGCTTGACTTCTTGCAAAAACGGGCACAACTTCTGCAAATTTGACGAGTAATGACTTCTTGCGAATTTTATCAATGACTTCTGCATACTCGAAGTCCTGCACAACCTGAATGATTTTGTCAAATGCCATTTTCAGCTCAGCTGCTGTGAGCAGTATATGATGACCCTTACTGTCTTAATCTACGACGAATGTTTTTCTATGTGTTCTAATCACTTTGCATGCGTGGTTCTGCACAGACAAAAGCTGATTTTCTAATTTCCAACTCTTGCATACCTTGCGATAGTTCAAAATGACTATTAATAGGCCATTTATCTTCTGGTTCAGTTTAAAATGTTGGACCGTTGAACCACATAAGTTCCTTGAGTTCCTCGACTGATGCTCCTCTCGATACAATGTCTACCGGATTTTGCTTTGTCAGAACATGACGCCAAATTGAGTCTTTGCTCCAATCCTGAATCTTAGCTATTCGGTTTCCTACGAAAACTGATAAAATCGACGGATGAGTCTTCACCCAATGAAGGACTATTTCCGAATCCGACCAGAAAGTTACTTTTTCAATTGGGCTTGATACTATAGGCCTGATTTTACTCAACAAATCAGCTGCAACATGAGCCGCACAAAGTTCAACACGGGGAAGTGACCTTGTTTTTAAAGGGGCTACCTTGGATTTTGCCGTTAACAACACGGCTTTAATTCCATCAGCTGTGCTTGTACTGTCCGCGCCAAGACGGGACACTTCTTTATGGCAGTGTAACAATTAACAGACCAGAGAGCAGTTCTCTCCAGATGATCTCTCATCTCGCTCTCTTGGTCTGCTAATTGTCTCCACACCGCTCTGCCGCCCTCTCCTGGAGTTACATCCAACTAGTGTAAAAACTAACCTACCTCAATAAACTGCATACGTGCATATTTCCGAATCCAACCAAGTTCTTTTTCTTTCGCGACGCAAGTCAAATTTCGGTAGCGCGAACAAAAACTTATTTTCGAGTGCTACATATCCCGAAGGAAGACACCGCCCCCCCCCCCCCGACTAATCATGTACGAACATATACACAAGCACCATAAGCTTAAATTGAGGCATCGGCGAATACGTGCAGTTGAATTGGTTGAGATAGTGCAGTTTTTAAATATCTGGGAATCCTTAGCTGATGGAGGTGCAACAAATTAGCTTTAAATTCCTCCCAGCTTGTATGTAACCTCAGTGGTACCGACTCATCCCAATCTAACTTTTCCATCCATAGCTCCTGCAGTAGAATTTTTACTTTTGTCACTAAGGGACATAGAAGACCAAGGGGATCAATTAACCGAGCTGACACAGACAAAATATTGCGTTTTGTAGCACGAATATCTTTAAATGAATTCTCTAACTAGAAATGAAATTCATCTTTTTTGGGAAACCCTCTTATTCGTAAAGTTTTTGTTGCATCCGATTCGGCTACTGCCAACGACTTGTCTGTGCTTTCGGAAGTACATAGCTCCGCACAATTGGAATACCATTTGGCGAGCTTCATCCCGGCCCCATGCAGGATTACATTTGCAATGGCTCAGAAGGACTTCTTCTCCACACTATGAGCTGGTAAATCCGGTCATCTTCATGTATGCTTATTTGGCGATACATCTTAGTAATGTCCGCAGTTAATGCGTATTTATGGAAGCGAAATCGCAACAAAGTGGAAAACAGCTCCTCTTGAATGGTTGGGCCTACCATCAAGATGTCATTTAACGCAACTTGTGTAGTTGTACGACTTGAAGCATCAAAGACAACTCTAAGCTTAGTAGTTGTACTTTGAGGGCGCACTACACACTGATGCGGAATGAAATAGTGTGGAGGAGTCGGGATCCCATAATCAATTGGTGACATATGCCCCAAAGCGAGATATTCCTCCATAAAATCAATATACATTTTCTTTAAATTCGAGTCTACGGTAGGAACCTACGTTTGGCAACTTCAAATGAGAATCCTAAAGAACTAGGTTATTTTTTAAATGGAAGTTTAACTTCAAATCTTCCATCTGACAAAATTTGGACATTTTCAATAAAAAATTTCTCACACATTTGCTGTTCCTCTGTGTATCGTGCTTGAAAATTTCTTAAAGGAATCTCTTCTAAATCCCAAATCTTTTGTAGTGTGTCGTTTATGCTACTTTTTTTTTTTTTTTTATTAACCCCTTTATGTATTACGATATATTCAATAGAATAATAAGTAATTTTTTTTGGAAGACAAGCTTCTGGGTTTAGCTTATTACCAACACCATTGTATTGGTAAAAACCCTGCAGTTCTGGCTGTCACCTGGTGACTCGTGTCATTTAAGCAATCATGTGTGTAGGAAAGGAAAAGGGATATTCCTAAATTTCCCTCTCTTTCTCACTCTTATAATACGAATCGTTGCTTGCATCCGACGGCGGCCCGACTCCAAATTTGTCTTCGTTTTTTTTTATTGCAATGTTGTCATTCTCCGTTAGAAACAAAAATTTGGGTTTCGATGGGAAATATGGCTAAGGGGCGCTCGACTTATGTATGTATACTCTTTTGATGCTAAAGTTCTTCATATATTAGGTATAATATACATATATATATATATAAAAAAATCAAAAAAGTAACTTAAACAAAGATTTTGTTAAATTTTGTCGCACAGTGTTATTTCCATATTTGTAATTAATGTTATGTCATGGTTACCTTGGTTAAACTATATATAGTTTATATATACATTATTATGTAAATTATTGAACCAAGGTAACCATGACATAACATTCATTACAAATATGGAAATAACACTGTGCGACAAAAATTTAACAAAATCTTTGTTAAAGTTACTTTTTTGATTGTTTTCGGTTAAGGTGCATAAATTATGCACAAAAATATTTATGCCACCTTTTAAGTGATAAGATTTCTTTTTTCATGCTTAATTTTATGAAATTATTATTATGAAAATAATTAACACAAAATATTATTTTTTTTTTTTACTTCCAATAAACTATGACTTTTTTAAAGTGAATTTTTTTCCAGATTTTTTTAGCTTTTTCAGAGGTATCCTCGCGTAACAAGTTCCATACGTAGTCGCCCAGAGTATAGAGCTGGGAGAAAAAAAGTTTTAAAGCATTGTTATAAAAGTCTAAAGGTATATTTGCTTAATACATTTTAATTAATAGATATTGAACTTGCATGAACGCTTATAACGGTGAAAAAATATTTTCCCAATATGTGATTATAAGGCTGTGAAATAGGCAAAAACGCGCGTTTTTGGGACATTTGAGTGTGCGTATAAGCTGATTGGCTATTGATATTAACAAAATCACAAACTTATATTCTTATTTTGATTAGTAGAAGTGAAAAAATAAGAAAAAATCAACTTAAACATTTTTTTGTCGCACAGTGTAATATATGTAACTCGCGTGTTATTTATGGTCGGCTATAACCCAAAAAAAAAGGTATACCCTAAAACGAAAAAAAACGAAGCAAAGGGTGAAAATTGAAGTTGACCTGCGTCATTCTTTTACGTAGTGCGTTGACGATTGGTTGTGAAATTACTTAATTTGTGCAACGGGCAGCGGAGAGTGTTTAAAAATCATGTAAGTGTCGATAAGATTATAAAAATAGTAGGTATGTTTTTTAACTAAAAACCTATTTAAATATTTTCAAGATTCAGCCATATGTCCGATATATTCGTTTGAAAGGTAAGTTTGCTTTTAAATCAAAAAAGTCATATATAATATGTAATAATAAAAATATTTTTTATACCATTTCAAGGGAGACGGACGCAAAACAGACGCTGCCCTGCGAATATTCGTCAGAAGCCATTTTAATTTGTAACCACATATAAATGGTAAACAAAAACTTTCGAATTTCATATTATTTATCAACTTATCTCTTATGTTATAAAATAAGATATTTTAATAAAATTAAAAAAGAAATAAATATAAATATATTGTTTTTCATATAAATTTGGGGATGACATTTTTAGACATTGACATTAATGATTTCACTAAGGGTATCCTCCCAAAAGCCATCGATGAAATTGTCTCCCCCACGTCACCAACGAAATCATCAATGGCTTATACGAATTTTCTTCATACAAAATTCGTATAAGCCACCGATGACTCGTTCGATGAAACGGACAAAATTGTCATCCAGAGCGTCATGCATACGAAAACCGGCGATCCCATAAAAATGTCTATATGAAATGTCATCGGATAGCCACCAGTGGCTGGTTCCCCTGTCATCGGTGGGTCGTCGTCCACTTCATCGACGAAAAGCCACTTTTGGAACTGCAGGGAAGTTGCAACTGCTTCTGTGAGTATTTGGTCATGACCGCATTCAAGTCGTGCTTCCTTTCTTTTACTCATGATTATCCTGTATAGTTCGGTTAAGGTAGAATGCAGTCTTTCGACAGAAGCGTTGCCCGTTGATTGTTGAAATGAAGTTGTATGAGCTGTTATTTGAAATTGGGATAAGAGGTCGTTGAATAGACTCCCCGAAAATTCCGCTCCCTGGTCGAAAATTATTTTCTTTGGTGTGCCGTAATGACTTATGAATTGTAACAGGGCATCGGCGATTTTTACTGAATTCCTATTGCTAAGGGGGCTTGCGCTAGCTTGGAGAATTTGTCTATAATGGTGAGGTTACAAGTATTGTTAATGAAATATAGGTATGTCTATATGCACGACCGCCAACGGTCCCTCTGGGTCGGTTGGGGCTTGCATTAATGGTCTATGGGGGTGTCTATCGTACTTGAAGGTTAAGCAGGTATCGCAATTTTTTATAATTTTTGTGATAATGTCTTTTAATTGCGGAAAATAAATGTCTCTTTTTAAATGGTTATATGTTTCATCTATCCCCCTATGATTGGTATTAAAGTGGTATGCACGAATTTTGTTTTCCTGGTCGTGGGGATTAGTGATATCGGTTAGCCATATTTTGCAGCGGGAAATTTTGTACAAGTCATTTTCGAAAAAATAGTTATAATAGGACTCTTCTATTATTTTGAAAATATCGTCTGGTGCAAATATTGCAAATGTTTTATTCGGCATTTTTTGAAGGGTGTTTTTAACGGAGTCGAAAGTACGAACGGGTTCTGTGATTACACTGTGCGACAAAAAAATGTTTAAGTTGATTTTTTCTTATTTTCCCTTCTACTAGTCAAAATAAGAATATAAGTTTTTGGATTTGTTAATATCAATAGCCAATCAGCTTCTACGCACACTCAAATGTCCCAAAAACGCGTTATTTTGCATATTTCACAGCCTTATAATCACATATTGGGAAAATATTTTTTCACCGATATAAGCGTTTTATGCAAGTTCAATATCTATTAATTAAAATGTATTAAGCAAATATACCGTTAGGCTTTTATAACAATGCTTTAAAACTTTTTTCTCCCAGCTCTATACTCTGGGCGACTACGTATGGAACTTGTTACGCGAGGATACCTCTGAAAAAGCCAAAAAAAATCTGGAAAAAAATTCACTTTAAAAAAAATAATAGTTTATTGGAAGTAAAAAAAAAATAATATTTTGTGTTAATTATTTTCATAATAATAATTTCATAAAATTTATCATAAAAAAAAGAAATCCTATCACTTAGAAGGTGGCATAGATATTTTTGTGCATAATTTATGCATCTTAACCGAAAACAATCAAAAAAGTAACTTAAACAAACATTTCGTTAAATTTTGTCGCACAGTGTTATGTGTCTTGTTTTATGTACAAATAGTGTTTCTACTTGTCTTGAAGTTGTTGAACCGTTACGGAATATTATTTGATTATTGAAATGATTTATTGGTTGTGAAACGATCGGTATAATTTGTGGGTCTTCGTTTATGTTTAAATTTGGCTCGATTCTGCTGAGTGCATCGGCGACTACGTTTTGCGACCCTTTTTTGTAAACGACTTCATAGTCGTAAGCTGCCAGGATAGTTTTCCATCGGAGTAGTTTTGGATTCTGGCCTTTCAGATTTTCTAGTCATATTAATGGCTTATAGTCCTTGACTATTTTGAATCTACGCCCGAAGAAGTATGGTCTAAAATGACCCACAGACCATCTATCGTAGAATAGCGGATTTCCGTGTCCGATAATGGCCTGCTAGCGAAAGATATGGGTCTGTCATTAGTGTCTGGGCCTTGTGACAGCACAGAGCCAATCCCATAATTGCTTGCGTCTGTGGTCAACGTGAACGGTTTGTTAAAGTCAGGGTAAATGAGTATGGGGTCATTACAAAGAAAGTCTTTCGACGTTTCGAATGCTTGTTTAAATTCATCGTCTATTATTATAGATTTTTTTCCTTTTAACTGTCTCATTATGGGTTACGTTATTTTCGCGAAGTCCTTTATGAATTTTCTGTAATACGCTAATAGTCCTAAAAATGATTTAATTTCCCTAGATGTCTTTGGGCAGGGAATGTCCTTGATGGCTTGAATCTTAAGTGGGTTTGGTTTGACTCCTTCTTGGGTGACAATGTGTCCGAGGAAGTCGATTTCCTTCCTTAAAAAATTACACTTGCCCGGTTGGATTTTTAAATTTGCGTTTTGGAGTTTTGTGAAAACAGATTTAATATCTGCTATATGTTTTTGGAGTGACGGTGAGAATACTATTATGTCGTCGAGATAGACGAGACAGACGTTACCGACTAAGTCACCTAAGACGTTGTCCATAACGCGTTGGAATGTGGCAGGAGCATTCTTTAGACCGAAAGGCATTCTCGTGAACTCATAATAACCATTTTCAACGGTGAATGCTGTCTTGCTTGCGTCGCGTGGGTTCATTTGAATTTGGTAAAAGCCACTTGCTAAGTCTAGTGTTGTGTTATCTGTTGGTGGTATAGAGTGTTTGACGGCGTTAGAGAACGTTAGTTGATTGTTTTCGTCATGGAAGAGTTTTTTGTATGATTTGCATAGTTTGAGTATTTGTTGTTTTTCCTCATTGTTGAGGTGTTCTGTCTGAATGTTTAATTGCTGATCGTTTGGGCATACTGTTTACTACTGTTGCCGCGGACATGCAGTTTAAGTATTGGTGGGTTCTTGGGGAAAATTCTTCTGCTTGTAACGGTTCTTCGAGGTAAATTGTTTGGGTTTGATTTGAGTTATTGCAAACTTCAAAATAGGCGGATCCGGCGATTACGGTGTATAAGCCGCCTGTTATGGATATTTGATTATCCAAAATCGTGGTTTCGTATATAAAGTCTCCCTGCATGAAGTTTACCGGTAATCGCATTTTAGTATTTTCTGGTAGAGTGTGTAGTGTGTCTACAGGGTTTGCTCTTGTGAGAATTGGGTTGGCGGTTTCTGGTGTTTCTAGTATGAAGTCGGCAAAGTTTATTTTTGCATTTAGGCCGGATAGGAAATCCATGCGTAGGAGGCCATTGAAGTGTGGGTGGAAATTGAATAGTAAGTAAATTAGACATTTTTTCGAATTGTTTGAAATTTATTCTATCTGTATATTCTTGAATTTTGAATGTATTGAGGACAGTGTGGATATTGATATCAGAGGTTAGTTTTTTGATGTAGTCTCCCTTAATAAGTTCTGGATTTATGAATGAGTAGGTAGATCCAGTGTCTATTAGGAATTTGAGAAGGTTTAACAAAATTGAGTTTGGTGATAGGAAAACAAATGGCAAGGAAGATCCGTGTGTCTTCTTGCTTATGTAACCGACTGGCTTCCCGAGGCTTCTAGTAAAAAATTTGCATCATCATTGATGTTACATAGGGAAGCTCTTGGATTATGGTTGTTCCTGTCTTGGTGGTTTAGGGCCTGATCTGGTTTGTTGTTGTTGTGGAAGGGGTTCCTGCCCAAAGTTTGTCTATCGTGTCGACCATTACTATCATTTTTGAAATTCTGTTGAGGTGTGAAGCGTCTTTCATTATTATGGTTGTTAAAGTTCTGTTGGCGCAGTGGAAAATTACCACTATTATCTTTGATGAAATTTGGTTGTAGCTGTGTAAAGCGACTATTGTTGTAATTGTTGTTGTTATCATGTCGTTGTACATGACTATTGTTCTTTTGTCGTGGTATATAGCGGCTATTGTAGTCACTATTGTTTGGTTGTCCTTTCGTGTATGGGTGATTCCTGTACATCGAGCTGTTGCGGAGTCGGTTTTCTTGGTTTTTATTCAAGTTTTTAGAGAATTTTTTTTTTAATCTGCCCGTACTCGTACGCTTTCTCGATTGTCTCTGGCCTTTGGTTCCTGATGGCTGACCTAAGTGGGTCCTTTAATCCAACTAAAAATGCATTCAGGCAGAATCTGACATATTGGTCACGTTTGGCTGTGAGGGAGTGTCCACTTGGGTCTGCTTCTCTGGCCAGTGACATTAATTCGCTTCTTATTTTCGTAGCTGTAAAATATAGTTTTCCCATACTGAGTCCGTCCGGAAGATTGCGTAGCTCTCTAACAAGCATTTCTTGAGTTTTCTTGCTAGAGTATAGTCGCTTAAGGTTTGTTTTGATGTCATCCCAACTGAGGAGTACATCACAAACACTCAGCGCTTCATTCGCCCTACCTTTAATTTTTTCGCGGATAGTTCCAAGTAAGTACTGTCCGCATGCTGCTTGCCCCACTGATCCAGCTAACGAAAGTAGCTGCTCTACTCTATTTATATCTATCAAGATTGTCAGGTGGTCCTTCGTAGGTGGGTAGCTGATGTACGAGGGCTAGTATTTGTTGTAGATTCAGGCTTGTGTTTGTAGAAGTTCCGGAATTGTTAACGGTGGGATTTAGTGGCCCTGATGCGTTACCGGAATCCATAGCGTTAGAGGGGCTACTACTTTGGGATTGATCCAATTGGTCTTTCTCTTTTCTTATTACCGCTTCTCTTATCTCAGACAGTCTAGACCCGCTCCTTAGCCCTAGTCTGCCCCTAACTGTGTTACTAGTGGTGGCTTCTTTTTTTAACATTTACGTGCATTGAAAAGGAATCTATGTATATTTATGTTTGCAAATAATCGCGAAAACTTATATATAAGGGTATGGTAATGGTATGTATATAGAAATAATTTCTTAAGTTGTAATTATATATATATGTCTATATTAATAATATGTATGTGTATTTTTGTAGTATAGGAATAGGTATTATGTATCTAAGTTTGGGTGTTAGTAAATGTAACTATGTATGTACGGGGCTTCCTCGTATATATATGTTTATATTTATTTTACGGGGATTCCATTTACTTAGGTCTTTTTTTCTAAAATAAAAGAAAACCTGTGTGTGTGTATCTGCTACGCAGTTTCCTCTTTTCCTTGGTTCCCTGTGTTTAGTGTTAGTTGTTTGTGTAGTAGTGCTGCGTTGCCTTCCACCTCTGCCGGTTTTTGTTTTTTATGGATGTTGTCGAGTTCAACTGTAATGTCTTTGATTTAAATAAATATTAATAAATATATATATAGAGTGTATTTTAGAGGTTAGTGAGCAAGTGACAACAATATGCGTTAAGTTGTTTGTGGATTGTTTTGTCGTTTCTTTCTTTTCTCTTAATTTTCCTTATTCTTTTCTTTTATACATATCTAATTAAAAATTTTTTATTCATTTTATTGATTTTATTATTTTTTCCTTTTTTGGTTGATGTAGTTTTATTTTTGTTGTTCGTAGTGTGCAAAAAAAAAAAAAAAAATTTCAACAGTGTATGAGCCAACGTCAGGAAAAGTTTCACAAGCAGCTGTAACAAAAGCACATACACTTTTACTTGATTTTTTTTTCAGCTGGTTTAATTTAGTAATTCCTTTTTTATAGTATTACTGTTTTTATTATTTTTTGTTTATTATTTACTTATTATTTTTATGAGTTTATGTAAGTTGATATATGGAAACGATCCCGGTGCCTTGACAGTGATTGTTGTACACATATACGGTCGTTAATCACTCAACTTACTTTTATCTTCGTAAACCACTGTGTGCGGGACCGTCCGGTGTTTTGTCGGCGATTTAGGGGTTTAAATATTCACTGGCGGGTCGGTGATTTTCCGGCGAGTTTTGGTAACAAATCAATTCAATGTTCCACTTATTTAACTTCTTACTGTTTTCACAAGTTTGGTCACAAGACAATTTAATGTTTCACTGATTTTACTTCTACTGCTTCCGACGGGTTCTGTTCACAAGGCACTTTAATTTTCGACTGATTTAACTTCCTACTATTTTCCTCCTTTTATAGCAAACCGCACTCGGCGACAGCGATGCCAGGCTGCCTAAACGCAATGCAGCTTTGCCATATATGGTAATAACCATGATGAGAAATTACTATTCTAAAAAATGTCCATAAATGGGCATTCTTTTAATACTTTCTTACTTACGCACACCAGGTGCTTTCCGACGCCAGGTTGTCTCTGCGACAAAAACTTCCTCACAAAACCAAAAAACACACACTACGACATCGACGCCAGGCTGTCTATACACATGCAGCTATAAGCCGGTGTGACATTTCCATAGTGGTGAAAGCTCTATCCTGATGAAATGCCCAAAAATGGTCATGATTTTATCCTTCTCTCACATAGGTACGCCAAGTGCTCTCCGACACACACACACGGTCACCACACACGACAGTTTGAGACGTCTAATTTTAGCAACTTGTTAGTATAATTCTTGTAAGTTGTTCCGCACACACGGTCACCACACACGGCAGTTCGAGACGTCTAATTTAGATTTCTTGACCATATTTGGTGTGCTTTTCTTTTTTTTTTTTTTTTAGTTTTCAAGCGATTGAAGTACACATATGCGGTCGTCACACATAGCAACTTGTTAGTATAATTATTGTAAGTTGTTCCGCACAAGCGATCCCGGTGCCTTATCAGCGGTTGATGTACACATATACGGTCGCTTGTGTGGCAATTTAAAATTGATTTCGTTTGTTCCGTGTTCTCTTTGTGTGTGGATATATGATTTTTGCACATCTTTGTGTGTCATCCCCTTATGTTAACTGGTGGCCACGCTGCTTGCTGTGCCTTCCTTTCTGAACTCCCATTTCCACTATTAAAATTTTCGCCACAACCGCTGTCACCTGTTCACTCTCCTCAAGAAATTGGAACGATAAGCGCAGTGGGCATTGTTAATCCCTTGTTCGTAGTCCGGCTGCGCCAGTCACAGTCCTGTGACCGAGGGAGTACAAGGGTGTCTCCCATTAGCGAATTTCGCCCTGGAAAACGCTGGAAAAGAAGCTTGTAAGAAAAACGACCGTGTTGTTCGGAGTACAAAATAAAGGTGATTCTTTAATACAAGGTAGTTAGAAGTACATGAGAATGTGTGTGTTCGTCTGAGTTCTGGCATGTTGGCGATTTGTTGTTGCCGGGTCTGCTGTTATTCTGTGGCCAGTGACAGGGGTATGTTAACTATGGCATGTTAACTCCGGGTCCGCTGTTATCATGTGGCCAGTGAGAGGGGTATGTTAACTAGAGGTATGTTAACTAGCGCTCCCCATATATGTAGTTGCTCTATTTATTGAATCGAACGCTTTCTTGAAGTCGATGAACAGGAGGTACAGAAGTCGATGAACAGGAGTCCCCATTCCAAGCTCGTTCGGTTATGATGCGTAGGGTGTTCGCTTGGTCTACGCAGCTCCTGTGTGGTCTGAAGCCTGCCTGTTCATCTCTTATTGTTGGCTCGAATTTTTCCGTCAAGCGTTCGTTCAGAATTGTGGCTAGGACTTTTTAACTGGTGTTCAGTAGTGTGACCCCTCTCCAGTTGTTGCAATCGCTAAGGTCTCCTTTCTTGGGTATTTTCACTAGGACTCCGCATTTCCAGGAGCCGGGAATGTGTTTGCTCTCCCATGCACTCGAGAAGTGCGGATGCAAAATTTCTGCCATTAGTTGAGTGTCAACTTGGAGGATTTCGGCTGGAATGCCGTCCATCCCGGCAGCTTTGTTGTTCTTTAGCTTCTTTATTGCATCTCCGATTTCTCTCACTGAGGGCGGGGCGGATGATATTCTCTGGTTCCCATTTGCTGGCGCAACGCTTCTGTAGTCATCGCTCCTGCCAGGCATGTCGGAGTTGCTGATTTCCATGGAGTGTTGGCGCCATCTGTGGATTTGGTCGTCATCGCTAGTGAGAAGTATACCGTCGGCATCTTTGACTGGCTGGGTTTTTCATCTATAGCCTCCTGAGATTTGGTTAATTGTCTAGTATAGAGATCGCATGTTGTTTTCATTTACTGCGCGTTCTGCATTATCTGCCAGTCTATCCAGTAGGGCTCTCTTATCATTTCTGGCTGCTTTGCATAGTACGCGGTGTTCGTCGCGTCTATTGCTGTCGCGGTCAGCCAGTAACTTCAGTGAGTTCCTTTTGTTGATCGTATCCCACGTTAAGCTAGAGATCCAGTTGTTTCTTCTTAGTTGTTGGGTGCCAATGATGCCTCCTGCGGTGGTCCATAGTGTATCGCACGTCTGTTCCCACGCCTAGCCTTGCTGCGGTAGTAGGTGGGTGCGTAATGTTGATGCAAGTCTGGCGCTGATGTCGGACGGCTTGGTTTATAAAATTCAAAATTTGCTACCCCAAACACCCACAAAATACTGGAGTCATATCTTGTACATAGAAGTTTCGCAGTACGATGTAAAGATCTCCTCTCCGATTACCATCCAATTGAATCTGGAGTAACTCAAGGAAGCGTGCTTGGACTAACGCTATATATAATCTACACAGCAGACCTTCCGACAACCAGTCTTACAATAACTTCAATATTTGCTGATGATACTTTCATTCTAAGTCGATCTAAGGGCCCCATGAGAGCAACGCAATATCACTCAGCTCATCTCGGGCTTTTAAATAAATGGCTAGCAGATTGGCGCATAAAAGTTAACGAGCAAAAGTGCAAACACGTCATCTTTACTCTTAATAAACAAACTGGCCCCCACCATCTCTGAACCACATCCATTTTCCACAAACAACGTGATGAGCTAATAAGCTTTTTATTAGCTATTTAAATAAGAACACGAAAATTTAGAGTTCGATTTCTGCAAAGGCAGCGAATTTATTTTAGCACAAGCGATTAACAATGTTCCGCGGGATCGAAAAGAAAAGAGAGAATTAGAAACGGATCAGACAATTTCAGACTGTGAGGGTCGTGTCAAAATAATATTCAGTAATGACCTTTACCATATGATAATACCACCTAGCAAGGGTCGAGTCTAAATTGCATTTAGTAATGACCAATACCACATGACAAAATCGCCAATCGATTGATCGCGTTAAGCTTTTTTTGGCATTATGGCATTTTGCAGGACGCTCGTATACGTCCACTCTCTCTCTTTTCTTCTGATCGCCGATCGAAACGGATATCTCTCGCAGTAATTAAAATTAAAACTAAAAGTGAATATTGACTATTTGTGATATACTGCAACAAGAGAGACCCGATAAACCTTACCCAACTGGGAAACATTCGACTGCCATCAGGAGCGTCTTTATTTCAACGGAATTTGGGAATTCCCGGAATTTTGCGAATTCTAGGAATCGGGGGAATTCAAGGAAACTGCTTCTGTCAACGGTAAGCAAGTGAACGGCTAAAGGCCTTGTGATTAAAACTAGTGTTTTACAAAGGCGGAATTCCAAGAACGCCGGAGACGCCAAATTTGAGGAGGGACTTCTCCAGACGCCTGGCGCGTCACATCGTCGCCGTACAATGGCGAACCCATACACGCACATTGCTACGTATTGCGTGCAGGCGGATCACAAGCACAACGCTGCACACGCGTGATCGCATACACGCACATAGCTGCACACGCGGGATCGCACACGCACATCGCTGCACGAGGGCGAAAGCACGCACGTCGCCGCGCGAAGTCGCCATATTGCATCCGCGCACACAAGCGCAAACGCCTTCGGCTCACACGGACGCCGCATCAGTGCACACAAGCGCAAACGCCTTCGGCTCACACGAACGCCGCATACAGGCTACGTCGACGGCGATCAACACGATCGTTCGTGCCCGCCTGGATATCTGATTGGAAATATTTTTTGTATCGTATACATATATTTTTTTTGGCTACTTAAACTCGTAAAACACATACTTTTAAACCTCTTCGACCCCGTTATAGTTTTATGGTGCAGCAGTCGAGGAGTATATATTCGCTTTTTTCTTTTGTAAAACAGCAACAACAACAACAACACCGTCAACAGGCCTGCTGACTTCGTTGGAATTGTCGTAAGTACGGCATAGCCGTGTAATCTCTTGTATTTCTTATTGCTTGCAAACCTTGAATAATAGATGGAGTAAATCTGAAAATCATTTAAAGTTAGGAACCTTCTGATTTTTATACCTTTTCTTTTCTTTATGAACCTATAAGCACATACGCATAGC
This sequence comes from Drosophila ficusphila, assembly GCF_018152265.1. Classification (NCBI taxonomy): domain Eukaryota; kingdom Metazoa; phylum Arthropoda; class Insecta; order Diptera; family Drosophilidae; genus Drosophila; species Drosophila ficusphila. Next base: position 457,649 of record NW_025064257.1, read on the forward strand.
ACGTAATGTTAAGTAGATTTAAGGTTAGGTTAAATTTTAACATGTATATTATCGCTTTCCTTTTTTTTTTTTTTATAAAAATATAATAAATCAACTGTAAAGTAGTTTCCTGGCTGGGATATGACTCAGTCTGTCCAGGATCGCTTACAGAAAATTTATATCTGCGGGACTATCGGAAATTTTGATAGAGGGTGAGCCGACGGAGATGGAGGAGTCGGACTCACGGTAGTGTGGATGGCAAAGGCGGGAAAATATGGAGAACAACTGAGGCTGGTCGCCGGTAGCAGTTGCCAGGATAATGGGTAGCGATTCACTCTCGGGCACAGAGGCTGGGCGCCTGGCTGTGATCGCCGGAAGCGGCACACACGCGGGAGCAGCGGCAGGACGCCGGGCTGCGGTCGCCGGGGTACACGCAGGGACGGGGCGTGGCACGCAAGCGGGAGCAGAGGCTGTGCGCCTGGCTGCGATCACCGGGTTCCACGTGAGGAAGGGGGCGTGGCACGCAAGCGGGAGCAGAGGCTGGACGCCTGGCTGCGATCACCGGGTTCCACGTGGGGTAGGGAAAGGGGCGTGGCACACAAGCGGGAGCGGAGACTGTGCGCCTGGCTGCGATCACCGGGTTTCCACGTGGGGCAGGGAAAGGGGCGTGGCACACAAGCGGGAGCAGAGGCTGCGCGCCTGGCTGCGATCACCGGGTTCCACGTGAGGAAGGGGCGTGGCACGCAAGCGGGAGCAGAGGCTGGACGCCTGGCTGCAGTCACCGGGTTCCACGTGGGGCAGGGAAAGGGGCGTGGCACGCAAGCGGGAGCAGAGGCTGGACGCCTGGCTGCGGTCACCGGGTTCCACGTGGGCAGGGGAAGGGGCGTGGCACGCAAGCGGGAGCAGAGGCTGGACGCCTGGCTGCGGTCACCGGGTTCCACGTGGGAGGGAAGGGGCGTGGCACGCAAGCGGGAGCAGAGGCTGGGCGCCTGGCTGCAGTCACCGGGTTCCACGTGGGGCAGGGAAAGGGGCGTGGCACGCAAGCGGGAGCAGAGGCTGGGCGCCTGGCTGCGATCACCGGGTTCCACGTGGGGCAGGGAAAGGGCGTGGCACACAAGCGGGAGCAGAGGCTGTGCGCCTGGCTGCAGTCACCGGGTTCCACGTGGGGCAGGGAAAGGGGCGTGGCACGCAAGCGGGAGCAGAGGCTGGACGCCTGGCTGCGGTCACCGGGTTCCACGTGGGGCAGGGGAAGGGCGTGGCACGCAAGCGGGAGCAGAGGCTGGGCGCCTGGCTGCAGTCACCGGGTTCCACGTGGGGAAAAGGGAGGAGCGGACGGGACCCTGAAATCGGGAAATGGCTGCCGGCTCTAACTACTGGGCACGGGAATTAATATGCAAGCGAGGGTGTTTCAATTTCATATACACGTGTTTTATTTTAATGATAAAAAAAACGGTCCCTGCCTATACCGCACTCCTGTGTGTTTTAGCACTACTCACTCAGACAGATTTATGGTCAAGCTCGGGGCGGAGATTCGATGGAGTCCTCGGCGATGTTGGAGCGGGGCCTCGGTCGATGGCGGTGGAAAACAAGATGGCGACGCGGAGCCTGTCCCACGGTGCGGTGGATAGTCGCGGCGGGGTCGCGGTGCCCGGGGTGTGCGAGGCGCGGTGTCGGTTCGGTTCACTTGCGCGGGGTACTTGCGATGGCGCGTGGGTCGCAGAGCCGTGTCGAACGGGTGCTGAGAGGTACGTGTGTCCGCGACTGGTCCTCGAAGATGATTGATTTATTGTTCTCCTCAAAACTCATTAGCAGCCAAAGTTAAAGTCTTCTGCCGCCGTCCTCTGCCGCAGTCCTCTGCCGCAGTCCTCTGCTCGCACAATCGGCCCTTTTGCATATTCTAATGCGTCGCAGTTATTTTCCATGTCCTCCCTCTCGCTCGGCTACCTTTTGCTCGCATGATCGGCGACAAATTTTAGTGCGTCGTAATTATGTTGTATGCACTCTCTCCCGCTTGGCCGCCCTATGCTAGTCCGAGCGGGGCCTGCATTTTCATAGTATAAGTGCGCTCTGTCGCCCTCTGCCCGGGCGATCGGTGCTTGCGCCGGCCTACGCAATTGCGTCGTAGACTTTTTCGGGTTTCGGCGCCAGCGCCGCTGCCCTCTGCTCGGCTGGTCGATGCTTGCGCTGGCGTCGGTCCACGCAATTGCGTCGGAGCTTAGATTTGTTCTCTCGTTCTGCATGCTATCGTACTCTCCCCGCCCCTTGCTGTCAGTGATGCTCGTTTTGATTTGTACTTAGCCTAGCCTTATTTATTAGAATAACGTAAGAATAATGAGGAACTTCATGGGCTTACATCTACTAACTAAGGTCTTAACTCTAAGAAGAAAATATGAAAAATATATACATGTCCAGATTGTGGGGCCCAAATTGGGGCGTCACACCCCCCCCTTACTTCGCCGGGCGTAAGGAGATGGTGACCTCGTTTTTAGTGTTGATCCTCACCCGGTAGTCCTGTCCGTTCCCGGACTCCAGCACCCGAATGTTGCGACCTCGGTTGCGGGCAACTCGCGCTTGCAACCTCTCCAGCACGCGCCGGGGTATCCGGTGGGGTTCCGCGAGGTGCATCCTCCAGGCGGCTGGGATTGGCACCCATTCGCTTTGGTGCGTTCGGTGGGTGGTGGGTCTGGGTGGTCGGGACGGAGTGGACTCCCCGGGTGGCATCCGGGCGTGTTCAGCGTTATCCCTCGCCGCGTCGTTGGTTGCACGCTGCGTCTGTCGGGCTCCCTCCCGCCGCCGAGCTTCGGCCGAGGTGCAGGGGCCATCCTCATCCACGTCCATACGTAGACATCGGGCGGATTCGCCTTCCAAGAGCGTCCTTCGGGCGACGCAGCCAAAGGTGGGGTTCTCCACGCGAGTGCCCTCGGTGGTCGATGTGGCTGGGGTTACCGGCGCGGCGATCTCGGGCTCTTGGAATCCCTCCCAGGATCCATAGGCTGGCGGTGGTTCTTCGTCGCTTGCTACCGACCCGTACGCTGGTGGGGGATCATTGTGGGCGGGCCCCGCGCCACGAGGGATCTCGTCATCCTCGTCGTCCTCGTCGTCGCTGATATCCACGACCGCTACCGTATATGGTTGGGGTGGATGGGTCGCCGCGTCCTCGGTGAGGTCGCAGGCACTCGCGCTCAGCTCCGCGATCGGGACGTGCTCGGTGACTTCAACCATCGGGCTGATAGCTCGCCGATTTAGGTTCGGGAACCTGTCGGCCTCGACTGGAACTTCTTCGTCGTCTGTGTCCATGGACGCGGTGTCGGACGGCGTCACCCGCGCCAATGGTTCGCCGTTGGCGTCGAAGCCTTCCAGGTAGCGTTCGAGGTACGCTATGTCCTCCTGGTTAAGGTCGTCGCTCAGCGTGATGGGCGACTCCCGTGGTATCACCCCAACCGGTGTTGGTAGGGTCTCCTCCAATACTTGCATCAGGCCCGTTGGGCCCTCGGGAGTGGCGACGTCATTTTCCCCAGCCCTCGGTTCTCGGGCATGTCGCCCGTGCTGCCTGCGATGGCGCGAGCTACGGTCGAGCCGGCGCCTGTGATGTCGCGGCATGTCTGTCAGACATGAAAGTGTAACATTAATTTAGGGACCTGTCTAACTAACCTTGGGAGTGCGGTATACAAACTGGCTGTGAGACTTAACGTTAGGATTACAAGTTTACTAGGTCTACCCGTTTTTCCCAAACCTGGTTCATTTGGCGATGTCCTCGGCGCTTTCGGGCTCACTGTCGATGTCTTCCTCGTGGAATGCCTTGAGGTCGGCCAGACCGGCGGTTCGTCTGCGTCTGGTCTTTGGGTCCTGGAGTCGGACGATATTCTGAGCGATGAATTTGACAACCTTGAATGGTCCGTCGAAGCGTGGGGCCAGCTTGGCCGCAAATCCTTCCGCAGCTTTCGAGAGGTGGTGTTGCTTGAGGAGTACCAGGTCACCTATGGCCGGCCTCCAGGTGCGTCGGCGCAGGTTGTAGTGTTTGCCCTGATTTTCGCTAGCCCGCTTTGTGTGTTCCAGCGCGGCCTTGAAGATCTCCTGGAGATGCGTCGCCTTCTCGGTGGGTGTCGCTGGTTCTCGACCCAAGTGTGGGGTAACCTCGTGGTAAAGGGACCCCGGCAGTCTCGGCTCTCGACCTTGTAGTAGATACGCTGGGCTGAATCCAGTGGTGTCCGAGGCGCTGGAGTTGATGGCGAGGCTTATCTCTGGCAAGGCTGCGTCCCAGGTCTTCTGGTTCCCATCGATGTATTGCGCGATCATCGTCTTGACAGTCCTATTGGCGCGCTCCGTGGGGTTCTGCTGCGGCGAGTACGGGGCGGTGTGTTGGATGTTCATACCAAGTTGTTTGGCAAACTCCTTAAATGCTCTACTGGTAAACTGTGTGCCATTGTCGCAGACAAACGTCTTGGGCACCCCGAATCTGGCCAAGATTCGTTCGCGGAATGACCGCGAAAGGTGAGCCGTAGTCGCCTTGCGAAGGGGAACAAGTTCGACCCACTTGCTGAAAGCGTCGAAGAAGACCAGCAACATCGTGTTGCCATGGGTGGATCGAGGCAAAGGTCCCACAAAATCGGCGCACAGCGTGTCGAACGGCTCCGCCACCACGCGGGTGAACATCTGTCCCGGTGGTTTCAGCTGGCTGGCTTTGAATTTCTGGCAAGTTTCGCACCTGCGGACATACCTGACCACGTCACGGAAAAGTCCAGGCCAATAGTACCTCTGCATGATCCGCCTGGCCGTTTTCCGGATTCCCATGTGTCCCGCTGCTGGTTGGTCGTGACACTCCTGCAAAATGCGCGCTCGAAGTGGCTGAGGAACGCACAGCTTCCAAGGAATGTAGTCTTCCTCTTCCGGTCGGTTCCCGAAGCGTCGGTACAGCTGGTCGTTCTCCTGTGCGTACTCGGGGTAGTTGGCCGGCTCCTCGGCGATCCTCGTCCGCATCTTATCTATCCATGCGCAGGGGCGTTGTTCCGTGATGGCCTGTTGTAGGCGTTCCAGTGGTTGCCGGGAGAGTGCGTCGGCGACGACATTCTGGTTTCCTCGTCGATAGTGTACGTCAAAGCGATATTGTTGCAGCTCCAAGGCCCAGCGAGCTATGCGACCGGTGGGGTTCTCGATAGCGTTGAGCCATTTTAACGCCAGATGGTCGGTGACCACATCGAAGTGGTATCCCTCGAGGTAGCATCGGAACTTTCGCACTGCCCACACGATTGCCAGGCATTCCTTCTCTGTCGTGGAATAGTTTCCCTCGGCCGTTGACAGTCGTCGGCTGGCGTACGCGATGACCCGCTCTCGGCCTTCGATCTGCTGCGTCAACACTGTGAATTTTTGCTCGAAGCCCGGGCAAGCTAAAACGGGTGCTTCTGATAGCTTGCATTTCAATTCCTCGAACGCTCGTTGCTGGTCCGCCTCCCAGGTCCACTTCTGGCTCTTCTTCAACAGTTTGGTCATCGGCTGCACAATGTTGGTGAAGTTTGGTACAAATCGCCGGTACCATGAGGCGATACCAAGGCATCTCCTCAGCTCCTTGATCGATGACGGTGGTTGAAGTGCCTGGATAGCGGCTATTTTCTCCGGGTCGGTATGAATGCCATCCTCGTTGATCTGATGTCCTAGGTACACGATGCTTTGTTGGAAAAATTTACATTTGTCCCGGTTGAGTTTCAGATTTGCGGCGCGCAGTCGGCGTAGTACCTCCCGTAGGTGTCGCATGTGTTCCTCGAGGGTTTTGCTAACGATAATTATGTCGTCGAGATACGCGAACGCATGGGGGTCCATCTCAGGTCCGATGACACCGTCCAATGCTCGCTGAAACGTTGCAGGTGCCGAATGTAGTCCGAAGGGCATGACTTTCCAATGATACAGGCCCCGTCCGGGCACTGTAAAAGCTGTGTACTCCCGACTGCCGGCGGCCATCGGAATCTGCCAATACCCGCTCTTCAGATCCAGAGTGGATATGTACTTGGCATTCCGTAGTTTTTCCAGGATGTGGTTTATCCTGGGCAGTGGGTATGCATCGGGAATCGAGCGAGCATTCAGCTGCCGGTAGTCCACGCACATGCGGACGTCTCCAGTCTTCTTCCCGACGAGTACGATTGGCGCACTGTGGGGGGCTCTTCGAGGGTTCGATCCTGCCGTCGCGCAGAAGCTCGTCGACCTGATCATCTATAATCCGTTGCATCGCTGGATTCTTAGTGAAATACCGCTGCTTGATTGGGCGGTCATCCCTCATGACAATCGAGTGCTCCGTGATATGGGATACGCCTGTGAGTCCGTTGAACCGGTCCAGTTCCTCGTCCAATTCTCTCCTGGCGGCGTCCGGGCCCTCCTCTACGACGACGGTGGTCGCTCTCGTCGACGGTTCCTCGGGGGTGTTGATGGCCACTGCTGGTAGTCCTGTTGACAGTCTGAATGGGTTCCTCTGCATGGCTTCCGCGCATGGTGGCGGGAGCACGTGGTGATACCGGCTCGCGGTAGCCCTCGGGATAACGATGCTGTCCTCGTTCGTGATTACGGCCGAGTTCCTCTCTGGTTGCATGTCCATTTGTGTCCGTTGAATGATTGGTGGCCGCCTGCGGCGGGGCCGCCGTGTCCTGGCAACTGGGTCTGCCGAGGTTTGCGACGCTGCTCGCTGCTGTGTCTCTTGGTGAGGGCTCGTGCAGGTTGGCGGGGCTGATCGCCGCGGCGCCTTGGGGCCGGGACTCGCTGAGATTGGTGGGGCTGGTCGCCGCTGCACCCTCGGGTCTGTGTTCGCTGAGCTGGGCGGGGCTGGTCGCCGCTGCGCCGTGGAGTCCGGGTTTGCTGAGCTGGGCGGGGCTGGTCGCCGCTGCGCCGTGGAGTCCGGGTTCGCTGAGGTTGGCGGGGCTGGTCGCCGCTGCGCCGTGAAGTCTGAGTTCGCTGAGCTTGGCGGGGCTGGTCGCCGCTGCGCCGTGGAGTCTGAGTTCGCTGAGCTTGGCGGGGCTGGTCGCCGCTGCGCCGTGGAGTCTGAGTTCGCTGAGCTTGGCGGGGCTGGTCGCCGCTGCGCCGTGGAGTTCGCTGAGCTTGGCGGGGCTGGTCGCCGCTGCGCCGTGGAGTTCGCTGAGATTGGCGGGGCTGGTCGCCGCTGCGCCGTTGGGTCCGCGTTCGCGATGGGAGGAGCTATTCGACCGGGCCCTATTTTAAGGCTCACCTGGTTGATCTCGATGTTGGCTTCCGCTTGGCTTAGGAAGTCCATTCCCAGGAGTACGTCGTCGATCGTAGAGGGCAGCACCAGAACCGGCATGGTCACACTCCGGTCTCCCAAACTGATGGTGACGTGAAGAGCCTGTGTGATCTCCCTCCTGCTGCCGTCCGCAAGGCTAAGTTGAGTGATCACGGCCCGCTGATTGTGGTCGGTCCTGACCAGCGCTGCAATCCTCTCGTTGACGAAAGTGCGCGTGGCTCCAGTGTCGATGGTGGCGCGGATAGCATGACCCTCGATGGACACGGAGGCCACTATCCGGCTCCCCTCGCACCGGAGGACAGGATTTATTGTCGCCTCGGGAAAGTGGGCGCTGTCTCCACCCGTTCCCTGGGTGAGTGGAGGCGCTCCTCGTTTCCCGCAGGCTTGGCTCGGCAGCAGTCGATCGTCCGTGTCCCTCGGCGGCCGCAGTCCCAGCAAAATAGGAGTCGTGCGTTCCTGCACTCCTGGCTGAAGTGTCCCGTTTGTCCACAGTTCCTGCAGGCAGTCCGGACGTCGATTCTGGGTCCTTCTTCGATGCGATGGTGGGCAACTTCGGTGGCCACGGGTACCAGGGCCGTGGATGCTCGCGGTCCCTCGGTGCGGCGGTCTCCTGATGCTGGGTTCGACGGAGTTGGGTTCCTCGTAGTGGTTGTCCTTGATGTCCTCGATGCTGTCATCATCTGCGCATACCGGCGTTGGTCCTGGTCCCGGATAATTTCGTATTCCGTTACTAACTGCGTCAACTTGGTCAGCGTCCCGAACTCGTGCCTGCGTGTGAACAATTTATATTCCGGAAGGAGGTTCTCATAAATCCGATTTAATTCCTGCGTCCGGTCGTAGTTGGCCCGGCGCATCATCAAACGTAGACTTAGCGAAAAATCCTTGAAATTCTCTCCCGATCGTTGGATCCTGGCCCGGATCTCGTCCTCCAGAGTTTGAAAATACCGCGATGGCAAGAAGAAATCCAGGAACTCCGATCGAAATTCGTCCCACTTGGCTTTCTGTAGTTGGCTGACTCGGAACCAGTCTCCGGCTCGGCCAAGTAACACGCTGGATAGCACCCTCGGCAGCTGGTCCTTCTCGAGCTCGTATGCGTCGATTCTCTCCTCCAGTTGCTCCAGGAAGTAGAGGGGGTCGTTGGCCTCTCCGTCGAAGAAAACGCCCCATTTCCTCAATTTTTCGGCCAGGCCAAACTGCATGGCCCGGTCGCCTCCGACTCGATGCGAAAATCCTGCCGGTCCGGCCTCGGTGTGTCCAAGAAAATTCCCGCTGGTCCCGGCTGAAGGGACTTGAAGTAGCAGCTGGCCAAGTGGTTCCGCCTTCGGTGACCGGTCCTCCGCGTTGCCACCCGGGGGGTTCGGTGAGGGTTCTCTCGAGTGATCCCGTGATCTGGTCCGGCACATGAGCTCCAGCTCGGCTAATCGCTCTACCCGCTCCTTGGGTAATTCCGTCTGATCCATGTATGCGGACATCCGCCTCCGCAGGTCCGCCAGGGTGCCTTCCGCAGATAACCCGAACTCCTTGCAGGCCTCCTCGAGTTGCTCCTTCCTGGCCTCGTAGATCCATTGTTTCCCCATGATGTGTCGGTCGGCAGAACAGGTGGGTCCGATAAATCAGGCAGATAGATATTCAGGTGGGTCGGACAGTCAGACGGATAACTCCGATCTCAATAAAATGTTCCCGATGGGTCGGTGGATCAATAGACTCAATTTGCTAAATTTTCAGACAGATTTATGGTCAGGCTCGGGGCGGAGATTCGGGAGTTCGGAATATCAGCGGGGAATCGGTCAATGGCGGTGGAAAACAATATGGCGACGCGAATGCCTGTCCCAAAATGCTGTGGTATAACGTCGCGGCGGTCGAGTTTCCGGGGCGTGCGGCTAGTACGGGGCGGTTGATAAAAATGTAGTGGCGACTGATGCATGCGAATGATTTTCCCGATGAAACAAGAATTTTCTGTCTGGACTCGGCGATGATATTTATATATTTTCCCAGTAAATAATTTCCCGATGAATGAAGACTTTAGTTGATTTTATTTCGTCTGGCGATGCGATGATTGTATATTTGTTCTCGGAGCAATGATTTTCCCTGTTTCTATGATCTGGCTTGAGGTTCACCAAAATTTTCCCTTTGCACTAAGACACTGGTAACGTTTTAAGTCACGAAGGATGTAATCCTCTAAAGATCCTATTCCCTAGTCCCTGCTCGGGCGCCATCTGTAAAGTAGTTTCCTGGCTGGGATATGACTCAGTCTGTCCAGGATCGCTTACAGAAAATTTATATCTGCGGGACTATCGGAAATTTTGATAGAGGGTGAGCCGACGGAGATGGAGGAGTCGGACTCACGGTAGTGTGGATGGCAAAGGCGGGAAAATATGGAGAACAACTGAGGCTGGTCGCCGGTAGCAGTTGCCAGGATAATGGGTAGCGATTCACTCTCGGGCACAGAGGCTGGGCGCCTGGCTGTGATCGCCGGAAGCGGCACACACGCGGGAGCAGCGGCAGGACGCCGGGCTGCGGTCGCCGGGGTACACGCAGGGACGGGGCGTGGCACGCAAGCGGGAGCAGAGGCTGTGCGCCTGGCTGCGATCACCGGGTTCCACGTGAGGAAGGGGGCGTGGCACGCAAGCGGGAGCAGAGGCTGGACGCCTGGCTGCGATCACCGGGTTCCACGTGGGGTAGGAAAAGGGGCATGGCACACAAGCGGGAGCGGAGACTGTGCGCCTGGCTGCGATCACCGGGTTTCCACGTGGGCAGGGAAAGGGGCGTGGCACACAAGCGGGAGCAGAGGCTGCGATCACCGGGTTCCACGTGAGGAAGGGACGTGGCACGCAAGCGGGAGCAGAGGCTGGACGCCTGGCTGCAGTCACCGGGTTCCACGTGGGGCAGGGAAAGGGGCGTGGCACGCAAGCGGGAGCAGAGGCTGGACGCCTGGCTGCAGTCACCGGGTTCCACGTGGGCAGGGGAAGGGGCGTGGCACGCAAGCGGGAGCAGAGGCTGGACGCCTGGCTGCGGTCACCGGGTTCCACGTGAGGGAAGGGGCGTGGCACGCAAGCGGGAGCAGAGGCTGGGCGCCTGGCTGCAGTCACCGGGTTCCACGTGGGGCAGGGAAAGGGGCGTGGCACGCAAGCGGGAGCAGAGGCTGGGCGCCTGGCTGCGATCACCGGGTTCCACGTGGGGCAGGGGAAAAGGGCGTGGCACACAAGCGGGAGCAGAGGCTGTGCGCCTGGCTGCAGTCACCGGGTTCCACGTGGGGCAGGGAAAGGGGCGTGGCACGCAAGCGGGAGCAGAGGCTGGACGCCTGGCTGCGGTCACCGGGTTCCACGTGGGGCAGGGGAAGGGCGTGGCACGCAAGCGGGAGCAGAGGCTGGGCGCCTGGCTGCAGTCACCGGGTTCCACGTGGGGAAAGGGGAGGAGCGGACGGGACCCTGAAATCGGGAAATGGCTGCCGGCTCTAACTACTGGGCACGGGAATTAATATGCAAGCGAGGGTGTTTCAATTTCATATACACGTGTTTTATTTTAATGATAAAAAAAATGGTCCCTGCCTATACCGCACTCCTGTGTGTTTTAGCACTACTCACTCAGACAGATTTATGGTCAAGCTCGGGGCGGAGATTCGATGGAGTCCTCGGCGATGTTGGAGCGGGGCCTCGGTCGATGGCGGTGGAAAACAAGATGGCGACGCGGAGCCTGTCCCACGGTGCGGTGGATAGTCGCGGCGGGGTCGCGGTGCCCGAGGTGTGCGAGGCGCGGTGTCGGTTCGGTTCACTTGCGCGGGGTACTTGCGATGGCGCGTGGGTCGCAGAGCCGTGTCGAACGGGTGCTGAGAGGTACGTGTGTCCGCGACTGGTCCTCGAAGTTGATTGATTTATTGTTCTCCTCAAAACTCATTAGCAGCCAAAGTTAAAGTCTTCTGCCGCCGTCCTCTGCCGCAGTCCTCTGCTCGCACAATCGGCCCTTTTGCATATTCTAATGCGTCGCAGTTATTTTCCATGTCCTCCCTCTCGCTCGGCTACCTTTTGCTCGCATGATCGGCGACAAATTTTAGTGCGTCGTAATTACGTTGTATGCACTCTCTCCCGCTTGGCCGCCCTATGCTAGTCCGAGCGGGGCCTGCATTTTCATAGTATAAGTGCGCTCTGTCGCCCTCTGCCCGGGCGATCGGTGCTTGCGCCGGCCTACGCAATTGCGTCGTAGACTTTTTCGGGTTTCGGCGCCAGCGCCGCTGCCCTCTGCTCGGCTGGTCGATGCTTGCGCTGGCGTCGGTCCACGCAATTGCGTCGGAGCTTAGATTTGTTCTCTCGTTCTGCATGCTATCGTACTCTCCCCGCCCCTTGCTGTCAGTGATGCTCGTTTTGATTTGTACTTAGCCTAGCCTTATTTATTAGAATAACGTAAGAATAATGAGGAACTTCATGGGCTTACATCTACTAACTAAGGTCTTAACTCTAAGAAGAAAATATGAAAATATTATACATGTCCAGATTGTGGGGCCCAAATTGGGGCGTCACACAACATGATTTAACTTAGCATTTTGGAGGGAAAGGAGGGCAAAGTTTTGGAAATGTGGCATAGCAGTTGATAAAGGGGTGGAATCTTTTTAAATTCCACTGGGAGGGGGGGGAAAAGGAGGCCATCACCATCTGGTCCTCCAACATCGATGGATACCTTTATATTTCGTCCGATTCATAGCCGTTTGGTTCATGATCAGTTTTGGCCTCTTGTTTATCTCTTTCTCCTATTTTTTTCTTTAGAACCCCTTTTCTTTTTTAAAACAACCCCCCCCCCCCCCCCCAAAGAAGGCGGAAAAAAAAAAAAAAAAGGGCCCCCGGGGGAAGGAGAGAAAAAGGTTTATAAAAAAGGGTTTGGGTTTTAAAAAAAATAAAAACCCCCTTTTTTAAAGAAAGGGAAGGGAGGGAAAAAAAAAATAAACTTAAAAAAAAAAAAGGGGTGTGTAAAAAAAATAAAAATAAAAAAAAAAATTAATTCCCTTCCTTATTCTTTTTTTCCCCCCTACCTCTAAAAAAAAGAAAGAGAAAAAAAAAAGAAAGAAGGGAAAGGAGTTTTTTCCCTTTTTTCAAAAAAAAAAAAAAAAAAACAAAAAAAAATCTTTCACATCTTTTTCCCGCTGGGGTGTTGGGAGTGAGCAGCACTTGTGTGTGTGTTCGTTACAAGACCCAAAGTAGAAGCCAACAAGCAACGAGAGAGAGCGAATAGAAAGATAAAGAGAGAGAGAGAGAGCGATGGTAATTATGCAGATAAGCTAAGAGCTAGCATTAAGAGAACCTAAATACCTGCTGCGGCTGGATGACCCATCATACTTCCATCGGGTCCAGAAGACTTGGTGCAAGTAGGCCACACGTTGCCATCCATCCAACCGATTGAAGTTAAGGGCGGTCACATCCGGCTCGATGAATGAGGATGGTGGGCCACCATTCAGAAAGTGGGCTGGCGTTAGCACATCCAGATCAGCGGGATTTTCTGAAATTGAGACTAAGGGCCGGGAGTTAACTACTGCCGAAATATGGCACAGAAGAGTCCGCAGCTCGTCGAAGGCCAAAATTGAAGGCCCAATAGCGCGGTAGAAATAGTATTCCCGCTGTCTTCACCGCAGCTTCCCAGAGACCGCCAAAATGTGGCGATCTGGGAGGAATAAAGCGCCAATCGATGAGCTCCGCTAGGCAAAAATCCAACGTCGCTTTCTGATGCTCGTTGCTGAGGAACAGGCGTCTCAACCCCAGCAGCTCATTGCGTGCACCCACAAAGTTCGTTGCTTTGTCCGATTAAATCTGCCGCGGTCTTCTTCTGGTGCATATAAATCTCTTGAGGCCATGGAGAAATGATACCGTTAAGAGATCCCTGATCAACTCCAAGTGAATGGCCTTTGTTACGAAGCAGATAAAGACGCAAACGTAGCATTTTACTGGGGCCTTGTTTCGCACTTCCGGCTTATAAAAGAATGGTCCACAAAAGTCAATGCCAGTGACTTCAAATGCATGAGATCCATCCAATCGCTCCTTAGTGAGATCCGCCATTACATGCTCCACTAATCGAGGCTTCGTTCAAAAGCATCTGACGCATTTGTTCAAAACCTTGCTCACCGTCTTCCTCCCCCAATAGGCCAATACTGGGACCGAACTATGCAGAGTGAGGCTCGAGGTCTAGTGTGCAGATTGCGCTCATGAAAGTGAGTAACGATGGCGGCAGTGACAGGATGGCTCCGTGGCAATATGATTAGATGACGGGCATTGAAATCCAGCGACGAGTTCCTTAGTCGGCCATACACTCTAAGAAGCCCAAACTGATTAATAAAAGGAGATAGAGATGCAAGCGAACTAGATTGGGCTACTACTCCTTTAGACTGCAAGGATTTAATGTCTGACGAAGCAACAACTGAGTACCGCTTTGGATATCCGAAACCTTAAGATCCGGCTGCCGAATGCGATTGATAAATTTGCAGACGTATCCGAAAATCCTTTGAAGCGAAGCAAGGGAGTTTGCAAATTTGGAACAGGCTATGATGTCTACGTATGGCGATTTTATTAGCAGGACCTTTCGACGAAGCTCAAGTGCTAACTTCTCAGCAAACTTCTCAATCTTGGGTCTGCAAAGAAATGTCGGCCCGTTAAACCATATAGGGGACTCGCTCAGCTCAGTGGGTAGGGCAACTCGGGAGAGAATGTCAGCCGGATTCAAAGAAGTTGAAACGTAACGCCACTCCATCAAATCGGTTCGCTCTTGGATGGCAGCAACTCGATTTGCCACAAACATGTTGAATCTGGAGGGCTCGTCTCGGATCCAGGACAGCGCCACCGCAGAGTCACTCCAACAATAATACTGTCCCTTAAATACGTTGGTGCCAGCTACTTCCGAGATGAGCTTAGACAAGACATCGGCTCTACAAAGCTCCAGCTTGGGCACGGTGAAAGTCCTCAAGGGAGCGACCCTTGACTTTGAACAAAGCAACTGCGACTGTCCACCGCACAGGATGTAGACACAGGCGCCGTATGCTTCCATGCTGGCATCGCAAAATCCATGGACCTGAATTTCTGTGTTTGAAGAAACCACTAGCCGAGGGAAACACAAACGCCTGATTTGCACAAAACTCCTGCATATCGAGCTCCATTCCGTATTCTGAGCCTCAGGAAGGCTTTCATCCCAGAATAACCTTTCCTTGCTCAATTGCTGAAGGAACATTTTTGCTTTTGCTATCACTGGTCCAACCAATCCAAGGGGATCACAAAATCGTGCAATGGCAGACAGGACAGATCGCCTACAGGGACTTGAGGTTAACTGCACGACCAAAAAAAGAAAACAAAAGCTGATCAGAAGCACGATCCCAGGCTAAGCCCAAAGTTTTGCTGAAATCAGTGCCGTCATCAAATTTCAAATATGACTCCTTATCTTCGTCAGAAACTCCACACAAAGCCGCTGGTACGTTTGAGCACCACTTTCTAGGTTTAAAACCTCCTCTGCATAGAATTTTGGAAGTCTGATCCACAATGATGATAGCCTCTTCCACGGTCTGGGCTCCAGATATCAGATCATCCACGTAAAAGTCGCGCTGAATGACCTCAGCTCCAAGCGGAAACGAAGAATGCTCGTCTCTTGACAGCTGATGCATAGCCCGCACAGCCAGAAATGATGCAGGCTTCGTGACATAAGTGACGGGGTCCAGCTTAAATACTTACAGCTTGTACTGTGGGGAAATCCTCCATATAATGCATTGCAAATAGCTGTCTCTGGATGTACCTTGACACAGCGGTACATCTTACAAATGTCTCTAGTGATGGCTACCGGGTATGAGCGAAATCGAATTAGAAACTGGATATTAAGCCTTCAAATCTGGCCGACGATCTAGCTTCCTCTCTAGGGACACTTATCTACGATAAGCTTGCTGGTAGGACTCACCCAATAATTCCAGGTTGAGCTTGGCAGGTAACCGAATAGAATAGTCTCCATCAGGGGAGCGAATGAAATGCTTTGTAAAGTGCGCCTCACAGTCCAGTTCTTCTTTAGTAGCATGTGCAATTGGCTCCACGCAGCTTTCCACCTCCCAAAATCGACTAAGGAGATCATCAAGTCGATCTAAGCTATTATCCTTACTAACGGTAGGCAAATCAATGGTCGAGATTAACGATGAGCCATTGGAGACGCCATATCCTCCGGAAACAACCCAGCACAGGCGAGTTTTTTGTATAAGCGGTAAGCCAGGTGGGAGCTTAATTTGCCCAACGCACAACAGCTCGTAAAACAAACTGGTTCCAATCAAAAGATCCACACGCTGAGGGACATAAAACGTAGGGTCAGCTAATTGTATGTTCTGCGGTATTTTCCAGCTGCCGATGTCCACATTGAAACTAGGCTGTCGCTCAGTTATATTGGGAGCAATAACTGCGGTTATGTTCACCGTGTACTCAGACGTTCGGGACTGCATCGTAATGTTAACTGAGTGACCATTTGTAACAAAGCTGGAGTCACCTATTCCAGTAATAGAAGCCAAAGTCTTTATCTTCTTTGTTTGAAGCTGATCTGCGAAGCGAGATGTTATTAGATGCAGCTGAGAGCAGGAGTCAAGAAGTGATCGACATGGAACAAAACTCCAGATCGATTTTTTATGAGAACGGTGGCAGTGGCAAGGAGCACAATGTCAGTACTGAAATCCTTAGCAATAAGAGCAGTGGATGAGGAAGGCACGGCAGATGGTTCAACGACAGTATTGGGTGCGACAGCGGCAAGAGCTTCTGGAAGTTGTGGTCCTGCCTGCGGAGAAGCTGAGGCTAAATTTCCCAAGTGAAGGAGGGTGTGGTGTTTAGCTCCGCATGCACGACAATTGCTAGAATTGCACTGCCTCAATTGATGCCCTATCTTAAGGCAGTTTATGCAAAGAGAGAGCCTCTTTACTTCTTAAAGCCGATTAGCAGGGGGCAGGGCCTTAAAATCTTGGCAGTAATGAATAGAGTGACCAGAAGCATTACAGAACGAACAAAACCAAGGGTTACTATTTGTGGCAACAAAAGCGGATCTGCGAGAATTAGACGTTCGGTTATTTCCCACCTGATTGCCAGACGCATAGCTTGCCATGGCGAAATCCATAGTCTCCAATGTTCTGCATCGCTGCTCCAAAAATGATGCCATGGATTCCCACGTCGGAATTATATTGACGACTGCTGGATCCTCTAACCGCTCCTCCCATTTTGCCTGGCTTGCAGGATCTAGCTTTTGAAGCAGTACTTGGACGATGATGCAACCCGCGATTTGTTCTGTCGTGCCCAATCCCTTTAAAGCACGAATATGAGCGTTAAATTTGTCGGACAGCTCACGAAGCATCGAGACGGAACCACTCTGCACTGCCTTAAGCCCCAGGATCTCAATAATGTGTGCCTGAAAAACCAAACGACGTTTATCAAATCTGTTTTGCAATAACTCCAAAGCAACAGAATAATTGCCATCCGAAATTTCCAGCGAGCGGATGGTTTCCAACGCAGAATCCCTCAGGCATGAACGTAGATGCTGCATCTTTTCTATGTTAGTCAGGTCAGGATGACTATCTTTGATGGTAGTAAACATAGAGTAAAAATCTGCCCAATTCGTAAACCTCCAGCGAATTTCGGAAGTTCAAGAGCGGGAAGTGGAATCGCTCGGCGCAGAGCTTGTCGCTGCTGATGGCCAAAATGACCGGGCGTATTACAATCAGCAAAGGTTGAATGCTGAAGCAATTGCGAGGAGCGCTTTGTGATCTCCGATCGAACCGTCGACTTAAGAATTACGACGACGTCATCAAATCCAACTTCCTCGAAATCCAATTCCTCGAGCTCGCTGAGAACCTTTTAACTTGAAAGAGATTTCATTAAACGCTCCACTCTATTAAATAGTGAATTTGCCTTGCGCTTCAGAAATATCACCCTGTTTGAATTGCCATTGCCGGTGACGCTTACCGAATTTTCTAGAGACATATTAAGCAGCAACAACAACAACAAAAAATGCAGCAGACTCGGTAGGCAAAATTCGGCTTAGCGGGAAGATGAGAGCAAAGAGGAATATCGAAAACGTTTCGCTACAGGTCTATGTACCGCCTTATGTACAAGCTTGTGTAATATTATTTGCACAAATCAACTTATACAAATTTGTATTGTTTATAGCCGGCCAACGCACAATGAAGCTGCAACACCAATAAAAAGAGATATGCAGCTGGTAAAATAAATTGAATTTTTTGTGACTTTCACTGGGTATTTTGTTAAGCACGAATCACGTCGGGGTCACCAAATGTTGACCTAATAAGCTTTTTTTATTAGCTATTTAAATAAGAACACGAAAATTTAGAGTTCGATTTCTGCAAAGGCAGCGAATTTATTTTAGCAGAAGCGATTAACAATGTCCCGCGGGATCGAAAAGAAGAGAAAGAATTAGAAACGGATCAGACAATTTCAGACCCAAAGTAGAACCCAACAAAGAAAGAAAGAGAGCAAATAGAAAGATAAAGAGAGAGAGAGAGAGAGCGATGGTAATTATGTAGATAAGCTAAGAGCTATCATGCGGCTGGATGACCCGACACAACGGAAGTAACGTATCTTGGAGTCCACCTTGATAAACGGCTTACTTGGAGAAGACACAAGAACAAGCCAAGAGAACACAAATAAAATAACCTAGAAGAAATCAAAAAAACTCAATCAAAGATACTGAAAACTATAACTGGTGCACCATGGCACATACGGAATGAAAACATACAGATATAGCATTAATTTTTAATGGTATGATCCTAGTGTTCGATTCTTCGATTCTGATGAGCGGTAATCCAGAGGTTGATCCTGAGTCATACCGGTTAATAAGTCTCTTATATTTCCTGTTAAGTTGTTGTGTGTACAGATGGCATTGTACCTACTGATTGGGTCTAAGCATTTGGGTATATGCGTTTGTTTGTTTTTCTTGTTTTTAGATTTTTTTTTATGATTTTAATGAAACTTTTATATCACACACTTTCAGATCAATTGGTTTTTAACAATTTGTTTTTACTTTATTAACTTTGTAGTTCCTTGATTTTTTTTTTTTTTTTTTTTGATAACTTTCAGTTTTTTTTGGTAGTTAGATCAATTTAAATATGCAATATTTTTCGTTTTATCTGGGAACTTATAACATTTACTCTCTCTCTCTGGTTTTTGAGCATTAACTTTTTGGTTGTTTTATTTTTGTTTTCGGTGGACACTCGCTGGGGCCTTTAACCTGAAATATAATGGTGTGTTGCTCACTCATATGGATCTCACCAATAGCCGACTTGGAGCTGTACCATGTGCTCACTATCTCGAGGCATTATTGGTGGAGGTGAGATCTGTGAATATGAAAAAAATTTTGAGAAAATCTCTAGCAAGGTTTTCGGCAACACCTCGGGTGCCTCCTGCACCAAACCAGGGGTTTCTAAAATTTGCTCTTGACGTGGATGTCTTTAGATTTGTCCACTGGACAATTAGGCAATTAGGGGAAAAATTCAATACCCGCAATACTCGTGGTGTCAGCAATAGCAATGAAAAGAGATCTCGCTTACAGTGGATCGAGCTTATACGAGGTGTGTTCAAAAAGTTTCGCGAATTTTGTGTTTTTTCAAAAATTATTTATTTATTCATGAATATCTATTTTGTCGCCTCCAAAGAAATCCCCATGAGATATTATGTACTTATGCCAACGGTTTTTCTAATCTTCGAAGCACTTCAAAAAATAATTTTCTTTTATCTTGTTCAGCTTTTCCTTCGATGCCGTTTTTATCTCGTCAAGCGTAGCGTAACGTCGTCCTTTCATGGGCCTCTTCAGTTTATGAAACAAAAAAAAGTCACAGGGGGGCAGATCTGCGGAATACTGTGGCTGCGGCATCATTAGTGTGTTATTTTTGCCCAAAAAGTCGCGCACAAGCAACGATGTGTGAGCAGGGGCGTTATCGTGGTGCAAAAGCCAATTTTTGTTCTTCCACAAATCCGGGCGTTTCTAGCGGATTGCTTCGCGCAAATTCAGGTAATATTCCTTACTGACCGATCTTCTCCGTGGCAAGAACTCATGATGCACCACGCCCCTGCAATCGAAGAAAACTGTCAGCAAAACTTTCACATTCGACTGTTATTGAAGTGCTCGGGCGTCCGGCACGCTCTTCGTCGTTCACATCTTCCCGGCCTTCTGAGAACATTTTGTATGACCGATAAACGTTGCTTCGGTCCAAGGTAGCTTTTCCGTATGCCACAGTCAACATTCGGAATGCATCCAAGCACTTAATTTTGTTTTTCACACAAAATTTGGTACAGGTTCTTTGATCCATTTTTTTGAATAGGTACAAATCGAAGACGTTCCAAAACACGTGCAAGCAAAGCAGCTGTCAACAATTAAGTGAACATTCAAAATGGCCGACATGAGTACCAACATAACGCCACAAAAAAATGGAAATTCGATACGAGGTAACCCTCGAAAATTCAAAATTCGCGATAGTTCTTGAATAAAAATTGTAGCTAGTACTTCAGTTTAAATGTAAGAAAGTCCGAGTAATTTTTCGGTATTTTGTGAAAAAACAGAAATGCATCTACTGCGAATTTCTACGGCTAAGTTTTTTTTTTATGTCTTGTAGTCTTTCGTCTCCGTTGCAAAATCTTTGTAAGACAGTGTAATTGTAGTTTGGACACATTTACCGTCTACCTTTACTAGCTCGCCAAGTTACATGGACAAAAAACTTAAGATGCCAAGGCGTAGTTCATTATTACGGTCGTTCTAATATTTTACAGTTATGGTTATCGCTAGGATTATACTTCAGTGGAAACCACTTTAAGAATATTGCCGATCTATTAGTAAGGACGAAAATTTCCTAACGGATGATCAAAAATAATATGTTGAAAAGTATATACAGTAGAATCCCGATTATCCGAACCTCGATTATCCGAACATCCGATTATCTAGACTCATTCGTTCGTCAAAAATCTATTAGGCAGGCTCCGCTTTCACTTTTTTTTCTCGTTTTCGTTTTTGGGCGAAAACGTACGTTTTCGTTTTAGGTTCTCCAGTTTTCACAAACTTTTCGTCATCGTTCCGTTATCGGAACGGTTCATTTTTTCATCGTTTCTCACTGTTCAAACAACTGAAATTAATAATATTTATTTATAAAAGCTTATTTAACTTTTCTTTACAAATATTTTTGCTTCGTTTTCATTTTATCAGAATTTTTAAGTGGTTGCTTTGTTCCACTACAAGTACGGTAGCATTGACGATAACTTCTGGCAATAGATTTATCGGCCCCTTAGCAAAACGAAAGTTGTTGTTGCCGACGGCAAATATTTTATGTATGAAATAAAGATGGGGTCAGAAAATAATTATTTAAAAAGTAAATACGAATTAGATTGACCTTATGATGGTGGGAAATGAACATCAATAGACCAAGGAGTCAACTATTTTTTTCCTTTTGCAATTAAGAACCGATTTAATGTAGAAAAAGGCATTTACTTTTCATTTCGACAAAAAAAACTTGCCCATTTTTGAAAACGAAAAAGTCTTGTGAAAGTGAAAACGGGAGCACCAATTCTCGTTCTCGAAAACGAAAACGAGAGAATCTTGTGAAAGTGAAAACCGTAGCCTGCCTAATAATATATTAAAAAGATTTCGAAATGAGAACGGTGAAATATTTTTTTTTGTGTCCCTAGCAGCTCACATAAAAAAATATTTGTGAACAAAGAACAAAGTTTATCACCAATAAAACTTAAAAGTAAAAATTTAAAATAAATTTTTGTTTTCCTATTTATTACTAACAAATTCAAATTGCATAATTTTGCTTTAAAAAGAATTACTTATACCTAAACTGGTGATTATTTTTGTGCTGTAGGTAGATTTTTGTACCGGTTTTGATACATTTTTGCATCATATCTTTCAGTCAAATATAATTTTCGACTTCAAACCCGATAAGATTTTTAAGAGTAAAAACACTTGTTAAAGGTAATTTTACTTACACGGTATTGACCTAAGTTGTCGACAACGCATGTAAATGATACGTCACGTCCTATGGGTACCGTAATGTTGCTCAGCTTCGCCAAAAACTCTGGGCCAAGTTCATCTGATTCGCTGATTCCTTTAAAAATAAACGTTACAAAAATGTAATAAACAAAGTGGTAGGTTTATAGCTTTTATCTATTACTTGATATACAGTTCATAGACAGTGGATAGGACACCTAGCAACTTTTTTGGTTATCGCATGTGGCGAAGACAAAAATCGGTGAAAGCTAAATTTTTGTTATTTATTTATTTATTTTCGGGTTATGGGAGAAATTGCAAATTACCTCTAACCCATACTTAAGCTATAGCAACTAGGCCTTAAGCTATAAAAATTTATAATTTACATTTACATTACATTATTTACAGATTAAACTAGCATTAAATTTAAAAATAATAATAATTGGCCATCACAACCCTTGACGGGTCACAGCCTGTTGCACGATTTGCCTCCACGCATCCCTGTCCTGGGCGCGCCTTCTCTAGTTGGCAGCACCGGATGTAGACAGGGCATCACCTGGTCTTGCCAACGCATCCGGGGTCGTCCTCTCCTCCGTTTCCCGACAATTACCGCATCAAACACCTTACGGGCCGGAGCGTCTTCTTCCATACGGGCGATGTGACCCAGCCAGCGGAGTCTGTGAATTTTAACTCGATTGACTACAGCTCGTGGTTCCATCTAATGCGATAGGCATCGCCAACGCAAATCGGACAAAAGATCTTGCGGAGAATCTTTCTCTCGAACACTCCAAGAGCGGCTGTATCGGATTGCACCACTGTCCAGCACTCCGCACCATATAAGAGTACTGGAAGAATGAGCGTCTTGTAGAGTGTTATTTTTGCCTGTCGAGAGAGAGCTCTACTGTTGAAATGCCTACTGAGCCCAAAGTAACACCTGTTGGCAAGTGTGACTCTCCGCTTAATCTCTAGGCTGACATTGTTTGTGCTAGTTATAGCAGTGCCAAGGTAGATGAATTCCTTTATGGACTCAAAGCTATAGCTGTCTGCAGTCAGCTGAGAATCAAGACGCCGCGATTCTCTGCTTGAGCACACCATAAACTTTGTCTTGTCCATGTTCACTGCTAGTCCTACTTTAGCCGACTCTTTTTTAATAGCCCCAAAGGCTGTTATAACACCAAGCTTGGTTCGGCCAATGATATCAATATCATCAGCGTAACCAAGGAGTTGGACACACCTGTTTGTCAGAACCGGGCCCGTCCGATGCACACCAGCCTTTCTTACAATACTCTCCATTAGAATGTTGAAGAGCATGCAGGATAGCGAGGCACCTTGTTTGAGACCACACTTGGTACTAAAGGTTTCGGATTGGTCGTTTCCTACCTTGATAGAGCTGATGGTGTTGCTCAATGTCATCCTGCAAAGCCGTATCAGCTTTGCTGGTATACCAAGCTCAGACATGGCGGCATATAGGCGATCTGGCCGGGGACTATCGAATGCAGCCTTTTAATCGACGAATAGATGATGGGTGTCGATCTGGTTCTCATAGGACTTCTCCAGGATTTGGCGCAACGTGAAAATCTGGTCAAAAGTAGATTTGCCAGGCCTGAACCCGCACTGATAAGGTCCAATCAGTGCTTCGGCATGGGGTTTCAGGTTTTCACACAGTACGCTCGAAAGAACCTTGTATGCGACTGGAAGAAGACTAATGCCACGGTAATTGGTGCGCAATGTGGCATCACCCTTCTTCAGGACAGGACAGATCATGCTGAGGTTCCAATCTTCGGGCATGCTCTCCGTACGCCATATCTTGCTGATTAGTTGGTGCATGCTCCCTACCAACATATCACCAGCTGTCTTAAACAATTCAGCCAGCAGGCCATCAGCACCTGCAAATTTATTGTTTTTGAGTCGTTGGATTGCATCCTTGACTTCGGCATGGCTTGGGGTCGGGAAATCTATATCAGTACCATAGATTGGGGTTTGTGGATCATAATCTTCATAGCCTGTGCCAGAGCCAGCTAACAGGCTTGAGAAGTGATCCCTCCATAGCTTCAGCACAATCTCTGCATCTGTGACTAGGTTTCCGTCATTGTCCTTGCATGCAACTCCTCCAGTCTTACAACCTTGGGTCAGACGCTTAACCCTCTGATAGAAGTTACGAGCTTCATTTCGGCATCTGCTGCTCTCTATGCTTTCACACTCTCGCCTTTCCTGTTCTCTTTTCTTGCGTCTGAAAAGGCATCCCTTCTCCTTAACCTGTAGACCTCAACAACAGCCAGTGTAGCCCCAGCTTGCAGTGTTCTTCGGTAGGCGGCGTATTTTGCAGCTGTTGCGTCCCGACACTCCTGGTCATACCATGGATTCCTTGTTGGGGGGCGCTGGAATCCAATGACTTCTTCTGCGGAAGTTCGCAGGGAGTGGGATATGAGCGCCCACTGATCGCTGATGTCTTCAGATGTTGGAGTTGTTCGGCTAAATAGGCCAGAGACTTGAGTGAAGAATGCATCCCTTGTCTGTTGTGCTTGCAGCTTTCCCATGTCCAGCCTTCTCAACAGTCCTCGGACTGGTCGGAGTCGATGTTGGGACCCCGACAGGATCGCACGTCGAGTACGCTAGATGCATGCCTTGCATCGATCACAACATGATCGATCTGATTTCTGGTCAGTCGATCGAGAGAGAGCCACGACGCCTTCTGTATGTCCAAATGACGGAACCCAGTACTACGAACTACCATATTATGCGCTGCAGCAAAGCCTATTAATCTGATACCATTGCTCAAGGTGGTCTCATGTAGACTAAATCGCCCGACGGTGGTACCAAAGATGTCTTCTCGCCCTACCTTGGCCTTAAAGTCCCCAAGGAGGATTTTAATGTCATGAGAAGGGCAGCGGCCGTAAGCTCGGTCGAGCTCCGCATAGAAAGTATCCTTGGTTATATCGTCTTTTTCTTCGGTTGGAGCGTGCGCGCATATCAGGCTGATGTTGAAGAATTTGGCAGTAATTCGGATCGTTGCAAGTCTCTCGTTTATTGGCAGAAAGTGCGAGACTCGGCGCCGCAGTCTGGCGCCAACAACGAAGCCACAGCCAAATTCATGCCTTTCTGAATGGCAGCTGTAGTAAATTTCGCAGTTCTTCTTCTTAATGCAACCTTGCCCTATCCATCGCATTTCCTGTATAGGAGCGATATCAGCCCTACATTTTTTGAGGGTATCTGCTAGTTGTTGAGCAGCACCTGGTCTGTACAGTGTTCGTACATTCCACGTGCATACTCTCAAATCATTGTCCTTTTTCGTTTGCCATGGTCGTCAACGTTAAATCGGTCCCGTTCCGAGGCTTCTTCTGCTTCTTTCATTGAATTTTGGTTTTTCCATGGGTGGATTTCAAGTCCTACGCCACAACCTAGCTTGAAGAGCTAGGACTCTCGTCGCGCGCTTTAGTTTGCCACTCAACGGATGTTGAATGGCAATCCAGGGAGAACCACGTGGAGGTAGTGCGTCGGCTTGAGGAGAGCAGTGATAAGGATCATGCTGGCATTCACCAAGTTGAATGCAATCAGACACTTTGCCTTATATGCTCTCCCCCATCCCCTCAGTAGTTTTCATTCCCATACAATTTTTTTGGAAAGAAAAAGGTTGTTAGATTACACCGACTTTACCATTTTCAATATTAAATAAAGCCCGCTTCAATATTACCAGATATTTCGAAAACCCCTCCTGGGAATGGCAAATAATGGTTTTTCAAAAAGCATCCCAACAGCAATTTGAGAGTCGAGATAAAGCTCGAAACCCCAGCTTACTGTCTTTCTGTTTCAAGTCGTGCTCATAAGCAGTACAAGCTCTTATCTTATCGTGTCTAGAAATAGATATACAGTGCATACCAAAAGAAGCGTGGAAAGTTTTTAAGCCAGTGCAACCGAAATCCATCGGCATCAAAGAACCAGTCGTTTATCAGTGACTTTGGCGGCTTTATATAAATTATTCTGTTGCTTATCTAATCCACCCGGTAAATATTTTGCGAAATTGAGCAAAAAAAGAATTACATTCTAACCTGTTAATTCGATCCCAAGACAGCCAGATTTCCAAAGCCATAGAGTACATCTAGCTAATCTCGGATGTGTAGTTTGAATCTACATTTTTATTTTGGCCAACCCAGAATATAGCATTGCGTAAGTTGTTACATAACATAATCTCTGCAGAAGTCTCTAAATTGTCCTCTTTCATTAGTAAATCGCAAGCCACATCAATACACCCCCGTAGTTCTGCTTTTGCCAAAACCCTGCAAGCCTTTGGAAGATAAATTTATCCCCTATCGTCTAGAAGACACTTCTTAGTCACTTCTGGAAGATAGAAAGACGATAGAACACATTTTACAAAAACAAAATACACATCTATCGCCTAGAAGTTACTTCTTAGACACTTCTGGAAGATAGAAAGACGATAGAAATTTTTGGAAAAAAAAGAAGAGTTTTTTATCGCCTAGAAGTCACTTATAAGTCACTTCTGGAAGATAGAAAGACGATAGAACACATTTTACAAAAACAAAATACACATCTATCCCGAAGAAGACACTTCTGAGTCACTTCTGGAAGATAGAGAGACGATAGAAATTTTTGGAAAAAAAAGAAGAGTTTTTTATCGCCTAGAAGTCACTTATAAGTCACTTCTGGAAGATAGAAAGACGATAGAACACATTTTACAAAAACAAAATACACATCTATCCCGAAGAAGACACTTCTGAGTCACTTCTGGAAGATAGAAAGACGATAGCACACATTTTACAACAACAAATATACAAAAAAAACTATCTCCCAATTCACTTCTGGAAGTTGATAGGAAGATAGTAAAGCAAAGGTCCCAAAAATTTACCGATATTCTGGTTTTACTGAACATTTTTTTGTATTTTCCTTTGACCCGCGTACTGATTTTGCTGCAAAGCGTCATTCAGTTTCTAGATTGCTGACATGCCAGTTCAAGTCTGAAAATTGTTAAGTGTTTAAAGATATTATTGCGTCTAACAACGCGTACAATGCCGGCAAAAATGCAGCACATGTTAAGATCAACTATTTTTTATATAAAGGTAATGCACATCAGTTTCTAAATATGCTTTTCATTTTAATAATATTATTTGTTTGTTTGTTTTCTTTTAGAGTTTACATTTGTTAAATTTCTGGATGATTCAGAGCTGAAAAATCAAAAAATCTTCCATCAACAGTTCATCGGGTGTACAAGCGTCGAAAATATACAAAATTATATTTAAAAAAATATATTAACATACATATAAGTTATCATATTTAAAAAAAAATTAAATTTTTAATAAATATAGTAAAAATATTTTCTATTATTTTTTTCCAATTGGGAATATTCTTCTGGGTAACTTTTGGAAGTGTCGCGGAAGTCACTTCTAGAAGTGTCGCGGAAGACACTTCTGGAAGTGTCGCAGAAGTCTCTTCTGGGGGGTGACGCAGAAGTCACTTCTGGAAGTGTCGCGGAAGTCTCTTCTGGGGGGTGACGCAGAAGTCTCTTCTGGGGGGTGACGCAGAAGTGTCACAGTTCTTCCCGACGGACGTCACTTCCGCGATCCGAAAGCGATAGTCGCGGAAGATAGTTTTATCTTCCAGAAGTCACTCAGAAGTGTCTTCCGCGATAGAAAAGGCTTGCAGGGAAGAAGATCATCGGGCAGCATTGATTTGGCCATCAAAAATTTCCCCTTGGGCAAGAAGAACTCCCGTCCACAAGGCGAGGGGAGGTGTAAGTGTTGGCAGACCTGTAGTAAAAATTCACAGCGAGGGATATAAAACCAAACAAAATCAAATCGACAATTCAAAATTTAATATTAACTAATTTGAAACCCGACCCAAAAACAAAGAAAAATATTACCTGCTCTTACATACCTCCTTCGTCCGATCTTGAGGACTATTTTAGGCACCTATCTGTTATTTTTATTTTTTTTTTTTGTTATGCGCTTACCAACACATTTTGCGTTCCATTTTTATATATAAGATAAGTCTAGAACTGAGTAGTTTTTGTACAGAAATTATAAAGTCATCTGGTGGCAAAACTACGTTTGTCGGGTCAGCTAGTATATATGTATATATATATTTATAATATACTAGCGGACCCGAAAGACATTGTCCTGTCCCACATATTAAATGTTAACTTTCGGAAATTAGCTGCAACAATAAGACCGTTTTGATGAAAATTTGTATTCGAAACTTATTACAATACCTAACGTCATTCGTATATATTTATCACAATTTAACCAATCGATAGCAGGTAAGTATTGTGTATTAGTATGCTTTTAAAGATGTTAAATGTCGAAGCTGGGTTGAATAAAAACTGGAAGTCGCTAGATCTTAAACTATTCTATAACGGGTATTTATTCTCAAAGTTAATTATCCACAAATACTGATATTATCGTAATGTCCTCGGATGTACAATTTTTTTGGATAATCCTTGAAAGGTATAAATAAATACATATATTCGATAGTTTTCCCACCCTCGAGCACTCATCGTATAATTGTCTGCGAGAAAAGCACGGATTATCGAAATCTAGTCCACAAATCGTCATCGTTTGACCTTGGGCCTTATTAATAGCCATCGCAAATGGCAAGCGGAATGCAAATTGTAAACGTTTAAATGGTATCGGCGAATCTGAAGGAATCATTGGAATCCATGGTAGAAGTATATCTCCACCTTGAAATTTTCCACTCAAAATAGTGGCTTCAAGAATGTTGCCTTTTTTTTATTGACTATTTTTCACAATTTTGGTGCATTTAAATTTCGAAGCAAAACTATATGAGAGCCAATCTTTAATCGCAAATTATGTGGTGGCATTCCAGGTAAATCCAGTGAATTCTACGGAATAGTTGACAACTTCATCTGGATCAACAATAGTGCCAATTGATTTACATAAATGTAAATGTATTACTGTATTACTGTTGACTGTTGTACTTAGAAATTGATCGTGCCGACATCTACATTTTTCGCAGCTAAAATAGCTCGCTCACGTAACCATGTATGGTTCGTATATTTAAATTGTATCTTTGAAAAATTCTTTGCATCAACTCATCTTTGGTAGCCTCCATATTGCAAAAGTTGACTGGAAGTTAAATACCTATATTGCGTTCATCCATACAATTGAGTTTCACCATTACCAATGTTTAGCAATTGTTCAGAAAACCGCGATGTCGATGGGTCATTTTAGAGTTGAACACGTAAGGCTTAATTTACTGACATGTCGCCATAGATAGGACTCTTTCAAATTTAGAATTTTGTATAGACTTGCTACAAGAATCGAATCTTTCAAGAACCTCATTCCAAAATACGATGTATATAGCTGTTTTAAATCGACAAAAAATTTTAACAAGACCTTGAGCTTTGTTTCTTACGATATCTTTCTGTTCAATTCCATCTCGTATTAAAATTAATGCTTCTGAGATCGGAACAAACCCAGTTTTCAACGCTTAAGAGGGGCTTCTCATGTAAAATTTAAAAAAATCGATTTTTGAAGTGAAACTTTTTTATCGGCGTTGGAAAAAATTTAGCGTCACATTTTTTTGGTTACGCGTCACATTTCTCGGTTACGCGTCACATTTCTCGGTTACGCGTCACATTTTTCGGTTACGCGACACATCCCCATCCCTCTCTAACCACTGACGAACGATTTCTCTATCTTCTTCTATCCTCTCTCGCTTCCAGCGCGCTCGCACAAAGTTGAGAGCGTAAAAATTTAAAAATAGAATACGGTTGCGTGTGTGAGAACAAGTAAGTGCGTATGTATGTATGTATGCTTACTTGAGCAAGAAGACGATTTTTAAGCCGAAATCCTTTCTGTGCCAAAACGAATTCATTTACAGCAGTAGAAAAAAGGGTGAGAGGTGTGAATGTCAAAAGAAATTCTAATTGAACAGGTTGCATACAGATATTAACAGTTTAATTGATGTATTAGCTTATTACAGCTTAACTATGCATTAACTATTTTTGATTGGCACCTTAATTCGTATCCATTTTTTTCATCAGAGAAGCATAATTTTTGGAACATAGAGTTTTCTAACCACTCTTGAATTACGAATTACATTTTATTGAAATCGTATAACCATGTCATATAGCTGCCATATAAACAATAGTCGAAAATATGGAAAATTAATAGGAAAATCGTCATAGCTTCGATGTTGTATTTTGTTCGACATATGTAAATACATATGTATGTATGTATTTGATGACTGCAAGGGTATATACATAAGCTTCTTTTCTTGTTTAAAATAATATAGTAAAATCTCAAATGTTGAATATTAAATTAAATTCCTCGTGATTTTTTGTTAATAGTAAAAATACCTGACCTCAATATAAATTTATACAAAATCATTGTAAATTAATGATAACTATAAAAGTTCCAGATTTTAACTTATAATTGTTAAAGTTGCGCTTTAGGGGCTTTTGCTAAAAATGGGCTAGGAAATTTATTCTTTTTTAAAAATGCTACCTTGTTATTTGTTAAAATAGCTGCGAGACAACCCGTTTTTAGAACATTGCCATGTTTTTCAAGCGAAAAACTTTACCGGAAAGAATTTATTGTCTTCTCAGATGTTTTTACTATATTATTATACTATTGCAGAGCAAAGGGTATTATAATTTCTGTCAGAAGTTTGCAACGCTGTGAAGGAGACACCTTAGACCCAATAAAGTATACATACAAATTCTTGATCAGCATCACGATCAGAATCGAAATACGAATGTACGTCTGTCCGTCTGTCTGTTCCTATATAAACTAGTCTCTCAGTTTTAAAGCTATCTTGCTAAAACTTTCCCAAAAGGTGTGTAGTTATTGCACGCAGTATATAAGTCGGAACGGGCAGGACCGGTCGACTATATCTGATAGCTCTCATACGAGAGAATGAAATAAAAAATTCTCATGCTGTTGTTTTTGATCAGATCGGCTTGATTTCTTCAAGATGGAGTTTTCTAACTACTATTGAATTTCGGATTAAATTTTATCAAAATCGGATAACTCTTTCATATAGCTGCCATAGAAGAGATCGAAAAATATATATAGAATTAATGGAAATAAATTGATAACATCGTTGTTTTTTATCCAACGAGCATATTTTTTTGAATATCAGGTTTTTTAATAACCCTTAAGTTGAGAAAAGAGTTTCATGAAAATCGCACAACTATATCTTATAGCTGTCATAGGAAAGATCAAAAAATTATATAAAAATAACGGATAAGCTCCAAAAATCAGAATATAAAGTTTTCCCACGACTCTCGAATTACGAATTAAATTTGATCATATATGTAGCTGCCATATGATCTATAGACAAAAATATGGAAAATGAATAGAAAAATCGTCCTAGCTTCGTTGTTGTTCAGCCTTTATGCGTTTTGTTCGACATATTTGATGACTGCAAGAGTACTCGGCAAGTCGAAGCTAGCTTATTTTCTTGTTTTTAAAAACAATACTCATAGGAAACGTGTCGAATAGTGTAAATATTGAAGAAATAAATTTAAAAAACTAAATTTATAATTTATATTAATTTTCAACACTTTTAATATTTTAATGAAAATTAAAATCCTAACATTTCTTCCTTTTTCCCTTTCTTTAAGTCTCGGAAATCTAAAGTTTTAGATTTGTATAAATATAGACAAATATAGACATATATGATCAAATTTAATTCGTAATTCGAGGGTCGTGGGAAAACTTTATATTCTGATTTTTGGAGCTTATCCGTTATTATACCCTTGCAGAGCAAAAGGGTATTATAATTTCAGTCAGATGTTTGCAACGCAGTGAAGGAGACACCTCAGACCCCATAAAGTATATATATTCTTGATCAGCATCACGAGTAGAATCAGAATACGTCTGTACGTCTGTCCGTCTGTCCGTCTGTCCGTCTGGCCGTCTGTCCGTCTGTCCGTCTGTCCGTCTGTCCGTCTGTCCGTCTGTCTGTTTCTCTTCAAACTAGTCTCTCAGTTTTAAAGTTATCTTGCTGAAACTTTCCCAAAAGGTGTGTAGTTATTGCACGCAGTATATAAGTCGGAACGGGCCGGATCGGCCGACTATATCGGATAGCTCCTATACGAGAGAATGAAATAAAAAAATTCTCACGCCGTTGTTTTTGATCAGATCGACTTGAATTCTTCAAGATGGCGTTTTCTAACTGTTATTGAATTTCGGATTAAATTTGAACAAAATCGGAAAACTCTATCATATAGCTGCCATGAAGAGATCGAAAAATATATATAGAATTCATGGAAATAAATTGATAGCATCGCTGTTTTTTATCCCACGAGCATGATTTTTTGAGTATCAAGTTTTTTAACTAGCCTTGATTTATAATAAAAATTTCATAAAAATCGGACAACTATATCATATAGCTGCCATAAGAAATATCGAAAAATCTATATAGAATTAACGGAAATAAAATGATAACATTGTTATTCCTCATCAGAAAATCATGATTTTTGGAATATAGAGTTTTCTAACGACTCTTGAATAGCAAATAAAATTTCATCAAAATCGGACAACTATATCATATAGCGGCCATAGCGGTCGTCGTAGATTCGATGTTCTTTAGCCTTTGTGTATTCTGTTCGAAATATTTGATGACTGCAAGGGTATATAAGCTTCGGCTTGCAGAAGCTAGCTTCCTTTCTTGTTTTTATATAATTTTTTGATCTTTCCTATGACAGCTATAAGATATAGTTGTGCGATTTTCATGAAACTCTTTTCTCAACTTAAGGGTTATTAAAAAACCTGATATTCAAAAAATTATGCTCGTGGGATAAAAAACAACGATGTTATCAATTTATTTCCATTAATTCTATATATATTTTTCGATCTCTTCTATGGCAGCTATATGAAAGAGTTATCCGATTTTGATAAAATTTAATCCGAAATTCAATAGTAGTTAGAAAACTCCATCTTGAAGAAATCAAGCCGATCTGATCAAAAACAACAGCATGAGAATTTTTTATTTCATTCTCTCGTATGAGAGCTATCAGATATAATCGACCGGTCCTGCCCGTTCCGACTTATATACTGCGTGCAATAACTACACACCTTTTGGGAAAGTTTTAGCAAGATAGCTTTAAAACTGAGAGACTAGTTTATATAGGAACAGACAGACGGACAGACGTACATTCGTATTTCGATTCTGATCGTGATGCTGATCAAGAATTTGTATGTATACTTTATTGGGTCTAAGGTGTCTCCTTCACAGCGTTGCAAACTTCTGACAGAAATTATAATACCCTTTGCTCTGCAATAGTATAATAATATAGTAAAAACATCTGAGAAGACAATAAATTCTTTCCGGTAAAGTTTTTCGCTTGAAAAACATGGCAATGTTCTAAAAACGGGTTGTCTCGCAGCTATTTTAACAAATAACAAGGTAGCATTTTTAAAAAAGAATAAATTTCCTAGCCCATTTTTAGCAAAAGCCCCTAAAGCGCAACTTTAACAATTATAAGTTAAAATCTGGAACTTTTATAGTTATCATTAATTTACAATGATTTTGTATAAATTTATATTGAGGTCAGGTATTTTTACTATTAACAAAAAATCACGAGGAATTTAATTTAATATTCAACATTTGAGATTTTACTATATTATTTTAAACAAGAAAAGAAGCTTATGTATATACCCTTGCAGTCATCAAATACATACATACATATGTATTTACATATGTCGAACAAAATACAACATCGAAGCTATGACGATTTTCCTATTAATTTTCCATATTTTCGACTATTGTTTATATGGCAGCTATATGACATGGTTATACGATTTCAATAAAATGTAATTCGTAATTCAAGAGTGGTTAGAAAACTCTATGTTCCAAAAATTATGCTTCTCTGATGAAAAAAATGGATAAGAATTAAGGTGCCAATCAAAAATAGTTAATGCATAGTTAAGCTGTAATAAGCTAATACATCAATTAAACTGTTAATATCTGTATACAACCCGTTCAATTAGAATTTCTTTTGACATTCACACCTCTCACCCTTTTTTCTACTGCTGTAAATGAATTCGTTTTGGCACAGAAAGGATTTCGGCTTAAAAATCGTCTTCTTGCTCAAGTAAGCATACATACATACATACGCACTTACTTGTTCTCACACACGCAACCGTATTCTATTTTTAAATTTTTACGCTCTCAACTTTGTACGAGCGCGCTGAGAGCGAGAGAGGATAGAAGAAGATAGAGAGATCGTTCGTCAGTGGTTAGAGAGGGATGGGGATGTGTCGCGTAACCGAAAAATGTGACGCGTAACCGAGAAATGTGACGCGTAACCAAAAAAATGTGACGCTAAATTTTTTCCAACGCCGATAAAAAGTTTCACTTCAAAAAAGTTATTTTATACACTTTTCAGCCCAATTCAGCAAAAAAAAAAGACGAAAAAATTACACTTTTTTTTTGAAGACGTGATTTCAATATTTTAAAATCGAATTTTTTTAAGTTGCAGACATTCATACACTCGGGAGAACCTTGCTGAATAATAAAAAAATTTTGTTGTATGTTTCCGATGAAAACTTTGGGCTCCACACTGTACCGCAATAAGTCCCTCAGCCGCGTCGAGCCATTTGTTTTTTAGAATTTTCAAAAAATGTTTTTCTTATACTTTAAACATGTCTTCAAATATATGTTAAAAATTATTCGTGTAAGTTTTAATTTTCCAAGTGAAAAAATTCCCAAAAAACAACTACTTTTTGACATGTTACGTGAAGCCCCCCTAAGTAGCATCAGCACGACATGAAAATCGAGTACTACTTAAATTCTTGAGGCTATAAGATATTTTCAAAACTAACGATTTTTCTTTGAAACTTTTATATCGTGCCGGTGAACACGTAAAAAACACGTACACGTGTTTTCGTAAAAAAAATAACAGCGTCAAGGCATGCACTAGCTGCGGCCTTGCCTACAAGATTCAGTGATTGTGCATAACATGAAATGATAGCTGCTTTGCTATTTACTTCAAGTATTTTAGCCTGCATTTCTTTGTACTTGCCACTCATTTTTGGGGAGGTGTCGTACGATTGACCACGACAATCTTAAATATCAATGCCATGCTGCTGGAGGAAATGGAGAAGAGCGCCCGCCATTTCTGCTCCCGTGTGGCCACAATTGGGAAGAAAAGTCAAAAACCGTTCAACTGGCTCCAATTCCTTAACTTATCTGATGATCACTGACAATTGGTCAATGTGCGCTTCATCAGGGGTGGAATCGACAAACACTGAGAAATACTTGGCCTTTTTTACATGAGCAACTATTTCTGCCTGTACTTTTTTCCTTTTCAAGGCAAATGGTCAAAGACAAGTAATTCATATGCCCTTGTCCACGATTTTCATGTTCTTGAATATGACCAGCCAAAAACAGATTGTATTGAGCGAGTAGTTCAATTGTTCTGAGAAAATTTCCATTGTTTGGCGAGCCTAAAATTTCATCGAAGCCACGAAACGCAAAACCTCGTTCTGCGATGAATTTAATGGTACCGCCAACTCTCCGAAAAACTTTGCGCCAGTACGCAGCTTTTTCTGTGATCTGTAAAATATATGACTTGTTTTATAAAATACGAAAGAAATCTGCTGTTGCAACGCTTTGTTAACACGCGCTATGTGGTTGGCGTGTGTCGCACACGCTACAATTGAATCAACATGGAGCATTGACTTTTCAAGTTCAGTCACACGATCTGATGAGTGTTTCTAATCACAAAAACCTTCTTGCCTCGTTTTCGTGGTTCTCAATTTTTTGGTTGTTTAACTTTATATGTATATATAAAACTTCTGTACGTGTGTTAGTCATTGAACTCCTCCTAAACGGCTGGACCGATTTTAATGAAATTTATTATGGTTAAAGATTCATGAAACTAAATGACGCTTGAATGACGAAAATAAATGAAAACTAACAGTCGCCATTTATGTAGCCACTTAGGCAGCTAGATCTCCGTCATTCTCAGGCAAATCTATCAGGGTTTTAGGATGAATCTCATGGCTTTTTAGATCTTTTATTTACAATATTTTTTGCGCTATTAATAAGTTTATTTTTTTGTCTGTGTATTTTTCAGTAAAAGAGTTAAATAGTCTGCGGTATCATAGGGTGTTTTAAGATTATTAAATTATAATATTTGAGTGTTTTAAATTCCAACATTCCTAAGCTGAATTCAAGTGTAAACTTTCGAATACATTAAGAGATCTCCAAAAATATTATATGGAAAGACAGAAGGACCTGCATACAGGCCGACAGACGGGCAGAATGACAAACATACAGATAAAGAGATTCCTTCTTCTCTTCTTCTTCTTCTAATTATAAGCAAATATTTTGTTTGTGGGGGGACGGTGGCCCAGCAGGTAGAGCGCTGGTCTCCGGTCCGGAAGGTCCGGGTTCGAATGCCACGCTCCCCGAGAAAAAGAAACGATCTCTTTTTCCAAATCTCCACCATTTCTATGCTTATCGCTCACTTAACATTAGTAACAAATTTCGGCTCCCCGGACCCGCACACCCCCTCGTCCACGTTACTATGGACCCGACAATAAAACTTTTCGTCACTCCTAGATTGCGCCAGGTGGTAACCCCACCGCTAGGATAAGTCGCTACTGGCTATTCACCAGTATGATCGAAAAACAAAATATTAATAAATCCTCTTCAAAAAAAAAAAAAAAAAAAAAAAAATTGTAGAGGCTCTATGCTCCCGGGTGGAGTTAATGAATGTAATTTTTATTTGTTCTTAAACGACGCTTGATATATAAAGAAATATTAGTGAACAGTTTCATAAAATTACAAAGGGGCTTAAAGCTCAAGAGATACAATTTTTCCACCATAGGGGATAAACGTTATAAAGATCGAACAACTATGTTATACAGCTTCTATAGAAAAATTTAAAGAGTGAAAGAGTAATATTTACTTCGCCGAGGGTAGCTTGTTTCCTAGTTAAAATTAAATTATATTTACCTTTTATATGAGGCACGGAGTGATTTTCAATGATCCCTATTGCCTCGATTAGTAACATAACTATGCCAAAAGCTATCCCTCTTTGTTGCAATTTTGGTAGAAACATCGCAGCAGTCTTCTCGTTAAGATTTGAGCATTAATAAATCGAGAATATTTAGGTACGAGTTGTTCTATTTATCCAACTTTTAATTTTTTTATATGACATCAGTACGTTCACGTTTGAGTTCATAGTTATTGATTATCTAAAAGAAATTTAAAGAAACGTTTTATTAATTGTTTTAAAATTTTATTTACATAATTTAAAATTTTTAAAAATACTGATAATATTTTAACCAATGTTTATGCACCTAGCGGTTTTAGTTTTGAGAATGGTTTCTTAAAACTAGAATATATACCTATATTTATTATGATATTGATTTTCTTCTTAATCATTTTTAGTTCTAATAATATTTTTTTTATAAAAACCGTTATTGACCGTTTTTTAGATCTTAGATCTTTAAACAGTTAATGTCACATATGGCACATTTAATTGGCATGCAAGGCAATAGGTTAGATTACAAACACTGGAATAATAGGACTAGCCGAGTTGCGCAGAAAATTTAAAAAATTGTCCGAGTTGCGCAAGAAGCCGATTACGGTAAAAACAAAAAAAAGACATCCCAGTTGCGCTAAAACGCTTTATCCATATTAGGATTTTAGTTACTGGGGCGCCAAGATTAAAAAAAAAAAAACTAAACTAAAAACTGTAAATATTATTATTAAATATTTTTTTACCGTAATCGATTTATTGCGCAACTCGGACATTAATTTTTTATTTGCAAAAATCGTTTTTGCGCAACTCGGACATTCATTTTTTATGTACAAAAAGCGTTTCTGCGCAAATTGGAATTTTTTTTACTGTAATCGGCTTTTTGCGGAACTCGGTATCGGCCAGCAGCGCCATGTTTGGATTGCATAATTTATTTGCTGCGATGTTAATAAATTGTCATGTTGCTCGATATCAAAACGGTCAAAGAATTTTAGATTTTGGTTTGGGACAAGTGTGAAGATAGTCGTGGTTATAATTTTTGATGGGGGAAATAACGGTTTTATTGTTCGGAGATTTTCGACAAAGACCTCGTGTAATATGAAGATGAAATAAAGTTATGTTTAAAATTATTATTACTTGAACTTTTATCAAAAAATTGTTTTGACCCAAAAGCTTGAAACTTTCGCAAACATCTCTGAGAATCGAAGACGGTGTTCTTCCGATTGCGTGGGAAATAAAAAGATCCTCTCAAGTTTAGGAACGGTTATAATTTTTATCGAGAGGAAATTGACCAAGAAAGTTAGTACGATGAACTTCTATGCATACCAGTTAATGATTCGTGCTAATGAAGACAATAACATTCTTCCATTCCGACAGCTATTTCATCAGAATGTTGTCGATATGTATACAAAAATTGAAAGTGAGAGATTACAATACGTTAAGTTTAATTGGCGTGACGCCATTATTGGTTACGTAGATAAAACAAATAATATCATGTAACAACATAACAATCAAGCGGAATGCGCCCGTGCAATGCATGAAATTTTAGGAATACGGCCACATAAAGCAAATAATATTAACAACATAACAATAGAGACGTGGGACAGGGCCCGTGCAATGCATGCATTTTCAGGAATACGGCCACATGAAAACTTACTCCACTCTACGCGCAGTCTGCGTTCCTTGTGGGGATGCACATTCTACTGAGGCCTGCCCAATAAATAAGGAGAACCATTGTGTCAAAAATGTAATAATTGTGGGGGAACCATACTGCAAATTATAAAGGTTGTCCTGTTTATAAATAATTAAAAAGTCGATTAGGCCAAATCAATTCTCCATATAACCCATCGACCACGAGCTAAGTTACAACAACGGGACTTACACCTCAGCATCTAAGCTGACAGCTCAGCAAACCACTGTTGATACAGTGCCGCAACAAACACTAAACCAAAGTCCACAAATTACTGACCACATATAATTGCAAACACACAATTGCCCAATGGTGTAGAATCAATACTGGTAACTACAACTATACCTAACTGCGACAGCAAACGCTGCAGAAACCAGAGCTCGCAAATAACAGTCGACCGTTTCTCGTTGTCTGCTAATAACAGTCTTCTCCTGACCCTTTACGAAAAGTCTCAGAGAACGACCGATTTATGGGTTCGTGAATGGGTTCGGTTGCGCTCAGACGAAAGATTAATTTCATTTGACGTAGTATCTCTGTTTCCCAGCATTCCTATAGACCTTGCATTGGACATAATTAATAATAAATGGACGATATTGAAAGAACACACTAAAATTCCTAGTAAAGTATTTCTGGACATAGTAACACTCTGTATTCAAGACAACCGATATTTTAAATATGAAACTAAATTATTCATACAGTTAAAAGGAATGCCAAAGGGATCACCCGCCTCACCGGTAGTTGCTGATATTGTCATGGAAACTTTATTACAGAACACGATGGAGAAATTAAGACGACCCCCGAGACTATTGACGAAATATGTGGACGACCTTTTTGGAATAATTAAAGAAGATGTAGCATGTAACTGTCTATTGGAGAATGAGCTGATGGTAATAAAAAAAAACGTACCTCAGGGAAATAAGTATATGTACATTGATATTTTTAACAAAAAAAACGATTTAAACAAAACAAATCAATCCAACTTTTATTGGGGTATGTAGTACTCCTATGTACAAATAAAAATAATAATAACAAACCTTTTATTTTCTTAAACTTATTAAATAACTGAATTAATTAATAATAGTTCATAGGAAATAAGTATATATACATTTTCAGTAATTCCTATAATATCAATATCTATGTAAGTATTTTTTATCTTTTTAGTTATTTTAATAGTTTATATGCTTTCCTTTTGCTATTATAACTTTGTTAAGGCGATCCGGCATAGAATCCACCAATCCTTTAAGAATATTATCATTAATTTGATCCCATTCAACGACCAGAGTGTCTCTCAGTTGTTTGATGGTGTCAAACTGTCGGCCATTTTTATAAACTTTGGCCGAAAGGATGCCCCAGAGATCCTCAATAGGATTTAGGTCGGGGCTTATGGCTGGCCACTCTAAAAGTGGAATTTTTCTTGACGAAAAAAACTCCTTTGTGGTCCGTGCAGTGTGGATTGGTGCGTTGTCTTGCTGGAAAGTCCAATTATCCCCGTAAAGGTTTCCAGCGAACTCGATAAGGACATTGTCCAACAACTGAGTATATATCTCTGCATTTGTTCTTGTAGGAATAAAACAAATTGGAGACCTTCCCGCATACCCGAAAGCAGCCCAAACCATCAAGGAGCCTCCGCCATGGTTTCGCTTATGC
Source organism: Drosophila ficusphila (assembly GCF_018152265.1). Taxonomy (NCBI): domain Eukaryota; kingdom Metazoa; phylum Arthropoda; class Insecta; order Diptera; family Drosophilidae; genus Drosophila; species Drosophila ficusphila. Next base: position 497,147 of record NW_025064257.1, read on the forward strand.
CGGGTTTGCCTTGGTTGCCTTATGTCGCGCCAATACTTTTGACACCCATCTGGACCATCTAAATTAAACTTTTTTTCGTCCGAAAAAATTACTTTGCGAAACTCCTCTGTCCAAAATTTATATTTTTCCGCGAAGGATAATCGTGCGCTTAGATGGCGTGGTAGCAGCTTAGGTACAGGCACTCGGGAACTATATTTAAGGTTCTTATTTTCAACTAAAAGTTGATGGACCCGTCTCCTAGTGACATTAAGATGTAAATGACGTTTAATCTCGTTGCACGACATTTGTTTGTTTACAGCTAGGCGCTGAATTTCGCGTTTGCACCTAGGGTCGATGCTACTAGGTCTGCCAGAGCGTTTTATTTCACCATATTTTTTCGGGTTTTTGATAAAGTTTCTAATGGTATGTCGATGTCGAGAAACTCTAGCAGCTATTTCGGAAATTTTACATCCGTTTTCATTCATTGCTGTTATTATTCCGCGTTCTTCGGCTGACAAATGGTCTCCGCGTGGCATGCTAAGGTAAAACCCTAATTATATTTACATTTTTCACACAAACACTAATCAACTTACATTTGTTGGTTTGAAAATAAGCTCTTCTCTTAAAAAAAAACAATTCCGGACTAATTTGCTGACCAAAAGACTTCCACTTTTCATTCAAACCACGCTAGTTTATTTTTGTACATATACTTATTTCCTAAGAAAACCTTCTTGCGCCACAGAATACAGTGATAACGGTACTAAGAATGATGAGCAAAAACAAATTTGGTAGAAGCATTTTATAAATAGATTGCAACTGCACATAATTGCATACCAAGATTAAATGCGCAATGACGATAAGTAAAAATTAAGTCAATAATATTTTTGTACATATACTTATTTCCCTGAGGTATAAGCGGAGCACGCGGTATCCTCGGCTTTTATTTTATTTAGTCAGATCGGCTTGGGGTGGGTTAACAAAAAACAGAAACCGCAACGTTTATCGCTCAAATGCTAGGCAAAAATAACTAAATTAGCGTACTTTATTTTTTTTTTTGAAAAGGGGATAGCAACCGAAGAAGGCTTAAGAAGGGAAAGAATATGAAAAAAAAAGAAAGGAACACACTTGCCAAAAAAATTACATCATCCCTTTCACTACGCAAAAGTTGCGAAGTGCCCACCCTACCTTGATCTTGTTGGTCCTACATTTCATCGACAAGATCCCTCAGAATGATCACAAGTTACCTCGACCCTCGGACAACCATGATCCCCAGTTAGGAGATACTTAGCTAAAATTCATTTTTCTAATTTTTATTATTTATACACAAGGGAAGAAAAACTAGTCATTTCATATAACATGAGATTTTGTTGTTGTTATTATTATTCCTCTTCTTTAGAAAGGGGAAAGAAAAACCAATGCTTAAGTAATTTATTCACAAAAAAATTAAACTAATTCAGGCAAAAAATAAAAAATAAAATAAATAATTTAATCCTGTTTTATTAATTTATTTTTTTTTTTTTTAATGATAGATCAAAAAATGCATGCTTCTTATTTTATTTTATATTCTAACCAAGACAATTATTGTTGCTTATTTATTTAAATTTTAAGTATACAAATTCTATAATAATTTTTCCCTAATCGATAATATTTTATTTTCATTTTATTTCTTTCAGTGCATTTATTTAAGTTTTAATTTCAATATTATTTTTTTTTTTTCATGGCAAAGAGAATTATGTTGCTGGAAAAGAACGGGGTTAATAAAATAAGATGCGGTAATGTAATATATAAAAAGAATAATAATATTAAATTAAATTAAAAAAATATAATAATAATAAAGAACACTATTAATGAAAACTAAACAAAATTTTAAACAATAAGAAAAAAGAAAAAGTTTTAATTTTCAGTGTAACCAAATAAAAAGAAAATCATAATAAATAAAAATATAATAAGGAAAGAAAAACTTACTTAATTAATTCCGGCGGCGAAAGATCTTTGGCGACGGTCGGCTGGAACATAACTTTCTTGTTCCATTTTTTTTTTCTTTTTTTTTTAAAAGGTTATGTCGGCATGGTCATACTACACTTTTTTTTCTCTGTATTGGGATTTCACAAATAAAATTTTTGAATGCACTTGAAGTAATATATTAACCGATTCTTTTTTCGCAACATTTTTTCTCTTTCACAATTTGGCCATTTTTATTTTTCATTTTGTTTATACTCTTATCAATTCTTCTATTGATTTATTTAATTATTATATATATATATTTTTCATTTTTTTTTTTTTTTGTTTTAACAGAGGAGAAAAAAAAGGTAAATTTTAAATAAATCTAATTTATACTTTTAGTTAACTCATTTTTTTTTTCTTTTAATTTTTATGTAAACGTTTATCTCATTTCTTTTTTTTTTTCCAGTGTGTCGGGAACCACAAAATATTAATTTTTTCCGGGTCTCTATTTCTCTTAATTTCAGAATAGCTTCATATCGATTTCTATATGTATATATTTATATATTGAAATTTTTTCGTTTTTTCACATTATTCTTCTCTTTCTTTGATTTTTCATTTCTTCACTTTTTATTTCGTTTGTCTCACTGTAATTATGTTTTTGTCATACAACCCGGTAAATTGGCATTTTTCGTGCCTGTATTCCGTGCGGTAAATCGATGATTTCAGCTGTTTACCGTAACCCGTGCGTAATCGGCAGTTTTGCACTCAAAATGCCAAATTTAACGGGTTTATGGACAAAAGCACCGTGTGTATCTCTTACGGTAAATACGAGATCACACTCGTTTATAGCTGCACTCGCTGCGCTCGGCAGCTAACTTCACGAGTGTAATCTCGTTCTTACCGCACTTGATACACAAGTTACTATTTCAGGTTTTAGGTTAACTTTGGGGAGATTCTTTCTAACCATTACTTTTTTACACTATTTTTAAGCCTTGATTTTTGGCTATTTTTATTTCCACTTATTTATAAATTCGTTCACTTATTTTATCTTGATTTTCCCACTTGCTGATAATTTTTTCTTCGTCGTACAAAATATGGATGCTCGCCACTGCTACTCCGCTGCCAAGCCTGTATTTAATTTTGGGTCGGAACCACTTGGTTTGGGTAAAAAAAAATATAATTAATAGTTACCCTGGGTTGGCCCTGGCACGTGGCAGTGGACAATAATTATATTTTTTCTTTCTTCTTTAAACTGCTCTCTCACAGGTATGCACTTTTTCCTCTCTAAGCTTTAAGCTTGATTAAAGTTTTTTTAGTTAGACATGGGAGGGTATAAAAAAAAAAAATAAAACTTACAAATGTTTGCTGCTGGTAGTCACTCCTTTTTTTTTAGAACTTGAGACGTCTGGTCTCGAAGGAAGTCAAATGGAAAAGACTTGATTCAGTGCCGTAGGATTTTAAAGTCAGCCGAAGCCGGAAATAAGCCTCTCTTTCAAAGAGAAATGACACTGACAGACGACTTGTCAAGAGGGTCAGCTGATCCTCAGGTTACCAGTCGGTCTTCTCTTAGTTCCAAACCTAGATGGCGCCACCCGATCTTAAGGGCCTTTTTTTCCGAAATACTTGTGGCTTAATACGATATTAACATAAATATTTATGTAAAATATCCAACTGCGACTAAAAAAAAAAACTGCATACTTTGCGGATGGGAGCTCGAACAAGCCTTCTCTACAAGTCCCCACCGCTAAAATCGCACTTGGGAGGTGTAATCTATCAAAGTGCGATAAATGCTTGGAGAGCCAATATCTATCACTGCTTAATGTCTTTAGCGTGGTACTTTCCGACTACTCTTCCTTGGAGATCTTCCAATTCATAATAAGTTGTACCTAGTTTTCTCTTTATTCTAGCTTTGACAAAAGCTGGCGCTAGTTTGGCATTGAAACCTTTTACAAACTTGCTTTGTTGAAAATTTCTTCTATAAACCTCCTGTCCCACAGTATACGAAACATCGCGGCTTCTCAAGTTGTACGATTTTTCATTACGACTTTGCTGTTGCCTCATAGCTTGTACGGCATCTTCTCGACTGATTTGGATAGCCCGATCCTCTAACAAATCCACTTCTCTAAGCAGCGTATAAGCGGAACCCTCTGTGATCATATGTTGACCAAAAGCCAACCGATAGGGTGTATTATATACGGGTGCATGGCATAACGCCCAGTGTCATAGCGCCCACGGGCGCTATGACACAAACAATTGTGTCATAGCGCCCGCGGGCGTTCCGTCACTTTTTGAAAGTGTCAAATCGCCCGCGGGCGCTTTGTCATTTTTCTTGTGGCCCTATTGACACTATGAGAAGTGCATTAACGCCCGAACCTAATAATAATGAAATACCTGGTATAAATGGGTGCATGTAAGTGCGGATCAGAAGAAATCCAAGAGCCGGGTACAGAATCAATCGACTCAGGAGGGAGCAGCCCGAACCTAATAGTAATGAAATACCTGGTATAAATAGCCGCCCAGCACAATTTATCGTGAGAATCGAGTGCTCAATAGCGTAAGAAGCGCCGCAGGCAAAAATTTTTTTACATAAAAATCGCGCGATTTTTATGTAAAACAATTTTTGCTTGCGCTTTTAATAAAGTAAATTTAAACACAAAATTGTGCTAACATGTCATTTATTTCATTTAAACATTTTTGATAAACTTTGATTTGGCTGTCTACTATTTGCCTGCAATATGGGCAGAGCAATAGAGACTTCGCCGCTTCCACTTTCATCACTTTGTAGCACTCAAAACATATTTTGAAGTGGCTACAAGGTAATTGTACCACATCACGCGGAGTGTCAAGGCAAATTATACATTTAAGAACTTCAACCATTTGACTGAAGTGTAAAGTATTGTCCTCATCTTCATCTTCAGTATTATCTAAGCATGACTGCTCTTCAAATGTGGTGTCCCATCTAATCAAATCATTTTTTTGATTAATTAGGCTGCCAAAAACTCGTTTTGCAAGTTTTACTAAATTGAGGGCGTTATGACACAGGTTGCAAATGTCATAAGGCCCACGGGCGCTGTGACATTTTCGGTGCGGGCGATATGACACTTTTAGAAGTGTCAGAACGCCCGCGGGCGTTATGACACAATTGTTTGTGTCATAACGCCCGTGGGCGCTATGACACTGGGCGTTATGACATGCACCCATTATATACAGCTGAATGCCAACTGGATCGCAAGGGACAACATATACTACTTAATTTGTCATCCCAGTTGGATTGATTCGGATGAACATAAGCTTTAATTCCTGCAATGATGCTGCGATTAACCCGTTCGGAGGCGTTTGCTTGGGGAGCATAAATGGCTGTGTATGCGTGTTGTATGCCGTATTTTTCTAATAAGCTATTAAAAACTTTGGATTTAAATTGAACTCCGTTGTCAGATACTATTAGTTCAGGTATACCAAAACAAACAGAAAAAGGTCTTCCTCTAAATACTTCAGAATGGCTTCGGCTGTGAAGTTTTTCACAGGCTTTAGAAAAGGAAATTTTGTAAAGTGATCAAGGACCACAAATATTCCAACATGCCCTGATTTGGATCGAGGATAAGGTCCTAGGTAGTCAATATACAGTTTTTGAAACATCCTCTGAGTTTCACCTGTTTTAGCGAGCGGAGGTCTAAGAACCTTGTTCGGATGCTTTGTACTCTTACAGACTTCACAATTGTTAATGTACTCTTTAGCCTCGTTAACTAAATTTGGCCAAAAATAGTAACGTCTAACCCGCTCTAATGTCTTGTTAATACCACAATGAGAGGATAAAGGACTATCATGAGCCCTCTGTAATGCAACTGGTACTAGTTCTTGTGGTATCTATAGGTTCCATACCACATCATCAGCTAACTTTTCTACTGCTGCATGTTCTGTCCTCCTATAAATGCGATCATTCACCACTTTAACAGCTGGCAACTGCTTTTCAGCTTGGACTAGTTTTTTCTTCAGTTCTTGATATTGTTTTGATTGAAAATGTGGCGAACTGAGATTTATAAAGCTTTCTATTTCCAAAGTGGACATATCCTCTGTAAAAGTGCGTGAAAGTGCATCGGGAACAACGTTTCTAACTCCCTTTCGATGCTGAATGGTAAAGCTATACCCCTGTAACTTCAATGCCCATCTTGCTAATCGACTACTCAAATCTGATTGCGACATCAGCCACTTTAACGATGCATGATCAGTTATTACTGTGAATGTATGTCCTTCGACGTACGCTCGAAATTTCTTTATACTCAGTATGGCTGCTAGACATTCTTTTTCTGTTACGGAATAATTTCGCTGACAATCGTTAAGCTTTCGCGACATAAACGCTATTGGAATCTCATCTCCCTCTTGGTTAATCTGCATTAAAACTCCCCCGACTCCCGTGTGACTAGCATCACAGTGGATGAAAAATGGCTGTGTAAAATCTGGCATATGAAGGACAGGAGCTTTGCACATTGCTGCATTTAAGTCCTGAAATGCTTGCTCAGCAGCACTGGACCAAGTGAAAGATTTTCTCTTTTTCAAGGAGTCGGTAAGCGGAGAAGTTATTGATGCATAATTCTCGATGAACTTACTTTACCACCCTGTCATGCCCAAGAATCGGCGAAGTTGTTTTAAAGACTGTGGTGAAGGGTACTCTTTGATGGCTTCTATTTTAACCACGTCCATGGCTATAGTCCCATGACCGACAATGTGTCCCAAATAATGAACTTCAGGTACACAGAGCCTACTTTTTTGAAGATTTATAGTGAGGCCTGCTTTTTCCAAAGCCTCAGCAATCTCGTCCAGCACCTTCGTGTGCCGTTCAAAAGTATCGGAAATGATGAGAAGGTCGTCTAGATAAATGAAGACTTAATTTCTTAGATAAGCTGGTATTATACAATCCATTAATTTCGACATAGTTGATGGGGCATTCGTCAAGCCGAAAGGCATGACTTTAAATTGATATAAAGGTCTACCGGGTACAGTAAAGGCGGTTTTATCTTTCGAACGAGAGTCAAGTGGTATTTGCCAATAGGCATCTTTGAGATCAAGACTGGTGATGTACTCAGCCTTCGGAATATTGGATAAGCATCCTTTCGTGTCACATTGACTTTACACACACTTTAGAGTCAATGCAGAGGCGCACTTTTCCGGGTTTTCTCACGATCACAACAGGCGAAGACCAAGAACTATCGGATTCTTCAATGACTCCAAGGCTGAACATACGATCTATTTCCTCATACATGAGTTTTTCGCTCGCAGGGGAAACCGGATAGTGGCGCTGCTTAATCGGTTTCGCATCACCTACATCAATCTCGTGGTTCAACAACTTTGTTTTACCCAGACCCTTTTCAGCAAACGATGGAAATGATTGAACGACTTTTTCAATTGAATACGTTGTGTATCCGACAACTTACGTTGCGACACAACATCGGCGGACTTTAACTCGTGACCTGTTAGACTGGAAATACCGTCTTGGACTGACAAACCCGAAGGTAACATATCAAATGCGATCCAAAAATCAATGCCTAAATACAACGACTGAACAAGTGAAGGGACAATATATAAAGTGAAGCGCTTTGTTGTTCCTCGATAAGTGACTTCTAAAGAAAGTTTTCCAACAATACTTTGATACTGGCCATCCGCCGTGCGTACATTGGCTGACATTTTTTTGAAATTGATATCTATGCTTAATATTTCTCTGGCAAAATCTCATCCGATGCAACTAATGGATGCCCCAGTATCCAATAATCCTGTCATCGTTTTGTCGAGTATAGAAACTTCGGCATATGGACGTACGTCGCGACCTACTATGGCAGATATTAAGGCCTGGTTTTCATGCTTAATTCTCTTGTAACACTTATTAATTCGTGAACTAGATCTCCTGTTCACAGCTGGTAAGGAATGCGAAAGTTTTGGTACTGGCAGGTAAGTAGTCATATCCGGGAAAGTTGATTTTGTAGATTGAGTGGACTCTACAAATCCGTCTGAGTCGTGTTTGATGTAAGCTTCTTCCGTGCACTTGCCACTGGTGCACGATCTAATCCGTTTTTTGCTCCATTACATTTCGCGCAAGAAGGTTTGTAACTATTAGGCTGACCACAACCGTAACAAAACACCTGACGTTCGCTAAGACAATCTTGGTATCGATGACCCTTTGCTCGACAGTTCCAGCATACCAAATTTATTGCTGCTACCTCAAGATTATCGTCATCCTCACTGGAATCCTCGTTGCCATCAGAATGTCTTTCTACAGCATGAATTACACGACGTACGGGGGGTGTTGGCCTTTGGGACATAGCTTTATTCTTTGCCAAACCCTTCATGAATACTTCCCTAGTTCTAACTAAGTGACGTAGGTGTGCTGTGCTAGTCACTTTCTCATACAGAAGTTCATGTTTGAGGCTGCAAATTAGCCCGTAATGTTTCCAATAATGCCAAGTCCGACAAGGGCACCGCTAGTTTATCAGCTAATAGAACGATCGCCTCATAGAATTCATCAAAAGATTCATTTTCCTTCTGCTTAAGTCTATCCATGGCTGAACGAATGTTAATATCAGTTAATTCATCTTTGAAATGCGCCCTCATAGCGGCACGCAAATCTAACCACGAAAGTGAACCCTGTCTTGAATGTACGCTTTTATGATATCGCCAAAACCAATCATTAGCACTTTCGTCTAATATATTGCTTATATGACGAGATATAATATCAAAATTACCATTGTTCGCGCCAGAGCGGCGCTTTCCAGTCCCTTTTGAACCGCCCCTGGAGTCTTAACAGTCGTGAGAGCAGTTCTTCCAGATCGCTTGCATCTCGCTCTCTGGCACTGTTAAGGGTCTCCAATCCGCTCTCCAAGCGGCTCTAAAAGTTTCCACCCCGTAGCTTAAGTTTTAGTTCTAATTTCCAAGTGTCACCGTGAAGTCGAATAAAGAGTGAAGTTTTGTTTTATAACGTGAAGTAAATTCGACCCGCGTTCTTCATTTTTGTGGTAATTTTGGACTTATTCTCGAGAGCTGAAGGAAGTCCCGCCGCCCCAATCAACATTTGATCCATCGACCGGATTATTTACAACAAATACCAGCGACCACCGGCGGAGTTTTTTAAAGTTCAAGATAAGTACGAATTTTCCATATTTCCGTGGCCGACCAGTCAGATATTTCCCAAGATCCCAATTTTCTTATATCTGTCTGATCGGCTAATTCCATTTGTGCATACGATCGCCATATTCCGGCTTCTTTTTTCGTATTGCTATTTCCACCTTCATACGATCGCCATATTCCGGCTTCCTTTTTCGTATTGCTATTTCCACCTTTATACGATCGCCATATTCCGGCTTCTTTTTTCGTATTGCTATTTCCACCTTTATACGATCGCCATATTCCGGCTTCTTTTTTCGTATTGCCATTTTCCGGCTTTACTCTCTTTATATTTCCCCATTTACATACATACATAAATACATAAAATCCAGATGCATGCATATTGATGTACGTACATATGCCTGACCATCTCAACATATGTACATACGTAAGGAGAAACATTTACACACTACAATTCGCGGCGTACCCAGCAAACATTTTGAAAGTACATTCCTAAAATACAGTCCACATTATATACAATTTCCAAAATTACAGCAGATTACAAAGGATAAAGTCCGAATATATAATATAATTATAATATATTTCCAAGTCCCCCTAACACACATATCCATCCAAACACACATATCCATACATACACACATATAACCCAAATGCATGCTTATTAATGTACGTACATATGCCCGTAACGTAAGGCGGTATACCCATTTGGAAAGCAACATTTACACATATGCCCGTAACGTAAGGCGGTACACCCAGCAAAAATTTCGAAAGCGATATTTACAACACAGCCCACATCATTTATAATTTATAAATTAAATAAAAAATATAATAAAAAAAATTTTTTATACTTTACATATATTGAAAAAAAAAAAATATCCTGATTCCAACGAACACATCAACAGTATAAGCCGTTCCAACTTTTGCATGATATTTATTTCACCAGCGCTATTTCGCACACGCCGTCGGCTCACATCCATTAAGGGGTTATATACCTTTTTCAGAATCAAAAAATCGAAAAAAAATTTTATGATTTTTTTTTGATGTACATACTTTCAACAATTTTTCTGCAAAATTTTTTTAGAGATCGGGGCACTAGAACCTAAGATACAGCCGTTCATAGCGCACGGTGTGCATGACTACCTAATGTCCATCTAAAACTTTCAACGCGATTATCTCGGAATCGCATTTTTGAGAAAAGGTCGTTGCGGTGAGCACGATATCTCGGTAACCACTATATCGATCGATTTGAAATTTTGGGGGATTGTTTGTAGATACAATAGCTAGTTCGTGAACGAAGGAATTTTATTTTCGATAAATTTTTCTATTTTTTTGGGGCGAAAAACTAAATTATTAGACCTCGAAAAATCGTTTTTTTTTTTTTAAAATAATCACTGTAACTGTAAAAATTTTTTTTTCGTAAAATCCTTCGTTCACGAACTAGGTAACACTATATACTAACGTAGTTTTTTTTTTTTTTTTTTTTTTTCGTTGAGCCGTTTTCTTGTTTTCATGCTCACCGTGAGCCACTACTTAAAAAAGGACTTCTGCGGCAAGGACTATAACTTCCACAATTCTCAAAATTTTCACTCGAAATTTTTTACGAATTAAGTTAAGGACACGTACTTTGATAAAATTTTTATTGAATTTAAATAAAACAATGGCAACATGCAAAAAAAAAATAAATAAAAACCCTGTATTTCTCTGGTGAAAAAGGTATATAACCCCTTAAACAAATAATAAATAAATAAATCCTTTTTGTGTAAGCCGTGGCGGTGCGAATCGTATTTATTTCCATATTTCTTGCGATCATTTCCGCAGCTCAGCAACAAACTGCAAATATTTTGCCAAACATTTTTTTGTCGAATTTTTTTGATATTTTGCTCACACATCAAAGCAGTGGTTCCAAAAAACTCTTTATTGGTACAACTGTTCCGTTTCCACATATTCCAAAAAAATAGACCGGAGCTGCAACGCTAAGAGCGAACACAAGCGGACCGCTTGCAATTGTCTATCACGAGGAATCGAAGCGGCCACTGCGCCTTATTAATTTTTTTGTTTGTTTTCTTTAAACAAAATCAAATTAATTCCTTAAGTTTTTTTTCCGCGTCGCATTCATTGACATTGTTGACATTCCGCTATTAGAATTTTCGATATTTTGGAGCCGCACCTGTATCGATCGGAAGTTATCGATTCCATCCTTCCGTTTCCTTTCAAATACACCCCGGTGATCCGCAACAGCGGAACCACATTCCAGTACAGGCTTTTCCGGAGTGTTAAATTTCCACAAAGCCAGCCAGGGTTGCCTAGTTAATCTGATTTCTGGAATGCCAGGAGACAAAACAAAGTTATCGGTTCCGTCTGTAAATAAAACGCGATCGCTATCCGCATCTCCTCGCGCGCGCACCTCAAGCGCAGTAGTTCCAACATCAATAACCAAGGCAAAGAGCGAAACTTCATTAGACACCCAAGAGGGCGACAAGAAGTTGTCTGTTCCTACGAGCAATCAGAAACGATTGTCGCTCACGCCTAAGGTTACGTCACAGATCCAGACCAAGTCCGTAAAGTCGCTGGCAACTCGTTCTCAGGCAAAAATGAGCAACGACATTGCAATTGCAGCCCTCGCGCGGTTCATAACGGTGTCCGACCGCATGAGCAATTTCAGAGCGACCATAGAAACTCCAAGGCAGTCAGCTCCGTCCGTCCACACCTGCAAAGTCCGTAAGGAACAAGTCCGCTCACTCTGGGAAAAGGCCGAAAAAGAATTCGAAGCGTGTCTAGACACGATTTCCAGCATTACTACTGAAGGAGCGGAGGAGATTCTGGCGACTCTGCATCGAAAATATGAATATTGCTATTCGGTGTACGAGGAGCTATCAGTTCATCTCAGCGAGCTGATGGACCAAGCCACTCCGCAGCAGTCGACAGCGAGCACCACTAATCAGTCCGCTTACATTTCGTCTGGGTGCCGGTTACCACCATGCGATACCGAAGTTTTTGAGGGAGACTATTTAAAATGGCCAACGTTCAGAGATCTCTTCACGGCAGTTTACGTGAATAATCCTAGGCTCACACCAGTTGAGAAATTATTTCATCTTAACTCCAAGACCAGTGGTGAAGCGAAAGCGCTTGTTTCAAAATCCCCGCTTACCAATGACGGCTTCGCGTCCGCCTGGGAATCGCTCCGAGAGCGGTTTGAAAACAAAAGGCTTTTGGTCAACAGCCAACTCAAACTTCTCTTTAACTTGAGTTCGGTTGGCCAAGAATCTGGTCGAGCGCTGAAGGAGCTGCAGAGCACAATACAAGGGGGTTTAGTAGCGCTAGCGCACTCCAATATTTCCACGGAGAACTGGGATTGCCTGTTGGTGTTCCTGTGCGCCAGTAAACTGCCGAAGTTGACCCTTTCCTTATGGGAACAGTCTCTATCATCCAAGTCCGATATTCCGACATGGGAAGAAATGAACACATTTCTCAGTGAAAGATATCGGACTCTAGAAGCCATCGAGGACATGAAACCGACTATTAGCGGTATAGCCTCGAAAAATCCTGTAGCTCCCAAAAAACTCAATTCCTTCGAAGCAAAAGTGAGCACAAAACCGAGGACTTGTGATTTGTGTTCAAAAGAGAATCACCCGGTCCGGATGTGCTCACGCTTCTTGCAAATGTCCGTGGATGCGCGCAGCAGCTATATTAAAAGGAAGCAGCTGTGCCTCAATTGTTTCGCGCGCGGCCATCAGCTTCGCGACTGCACGAGCACACACAGCTGTGCTACGTGCCACGCGCGACACCACACGCTGCTGCATCGGGGCGCTCCTAGCCCTGGGCCACATTCCACAGTTAACGTTTCGGCCAACACACAACCTCCTGCAGCACCTGCGACGACCAGCTCATCCGGACAGCCGCCAGCAGTGCAAAACTATTTTGCAGCTGGATCCACGGCGGTGCTACTAGGCACGGCAATGCTGGATATTTGCCATCTCGGGACAAAATATAGGGCTCGCGCCCTAATTGATTCGGGCTCCGAGGTGACTTTTATTTCCGAACGCCTATTCAGGCTCATCAAGCTTCCATTCCGTCTCATTAACGCCAAGGTCTCCGGTTTGAATCAGACCGTTTCCGCACAGTCGACCAGGCTGTGTCATTTCGCGATTAGTTCGCCCTCCAAACCCGGCCTGCAGCTAAATACAGAAGCTTACGTGCTGCCAGAATTGGCAGGCAATCTACCATCTTATCCGATTCCGAAAGAAGCGCTGACGGGTTTGCCTATCCTTCCCCTGGCAGATCCCACATTTCTTGAGAGCTCCCAGATAGATGTTCTGATCAGAGCCGACATTTTACCATCCGTTCTGCTGAGCGGCATGCGCACAAACATTTGTGGCTCTCTCCTAGGTCAAGAAACTATTTTTGGCTGGGTGCTTACCGGCCCAGTTTCAAGTACATCTAGTCAGAATCGGGTATCCGCTTTCACGACCCAGATAACCGAAACGAGTGACAGAGTCTTGGAAAAACTTCTCACTAAGTTTTGGGAGGTGGAGAACATACCCACTAAAAGGGTAAAGGACTCCGATTCCTATTGCGAAAACAATTTTCTCCAAACGACCACTAGAGACGGAAGCGGGAGATACGTAGTATCTTTACCATTTCGCGAGCCTGAAAATCTCGGGTCCCAATTGGGGCACTCGCGATCCAGTGCCCTAGCTCAGTTTCTTAGAAACGAAAACCGTTTGAAGAGAGACTTTCCATTAAAAGAGCAGTATGACTCAGTCATTCAAGAGTATTTGGATCTGGGTCACATGAGAGAAATTCCCCTGTCGTACGATTCTCCAAACTATTACCTGCCACACCACGCGGTGATCAAACCCGAGAGCACTACCACCAAACTTCGCGTGGTATTCAATGCTTCTAGCCCTTCATCCAATGGGACAAGCTTGAACGACATTCTTCATGCTGGTCCAGTCCTGCAATCTGATTTAACCATTCAGATATTGAAGTGGCGTTATTTCCAGTACGTGTTCAGCGCAGATATCACCAAGATGTACCGTCAAATCTGGGTCGACCCCAAACATACGCCGTTCCAGAGAATCTTATTCCGGAATAAAGAAGGAGAAGTAAGCGATTTCGAGTTAAAAACAGTCACCTTTGGTGTTAACTGTGCACCATTTCTGGCACTCCGCGTACTCCAACAATTGGCAGACGACGTAGAAAAGGACCTCCCTACAGCAAGCAATATTATTCGTCACTTTATGTACGTAGACGACGTTCTGGCAGGGACCACTTCCATACAAGAGGCTCGACTGGCAATCAGCGAACATCGCCACGCTTTCAGCAGCGCCAGGTTCCCATTGAGAAAGTGGACGGCCAACCAGAAGAGCATACTCGAAGACATCCCAAACGAGCATCTACTCCACGAGGACTTTCGCGATCTTCATTCCGAAAGCTTTGCCAAAACACTGGGCGTTCGGTGGAATGCGACCTCGGACGAGTTCTGTTTTGTTCCACCGCCAGTGTCGATTAAATCCACTCATACGAAGAGAGAGGTTCTTTCCCAAATTGCGAAGCTTTTTGACCCAGCCGGATGGCTGTCTCCGTTTATTGTCCGCTCAAAAATCTTTATGCAAGAAATTTGGTTGCAGGAGTTGGGCTGGGATGAAAACATCCCCACAGAAATGGATCAAAGATGGCAAGATTTTTTGCGCAGCTATTCCGAGCTTGAGCAGATCCGCATTCCAAGGTGGGTTGGTTTCCAGCCAGGAGTGAAGGTTGAGCATCACGGGTTTTGTGATGCGTCTCAGAAGGCTTATGGGGCCGCTATATACTTGCGGGTGGAAGTAGGCCACAACATTATGACACGTCTGCTTACCGCCAAAACCCGAGTCGCCCCTGTTAAAACGGTGTCCCTTCCACGGCTCGAGCTGTGTGGGGCATTGCTGTTGTCAGAGATGATTGCAGCTATCCTTCCGAATATGCCAATTTCCAATTCCGACATTTTCTGCTGGACCGATTCCACCATCGTCCTCGCATGGTTGAGCAAGCCGGCATGCCACTGGACCACGTTTGTCGCCAACCGAGTGACAAAAATTACTCAGGTGACGAGCGCTGAGCATTGGGCGCATGTGCGATCTGAGCACAATTCCGCGGACCTGGCCAGTCGAGGCGTTTCGCTACGGGAGCTGGTTCATAGCCAACTCTGGTGGGAAGGACCGGACTGGTTGCAACAGCCGAAGGACATGTGGCCAACACGGGAGCTAGGACCTCCAGTCACAGACATAGAGCAGCGTGCTGTGAAGGTCAATTTCGCCAAGGCCGAAGATTTTTTGGAACGTTTCTCCGCGTTGGACAAGGCTCTGCGGGTCCTTGCGTACGTAATACGGTTCACTCAACGCTGCCGCAAGATGCCGAGGGACGCTGCTGAGCGACCCACCAAGGAAGAGGTCCAAGAAGCTGAAAGAGTCCTTATTCGAAATGCTCAGCGGGGAGAATATACCCAAAGTCCTAAACGATAAGCGTCCGATTCTAGTTTCCAGCCCGATAGCCAACCTGTTTCCATTTCTAGACCAACAAGGCCTGTTAAGGGCATGTGGGCGCATTACGGCCTCAACGGCCCTCCAGTACGACGAGCGGCATCCTATTATACTGCCATACAACTGTCGGTTAGCTCGTCTTCTCGTCCTTTTTTCACACCAGATTTCCCTGCATGGCGGCAACCAACTAGTGGTACGCCTCATCCGATCGAAGTATTGGATTCCTAAAATCAAAAAACTGGTAAAAGCTGTGCTGAATTCCTGTAAAGTGTGTACTATTTACAGGAAGAGAGTCCAGACGCAATTGATGGGCGATCTCCCGACCGATCGAGTTTCCTTTTCCAGGCCATTCACATATACGGGCATGGATTATGCAGGCCCGTTTGAGATTAAAAACTATACTGGCAGAGCATGCCTTATTACCAAGGGATATGTTTGCGTGTTTGTGTGTTTTTCCACGAAGGCTATCCATTTAGAGCCTACGTCCGACCTGACAACGGAGAAGTTCCTCGCGGCATTTGCCCGATTCGTAGCAAGAAGAGGTTGTCCTCAGCGAGTCCAT
Organism: Drosophila ficusphila; assembly: GCF_018152265.1. Taxonomy (NCBI): domain Eukaryota; kingdom Metazoa; phylum Arthropoda; class Insecta; order Diptera; family Drosophilidae; genus Drosophila; species Drosophila ficusphila. The sequence goes on from NW_025064257.1 coordinate 513,260, forward strand.
TCGGATAATGGCAAAACCTTTGTGGGGGCAGCGACTCTACTTTCTAGAGATTTCATGCAGACGATCAAGGAGTCTGTAGCTGGAACCTATAGCCATCAGGGACTTGTGTGGCGGTTCATTCCACCAGGGGCTCCACATATGGGAGGATTGTGGGAGGCTGGAGTAAAGAGCTTCAAGGCACTCTTTTACAAGTCGACGTCAAGTCGGAAGTACACGTTTGAAGAGTTCGCCACGCTTCTCGCCAAAGTTGAAGCCTGCCTTAATTCCAGGCCGCTGTCTCCCATGTCCGAAAATCCATCTGAGTTATTGGCATTGACGCCAGGCCACTTTCTGATTGGGGGACCTTTGCTTTCAACAGCTGAGCCTGAGATTAAGGGCGATGCTCAGTCGATTATAAATCGCTGGCAGCACTTAAAGGCCTTGCATCAGCAGTTCAGTGCGCGATGGAAGGAGGAGTACTTAAAGGAACTTCACAAGCGCAATAAGTGGCAGACTCCTTCCAGAGATATCCAAGTCGATGACATGGTGGTCGTCAAAGAAGACAACATGCCACCAAACGAATGGCGGCTCGGCAGAGTTGTATCTGTTCTTCCAGGAGCCGATAGTAGAGTTCGCGTAGTTGAGATCCGTACTGCTCGAGGGACTATAACACGTCCCATCCACAAACTAGTACTTCTTCCTATGGAGGACAAGGCAACCTCCGCCTTTCCAAAATAATGCATTCTGTCCTCCTTCTAGCACTTCTTTCTATGGAGGCCAAGGCAACCTCCGCTTTTCCAAACTAGTGCCTTCTGTCCTTATGCTTAAAAATTCGTCCACAACTGATACTAAGTTCGCTTATAATTATTTTTATTATTAGAGCATCAATACCATGGCTCCACGTCCTCGCAGCGCCCAAACTTTGGACGACAGACGTTCACGAGGTACTCGATCCTACCGCTGCCGAGTCTGTCGGGGAATCCATCCGCTACGGAAGTGCAGCCGTTTCCTCAGGCTCAGCACGGAGAAGCGGCTCCGCGCCGTTCTCATAAATAAATATTGTGCGAATTGCCTGGCGCACCAGCACTCCGGAGGGCAATGTCGCAGTGGCGACGCATGCAAAAAATGCGGGAAGGATCACCACACGCTGTTCCACCTGCACGAGATGTCCAGGAGTCCTCGACGAACGCCCATCCAGCCACGCCGCCAGTCGCCTTCCCCTCAACGCCGTCCATCGCCCTTCGAGCAACATCGCGCATCGACCGTTCGCCTGTCGAGATCAGTCTCCCGGTCTCCGTCACCACCAGCAAGGCAGGCACTGGTACGACGACCAGCTCCAGCGGCAACTCCATCCGTAGCGGCTCTAGCGCAGCATCAGAGCCTCCACATTCTCCCGACGGCCATCGTGTTGCTGGAATCTGGGACCACCACCTTCGAGACGGCCGCATTGATCGACCCGTGCACTCCCGTCAGCACCATCGACAGCTCCCTGGCAACTGCCTTCAAGCTCCCCACGACGACAGTGAGGGGTGAGGAAGTCTGCTCGACGACGATCCGGTCGAGAACGGGCGATTTCCAGATCGAGGTGCTCCTGAAGATCAGCCCGAGGCTACGCATCCGTACCCCGATCCGCGCGCTGACTGAAGATATGCGAGCCCAGTTCAACGATATCCGTCTTGCCGATGAGCAATTCCATCGCCCAGCAACAGTCTCGCTGGTGTTGGGCTCGGACGTATACCCCGATGTCATCCGGCCCGGGTTCCTAAATATACGAGATGGGCTGCCCGTCGCACAGAGCACGGTATTTGGATGGGTCGTGTCTGGAGCATGCAGATACGCCTAATTCGTTGCTTCGCTCGACCTCGCAAGGGGGGGAGAATGTTCGCGCCAGAGCGGCGCTTTCCAGTCCCTTTTTAACCGCCCCTGGAGTCTTAACAGTCGTGAGAGCAGTTCTTCCAGATCGCTTGCATCTCGCTCTCTGGCACTGTTAAGGGTCTCCAATCCGCTCTCCAAGCGGCTCTAAAAGTTTCCACCCCGTAGCTTAAGTTTTAGTTCTAATTTCCAAGTGTCACCGTGAAGTTGAATAAAGAGTGAAGTTTTGTTTTATAACGTGAAGTAAATTCGACCCGCGTTCTTCATTTTTGTGGTAATTTTGGACTTATTCTCGAGAGCTGAAGGAAGACCCGCCGCCCCAATCAACAACCATCTAAAGTCTGAAATGTTAAGGCTTCAAGTCGATAAATGAACGGCCTGAGAACCTCAACTTCCAGTTTATCATTATCTGACTAATACGATCCGGTCTTATATTTGTATTTATTTGCGAAAACCTATATTCTGGAACATTTCCTAGTGAAGAACCAATTCCTGGGGAAATGTGTTCTGCTACTAGCCTACTCTCTCTTACAGGAGGATTTCTTGCCGCAGAAAAGTTTTCCGCTGTCCGCAAATTTCCCAATTCCGGAATCAAATCCTCGCTTTCTGCTCGCCTGCTATCAGTCGCTTGGGTTTGTTTTTGGTTCTCCAAAAGAGCTATCATTCGTTAGAACCCAGCGGTAATAGTTTCCGTTAACGCTTCGGTTTGTTTATTGGAATCACGTAGTGATCTTCTAGTTCCCTATTCAAATTTAGTTGAGACCTACCAAGCGCACTTTGTGGCCCACTCGCGCATTCGCTTCCACAAAGGTTACTTAAATCTGACTTACACACCAGGCAAATTTTATGATTTCGAACCTTTTTGTTAAAACAGGCTCGATGAAAAGAATGGCCACAGCTAGCAGATAGTAACTGAGCTGCGTATTCAATTTCCTTCAAACAAATAAAGCAGTCAACGTACTCGCGTAACATTTCCTAATAAACCAAATTTCTATATTATAATTAGGCAAAAATTAACTTTTTTTTCTAAAGTAGATATAAACTTTTTCAAAATTAAACAAAATCTCTGGGAATCATAAAAATCTTCGTGTCTAGTAATTATAAATCTTTTAGCAATGTATATTAGAAGTAAACAACATAAAAAGGAAGGTTAAGCTATTGCAGACATTTTGTCGCTCACACCTAGAGAGAATCCAAGAATTTTCAAGCAAAAAAAAATAAGAGAAAACAATAAATATAAAAAGTCTGCTCTTTCATTCTGGCACTACTAAGTTATCACTTCTTTGAATGCAATAACTAAACAACAATTATAGTTTTACAAAAACGCTACTGCCACTGATATTTATCTAGATCCAAGTCTACATTGTAGCAGGATGGCTACGTAGAGTATATGTATGTATGTATGTGTAAATGGTTATATTATTTGTAAGTGCGCATTATTGTGAAATAGCTTTAAGTATAACGGGAAAGATCGTGTATATTAATAAGAAACAGCATATGCAGCTGCATGTTCTCTGACTCTTGCTCTCATTCTCTTGCGCTCTTGCCTCTCGCTAAAACGAGGGTTGATTGGGATCGCAAGAGTGGAGAGGAGTCAGTCGAACACCAGGAGTTAAGCCATCGAGAACTTAAAAAGTAAAATAAAGAATATTAAAAGTGAACTTGACTGTGTTGGTGTTTTACTGGGATATACATTCACATCCCTACAAAATCAGAAGTGGGCCGATCACGAGCTAATATTAAAGAGAAAAACATTAAATAAAATAAAAAAATGAATTTTGACAATACATCAATTGCACAACTAAAAAAGTGGTTAAGTGTATTAGACTTACCAACAACGGGTTCAAAGCGAGAACTTATTTTGCGTTTAAATAATTCGCAAAAAGAAATGCAAAAGAAATTTGAAAATTTGAAAAATGGAGAAGATGGAAACGAAGATAATGAGGATGATGATGAAATCGAAAATACAGAGGACAGTTACGAAGAAGCTGACGAAGATGGAGATGGTGCAAATTTCAAGGAAAAAGACGGAGAAGAAGACGAAGATGGCGATAACAACGGCAGAAAAGGCGGAGAAGAAGACGAAGACGGCGATATTAACGATGAAAAAGGCGGCAAAATTTACGAAGACGGCGACAACGGAGAACTTGGAGAAGAGAAGGAGATAAAGAATTCCAGTCAGATTTTAGACATTTCGTTGCGAATGGCAACAGAAGTTTTAAATGAATTTTCGGGAGAAACCTGTGCTCGAAAATGGATTACGCAGATGTTTAATATTGGAAGTATTTATGGTGTTAGTGGACAATACATAAAAATGCTTATGATTAGCAAAATTAAAGGCAAAGCTAAGTTATGGTTGCATGCAAATCCTGGACGCATACTATTACCGATGGAGGACCTGATTGATGACCTGATCGGAATGTTTGGCGAGAAAGCATCCAAGTTAGAAACAAGGCGCAAATTTGAAGAACGGAAGTGGAGTGCTGGAGAAAGTTTTGGAAGTTATGTTGATGACAAGGTGATGCTGGCTCAGGGCATAAATATAGACGCTGAAGAACTACTGAGCGTAGTCATCGAGGGCATTCCCAACATAGGGCTGCGTATTCAGGCACAACTTCAATGCTTTGACGATGTTAAGCAGTTGAAACGTGCATTTGCTGATGTTGGATTACCCAAACCGTACGGAGCTAAGAAGGAGACGACTTCGTTGCAGAGCAAGGACGACAATATTATGCGCTGCTTTAACTGCAACGCTAGAGGACACTGGGCGAAGGACTGCAGGAAACCAAAGCGGGAGAAAGGATCGTGCTACGCATGCGGTGAGATGGGGCACTTTGTGGCGCAGTGCCTGAAGAACAAAACTAAAGGTGTGGGCGACAACAATTATGTAAGAAATTTTGAAATTAATTTTATGAATAGTTCTAATAGTAAATTGAGTACAGAATGCCTCATAGATACAGGAAGCCCAATTTCGTTTATCAAAATTTCAAAAGTACCGAAAGATGTTTGCAAGTTACCAGTTTTAAGTTTATATCATGGATTAAACAAAAGTTATTTAGAAACGTATGGAAAAATATTATGTTATGTCTTAAAGAATTTAAATAAAATACATTTTCATTTGGTTATTGTGGCAAACAAATCTATGAGTCATGATGTAATCCTAGGTAGAGATTTTATGGAAGCATGCGATTTAAAATTGAATCTGGACACTTTGAAAATGGTTACGTTGGAGAAAGTTGAAAAGCAGATAGTTAGTAATGTTAGAAATAAAAGTCAGATAGTTAGTGATGTTAGTAGTAAAAATCAGATAGTTAGAAATAATTTAAGTAAAATTGGAGAAGAAAATTATTTAGTTAGTGATGTTAGAAGAATTACGAATGGGGAAAACGTTAGTAATCAAAATTACACTATGGACGAGATTAGGTTAGAAAATACTAAGGAATTGGAAATAAATATAGTGGAAAAGGAATTATTTAATATTAATATAGAAGATAAATCTGTTGAATATGAAATTGGAAATCAAGTGGACTATAATGTTAGGCGAACATTTATCAAAATCGTAGAACGTTGTTATGTAAGTAAAGAAAGGCCAAAGGAACCAGAGATTAGATGTGAAATAAAACTGAGGTTAGAAGATTCGAAACCCTTTAGTTGTTCGCCCAGACGATTAGCTTACACAGAAAAAGAAAAATTGCAGATCATATTAGATGAATATTTAGAGAAAGGAATTATTAGACCCAGTGAATCGGAGTATGCATCTCCAATAGTGTTAGTGAAAAAGAAATCAGGAGATCTAAGGTTATGTGTGGATTATAGGAAGCTTAATAAGACAATGATTAAAGATAATTATCCTCTACCGTTAATAGATGATTTATTAGATAAATTAGTAAATAAAAAAATATTTTCAAAATTAGATCTTAAGCATGGATACTTTCATGTGTGTGTTGAAAAGGAATCAATTAAATACACCTCATTTATGACGCCGATAGGACAGTTTGAGTTTATGCGGATGCCAATGGGGCTTAAAAATGCCCCGGCGGTTTTTCAAAGGTTTATCAATAAAATTTTTGCAGATATGATAAGGGAAGACAAGGTAGTTATTTATATGGACGACATTATGATTGCGAGTAAAGAAATACAGGAACATTTGGATGTACTACAGGAGGTTTTTGACAGATTAGCAAGGAACAAACTAGAGTTAAGAATGGATAAGTGTGAATTTTTGCAAGAAAGTGTAGAATATTTAGGCTTTGTAGTAACGGGCAAAGGAATAAAAGCTAATGACAAGGGAATAGATGCTATTAGAGATTTTCCAGTTCCTGTTAAGGTACATGGAGTTAGAAGTTTTCTCGGATTGTGTTCGTATTTTAGAAGATTTATTAAGGACTTTTCGACGATCGCCAAACCTTTGTATGAATTATTAAAGAAAGACAAAGAATTTAGTTTTGAAGACAAGGAGTTACAATGTTTTGAGATTCTTAAGAAAAAGTTAGTCGAAGCACCAGTGTTAGGTTTGTATTATTATAAGGATGATATAGAGTTGCATACAGATGCAAGTGCACAAGGATTTGGGGCAGTATTATTACAAAGGAAAGAAGATAAAAAGCTGCACCCTATATTTTATTTTTCGAAAGCTACAACAAAGGACGAGGCGAAATATCATAGTTTTGAGTTGGAAACGTTAGCCATAATATACGCGCTAAGAAGATTTAGAATTTACGTACAAGGCAAACGTTTTAAAATTGTTACGGATTGTAATTCATTGACATTAACGTTAAATAGAATAGAATTAAACCCCCGTATTGCCAGGTGGGCATTAGAACTGCTTGAATACGATTTTGAATTAGTACATAAAGCAGGTAAGCATATGCAGCATGTAGATGCGTTAAGTAGGAACACAAATATTCTAATAGTAGAAACAAATAGTTTCGAAGACAATTTAGTTATATGTCAAGCAAAAGATGAGAAATTAAAAGAAGTTAGAAAAAGATTAGAAAAAGCTGAAGACAAGATGTTCGAGATGAGAAATGGGGTAGTTTATAGGAAAGCAAATGATGGAAGATTACTGTTTTGTGTGCCACGAGAGATGGAAGAAAAAGTTTTGTACAAATACCATAATGAATTAGGTCACTTAGGAAGAGATAAAGTAATGGATGCAATTGTTAGAACGTATTGGTTTTCGAATATGAAAGAAAAAGTTGTTAGGCATATAGATAATTGTTTGAGATGTGTAGCGTTTTCACCAAAGTCCGGGAAAGGAGAAGGATTTCTTCACAGCATTCCAAAAGGAAATGTACCATTTGAAATAATACACATTGATCATTACGGTCCTGTGGACTCTGGAAGGTTAAAGAAACATCTTTTTGTAGTTATAGACGGATTTACTAAATATGTTAGGTTATATCCAACAAAGACGACGAATACGAAAGAAGTTATTGTAGCGTTAAAGGATTATTTTAGATCATACAGCAGGCCAGTATGTATTGTGTCGGATAGGGGAAGTTGTTTTACATCAGAGGATTTTACAAAGTTTTTAGAAGAGTACAATATTAAACATGTAAAAATTGCGACTGGTTCCCCTCAAGCAAATGGACAGGTGGAAAGAGTTAATAGAATATTAGGACCAATGATAGCAAAATTAGCGGATAATGAAAAGGGACTACACTGGGATACAGTTATCGAAGACGTTGAATTTTCGTTGAATAACACAAAACAAAGAAGTATTGCACAAATTCCAAGTAGAATGTTGTTTGGTATTGAACAGAAGGGAAAGATTATCGACGAATTAAGACAGAAGTTAGAAGAGTTAGATACAGTTAGAGATGTTATTGAAGTTAGGCAACTAGACGATATTAGGAAAAAGGGATCAGAAGCGCAAAGGAAAGTACAAAATGACAACGAAAGAAGATATAATGAAAAGAAAAATATGAGTTCAGAGTACAAAGTTGGGGATTATATTATGGTCAAGAACTTTGATTGTTCAGTTGGAGTAGCAAGAAAATTAATACCAAAGCACAAAGGTCCATATGTTATAGATAAAGTCTTAAGAAATGATAGATATTTAATTAAGGATGTCGAAGGATTTCAATTATCACGAAAGCCATATCAAGGTGTCTGGAGTAGTCAAAATATTAAACATTGGATAGGAATGCGATAATGTAACAAATTTATTGTAATTAATTGTAAAATAACATAAGATCAGGGGATCTTAAAGGGTCAGGACGGCCGAATTGTAGCAGGATGGCTACGTAGAGTATATGTATGTATGTATGTGTAAATGGTTATATTATTTGTAAGTGCGCATTATTGTGAAATAGCTTTAAGTATAACGGGAAAGATCGTGTATATTAATAAGAAACAGCATATGCAGCTGCATGTTCTCTGACTCTTGCTCTCATTCTCTTGCGCTCTTGCCTCTCGCTAAAACGAGGGTTGATTGGGATCGCAAGAGTGGAGAGGAGTCAGTCGAACACCAGGAGTTGAGCCATCGAGAACTTAAAAAGTAAAATAAAGAATATTAAAAGTGAACTTGACTGTGTTGGTGTTTTACTGGGATATACATTCACATCCCTACAACATTTACTGGCAAGAAATCAGTTTGCATCAAACTGAGCGTTTTGGCAAAACCTAAGCACCTTTAGAGAATATTGAAACAACGGTAGACACTTATCATCAAAGCAAATCTAATTCCAGGTATTCAAAAAGCCTATTCAATGTGTTGGTTGTGCTGCGTGGCAGGTTATAGAAATCTTCCATAATATCCACATCCAATCGCAGGTACCAACTTGATTTAGCTGCTTTCTTGGTTATGACGCATCAAAGTCTTTAAGGTCTGGAACGTTCCTAAATTTATGGTTCGCTAATCCAGATCCTTATTAAACTGAGGTCGAGGTGCAAATAGTTTAGAATAGAAAAAGTAATGAATATTGAACCTTATCACCATTCGCGAATACTGTAGCTATGGTAGATCCTTATCATCAAAGAAAAGCTAATCCAGCTACTTATTAGCTGAGGTCAAGGATCAAACCAAACTTTAAGGTTAGAGAAAGAAAAGAAAATGGAAAACTCTGACCATGCTTATAGTCTTCAATTTGAAAAACTGTTTGGATATAGTTGACTATTTTATTACATGACGAGGCTGCCAAGGTCAGACCTCATACTGTTGCCGTCAAAGTCAGGCCCACAGCTTGGATTATTTCTGTAGACTGCCAATTCAGGCTCCACATCAATATTTCTGTAGACTGACAAGTCGGGCCCCACGTTGGGCGCCATAATTTTTTCTGTAGCATGTAACTGTCAGTTGGAGAATGAGCTGATGGTAATAAAAAAAAAAACGTATAAGCGGAGCACGCGGTATCCTCGGCTTTTATTTTATTTAGTCAGATCGGCTTGGGGTGGGTTAACAAAAAAAAGAAACCGCAACGTTTATCGCTCAAATGCTAGGCAAAAATAACTAAATTCGCGTACTTTATTTTTTTTTGAAAAGGGGATAGCAACCGAAGAAGGCTTAAGAAGGGAAAGAATATGAAAATAAAAAGGAAGGAACACACTTGCCAAAAAAATTACATCATCCCTTTCACTACGCAAAAGATGCGAAGTGCTCACCCTACCTTGATCTTGTAGGTCCTACTTTTCATCGACAAGATCCCTCAGAATGATCACAAATTACCTCGACCCTCGGACAACCATGATCCACAGTTAGGAGATACTTAGCTAAAATTCATTTTTCTAATTTTTATTATTTATACACAAGGGAAGAAAAACTAGTCATTTCATATAACATGAGATTTTGTTGTTGTTATTATTATTCCTCTTCTTTAGAAAGGGGAAAGAAAAACCAATGCTTAAGTAATTTATTCACAAAAAAATTAAACTAATTCAGGCAAAAAATAAAAAATAAAAAAAATAATTTCATATTAATCCTGTTTTATTAATTAATTTTTTTTTTTTTTTTTAATGATAGACCAAAAAATGCATGCTTCTTATTTTATTTTATATTCTAACCAAGACAATTATTGTTGCTTATTTATTTAAATTTTAAGTATACAAATTCTATAATAATTTTTCCCTAATCGATATTTTATTTTCATTTTATTTCTTTCAGTGTATTAATTTAAGTTTTAATTTCAATATTATTTTTTTTTTTGTTTTTTCATGGCAAAGAGAATTATGTTGCTGGAAAAGAACGGGGTTAATAAAATAAGATGCGGTAATGTAATATATAAAAAGAATAATAATATTAAATTAAATAAAAAAAAAAAGTGTGTGCGTACAAAGTACACATGTCAAAAGTGAAACTTCTTTGGCGAACTAATTTATCAGTCTTGTCTATATTTATACAAATCTAAAACTTTAGATTTCCGAGACTTAAAGAAAGGGAAAAAGGAAGAAATGTTAGGATTTTAATTTTCATTAAAATATTAAAAGTGTTGAAAATTAATATAAATTATAAATTTAGTTTTTTAAATTTATTTCTTCAATATTTACACTATTCGACACGTTTCCTATGAGTATTGTTTTTAAAAACAAGAAAATAAGCTAGCTTCGGCTTGCCGAGTACTCTTGCAGTCATCAAATATGTCGAACAAAACGCATAAAGGCTGAACAACAACGAAGCTAGGACGATTTTTCTATTCATTTTCCATATTTTTGTCTATAGATCATATGGCAGCTATATGATCAAATTTAATTCGTAATTCGAGAGTCGTGGGAAAACTTTATATTCTGATTTTTGGAGCTTATCCGTTATTTTTATATAATTTTTTGATCTTTCCTATGACAGCTATAAGATATAGTTGTGCGATTTTCATGAAACTCTTTTCTCAACTTAAGGGTTATTAAAAAACCTGATATTCAAAAAATTATGCTCGTGGGATAAAAAACAACGATGTTATCAATTTATTTCCATTAATTCTATATATATTTTTCGATCTCTTCTATGGCAGCTATATGAACGAGTTATCCGATTTTGATAAAATTTAATCCGAAATTCAATAGTAGTTAGAAAACTCCATCTTGAAGAAATCAAGCCGATCTGATCAAAAACAACAGCATGAGAATTTTTTATTTCATTCTCTCGTATGAGAGCTATCAGATATAGTCGACCGGTCCTGCCCGTTCCGACTTATATACTGCGTGCAATAACTACACACCTTTTGGGAAAGTTTTAGCAAGATAGCTTTAAAACTGAGAGACTAGTTTACATAGGAACAGACAGACGGACAGACGTACATTCGTATTTCGATTCTGATCGTGATGCTGATCAAGAATATGTATGTATACTTTATTGGGTCTAAGGTGTCTCCTTCACAGCTTTGCAAACTTCTGACAGAAATTATAATACCCTTTGCTCTGCAAGAGTATAATAATATAGTAAAAGCATCTGAGAAGACAATAAATTCTTTCCGGTAAAGTTTTTCGCTTGAAAAACATGGCAATGTTCTAAAAACGGGTTGTCTCGCAGCTATTTTAACAAATAACAAGGTAGCATTTTTAAAAAAGAATAAATTTCCTAGCCGATTTTTAGCAAAAGCCCCTAAAGCGCAACTTTAACAATTATAAGTTAAAATCTGGAACTTTTATAGTTATCATTAATTTACAATGATTTTGTATAAATTTATATTGAGGTCAGGTATTTTTACTATTAACAAAAAATCACGAGGAATTTAATTTAATATTCAACATCTGAGATTTTACTATATTATTTTTAAACAAGAAAAGAAGCTTATGATATCGACGCATTTCCGCGACTGTATCGTATGTAGAAAAATTAAATTTTACAGGAGAAGCTTTTTCTTTATTTTTGTATTTCGGTATTTTTAGTCGATTGCAGTATTTCCATGCAAATTTGTATGGACATACGATAATTTCGCGCGCACATTGTAACATACGATAAAATTGAAACTTAATTTTTATCGGAACTAAAGGGCTTTCAGTTATAATATTTCACAGGGTAGTGGGACATTAGGTGCCTAACAATTTTGCATTAAAATCTCAATTTCGAAAAAAAGCGACATACGATACAGTCGCGGAAATGCGTCGATATACCCTTGCAGTCATCAAATACATACATATGTATGTATGTATTTACATATGTCGAACAAAATACAACATCGAAGCTATGACGATTTTCCTATTAATTTTTCATATTTTCAACTATTGTTTATATGGCAGCTTTATGACATGGTTATACGATTTCGATAAAATTTAATTCGTAATTCAAGAGTGGTTAGAAAACTCTATGTTCCAAAAATTATGCTTCTCTGATGAAAAAAATGGATACGAATTAAGGTGCCAATCAAAAATAGTTAATGCATAGTTAAGCTGTAATAAGCTAATACATCAATTAAGGGGTTATATACCTTTTTCAGAATCAAAAAATCGAAAAAAATTTTATGATTTTTTTTTGATGTACATACTTTCAACAATTTTTCTGCAAAATTTTTTAGAGATCGGGGCACTAGAACCTAAGATACAGCCGTTCATAGCGCACGGTGTGCATGACTACCTAATGTCCACCTAAAACTTTAAACGCGATTATCTCGGAATCGCATTTTTGAGAAAAGGTCATTGCGGTGAGCACGATATCTCGGTAACCACTACATCGATCGATTTGAAATTTTGGGGGATTGTTTGTAGATACAATAGCTAGTTCGTGAACGAAGGAATTTTATTTTCGACAAATATTTCTATTTTTTGGGGCGAAAAACTAAATTATTAGACCTCGAAAAATCGGTTTTTTTGAAAAAATAATCACTGTAACTGTAAAAAAATTTTTTTCGTAAAATCCTTCGTTCACGAACTAGGTAACACTATATACTAACGTAGTTTTTTTTTTTTTTTTTCGTTGAGCCGTTTTCTTGTTTTCTTGCTCACCGCAAGCCTCTAATGAAAAAAGGACTTCTGCGGCAAGGACTATAACTTCCACAATTCTCAAAATTTTCACTCAAAATTTCAGACGAATTAAGTTAAGGACACGTACTTTGATAAAATATATATTGAATTTAAATAAAACAATGGCAACATGCTAAAAAAATAATAAATAAAAACCCTGTATTTCTCTGGTCAAAAAGGTATATAACCCCTTAAACTGTTAATATCTGTATGCAACCTGTTCAATTAGAATTTCTTTTGACATTCACACCTCTCACCCTTTTTTCTACTGCTGTAAATGAATTCGTTTTGGCACAGAAAGGATTTCGGCTTAAAAATCGTCTTCTTGCTCAAGTAAGCATACATACATACATACGCACTTACTTGTTCTCACACACGCAACCGTATTCTATTTTTAAATTTTTACGCTCTCAACTTTGTGCGAGCGCGCTGAGAGCGAGAGAGGATAGAAGAAGATAGAGAGATCGTTCGTCAGTGGTTAGAGAGGGATGGGGATGTGTCCCGTAACCGAAAAATGTGACGCGTAACCGAGAAATGTGACGCGTAACCGAGAAATGTGACGCGTAACCAAAAAAATGTGACGCTAAATTTTTTCCAACGCCGATAAAGAAGTTTCACTTCAATAAAAATAAAATAAGGAAAGAAAAACTTACTTAATTTTTTTAAGTTTTAACAGAGTAGAAAAAAAATAGGTAAATTTTAAATAAATCTAATTTATACTTTTAGCGAACTCATTTTTTTTTTCTTTTAATTTTTATGTAAACGTTTATCTCATTTCTCTTTTTTTTCCAGTGTGTCGGGAACCACAAAATATTAATTCTTTTCCGGGTCTCTATTTCTCTTAATTTCAGAATAGCTTCATATCGATTTCTATATGTAGGTATATATTGATATATTGAAATTTTTCCGTTTGTCACATTATTCTTCTCTTTCTTTGATTTTTCATTTTTTCACTTTTTATTTCGTTTGTCTCACTGTAATTATGTTTTCAGGTTTTGTGTTAACTTTGGGGAGATTTTTTCTAACCATTACTTTTTTTACACTATTTTTAAGCCTGGATCTTTGACTATTTTTATTTCCACTTATTTATAAATTCGTTCACTTATTTTATCTTGATTTTCCCATTTGCTGATAATTTTTTCTTCGTCGTACAAAATATGGATGCTCGCCACTGCTACTCCGCTGCCAAGCCTGTATTTAGTTTTGGGTCGGAATACAAAAGAAATGAGGACCACTTGGTTTGGGTAAAAAAAATATAATAAATAGTGGCAGTGGGCAATAATTATATTTTTTCTTTCTTCTATAAACTGCTCTCCCACAGGTTATCGTGTGCCGGTATGCACTTTTTCCTCTCTAAGCTTTAAGCTTGATTAAAGTTTTTTTAGTTAGACATGGGAGGGTATAAAAAAAAAAAAAATAAAACTTACAAATGTTTGCTGCTGGTAGTCACTCCTTTTTTTTTAGAACTTGAGACGTCTGGTCTCGAAGGAAGTCAAATGGAAAAGACTTGATTCAGTGCCGTAGGATTTTAAAGTCAGCCGAAGCCGGAAATAAGCCTCTCTTTCAAAGAGAAATGACACTGACAGACGACTTGTCAAGAGGGTCAGCTGATCCTCAGGTTACCAGTCGGTCTTCTCTTAGTTCCAAACCTAGATGGCGCCACCCGATCTTAAGGGCCTTTTTTCCCGAAATACTTGTGTCTTAATACGATATTAACATAAATATTTATGTAAAATATGCGACTATTTATAAAATTATGCGACTACAAAAAAAACTGCATACTTTGCGGATGGGAGCTCGAACAAGCCTTCTCTACAAAGACGAAATAGAAAATACATTGACCACCTTAAATGCCTTCAATAATAATATTAAATTCACAATGGAACTAGAAAAGGACAATAGCATAGCATATTTAGATAGTCTTAATTAGACGTGGAAACGAACTAAAATTAAAATGGTATAAGAAACCCATAGCATCAGGACGAATCATCAACTTTAACTCTCGACATCCAAAAATGATGATTAGGAATACAGCCGGCAGCTGTATAAATAGGATGCTAAGGATTTCAGACGCAATTTTCCACGAAGAAATAATTACCGAAATAAAAACCATATTGACAAATAATGACTTTCCGAAACACATGATTAAATCTTTATTGGACAAATATCTAAAACCAGACAACAACCAAAGACCACCAAAACAAGAAAGGAAGCTAGCTTCGGCAAGCCGAAGCACATATACCCTTGCAGTCATCAAATATTTCGAACAGAATACACAAAGGCTCAACAACATCGAAGCTATGACGACTTTTCTATTAATTTTCCATATTTTTGACTATTGTTCGTATGGCAGCTATATGATATAGTCGTCCGATTTTGAAATTTTATTTGTTATTCAAGAGTCGTTAGAAAACTCTATATTCCAAAAATCATTATTTTCTGATGAAAAATAACGATGTTATCATTTTATTTCCGTTAATTCTATATATATTTTTTGATCTCTCCTATGGCAGCTATATGATATAGTTGTCCGATTTCGATAAAATTTAACCCGAAATTCAATAGTAACAAGAAAACGCTATGTGGAAGAAATCAAGTCGATCTGATCAAAAACAACGGCGTTAGAATTTTGTATTTCAATCTCTTGTATGGGAGCTATCCTATATATTCGCCCGATCCGGCCCGTTCCGACTTATATACTGCGTGCAATAACTACACACCTTTTGGGAAAGTTTCAGCAAGATAGGTTTAAAACTGAGAGACTAGTTTGGGCAGAAACGGACAGACGTACAGACGTATTACGATTCTACTCGTGATGCTGATCAAGAATATATATACTTTATGGGGTCTGAGGTGTCTCCTTCACTGCGTTGCAAACTTCTGGCCAAAATTATAATACCCTTTGCTCTGCAAGGGTATAAAAAGAACGGACCTTCATCTCAGTTACATATGTACCTAGACTTTCAGAACGCCTTGCACAGTCTGATTGCTATGACAAAGAAAATATTTTAATAGCCCACAAACCCGACAACACACTAAAACAAATATTTATTAAAACTAAATCAAAAATCGCTCCCACAGACAAAAAAGATATAGTGTACCGAATACCGTGCAATGGAGATGGCAAAAATAATTGCAATAGTATTTATATAGGTACGACCAAATCAAAATTAAAAACTAGACTGTCACAACATAAATCTGATTTTAAATTAAGGCACCAGACGAATACAAATTATGTAATCCGTGTGCCGGCTGGCCGTCCGTCCGTAGAGGGGGTGAAGCTGGCTGGCAGAACGTCTGTAGCGGGAGGTCGGTTGACCGTAGTTGTAGCTGGTAATATCAGCCGCTGTGTGTGTTGTAGTTGGCCGGTTGGCCTGCGTCATCAACAGTAGAAATATGACGATTAGGTTGAGAGGGTAACTGCCCTCTTTTAGCCCGCTGGCCTAGAGACTCAGACTGGGTGTAATTTCAATAAATCAAATACGGCGATGGCCGGAGTTTCAATTCGTGAGCGTTAGCTCTTTATTCTTTCAAATCAAAATGAGAACTAAAACTAAGTTGACAAAAAGGAAAACGTATGGCCGGATGCTCGTGGCATCTTCTCTGACCAAGCATAAAATTGCTAAAGTCGCACGATCGCTGGCCACCAATGGCACAAAGGCACGGCCCATAACAGTGCACTTGCTGGCTCAGCACTTGGATACCATAAGGGTGGTTACAATATTAAGGTGGCCATACGTGAGAAATATATTTATAATATAAAAAGGTTATCAAATGATATATAAAAGTATAAAAATGGAATAATGAAATATAAAATTGCCCTGCCTAGCTTATGCCGGGAACTGGTCGTTAACTATAATATAAAAAGGTTATCAAATGATATATAAAAATATGAAAATGAAATAATAAAATATAAAATTGCCCTGCCTAGCTTATGTTGGGAGCTGGTCGTTAACTACTCCCCCCTTAAGATTGTCGCCGTCCTATGTGACTACCAATTCGTCGATGGACTTCTGCAACTTGGCAGATGCTCGCTTCCGGCTCCAGCGTTGTTGCAATAGTATCAAGCCGCACAACATAAGGCTAACCGCGACTCCTATAGTGAACCAAATCTTCGGAGATCCCCCGGCCGACACGTCGTCTCTAAGCTCCTGCATGAGGCGCAGGTTGTGTTCGTTCATCCGCTGCAGTAACGGAAGGCTTAATATATTGTCGTGTCCCGTGATATTGAGTAGGGGTGAGGCCGCAATCCCCGGACTCTTATAAACCGAGTTGTTAAGGTTTAAGTAGACGGAGTCGTTTATGATTGCTCTCCTTTCGAAAGTGATGAGATGGGCTCCTTTTATGGTAGTAGTGGGCCCGTCATCAATGGTAACCCTCGTCCGTTCTTCGTTGACGATTATTACCCCGTCATCTACAACTGTAAGGGGTTCCAGGTTGCTAGGACGAGTGCGGCAGACGGCCGCCCCGCCTGCGTGCAATTGACGGGCGCAGGTGTCGTGGGTGGCCCTCTTGCAGAAAGTGGCCAAATTGGTGGAGGAGCAATCGGAGACCGCTAGGATTCCGTCATCACATTCCGCTACTGTGTTGTCCTCCAGTTGCAGTATAGTGTGGTAGTGCGCGACCGGGAAGAGCAGGACCTTCTTACAAATAAACTTAACTTTAGGATACTGGACTACAATATGAATGACAACATTAGATTGGAAAATTTTAATTTTTGAAACATCCATGAGGCTAACTATGGGGACCTCAGTAAGCTGCTCGTCAAAAATAGCCTTTAGGTCATTGTGGTTGAATATAGTAGGATTTATAATATTATTCTTAGCGAGGGTAATAGTGAGCATACAATTTTGGATTTCTGAGATTAGTATTCTATTCCTGGCAAGGAGTGTTACGAATAAATGACCTGAGTCAACAAGCCCATCCTTTTTCTCCTTGAGGATCCTATTGACTGTGTCTGTAAGTAAGTTGATTTGTTTTTGTGTCTCTGTGTTAATAACAAACTGCCTGTTGTTAGCCTCAATGAGCGATGCCTGATTTGTATTAATTCGACTAAGATCGTTCGCGTCGGGCGTACCCGCCACGACCTTAAGGACTGAGCCCAAAAAATCAAGGCTCCTGGCCATCCTGTGGTGTATTTTGAGCTCATCCAAAATATTCTGGGCATGTTCGATGTCAACTTCCAGTAGCTTCCTCATGTGGGAATGTGGGAACAGTTCAAGCATTCTGACCGTGGAGTCAATTATGCTGGCAAACTCGGATAAGTTTGTCGAGTGCCTAACCAGGCCATACTGTTCCCATACTAAAACATTTCCGTCTAACACCGGGATATATTTTGCATGCGAGAAGTCGGTGATCCGTGCACCTGCGGTGGACAGCAGTACAATGGATATTACGGCGAGCCTGTGGAAATTATATCAAGTATTGAGTGTTAAGATAAGGGCGAATGTAGCAGATAAAATGCCTATCTGATGTTGTCCTTATGGACCACCCTCCCCCTAATGAGAACAGATGTTCCCAGATCTGCTTCCACACGCTCTTCCGAATAAAGCGGCGTCAACTTGTTCCCTAATCTCCTGTTGTTACGTAGGTGTACTTTCTCACCAACTTTGAAGACTCGGTTCTGTCTGGAGGGATTAATTCTGTCCAGGTTATACTGTTGTGCTTTGTCAATTCTTGCTTTAATGGCCAGCTTGACCTCGTCGCTGCTGGCGTGGATGACCTCCACTGGCCTAAACTCTGTGACCGAATGTAGCGACCTATTGTATTCTACAGTAGACCGTAATATCAGTTCCACAGTATCCTCGATTTTCTTATCAATTTTGAGGCATCTTGCGATTTCTGCCAGGGTACTGTGAAATCTTTCTACTTGGCCATTGGAGCTACTGTGTAGCGGTGGCGCATTGACCACATCGATGCTATATTGGTTTTTCAGCAATGATGTGATTGTTTCGGAGTTAAAGGAGGCCTCGTTGTCGCAGTATATGGTTTTAATATCTGGGTAGAAGTTTACCAATTGAAGAATAGGAGCTCGTACATCTATTATTGCCCTAGAAACTAAGGGTTGTACGATAGCGAATTTTGACAGTTTGTCAATACAGGTTAAAAAGATTTTTTTGTCGGTTGAAAAAATGTCGATATGCAACATTTCTCCTACGTGTGAAGGGATAGGTGTATTTCCTAATTCCTGCTTCTTGGGATGACGGTCGTACTTAGCTTTATTGCATATTCTGCAGTTTGCGACAACTTCGCTAGCTAGCTTTGACATGTTCGGGAAGTAATAATCCCGAAGGATTTGTTTTGCGTTCTCCTGCGCAGCCCGGTGGGCGCGATTGTGCTCGGTGTTAGTGATCTCAAGCTGTTCATTGGCATTGGTAATGTCGCTGACGAAGGTTTTACAATGCCAAAACTTTGTTGCAGGGAACTCCTGCCTCAATGCATGTTGAATGCGAGCCAGGGTAGGGAAATCACAGTGAATCGCGTTCACAACGTTGGCGTTGATAATCTCTTTAACGGATTCAACAAGCAAGTCTTTGTTATTAAAGTTGATGATGTGGCGAGTTCTATTGCCGAAAACAATGAAATCTCTCCGAAGCGGTTGGCTTGCCTCTTCCAAAATGATTTGGTTTCTGAAGCAATTTAGGGGTTTGTCGGTGGTTTCTATGGTGTACGAGAGCGAAAGCTCACTATGCACCGTGGCTGCATCGGACTGGGCTTCAGCCTCTAAGTTGTTCAGGGGTTGCCGAGACAGCGCGTCAGCTACAAGGTTTTGTTTTCCGGGTGTGTAAAACACTTTCCCGTTGTTCTCATCAATGAAGGCTTTCCATCGCTTAATCTTAGCGTTGGTATTTTTGTCAGATACCGCATATGTAAGAGGCTGGTGGTCTGTGAAGATCCGTACCTCTTTGGTACCGTATAGGTAATTCTGTAATTTGCCTATTGCCCAGACTATCGCCAACAATTCTCTTTCGTTGGTGGCGTAGTTTAGTTCGCAATCTTTTAGTGTACGCGAAATCATAGTAATGGGTCTTTTATTTTGAGACAGTACCGCACCTATTCCGTTCGCTGAGGCGTCGGTGGTTAGGTCAAACGGTAACTTAAAATCGGGGTATGTCAATATGACATCTTCTGATGCCAAGATATTACGAAGGTGGTCGAATGCATTTCGCTGGGTTTCATCGAACCTGACAGCTACTTTTTTGACATATTCTTGCTGACCGTTCCGTTTTCCCCTTTGAGAATAGCGGTTAGTGGTCTAGCAATAGCGGCAAAGTTTTTTACAAAGCTTCTGTAATAGCTTGCCAGGCCAAGGAAGGACCTGAGGCTAAACAGGTTTTTTGGTTCAGGGAACTCTTTTATTGCCCTAACTTTTTCAGGATCGGTTTTGGTTCCTCCTCTAGTGACGATGAATCCTAAAAATTCTACGCTCTCTTTGAAGAACTTCGTCTTTTCCCGTGCCACCCTCATGTTGGCATCAAGAAGGCGCTTAAGCACAGTGTCAATATGCTTAACATGTTCGGTTTCACTTTCGGAAAAAATTATAACGTCGTCAACGTAGACGTAGCATATTTTGCCAATCTCTTCCCGCAGCACATCATCGATGGCTCTTTGGAAAATACTACCTGCGTTTTTTAGGCCGAAAGGTAGTCGGCAAAATTCGTATTTCCCTCCATTGACTGAGAACGAGGTTTTCTCTCGGTCTTTTTCAGCCAGGTATATTTGATGATACCCTGACTTCAAGTCTAGGGTGGTAAAGAATTTGGCTTTCCCCAGGTTCGCTAGAATCATGGGTATGCTTGGCATGGGATAGCGATCGGCGACTGTTCGCTCGTTCAGCTTCCTGAAGTCGATTACTAATCGCTTCTTCCTGATGCCATTATCATCAGTCCCTTTTTTGTCAACAACCCAAGTAGGGCTGTTGTATGGGGATCTGGACGGCCTAATTATACCATTATTCAGCAGCTCCTTTATTTCTTTGTTAACGAAGTCTGCTGCCCCCATAGGATAGGGGTACAATTTGGAGTAAACAGGCTCGTCAGTCATAGTTCGAATAGTAGCGATGATCGAGGTGTTAAAGGTAAGTGCCTCGTTAGAGGTCGAAAACACCTTAATTCTCTTCAGAATAACTTTTTTGAATTCAGCTTTCGCCGAACTTGGTACTACTATGTCATCGATCTTGGTAAAATTGACGTTTTCACAGTCAAGGAATTTGAGCTTTTCAGTGACGTTTGCGTATTTTATTACGCTTTTGCCTAAGTCCAGTGCTACTCCTGCTCGCGTTAGCGAGTCGAAGCCTATTATAGCATCGAACGTGCTCAGTGTTTTCAACAGAAAGAATGGGGCGTCTAGCCCAAAAATGCGCATTATGCACTTGTCTTTGACGTCACTGGAGCCGTGAATGGAGCTCACAGTGAAAGGGGTTTCGACCGGCATTACGTTTCTTAGCTCCTTTACGGGCTTAACGTAATTTTTTGCCGCCCCCGTGTCGATGAGTATTCTTAATTTTGTGCCAGCCAACTGTCGCTCGATGAACGGCAGTCGGGAGCGCTCCCTAAAAAATTCACGAGGTCATTAATTTCGGCAGTGTCATTGTCTTCTTCAATTTCGGTAACTTCAGCCTCAGCTGTGGCGGAGTAATCTGCCTCCTCCCGTTGAGGTTGGGCTATATTATTAATGCGTTGGCGTCTTTGGCCTGACTGACGCTGAGACGAGTTCTGCCTTTTGTAATTGTTATTACTCTGTGGCTTCCCCCAGTTTGTTTCCTGCCTGAATTTTGCCGTCGAGGGGTCTACCTCCATGGGCTGAATTTGATTCTGGTCTACGTTTTCGGGATCCCTGCGCTTAGGCCAGGGGTTGTCCTCACGAGGTTTGCCTTGGCCCTGCTTAGGAATGAAGTGAGGATTTTTATCCTCGCTTCTCCATTGCTTTCCCTGACCCTTATTGTTGCGTCTATTGCCCTCATTGAAAGGGGACCTGTCTTCTATGGCTTTTGCGTAAGATGCCGCGAACGCACTTCTTTCAATGCTGTTCTCCGCCTCCCGGGCTAGCGCTAGTGCGGACGGAAGGTCTTTAGGTTGTGCTGGCAGCACGAGTGTTTTAAGTGGTCTTTTAAGCCCTGCAATGAATGCATGAAGGGCGTCGTCCCTAACCTCCTTATTCAGGATGGTTGCCGTGTCCGTATTATGTGACATAACTATCTTGTTGGTGACGAGTGTGAGTTTCCTCTCGACCTCGTCATAGTAAGCCATAAGGTCGGCATCTCCTTGCCGAACCATTTCCAAATTCTGACGTAGCACCCTTAGGGACGTTTTGTCCGCGTATGTGCAATCTAGCCTGGCTATAATTGCATTGAAATTTAATACGGTATTGTGGGACGTGAGGAGTGACCGAGCGGGACCGCAAATTTTGTTCTTGATAATAACAACAGCCTCGTAGTGGGCTTCGCTGCCGTCGTATTTTTTAAATACTTCATATGCATCTGATGCAGCCTGCCTCCACGATACGTATTCGTCGTGGCTACCATTGAATGTTGGCAGGGATTTTACAATGTCTAACTTGACATCGCATTTTATTTCAGGGTTCGGTACTGCCCTTTGATAAACCTCAACCTGCGGCGCTTGCACCGTCAGTGCGCTAACCTGCGTTCTAACAGATTCTAACTCTAAGGCAAAAGCGCTTCTCAGACGCTCTTCCTGCGCAGCGAGAGCGGTGCCGACAGCATTTGCGACAATCGCTTGGACCATTTCCGCGTTCATCTCTGGTTCTGGGTCTATGCTGCTTACTACGGGACAGAATCCTCTTTCTTCGCTGTCGTCGCTTTCAATTTCCTGCTTAATTTCCCTATACTCCCAACTCATTGGCAGCTAAAGGGAGCTGAGTAAGTTAACGCTAGGTACACTGGACAAATGCGAGGTATGGAACGATTGGGACGTAAGACAATTTGTTTTGATGGAGCCACTTTTCTGCAATATCGGCACAGGTGCCGTGGTAAAAACCGCAAAAAAATTAGAGAAAAAGGTCGAGAAGATTTCTTTGCGCCAATACTGAAGCGTCACCTAAAACACAAAAATGTTGTATTAATTTATCCCAAGAACAATTCGATTTACGGAGCGAGACAATAGACATTGGTCAATCGGCTACTAACACAGATATAGTGGATTAATACGGAACAAAATTCGATGTAAATACAGGCACAATGAATCAACTCAAGGAAAAAGCGAGTGGCAACCTTATCATGTGTATAGAGACCCACACAAAGCATATAAAATACTGTGTGATTTATTTCTTTATATTATTTATTTAAATAAAAAAAATTTTTAACTTTGGCACCAGTGTGCGTTGTTTGAGATTTTTTTATTTTTATTTTATCATGTACTTGAAAAAATTGGAAATCGAAAATCAAATCAACACCAAGAATATGGAATGTTTTGTCATTATTATTTTCGTTATTTATTCACATAAAACTGCTAGTACAAAGGTACGTAACTTGACTTTATTTTTTGTCAAGCACCCAAAAATTAAAATCAGAAAAAATTAAAATCAGAAATCGAAAATCGAGTCACTTTTTATATTTTAATAAAATTCCTATTGCTTGAAATAGGAAACTGTATGCACTTGAAGCACTGGTATTTGTGTGTTGTTTATGTGTAGACCTTTAGCTATCGTTGGCGTTCAGTTACTTACATATTATATGACTTCAGGGGTGTAGTTCGAATATATTTAAAATTATTCCTTTGGTTGGGCACCAATTATGTAATCCGTGTGCCGGCTGGCCGTCCGTCCGTAGAGGGGGTGAAGCTGGCTGGCAGAACGTCTGTAGCGGGAGGTCGGTTGACCGTAGTTGTAGCTGGTAATATCAGCCGCTGTGTGTGTTGTAGTTGGCCGGTTGGCCTGCGTCATCAACAGTAGAAATATGACGATTAGGTTGAGAGGGTAACTGCCCTCTTTTAGCCCGCTGGCCTAGAGACTCAGACTGGGTGTATTTTCAATAAATCAAATACGGCGATGGCCGGAGTTTCAATTCGTGAGCGTTAGCTCTTTATTCTTTCAAATCAAAATGAGAACTAAAACTAAGTTGACAAAAAGGAAAACGTATGGCCGGATGCTCGTGGCATCTTCGCTGACCAAGCATAAAATTGCTAAAGTCGCACGATCGCTGGCCACCAATGGCACAAAGGCACGGCCCATAACAGTGCACTTGCTGGCTCAGCACTTGGATACCATAAGGGTGGTTACAATATTAAGGTGGCCATACGTGAGAAATATATTTATAATATAAAAAGGTTATCAAATGATATATAAAAGTATAAAAATGGAATAATGAAATATAAAATTGCCCTGCCTAGCTTATGCCGGGAACTGGTCGTTAACTATAATATAAAAAGGTTATCAAATGATATATAAAAATATGAAAATGAAATAATAAAATATAAAATTGCCCTGCCTAGCTTATGTTGGGAGCTGGTCGTTAACTTACACAAAAAAGCAGCACTTATGTCCCACTGCGGACACTCTCAGATCTTCGAAGAGACAACTATCTTGGCGCAAGAACAACACTACAGGAAGCGCTACATGATGGAAATGTTACATATAATCAACACACCGACAAACATTAGAATGAATTACAAAAGGGAAATAGGTTTAGTTTTTAGCTCCACGGCTCTTGGCGCAGACGTGTCAAAAAAGTATGTTAATATTTAAATTGTATAAAAAAGTGTATTTTGATGTTGATTGTTTTTTGTTTTTAATTAGTTGCCCTGAAGACGGTTGCCGAAGAGCAGCCGAAATATATCGGTTAAAAAACATAAATTGTGTTTTTAATATCACCCAGACCTGGAGCCGGCAAAACACCAAATATTTTTAAAAAATAATTAAAATTTACGTTTTCTGCCACTTTTTGAAGTGAAACTTCTTTATCGGCGTTGGAAAAAATTTAGCGTCACATTTTTTTTGGTTACGCGTCACATTTCTCGGTTACGCGTCACATTTTTCGGTTACGCGACACATCCCCATCCCTCTCTAACCACTGACGAACGATCTCTCTATCTTCTTCTATCCTCTCTCGCTCTCAGCGCGCTCGCACAAAGTTGAGAGCGTAAAAATTTAAAAATAGAATACGGTTGCGTGTGTGAGAACAAGTAAGTGCGTATGTATGTATGTATGCTTACTTGAGCAAGAAGACGATTTTTAAGCCGAAATCCTTTCTGTGCCAAAACGAATTAATTTACAGCAGTAGAAAAAAGGGTGAGAGGTGTGAGTGTCAAAAAAAATTCTAATTGAACAGGTTGCATACAGATATTAACAGTTTAATTGATGTATTAGCTTATTACAGCTTAACTATGCATTAACTATTTTTGATTGGCACCTTAATTCTTATCCATTTTTTTTCATCAGAGAAGCATAATTTTTGGAACATAGAGTTTTCTAACCACTCTTGAATTACGAATTAAATTTTATCGAAATCGTATAACCATGTCATAAAGCTGCCATATAAACAATAGTTGAAAATATGAAAAATTAATAGGAAAATCGTCATAGCTTCGATGTTGTATTTTGTTCGACATATGTAAATACATACATACATATGTATGTATTTGATGACTGCAAGGGTATATCGACGCATTTCCGCGACTGTATCGTATGTCGCTTTTTTTCGAAATTGAGATTTTAATGCAAAATTGTTAGGCACCTAATGTCCCACTACCCTGTGAAATATTATAACTGAAAGCCCTTTAGTTCCGATAAAAATTAAGTTTCAATTTTATCGTATGTTACAATGTGCGCGCGAAATTATCGTATGTCCATACAAATTTGCATGGAAATACTGCAATCGACTAAAAATACCGAAATACAAAAATAAAGAAAAAGCTTCTCCTGTAAAATTTAATTTTTCTACATACGATACAGTCGCGGAAATGCGTCGATATCATAAGCTTCTTTTCTTGTTTAAAAATAATATAGTAAAATCTCAGATGTTGAATATTAAATTAAATTCCTCGTGATTTTTTGTTAATAGTAAAAATACCTGACCTCAATATAAATTTATACAAAATCATTGTAAATTAATGATAACTATAAAAGTTCCAGATTTTAACTTATAATTGTTAAAGTTGCGCTTTAGGGGCTTTTGCTAAAAATCGGCTAGGAAATTTATTCTTTTTTAAAAATGCTACCTTGTTATTTGTTAAAATAGCTGCGAGACAACCCGTTTTTAGAACATTGCCATGTTTTTCAAGCGAAAAACTTTACCGGAAAGAATTTATTGTCTTCTCAGATGTTTTTACTATATTATTACTAGTAAACCCGGCGAACTCCGTTCCACCACCAGACGGCGATAGTTTTATGTAAAATTTCGTTTGGTGTTTAAAAGATAAAAAAATTTTTTTTTTGTTTTATATATGAAAAGGAAAAATTTTATTTCGATACCATTAAAACTTTGGCCATTGCTGAGTGTTTTGCAATATTACACGTTGGTTCTTCAATAATTTAAAGATTTAACGGTAATTTTAATGCTGAATGAGCCGTTTGGCATCCTTCTAACAATATGGCTGCTATTCCCGAAGAAGCAACTGCAACAGCTATGTTGGATCTCGCCCGAACAGTTGCTAAAGCTAATGACATGAGGAATGTCTTGCCAGTTCCACCAGGGGCATCTAGGAAATATAAACCACCATTTTCTTTATCGATTGCCTTCATTAAAATATCATAAACTTTCTTCTGTTGAACTAATAAATTTAATTCCTGGTGATCATATTCACGTTCCCGTTCTAATTCTCGATTAAATGCCTCATTCATTTCACGATTTGGCGCTGGCATTTTAACCTGATTAATAAATTACCGCACATGAGGTAACACATATGTATCTTCGATCAAGAGTAGAACCCGATTATGTACCTCATTCATCTCAATGTCGTGATTTCTGCCCAGTATCGCGACGTTTGAGCATAATATCTCGGTTTCCAAATTGTTCACAATCAGGATGGCGACTTCGTCTATTGTTGGAGCATTAACTGTCCTTTCATGTGTTCCAGATGGTCGTTTATCTGCTTTTATGACAACTTTATAGTCATCATTTGGCATGCGCTCTAAAGCACTCTTAAACAACCTGACCATCGCATGATGTTCATGAAGCAGACACTGCAAGTCTTGAAGAATTGCTCGCTTCATCTTTTCATTGATCGCTAGACGTCGATCAAATTGTTCTTCCATGTTGCCCATGAAATATATTTGTAAAAAATTTTTTTGTGTATCTTCGAAAGGTAGTAATGATCCAATTCGATGGTGAATCTGCCCTTGCATTTAAGATAAAGTAAGTTATTCTTTAACTAAATTTCTATGTAATACCAAAAAAAAAAAAACCTTAAATGTCGGATTAAACCTCGTTCTTCGATAAAATCTGCCCCAAATAACGTCATTTGGAAACAACCATTGTATTTTCGAGTATTTGCAGAAGAGTGGCGTGATTCTTGTGTTTCACCACAAAGCAGTGAATACAATGGCTCAGGTGGCGGAGTCAACAATGGCAATTTCACTTTACCATTAAAGCAGCATAATCCAGGCGTTTCTCCGTAAAACTTCAACGCACCGCAATACTTGCAAACAACGTCCATTTGCCCAATGCAAACGCTGGGATGTAAGCTGTAATCAGTGATGCAATCGTATTAAAACACTCACTGCTCGATTCAAATCAGCAATTGATAAATATCTTTTGCGTCGCAAATTATCTATTTTTTGACCTCTGTTGTAAGCTCGACGATCCTGCATTGTCAACCGAGCCGTGTTACGGGTTGTCTCACTTTGTTCTTCTTATTGAGAAGCACGAAGTCGACCCATACAAACGCGGCGCTGTTCACGTGCAATGTTTTGTTCCCCTTCAGTCCTTTCATTTACAGTATTTTGTAGTCTTCTTGAATTACGGCTTTGTCGGGAAAGATTCGATCGTCTTGGTTGCGGCATTATTAATTAAACTTCAATTCACTAAAACCACGAAAAACTTCACTTCACTTCAATTCACCAAAATCACAAATAACTTCAATTCACTTCAAAAAAATTGAGTTAAAATGCTATGGTAGTGTGTGCTTGTCAGTGTGATGAGGTAATAACTCAGTTTATATGCCGTTTTTGGTATGTCGAACGGAATAAAAAGTACCCTAAGTCCTATTCCGGGCTCTAAGCTACCTTCCTACCAATTTTCAGCCAAATCTGTTCAGCCGTTCTTAAGTTATAAGTGGTGTAACTAACACAACTTGCTTTTATATATATAGATAATATCCATCTTCTCCTTGCCAAAACATTAGCGGGTATTGCAACGCGTCATATGATCGATGAGTTTCAGATATTTGTTGCAGTTGCCCAGTATCGCGACGTTTAAGCACAATATCGCGGTTTCCAAATTGTTCACCAACAATCAGGATGGCGACTTCGTCTATTGTTGGAGCATTAAATGTCCTTTCGTGTGTTCCAGATGGTCGTTTATCTGCTTTTATGACAACTTTATAGTCATAATTTGGCATGCGCTCTAAAGCACTCTTAAACAACCTGACCATCGCATGATGTTCATGAAGCAGACACTGCATGTCTTGAAGAATTGCTCGCTTCATCCCTTCATTGATCGCTAGACGTCGATCAAGTTGTTCTTCCATGTTGCCCATGAAATATATTTGTAAAAATTTTTTTTTGTGTATCTTCGAAAGGTAGTAATGATCCAATTCGATGGTGAATCTGCCCTTGTATCTAAGATAAAGTAAGTTATTCTTTAACTATATTCTATGTAATACAAAAAAAAAAAAACCTTAAATGTCGGATTAAATCCTCGTTCTTCGATAATATCTGCCCCAAATGACGTCATTTGGAAACAACCATTGTATTTTCGGGTATTTGCAAGAAAGTGGCGTGATTCTTGTGTTTCACCACAAAGCAGTGAATACAATGGCTCAGGTGGCGGAGTCAACAATGGCAATTTCACTTTACCATTAAAGCAGCATAATCCAGGCGTTTCTCCGTAAAACTTCAACGCACCGCAATACTTGCAAACAACGTCCATTTGCCCAATGCAAACGCTGGGATGTAAGCTGTAATCAGTGATGCAATCGTATTAAAACACTCACTGCTCGATCCACCTCAGCAATTGATAAATATCTTTTGCGTCGCAAATTATCTATTTTTTGACCTCTGTTGTAAGCTCGACGATCCTGCATTGTCAACCGAGCCGTGTTACGGGTTGTCTCACTTTGTTCTTCTTATTGAGAAGCACGAAGTCGACCCATACAAACGCGGCGCTGTTCACGTGCAATGTTTTGTTCCCCTTCAGTCCTTTCATTTACAGTATTTTGTAGTCTTCTTGAATTACGGCTTTGTCGGGAAAGATTCGATCGTCTTGGTTGCGGCATTATTAATTAAACTTCAATTCACTAAAACCACGAAAAACTTCACTTCACTTCAATTCACCAAAATCACAAATAACTTCAATTCACTTCAAAAAAATTGAGTTAAAATGCTATGGTAGTGTGTGCTTGTCAGTGTGATGAGGTAATAACTCAGTTTATATGCCGTTTTTGGTATGTCGAACGGAATAAAAAGTACCCTAAGTCCTATTCCGGGCTCTAAGCTACCTTCCTACCAATTTTCAGCCAAATCTGTTCAGCCGTTCTTAAGTTATAAGTGGTGGAACTAACACAACTTGCTTTTATATATATAGATATCATATATATGATATAGTTGTCCGATTTTGATCAAATTTAATTCGTAATTCAAGAGTCGTGGGAAAACTTTATATTCTGATTTTTTGAGCTTATCCGTCATTTTTATATAATTTTTTGATCTTTCCTATGACAGCTATAAGATATAGTTGTGCGATTTTCATGAAACTCTTTTCTCAACTTAAGGGTTATTAAAAAACCTGATATTCAAAAAATTATGCTCGTGGGATAAAAAACAACGATGTTATCAATTTATTTCCATTAATTCTATATATATTTTTCGATCTCTTCTATGGCAGCTATATGAACGAGTTATCCGATTTTGATAAAATTTAATCCGAAATTCAATAGTAGTTAGAAAACTCCATCTTGAAGAAATCAAGCCGATCTGATCAAAAACAACAGCATGAGAATTTTTTATTTCATTCTCTCGTATGGGAGCTATCAGATATAGTCGACCGGTCCTGCCCGTTCCGACTTATATACTGCGTGCAATAACTACACACCTTTTGGGAAAGTTTTAGCACGATCGCTTTAGAACTGAGAGACTAGTTTCCATAGGAACAGACAGACGGACAGACGTACATTCGTATTTCGATTCTGATCGTGATGCTGATCAAGAATATGTATGTATACTTTATTGGGTCTAAGGTGTCTCCTTCACAGCTTTGCAAACTTCTGACAGAAATTATAATACCCTTTGCTCTGCAAGAGTATCTATATATATAAAAGCAAGTTGTGTTAGTTCCACCACTTATAACTTAAGAACGGCTGAACAGATTTGGCTGAAAATTGGTAGGAAGGTAGCTTAGAGCCCGGAATAGGAGTTAGGGTACTTTTTATTCCGTTCGACATACCAAAAATCGCATATAAACTGAGTTATTACCTCATCAAACTGACAAGCACACACTACCATAGCATTTTAACTCAATTTTTTTAAAGTGAGTAGAAATTATTTGTGATTTTGGTGAATTGAAGTGAAGTGAAGTTTTTCGTGCTTTTTGTGAATTGAAGTGAAGGGAAGTTTAATTAATAATGCCGCGACCAAGACGATCGAATCTTTCCCGACAAAGCCGTAATGCAAGAAGACTACGAAATACTGCAAATGGAAGGTCTGAAGAAGAACAAAACATTGAACGTGAACAGAACCGCGTTAGAATAGGTCGACTTCGTGCTTCTCAATCAGCAGAGCAAAGAGAGGCAATCCGTAATACGGCTCGGTTGACAATGCAGAATCGTCGAGCTTACAACAGAGGTCAAGAAATAGATCATTTGCGACGCAGAAGAAATTTATCAAGTGCTGATTTGAATCGAGCAGCGTTTCAATACGATTGCATCACTGATTACAGCTTGCATCCTAGCGTTTGCATTGGGCAAATGGACGTTGTTTGCGAGTATTGCGGTGCACTGAAGTTTTCCGGAGAAACGCCTGGATTATGCTGCTTTAATGGTAAAGTTAAATTGCCATTGTTGACTCCGCCACCTGAGCCATTGTATTCGTTGCTTTGTGGTGAAACACAAGAATCACGCCACTTTCTTGCAAATACCCGAAAATACAATGGTTGTTTCCAAATGACGTCATTTGGGGCAGATATTATCGAAGAACGAGGATTTAATCCGACATTTAAGGTTTTTTTTTTTGTTTGTATTACATAGAATATAGTTAAAGAATAACTTACTTTATCTTAGATACAAGGGCAGATTCACCATCGAATTGGATCATTACTACCTTTCGAAGATACACAAAAAAATTTTTACAAATATATTTCATGGGCAACATGGAAGAACAACTTGATCGACGTCTAGCGATCAATGAAGGGATGAAGCGAGCAATTCTTCAAGACATGCAGTGTCTGCTTCATGAACATCATGCGATGGTCAGGTTGTTTAAGAGTGCTTTAGAGCGCATGCCAAATTATGACTATAAAGTTGTCATAAAAGCAGATAAACGACCATCTGGAACACACGAAAGGACATTTAATGCTCCAACAATAGACGAAGTCGCCATCCTGATTGTTGGTGAACAATTTGGAAACCGCGATATTGTGCTTAAACGTCGCGATACTGGGCAACTGCAACAAATATCTGAAACTCATCGATCATATGACGCGTTGCAATACCCGCTAATGTTTTGGCAAGGAGAAGATGGATATTATCTATATATATAAAAGCAAGTTGTGTTAGTTACACCACTTATAACTTAAGAACGGCTGAACAGATTTGGCTGAAAATTGGTAGGAAGGTAGCTTAGAGCCCGGAATAGGACTTAGGGTACTTTTTATTCCGTTCGACATACCAAAAACGGCATATAAACTGAGTTATTACCTCATCACACTGACAAGCACACACTACCATAGCATTTTAACTCAATTTTTTTGAAGTGAATTGAAGTTATTTGTGATTTTGGTGAATTGAAGTGAAGTGAAGTTTTTCGTGGTTTTAGTGAATTGAAGTTTAATTAATAATGCCGCAACCAAGACGATCGAATCTTTCCCGACAAAGCCGTAATTCAAGAAGACTACAAAATACTGTAAATGAAAGGACTGAAGGGGAACAAAACATTGCACGTGAACAGCGCCGCGTTTGTATGGGTCGACTTCGTGCTTCTCAATAAGAAGAACAAAGTGAGACAACCCGTAACACGGCTCGGTTGACAATGCAGGATCGTCGAGCTTACAACAGAGGTCAAAAAATAGATAATTTGCGACGCAAAAGATATTTATCAATTGCTGATTTGAATCGAGCAGTGAGTGTTTTAATACGATTGCATCACTGATTACAGCTTACATCCCAGCGTTTGCATTGGGCAAATGGACGTTGTTTGCAAGTATTGCGGTGCGTTGAAGTTTTACGGAGAAACGCCTGGATTATGCTGCTTTAATGGTAAAGTGAAATTGCCATTGTTGACTCCGCCACCTGAGCCATTGTATTCACTGCTTTGTGGTGAAACACAAGAATCACGCCACTCTTCTGCAAATACTCGAAAATACAATGGTTGTTTCCAAATGACGTTATTTGGGGCAGATTTTATCGAAGAACGAGGTTTAATCCGACATTTAAGGTTTTTTTTTTTTGGTATTACATAGAAATTTAGTTAAAGAATAACTTACTTTATCTTAAATGCAAGGGCAGATTCACCATCGAATTGGATCATTACTACCTTTCGAAGATACACAAAAAAATTTTTTACAAATATATTTCATGGGCAACATGGAAGAACAATTTGATCGACGTCTAGCGATCAATGAAAAGATGAAGCGAGCAATTCTTCAAGACTTGCAGTGTCTGCTTCATGAACATCATGCGATGGTCAGGTTGTTTAAGAGTGCTTTAGAGCGCATGCCAAATGATGACTATAAAGTTGTCATAAAAGCAGATAAACGACCATCTGGAACACATGAAAGGACAGTTAATGCTCCAACAATAGACGAAGTCGCCATCCTGATTGTGAACAATTTGGAAACCGAGATATTATGCTCAAACGTCGCGATACTGGGCAGAAATCACGACATTGAGATGAATGAGGTACATAATCGGGTTCTACTCTTGATCGAAGATACATATGTGTTACCTCATGTGCGGTAATTTATTAATCAGGTTAAAATGCCAGCGCCAAATCGTGAAATGAATGAGGCATTTAATCGAGAATTAGAACGGGAACGTGAATATGATCACCAGGAATTAAATTTATTAGTTCAACAGAAGAAAGTTTATGATATTTTAATGAAGGCAATCGATAAAGAAAATGGTGGTTTATATTTCCTAGATGCCCCTGGTGGAACTGGCAAGACATTCCTCATGTCATTAGCTTTAGCAACTGTTCGGGCGAGATCCAACATAGCTGTTGCAGTTGCTTCTTCGGGAATAGCAGCCATATTGTTAGAAGGATGCCAAACGGCTCATTCAGCATTAAAATTACCGTTAAATCTTTAAATTATTGAAGAACCAACGTGTAATATTGCAAAACACTCAGCAATGGCCAAAGTTTTAATGGTATCGAAATAAAATTTTTCCTTTTCATATATAAAAAAAAAAAAAATTTTTTTATCTTTTAAACACCAAACGAAATTTTACATAAAACTATCGCCGTCTGGTGGTGGAACGGAGTTCGCCGGGTTTACTAGTATCATATATATGATACATATATATGGACAAAAATATGGAAAATGAATACAAAAATCGTCCTAGCTTCGTTGTTGTTCAGCCTTTATGCGTTTTGTTCGACATATTTGATGACTGCAAGGGTATTCGGCAAGCCGAAGCTAGCTTATTTTCTTGTTTTTAAAAACAATACTCATAGGAAACGTGTCGAATAGTGTAAATATTGAAGAAATAAATTTAAAAAACTAAATTTATAATTTATATTAATTTTCAACACTTTTAATATTTTAATGAAAATTAAAATCCTAACATTTCTTCCTTTTTCCCTTTCTTTAAGTCTCGGAAATCTAAAGTTTTAGATTTGTATAAATATAGACAAGACTGATAAATTAGTTCGCCAAAGAAGTTTCACTTCTGACATGTGTACTTTGTACGCACACACTTTTTTTTTATTAATGTTTAGGCCCCAAAGAATCCCTTAAAAAAAAAAATTCCTAGCCTATTTTTAGCAAAAGCCACAAAAAGCGCAACTTTACCCTTTTTGGATACCCCAATCTACTTAAAATTTCGGACATTTCTTCACAACTCCCTCGGATTTTCGTCAGCTGGCCTTCAGCAGGTCCTCAATCTCTCATGAGAAACCGACGCCGGGTACCTTTCGCACAACATCCACTGGATCTTCGTCAGCTGGCCCTCAGCAGGTTCTCAATATCTCATGCGAACCGACGCTGGGTACCTTTCGCACAACATCCACTTACTCGGACTCCACCAATACCGTCGTTTTCGAGACTCGTAGACGCACCCTATAACTTACCTTGTACCCTCGGGATCTCAGCTTGGCAGACTCAGCTTATGTAGACGTGACCGTCGTTGGGCTTCTCGACTCGGCGATCTTGATTCCGGATTAAATGGCACTTGGTATTCTCCTTGGGGTTTCACTCGCGTGGGTACGATCTCGTTGCACGACTTCACTTGACTGTCCAGCACTGTGCGCGCTTTCTCCTTTTATACGCCATCCTGGTCCCGCAATTTCCCTTCCTTGGTGGCGCGACCGGGTCCAAAGTGCAGGACCAGTGGCGTGATCGGGTCCAAAGTGCAGGACCAGTCCCGTTAGTTCACGGTCCTTCCCTTTTGTGCTGGTCCAAAGTCCGCCGACTTCACCGTTATACGGGTGCAAAGTCCAGGACTTCACCGTTATAACGGGTACAAAGTCCGCCGCGGTACCGTTAATTCACGGTCTCCCCTCTTTGCGCGGGTCAGAAGTCCGCAGACTTGCTGTTGTTGGGTCCAAAGTCTGCAGACTCACCGCAGCATTGAGTCCAAAGTCCTTGGAGCCGTTATTTCCCTTCTTAACCCCCGCACACAGCGCATCCCGCTGTTGCTATGCAGCTCTCCTGCACTCGAAATTGTAAGGAGATTTACAACTCCTTACAAAGCACCTTCGATCCTATTGGCTGTTTAAATTTACCTTCTGTAGCTCATTATTTGGAAACGTTCCTAACGAATCAGTGGCTAATCATTGGGACTGGATAATCTGGTAAAGATGTATATTGGTATCTTTACCAGATTATCCAGTCCAGTCACGACAATCCTTGACAAATTTTTCTGCATCCCTGTTAATTTTTTGCCACCATACTTTTGACCTTAGTCGCCTTTTTATTGCTGCTTCTCCAGGGTGTCCCTCATGAGCTAGTGTTAAAACTCTCAGTCGCTGTTGTTGAGGGATGATCAGAAGACTTCCTCTTAGTAGAATACTACCACTACTCGACAGCTCCGGGATAATCGGATAATATGGGCTTGTCGTTACAGAATTCCAGCAGTCATTGTCCAAGCATGTCTAATACTTCCTTGTCTCTTGTAATCATTTCGGAAATCTCCGATATGGAAATAGAGGAAGTGGTGCTCTTGCTCTTGGGCACCGAAGAAGAGGTCCGGGTCTTACGATTGATGAGGAGTAACTGCAGTCTCTCCGATTGGCAATCAGTGTTGCAGTCTGACGGTCGTCTAATGAAAGTGGTTCGAGTGGCGGAGCCTGAAGACTTACTTCTCACCAGTGGTATGAGCAACCATCGTCCAGTACTGGCTATTCATTTGGCGGATACCTCAAGCCGCAAATTCAAGGTGCTGCAGTTGATTCAGGGCCCCTACGACCTGGCAAAAATTCAAGAAAACCAACTACTTATGAGCTGTCTGGGTTGCCAGCTCAAAGCCATTTTCAAGCGCAACTTAAACCCCAAGGAACCACACTTTGGGGCCACCCAGCAGTCAGGAGCGGATTCAACAACTGACCCCATTTAAAGTTGGAGAAGAGCGATTTCTTTTGGTAACAACCCAAACGGAGAAAGAGCACCTTTTCTTATTTAGCTAAAATCAAGTGGGCGAATGGCAACAACAAACTTTTGGCTACAAAATACAACATCAGTTGGCTTAGCCTTTGATGAAACCGGGCCAAAAATTGCAGTCGGAAGAATCCCTAATTTTGCTGCTTTGTGGAAAGGAAGAAAAATGCGACCTTGTTCTGGGTTAATATCTGTATCGTATTGTTAGCTTTATAAAATTACCTTTATTGTATATATGTATTTCCTTTCAATAAACATTGTATTATACTATTGGAATTGAGGACCATTCAAATATAATTGTTACACTTAAAAAAAAAATAAATATATATATTTATATTTAAAGATGTGGAGGTAGAAATTGAAATCATTTGAAATATTTTTTCCTCTCCACCCCAATCAAATGATTTAGTACTTGAAATGTCACATAAGCGTGAGATCGAGTCAGCAATATTTTCCTTCCCGGACTTATATATGTATCACCCGGAAACGGTATGCCTGTAGACGTAATAACCACCTCTCAATTCTAGCTGGAGGCTTAGAAGTTGGTTTAAAAATCGTTTCTATTGGCCAGACCAGACCAGCAACATAGTAATGAAATTTTTCCACGCTCCATACCAATGCTAAACTTTCCTTTTCCGTTTGCAAATATCGTTTCTCAACATCAGAAATTTTACTTGCAAAGGATATGATCAGGGCTAACAGAGTTATGTTCTTAAAAACGTAAAAATATGTATGGATTTATGGACGAAAAAATAGAGAAATATGGACGAAATATGGACGAAAAACTTGACAAATATGGAATAAAATGGATAAATATGGATAAATATAAGTAGTATAGACGAAAAAAGGGATAAATAAAGGTATAAAAATGGATAAACGTAGACGATTATATCGATCATATCAACTTTTTATGACAATGAACAATTAGAAATCGCTACAAACAAAAGTGCGCCGTTTGTCTCAAAGATCATTGCAGAACAATATGACATGTTGTGTCAGATTAGTAAAAACAAAACTACGGCGTTTGTCACTCAATATGTGTTTATATGATGAAAATGAACGCTCAATTAGTAAAGTATAAGGAAAGCGACAGAAATTTCATAATATTTGAGCCAAACATATCTTTCTATAGGTTTTCAGACACTTTAATGCTCAAAATATGGATTTATTCAAGTGATTGTGCAAAATATGGATTTATAGGAAAAAAGGCGAAAATATGGAAATAAATATTTATTCATTTAAAAACATAACTCTGTTAGCCCTGGATATGATAAATGCATTATTTTCGACTTCAAACTGTAGAAAGACCGCTCCCAGCACTGGCTGGCATCAGCTATTAAACGAGTTTTTAATTTAACGTTAAAATATGCCAGCTCGTGAAACTCAAATTTTTAATTTTTCGAATGCTTGCTGTTTTAGTTGGTTCCACAGAAATTTCTTATCCGCTTTGAGTAATTTTCTCAACGGGTCTATTCTATCTGCCAAATCTGGCAAGACCACGTACGTGACCAGGCCTAAGAAACTCCGAAGTTATTCCTTGCCCTAGAGTCAAGTCTGTCCATTATCGCTAGATTGACTTCGCTAACTATTAAACACTCGTACAAAAAATCTTATAAAAATCTTTCTTTATACTTTTCCCAAAGATATGTGCCATTAACCATTTGTATATCTACTTACATCACAGCAAAAAAAATACCGCAATTGAGTTGGCGATTTCCATAATACTGCGTTCTTTAAAGTATAGCCAATGTGACTTTTATCTTCTAGTAAGCCAGTGACTGCGATACGGGCGAATTAAAATGTGGCATATGTAACATTATTAACTGTTTTAGAATCTAACAATACGGTTGTGCCCGTACTTCCAAAAGAACTAGTCGTTGGTATTAATATTCACAATTTTCGGTTGTATAATATAGCATTGTCCTTTTTACCTCCAGGAGATTCTAGTTCTCAATACCGTTCTTTCTTATCTAGGACTTGTTCTTGTGCCACATGAAATGGGAAAAATATAGTAAATATAGTAAAATAATTTTTTTATATTTAAAGATATATTATTCTACAACTTTTGAAATATATATTAGAAAAATTTTCAAAGAAAAATAATTATAAATAAGCCTGTGACCGTTAATCTTCATTTTTAAGAGAGCAATATGTCGAGAACATTGCGTAAACATTTTGAGTTAAAGACCGAATTTGGCCCTATTTTAACGTATAAAAATACTTTAAATCGATACTCCCGAAAACGCTATTTTGAAAGTCGGTGAACATCAAAACTCTAAATCTACTCAACCGATCCTTTTCAATTTTTTAACCCAAATTCTCCACATAAATACGCAGGTAATCAGGAAGAGTTTTCTTTAATTTTTAATTTTGTATTATTTTTTAAAAATAAGTTAACAACGATTTTTTAAGCTAAAATAGCACTTTTCACTTTCAAGTGCTCCCAAAAATAGATAAAAAAAGTTTTTTTTCAAAACTCTTTCTGATTACCTCAGGAAATTCATTATCTTTGCAACGCATATCACTTTTTATGTAAGATGATCCATTAACGCCCTATGATGTTCCCCGCAAAACAACTTTTTCTTAAGGCGCTTCGGAAGATTAACAGCCACAGGCTTATTTCTAAATATTTTTTAATAATTTTTTTTTCCAATACTCTTCAAAAGTTGAACAATAACATGTTAATTACAATAAAATAAACTTATTCATTTCGCACCAAAAAAAATCATCATAGCCCTATTTTTGGCCTTTAAAACCTTACCCAATTGGGTAAGGCAATTTGGTTACTTTTCGCAAATTTTTGTTGTTATGATTTTTTTTAAATTTTGCCCTATGGGTGCAACCACTGTGTATTGGATTATTGTTTTGCTTTTAGAAAACAAAAAAAAATGAAAAAAATTTTAAAACCTTAAAAATACACCAAAAAAGATCATCTGAAAGGGTAGTTATCCGTTTAAAGATTCCTTAGCGGATTTAATAATGTTTTGAAGGTGAGCGCGCGTCTTTTCCCTCTCTGCAAAACTTACCTTCAAGGTAATAATTTTTTTTACGAAGCACAACGTGATAATTTCCTTTCTATTAAATTTTAAAATAAATTAAAAATTTTGGAACTAGAAAGAAAGCTATACTCTTACATACAGGCTTAACAACATCGAAGCTATGAAGATTTTTCTATTAATTTTTTCATATTTTCACCGATTGTTTATAGAATAGCTATTTGATATTGTTCTCCGATTTTCTTGAAATTTAATTTATTAATATAAGCTCCATTTTATTATTTAAAATTTTAGTTTTAATTAGTATTAATATTGTTTATAAAATAGAAAAAAAATACATAGCAAAGTTATTCAAATTTAAAATTATTTTTGGATTTGGCACTATTTTTAACTTTGGTGCCACCTAAAAAATTGAAAAAAAAAAAAAAAAAATAGAAGCAAAAATCCGCAACCAAAACGAAGTAGCTAAAAATTTATTTATATAGAATTGGGACAGCAATTCTTTCTTAGATTTGTATGTCAAGCCGTTTTTGCTGCAAGAGAGTCTTCATTTTTTTATGCCTAGTTTTGTGTATTAATCTAGATAACCCATTTGTGTTCTATTTATTTATTAAATAAAGCAACTCTTACACGCTAAATATGTTATTAAGCTTGTGGTTGAGTTCTATTGGTCGCCATAGTTGTTTACGGAATACAATATCGAAGCAACCACGGGAAACATCATCTTTCAAAAGATGTTTGAATTATACAGATTTAAGTTTTAGCTTTTTGTTTTAAATTTGTAGTTACCTTCTAAAAATCTTCTACTCAATTTAAAAGACAGGACTCACTGATTTTCATACGATTTGGCAAGGCCGATAATACAAACAGATGCGAAAACAAGAAGAGAAACAAACAATAAGAAAAAACCTCAAACAATTTAAATGGATTATGTGTTTACACTTCAAATGGGCGGGATACAAAAGCTTGGATAAAAGAACATCAGTACGGGTAAGAGTAAAACGGTGGTAGTGGTAAAGTTGTAAATTGATGGTAGGTTTTTATCCATCAAATGGGCAAGGAGTAGGAGGCAAAACAGGCTGGCCGTTAGCCGCAATATCTCCAGTCGGGCGTACGAACTAACAAGTTCAAGGCAGCGCACAGTGGTCGGTCTTGTATAGAGAAGGCGGCCAAAAATACTTCCAGTAGGAATATCGAGTTGAAATTTTTTTTTGTAGGTAGGTATATAATAGCGTATGAATGTTATATTTTAAGTATCAGCACCATTAACGCCAAATATATCCCCTACCATCGTGTTTACCATAAAATTTTCAAAATTTGACTCCCAAATGCACACTACACTTTTTTTTAAGCGTAACTGACA
Organism: Drosophila ficusphila; assembly: GCF_018152265.1. NCBI lineage: Eukaryota > Metazoa > Arthropoda > Insecta > Diptera > Drosophilidae > Drosophila > Drosophila ficusphila. The sequence goes on from NW_025064257.1 coordinate 553,500, forward strand.
AAAATTATATTTATTAATTTAATTTAATTTATTAATTTTGGTTAAAAAATAACAAAAGATAACAAAAAACGATGATTAACATAAATTTAAAGTAATATAAGAGTAATATAAAAAAAATTTTGTAATATATATTAGAAATGGTAACTCTAGAAAATCAAAAACTGATGAAAAACGAACGAGGCACTCGTCTTCTTTAACAGATTGTGAACGGATTCGCAAATATTCGCAGGTGATTTTCACAGATAACACTAAATAAATTTTGATTAATATTTTTTAAAAAAATTCATTACTGACCGATTTTGGGATCACAACTTTTACCTTTGTAGAATATTGAATTTCTATTCTGCAGAACTTGAAAATTTGCGGTGGATAAACAATTATTGTTATAGTCACATATAGCATGCAAAATTAATAAAAATTATATAAACACAATCTACAAACCTTCACTTTCGGATTTTAAAAGAGTGTTTTATATTATTTTTTAACCATTAACTTAACGATTTCAAAATTCATGCGCAAGCTTTCAGTTGATCGATTGGTTTGCGCGCTCACTTTGCGTCCCAATTTCTCCGCGAATATGTGGAGCAAGACAAAACTAATAATTGCTTTTAAAGCCTTGTTCTATTGATAAACAGATGCGCCAAACTTGAAATCAAAATTCCAAAATTGATTTTTTGATTTTTGGCCTATGGGACCGACCACTGTGCAGCGGGGATAAATGGAGCGGATGGCCCGGATTGAACGTTTATGTTTCTGTCGTTGGTGTCGGCGCAGCTTGTATAAGGATTACGCTTAAATACAAATTTGTAACAAACTTTTGTATTCATGGTCCGTCAGTGTGTGTATTCATAACTTTTCCTGTGTTTACTTGGTTGTTTGTTTGTTTTATGGTTTTTACAAATGAAATGATTTTTAATGAACTAAAGTTTTTAATGTGAGCTAAATAAAATTTTAGGGACCGAAATTTGAAATTTTTAAGCCAGTTTTGGGAATGTTGCACCTGACAACTGCATTGTCAACTTCAGCGATACAATCAATTGACTTACGAGTACGATATAGTACATAACTATATACAGCTTCATAATTATCAAATGTTTTAAAAAGCGTGTTATTTAAAGACACAGCAGTAAATATTGATCTCTCCGAAAACCAAAGAGATTTTTATTTGGAGATTTGGAGAGATTTAAGGAATATGCATATTTTTTGTCCTCGACAGTTGAAAAATCCGTTTCCAATTCTCTTCTTACTTGTAGCAAGATGATTTTGGTTAAAGAGTTTTGTTTAATAGAAGGATTTTTGCTTTCGTCCAAAATTAATACTCGTAAGGTGAATTTTTTATTTAATCATCGCGGGCTAAACATTTCGGACCATTTGGGTCTACGAAAAATCAAATGGTACCGAAAGCGCTAAATTTCTAAATATGATGCTTACGATCCTGAAACAACAATCAAGCAAATATCGTGCTAAAGGCCTGAGCTCAAGGTCATGATGAAAGGTTTTTCGATTTAGGTGGTATGGTGCACTATGAGTCCCCAAACTGTTAATAAAGAATATAATTTATGCGTTATGCGTCGATTTCGTGAAGCAACTCGTCAAAAAACCACAATTATGCGCCAACTCACGCCAAATTCACCTTACTTTTTGCCCACAGTCAAACCAAAAACCGAAGCCCTAATAAACATTTTAGATATTGAGCAGCATGGTGTTTCTACATTTCCAAAATCCAGAAGGACTGTAAATATGGAAAGGATAGAGCGGCCTTCAGTCAATAATCCAGAGTAGGCAACAATTTTTTGTTGTGACCTAATATTTAAACTGGCAAATTTCAGAATTGGCTGAAAAGAAATCTAAGATAGTGCATGTAATTGGCCTCGTTTTCTGTAAGCATTATTCGGAAAATGTAAAAATCTAATGCTGAGACTCAGGGGCGTCGCCAGCCGATGGCGCAGGGGGGGGAAAAGTTGACTTTACCTACTACAATTCATACCTTTCTCGTTCGATAGAAAAGTAGGGTTATATTGTTTAAATTTTACCAAGGATCCCTAATTTTTTCAAAATGAAGGCTACATTTCATTTTGAAAAAAATGTAAATGAGTTTTAACATTTATTAGAAAAATAAAATAAAAACGAGTTTGAAATCTCTAGGGGGTTGGCAGTAGAGGTGGAGAACTATCGATAGTCTGCGCCATCGATAGCGCTTGATAGTTTTCATAAACTATCAACTATCGGCGATAGCAAAGAAAAGCTATCGTCGATAGTTGTCGATAGTGCAGAGTACACTCAAAAAAAATAATTTAATTAGTGTTTCTAATGATATTTATTTATATATAAAGTATTTATTTATAAAATATGGCATTGGTTTTCCAATCTTTATCTGAAAAGAATAAATAATTATTATTCGAATAATATGATTTTAATTTTTTAGGCTTACCTTAACTGCTTTCTATAAATTTAATTAAATGTATACGTTTTTCTTTAATTAAATGTATACTTTTATTATTATGTATTTATCTTTGTGAAAAACAAACGCATGTATGTATATATGCGTATGTATTTCACAACAAACCGTAATAGCAGTAATGGCATCTCACGTAACACTTTTGTTATTGTCACACAAAATTTGGCTTTTAACTTTATAATACAAATTTACAATATAACAACAAAATAACAATATCTTACCTATTTGGAGAAAACGATCCATTATGTTTTTAATAACAATTTATAAAACTCTGTAACAAATTCGCGCAATTTCTTTTCCTTTACACTTTTAACGTAGACATTGGAAAACCAAAATATCGATAATAATCGACGATAGCGATTGACCACTATCGAGAGTGCGCGCAACTATCGATTGCGTATCGATAGTGGCAAACCATCGATAGTCCCGATAGTGCCATCGATAGTTCTCTACCTCTAGTTGGCAGCTGCCCCTCCCTGCCCCCCCTTGGCGACGGCCTTGCTAAGACTGCTTTCAAAACAAGGTCAATTTTAGGTTTGTTTAGATTTGTACCATATTCCCCATAACAGAAAAGTTTATTTTGTAAACTGTCATTAGGGCAGAAAAGTCACTGATTACTCTAATATGATTATTATAACCCTTAAAACAAGCTAATCTTCTCAACGTGCATTTCATTGGTCTTTATGAACTCCCATAAACTTTTTATCGGTGTGAATGACCGTTTTGAAATAGCTACAATACTTCACAACTATGAAAAAAAAAAAACATTTAGACTACTCTCAAAAAGCATTAATTATAGTGCTTTAACTAATTCATTTTTACCGCTCGGGTGTTTTTTATTATACCCTTGCAGAGCAAAGGGTATTATAATTTCAGTCAGAAATTTGCAACGCAGTGAAGGAAACACCTTAGACCCCATAAAGTATATATATTCTTGATCAGCATCACGATCTGAATGGAAATACGTCTGTACGTCTGTCCTCTTGTCTGTTTCTACGCAAACAAGTCTCTCAGTTTTAAACCTATCTTGCTGAAACTTTCCCAAAAGGTGTGTAGGTATTGCACGCAGTATATAAGTCGGAACGGGCCGGATCGAGCGACTATATAGGATAGCTTCCATACAAGAGATTGAAATACAAAATTCTAACGCCGTTGTTTTTGATCAGATCGACTTGATTTCCTCCAGATGGCGTTTTGTAACTTTTTTTGAATTTCGAATTAAATTTTATCAAAATTTTATAACACAATCATATAGCGACCATAGGAAAGATTGGAAAATTAATGTAGAAATAATTGAAAAAAAATGATAACGTCATTGTTTTTAATCCGTAAGGCATTCTTTGGAAATATGGAGCTTTTTAATACCCCTGAATCAATAAAAAAATTTCATTAAAATCCGACAACGTTCGGCTTGCCGAAGCTAGCTCCCATTTTGGTTTGAGATTGGTTTAATTGAGTTTCCGCTAGAAAATGCAATAAATGCAAAAAGTATCTTAAGAAGAATAGACTTTCAAATTTAAAATCTCACCTTATCATACAGCACAAAGTCGATTTACGTTTGTCGAATCTAGAAAATGTTTAATCGGCATCAACAATTTCGTCCAATAAAATAATACGGAAAAAGAAATAAAAAATTGAAGTTAATTAAAAACATCTTTTAAAAACTTGTGTTGGATTTGTAACGGAGAATAGCATTCCTTTTAATGTTTTAAATTCACAAAATATAAGAAATATCGTCCAATTTGTGGAGGTATTAAAACTGCAGTTAGAAAATATTACATTAAATGCAGTAAGCGGAAAAAATACATTGGAAATATTGTCAAATAATAAAAGGTCTGACATAACAAATAGGTAGACTTAAAATTAGAAGGTAAAGAATCAAGAGGATCTAAAAATCTTGCCGCTGAGGTGTTGAAAGTGCTTAATATAATATATATGGAGGATTGCCAACTCCGAAGAGCGATTCCAGAGGTCTTTATTTAACAGAACATCTGATTCTATCGCATTAGGTTTAACAGAGGGGAGCGTCAAGAGAGGGAAATATAAGAAGTTGAAAGGAGTAGACAATGAGCTTGAAAAAAAGAAGGTCTTGTGTTCCCTAAGAAAAGAAACTTGTAAAACGAAGGGTAAAAACTGTAAAAGCTGCATATCATATCTATATTAAACAAATTGTTTATATTACATCAAATGAATCGTAGTCAAAAAGCCTTTCTCTACATGTATATAACATAATTTTAACTTTAATTTTAATAAATAATAGAATTTAATTTTAAGTCAAATAGTCTCCATTACTTTTAATAACGGAGCATATATGGTTAAAACTGTTGAAATTAGTTCCAATGTTCCCATTTATTAACATATGTATGTAAACAACAGTATGTAAGAATAACATCTGCAGAGAGAGCTTTGAGAGAACAAACTGTTAAGCTATGTTAATGAGTCGTTACAGGGAAGTATGGCACCTGGGTAATCCAAATGCGCAGTGTGCTCATCCATGCAGAGGAAGGTGATCCAGGGGCAGCGGCCAGATGGAGATGACGGAATATGGAGGGGGACTCGATCAGAAGGCATTAGCTATGATAACACTAAGCGTAAAGCAGACACAGCTGGGTTATCTTAAGAACTGTGCCACGCGGGATAGTTTGTCCTTGGTAGATGTGTTGAAGGTTAAATTGCTTGCAGAAGGAGAAAAAAGGAACAGCGAAGCAAGAGAAAGATCGGAAAATGAGCAGTTAGCTTTTCATGCTAAGTTGCATCCGGACAACACAAAGAACAGGAGAAGAGACAAATCCAACGTGGAATGTTATAATTGCGGACAGCGTGGGCATTATAAAAATCAGTTTAAAAGGCAAGTCAATAACGAGCAGTCAAAGCGGAGCTACGGCTCATATGTGTTGCGTTCGAAGTCTTTTTACCAATTATGTTCCGCAAGCGTAATGAGAGCAGTTGGAAAAGGTGACGTAACCGTAAGAACAGATTACTGCAACCTGGCACTGCAGAATGTTTTACACGATGAAAGGGAATTTCATATTTATTAATTGCGCAGTTTATCGAGGTTGGACTGTGACTTTTTGCAGAGACTATGCGACTGTATACCAAGATGGAGAAGAAGTTTTGAAAGCGTGCAGAAAAAACAAATTGTCTATGTTTGAGAGCAAAAGGAATACTTGTTTCAGTGCCATACAGATCAGTGCAGGTCTATGGCATAACAGATATGGACATTTAAATTATGCCAGTTGGAACGACTTAGTAAAACTTTCGATGGTTCAGGGCATTAATGGAGTTAATTTTTTAGAAAAAAGCCAGTGCTTGTCATGCATAAAGAGCAAGATACACACAGAGCCGTTTCCAGTATCGAAGAACAGAGCCAAACGTGAGCTGGAGGTGATCCATACAGATGTGTGTGGGCCAATGGAAAAGTAAACTTTTGGAGGAGCATCATACTTTGTCACATTTATTGATGATAAGACCCGCCGTGTATTTGTGTATTTCATAACATCCAAAGATTTAGTGTTCCGACAAATTTCTTGTGTTCAAAAACATGGCAGAGAGTCAGCTCGGACGCAAGATACAAGCAGTTCGCTGTGATAATGGGCATGAGTTTGTTAATAAACATTTTGACAATTTGTTTCAGGAAAATGCCATTGTACGGCAGTTAACCGTCCCCTACAGCCCGCAGTAGAACGGCGTGGCAGAGCGAGCCAACAGAACACTTGTAGAAATGGCCAGGAGTTTGCTTATCCACTCAATCGGTCACCAACAGCAGCTCTCGTTGGAATCACTTGGAGTGGCAGGAACAGGGGCGTAGCTACCGCCGTATACACCGTATCAATTATACGGGGCCCCGGGCCAAGGGGGCCCCCAAAGTGTGTAAGAGTGAATATTTAAAATTTGATTTTTATACCCTTGCAGAGCAAAAGGGTATTATAATTTCAGTCAGAAGTTTGCAACGGAGTGAAGGAGACACCTCAGACCCCATAAAGTATATATATTCTTGATCAGCATCACCATCTGAATCGAAATATGTATGTACGTCTGTCCGTCTGTCCGTCTGTCCGTCTGTCCGTTTCCGCGCAAACTAGTCTCTCAGTTTTAAAGCTATCGTGCTGAAACTTTCCCAAAAGTTGTATAGTTGTTGCACGCAGTATATAAGTCGGAACGGGCCGGATCGGCCGACTATATCGGATAGCTCCAATACAAGAGAATGAAATTAAAAATTCTCACTCTGTTGTTTTTGATCAGATCGACTTGAATTCTTCAAGATGGCGTTTTCTAACTGTTATTGAATTTCGGATTAAATTTGAACAAAATCGGATAACTCTATCATATAGCTGCCATAGGACAGATCAAGAAATATATATAGAATTAATGGAAATAAATTGATAGCATCGTTGTTTTTTATCCCACGAGCATGATTTTTTGAATATCAAGTTTTTTAACAACCCTTATATTGAGAAAAAGTTTCATAAAAATCGGACAACTATATCTTATAGGTGCCATAGGAAAGATCGAAAAATCTATATAGAAATAACGGAAATAAAATTATAACATCGTTGGTTTTTATTTGATAAGCATGATTTTTGAAATTTAAAGTTTTCTAACGACTCTTCAATTACGAATTAAATTTGATGAAAATCGGACAACTATATCATATAGCTCCCATATGATCTATAGTCGAAAATATGGAAAATGAATAGAAAAATCGTCTTAGCTTCGATGTTGTTTAGCGTTTATGTATTTTTTTCGCCATATTTGATGACTGCAAGGGTATATAAGCTTCGGCTTGCCGAAGCTAGCTTCCTTTCTTGTTATTTGTAAAATGGGTAAATAATGTGATAAATAAATATTTCTTCTTACAATATTTTTTATACCCTTGCAGAGCAAAAGGGTATTATAATTTCAGTCAGAAGTTTGCAACGTAATGAACACCTCAGACCCCATAAAGTATATTTATTCTTGATCAGCATCACGAGTAGAATCAGAATACGTCTGTCCGTCTGTCCGTTTCCGCGCAAACTAGTCTCTCAGTTTTAAAGCTATCTTGCTGAAACTTTCCCAAAAGGTGTGTAGTTATTGCACGCAGTATATAAGTCGGAACGGGCCGGATCGGGGGACTATATCGGATAGCTCCCATACGAGAGAATGAAATAAAAAATTCTCACGCCGTTGTTTTTTATCAGATCGAATTGAATTCTTTAAGATGTTATTGAATTTCGGATAAAATTTGATCAAAATCGGATAACTCTATCATATAGCTGTCATAGGAGCGATCGAAAAATATAAATAGAATTAATGGAAATAAATTGATAACATCGTTGTTTTTTATCCCACGACCATGATTTTTTGAATATCAAGTTTTTAAAAACTCTTATATTGAGAAAAAAGTTTCATAAAAATCGGACAACTATATCTTATAGCTGCCATACGAAAGATCGAAAAATCTATATAGAAATAACGGAAATAAAATTTTAACATCGTTGTTTTTCATTCTAACGATTCTCGAATACCGAATTAAATTTCATCAAAATCAGACGACCATATCATATAGCCGTCATTTGAACAATAGTCAAAAATATAGAAAATGAATAGAAAAATCGTCTTAGCTTCGATGTTGTTTAGCCGTTATGTAATTTTTTCGACATATTTGATGACTGCAAGGGTATAAAAGCTTCGGTTTGCCGAAGCTAGCTTCCTTTCTTGTTTTCTTTTGTGAAAAATCTTTACCTCCATATAAGGGCTTCCAAAAATTTTTTATACGGGGCCCCGACAAGGCACGCTACGCCACTGGGCAGGAAACCCAATGTGAGTCATTTGTGTGTTTTTGGATCATTGGCAGTAGGACTAGATAAAGGTCACCGCGGTAAATTCAAGGCCCAAGGAATGGAATATCGATTCGTTGGATATTCACTGGAGTCCAAAGGGTACAGGTTGTACGATCAGGTGACGCAGCAAGTCGTTGTTAAACGCGACGTATTATTCAAGGAAATTCAAGCATTTCCAGCAGTACAAGTTTCGACAAGGGATCCAGCAAATGTACTTAAAGTGGAGTCCCAGCGCGATGGTGATGAACAGCAAAAAGACAGCGAATATGAAGTACTCAGAGGAAACCGCAGCGCAGATGAAAACGGACGAGGCAAAGATCGCGACCAGCATGATGGGGAGCAGGAACACCATGAAGGAGAGGCTGGCAGAATCGGGCCAGGGAGACCTAGAATCATTCGGACCGGCAAGTCGGGGCGACCAGGAAAGGAATATAAAGTTGTCAATGCTATGACCAGTGCAGATATTCCACTTCCGCAAGGCTGCGATGAAGCGCTACGCAGCCAGCAAGCTACATTTTGGAAGGCAGCCATGAAGTCGGAGTATGACTCGCTCGTGGCGAATAACACATGGACCGTAAGCGAGTTGCCCATGGCACAAAAGGCAATCGGATGTCGATGGGTTTTCACCATAAAAAGAGACAGCGAAGGCAATCCCGAGCGGTATAAATCGCGTCTGGTACCGAAGGGTTGTTCCCAGAAATACGGAATTAATTATGGAGAAACTTTCTTACCGGTGTGTCGCTATGAGACAATCCGCCTAGTATTGGCGCTATCAGCGGAGTCACTTAACCAGATGGATGTGTGCACAGCCTACCTCAACAGTGATTTGAGCTAGACTGTGTATATGAAACAGCCAAAGAATTTCGAGGATGAAGCGTGTAAGAACAAGGTTCTGAGGCTCAACAAGGCAATATATGGGCTAAAACAGTCAAGCCGCCAGTGGAACGCTACCTTGGATGCAGCACTTCGAGAAATCGGATTCGTACCCTGTCAATGTGAAGCATGCTTGTACAAGCAGGACATAAATGGTAACTTGTGTCTTGTACTAATTTACTTCGATGATCTTCTTTCAGCGTGTCAAAACAAAATGGACCTGATGTAGATCAAGTCAAAGATAGCTTCGAAATTTGGATGTGTGGACAAAGGACGGCTAAGCATGTTTTTGGGCATGCAAATTGAACGCGAAGGCGAGTTGGGCAGTATAACGATGAACCAGACGTTATATATCAAGGATATGCTGCAGCGACATGGACTGGAGCAGTGCAGGCAGACAGCGACAACCTTAGACCCAGGATTTCAGGTGGTATGCATCAACGAACATTGCGTTGCTCAGAATCCAACTGCATATCAGTCTGCTATAGGAGAATTAATGTGGCTAGCATTAACCTCAAGGCCAGATTTTTACCATGCTGTCGTGAAGCTGGCACAACGAAATAAGGATGCTCATGATAAACATGTTTTGGGCGTCAAGCAAGTAATGCGGCACTTGGCAGGAACGGCCACCAACAAGTTGAGCTATTGCGCAGGAGATTCGGCTTTAGTGGGCTACGTTGATGCCGACTGGGCCGGTGACCTACGATCGTATACAGGATATGTTTTCCTTTTATCAGGAGGACCCAATTCTTGGAAGTCGGAAAAGCAGACATTCTCCTCAATAGCACGGAGGCAAAGCTGAGGCTATTGCTAAAAGTATGTACAGAGAAAATAGTTAACAAAATATTGTTAAAAACAAAATCGTAGATTTTTGCTTGTTTTTTGATCTCCTTTTTTTTTGGTAATATTATCATCGCGACCAAAAAAATAACGCAATCAGTCATTTGGGACAGGCTATATAGTCTAAACCCTACTGGCAATATATGCACAACTCCAAATTTGAGGGTAGCTCGGCGGCCGAATTCGCCTGAGTGAGAAAGCTTTATTAAGCCCCGATCCCCGCTTTACATTAAACCAAGAGAAATCTCCAAACACCGCCCCCTCTGAAGGGACGACGTCCTTCAGGACAACGTCGGTAGGAGAGCCAAACGATGGATCCCTCGCCTAAACGTCCCCTTTGCCGTCTTGACGTCCGCCACTCAGACCTTCCCATCAGCGCCGACGTGCACCGCTACTACGCGCCCGATCCTCCACTGCTGGGGCGGCAGATTGTCCTCGCCGACGACGACGAGCGCTCCCACGTCGACGTTTTGGATCTTCACAACAGGCCGGGCTGATCTGGTCCGGGAGTGCCGAGGGTGGTGGAGCGATCAGCGGGCCGCCGATCAGGAGATGTCCGGGGGTTACAGCTTCGCCGTCGCTGGGGTCGTTGCTTAGCGCTCCGATGGGCCCTAAGTTCAGCACAGCCTCCACGCTGGTGAGGAGAGTTCCGAGCTCCTCCGCGGTCAAGAGGTCGTGACCGACCGTCCGAAGGAACAGATGCTTTGCAGACTTCACACCTGCTTCCCACAGACCGCCGAAGTGAGGTGCTCTGAGCGGTATGAACGCAAACTCGCATCCTTTTTTTGATGCGAATTTTCGTATACCGCCCTTCTGCTCCTCCAGACGGGCCCGGAACTCTCTCAGGTGACGATTTGCGCCGACGAAATTGGTCGCGTTGTCGCACCACACCTTTTCCGGAATCCCGCGACGACTCACGAACCTTTGAAATGCCGATAAAAATGTATCAGTGGTAAGGTCAGACACTAACTCTAAGTGGACCGCTTTAGGCGCAAAACACACAAACAAGGACACATATGACTTGTACGGTGGTTTACCACGGATGCGATATGTAGTGCTAAATGGCCCACAAAAATCGGTATTAAAGGGGCGGAGAGCTCGGAGTCTGTCTGATGGAAAGTTCCCCATATTTTGCGTCAAGAGTTGCGGCTTGCATCGAAAGCAGCGCATGCACGAACGAACGGTTCGGCGACATCATCTTGAGCATTGACCAACCAGATTTTCTCTCGCAGGAGACTCACAAGAGCTCGAGGACCAGCGTGAAAATTCGTAACGTGCAGATACGACACGTAAGTTTTAACGAACTGGGAGTTTTGCGTTAGCAAAAACGGAAATTTGGCTTCGTACGGGATAGGAGCATTCAATAACCGACCACCAACTCGCAATAATGTGGAAGAGCACCAATCTAATTTATTTTTCTGCACAAAAGGGATTTAGCTTTTGAATCTGCGTTGATACCGGTTTCTTTTTCCGAATTTTGCCTATGCCGTCACTGAATTCGTGAGATTGGATGACTTCTACAATTTTCTCGAACGCAAAATTCAGTTCTCTTGGCGTAATGCTTTTTTCGACAGGCTGTAAAACTTTCTTACACCTCCAAATAAATCTTAAAACCCACACGATACTCTCAGCAGCTTCAGGTGTGACGAAAAGGACTCGATTTTCCGAAGCAAGTAGTTGGGCTCTGGTGTAACAACAAGAGTTAACGCCGACTTGCGTAACTCACTCGATACGACTTCTGAAGGGAGTTCGAGGTGTTGATTTACAGGCCAATTACTTTCTGTGTCAAGTAAAAATGACGGGCCAGCGAACCAAATGGACGTTAAAAAATCTTCAACGTCACATCCTCGAGACACTATGTCCGCTGGATTAACTTTCGTGGGAACATGTCGCCAAATTGCATTCTCCGACCACTCTTGGATCTCTGCTACTCGGTTTGAGACGAAAACGGACAGCGGCGACGGATGAGTTTTGATTTAATGCAGAGTGATCTCGGAGTCGGTCCATAGGACCACTTTTTTAATAGGGCAATTTAGTAATGGCCTTACACGGTTAAGAAGATCTGCTAAAAGGTGAGCTGCACACAGCTCAAGGCGAGGCAAAGTTTTCGTCTTGAGGGGAGCTACTTTGGATTTGGCCGTCAGTAATGACACTTTTAAACCTTCAGCAGTTTGAGTGCGAACGTAGATGCACGCTCCATATGCTCGCATGGAAGCATCAGCGAAACCGTGTATTTCAATCGGGACTTGCGGATCTGTATGACAAATCGCGATACCTCGACATTGGGCAGTTGCAGCACAGTTGCTATGAAGGCTTCCCACGACGTTTGTAGCTGCATCGGTAGCGACTCGTCCCAATCTAATTTTCGAAGCCACAGCTCCTGTAAAAGCATCTTTGCCTTTGTGACCAAAGGACACAACATGCCCAGTGGATCAAAAAGTCTCGCAGTCACGGAGAGTATGTTTTGTTTTGTCGGTCGAAGATCCTGGAAAGAGTCATCCAACCGAAATAGGAAGTAATCTTTGCCAGGTAACCAAACCACTCCAAGGGTTTTAGTTACATCTGAGTCAGCCAATAATGGCATGATAGCGCTGTCAGATGCGGAGATCTCGGGGCAGTTTGAAAACCACTTTGCCAATTCGAAACCTGCCTCTTGCAAAACCTGCGAAACTTCACCACGAAGCTTTGCAGGTTCTCAACGCATCCGGCGCCTGTCAACAAATCGTGAACATAAAAATCTTTCTGAATGACCTTTGCGGCATTTGGATACTTAGCTTGCGTCAACTCTGCAAGCCGCATTAAACACCGGATTGCCATGAAGGGTGCTGGCGATGTTCCATATGTCACGGTATTTAGCCTGAAGATCTTCAGAGACTCAGAAAGATCTCGTCTCCACACTATGAGCTGAAAGTTTCGGTCAGCTTCGTCCACCATCACTTGGCGACACATCTTTCTAATGTCCGCTGCAAGGGCGAACCTGTGCATTCTGAACCGAAGTAGCGTCGAATACAGCTCCTCTTGAATAGTGGGGACTACCATCAATATGTCATTCAACGCAACCTGCGTCGATGTGCGGCTTGAGGCATCGAATACCACTCTCAACTTGGTTGAGGTGCTTTGAGGCCGCAGCACGCACTGGTGCGGAATGAATTAGTGTGGACCATCTGGAATTCTATTATCAGTAGAAGACATATGGCCCATTGACGCATATTCCTCCATGAAGTCCAGATACATTTTTTTTAATGAAGGATCTTTGGACAATCTCCTTTCCAGCGACAAAAATCTACGTTTCGCAACGTCATACGAAGAACCAAGAGAATTCGGGTCAGATTTGAACGGCAGACGAACCGAAAATCTCCCGGACGACAGTCTTTGAGTATTCTTCTCAAAGTGTTGTTCACAAAGTTGCTGCTCAGGAGTATGGACTTTAGCCTTAGGTGGCAAGTCCTCCACAGACCAAAACTTCTGCAGGGTTGTGTCGATTGACTCCAACGCTTCCTCCTGACAGCTGATATGTACCGAATTTTCAGCCTTAATTTTGGTTTCCGAGGTACATCTCCCTGACACAATCCAGCCGAGAACAGTTTTTTGCAAGATGGGAAGTTCAGGCCCCTGCTTATCTTTATTTCAAAAAATGAATCTGCGCCGATAAGCATCTCTATTTTTTGGGGCTTAAAGAAGAATGGATCTGGCAATTTAATATTTTCAGGCACCCTCCACCCGCTGGTGTTCACCGCTTGATCCGGATGATAACCTGAAATATTCTTTAAAATATAAAAATCGGACGACAACTGGCTGCTCCCTACTCGCGACTTCACTATTGTATGTATTTTCTTTGTTGCTTGGGCATTAGTTTCACCAATGCCCCGCAAGCTCATACACACATCCTCTCTTTTAATTTGTAGTCTCTGAGCGAGGTCGTCGGTCACAAAATTTATTTGTGAACCAGAGTCAAGCAACGCTCGAGCCACAACAAATTCGCCACTTTTCGATAATACGCTCACGATAGCTGTGGCAAGAATGACTCTATCCCAAGCAGTCGCATGCAAAACATGTGAAGTGGATGGAGTCTCTTCCATGAGCGTAGGCTGAGGAGGAGGGGGCAACGCGAGATTTGTCTTAGGCGAGTATATGTGCAGCAAAGTGTGGTGTGAGGATTTGCACACCCTGCACCTGTTCGTTTTGCATTTTTTGACACTGTGACCCTTGCGAAGGCAGTTGATGTATAAGGGCACTTTTTTGGCAAAATCGAACCTCTGCTGCACTGTTAGAGCTGCGAACAAAGCGCAGTTTCCTATTTCATGCTCTGCTGATGTGCAAAGCACACATAGGGAAGGGTCATCCCTGGCAGCGATCAATGAAAAACTTTTGTTTCCACTCTTCTTCGGAAAAGTCTGGCTTGCCTGAACATTTTTCGGCTTGGAAGCCTCTTCGGCGACCATGTGCTGGTATCGGCTGTCCAGAGCCGACTCACATTCCCTCCAAAGCGGAAGCGACGTATAGTCCAACTGTTCTTCCCACTTTCTCTTTGTTCCTAAATCGACTTTGCTCATGATTAAATGAATGAGGATGGCATTCGATATTCGTTTGTCATCCCCCATAAACAGCAACCAGTCATAAAGAGCTCTGACTGTGTCGATCATGATCTGGCAGCTAAAGAAAAGTGCAGTGTACCAAAAGTGAATGAAATAAGAAAAGGCAATGCAAGTGAAACCAAAAGAAATCAAAAGGTTTGAGAAGCATTGGAAAAAAATAAGAGAACTGAAAGTGATCTAAAATCAAAAAAAATTTTTCTCCCCTCAATTCGTCGAAAGCGCTTTCGTCCGACTGGAAATGGAGCGGTAGGTCTTTTTAAAGCTATTATCACTGTTTCAGAAACCTTTTATAATTAAAGTCTTGCTGCCGAAATACAAAATCTTAAATGAAACGAAAAGAAACGAAATTTTAACGTAAAGAAGAAAAATATAATAATTTTTGTTTTTGGTTTTTTTTGGAAGAATATGTTAATTAATAATAAATACATTTGAAAATGAAGAAAACCCGAAAGAATGAAACTCCAGTACCAAATATTTTTGCTAAATTTAATATTTTTATATATATAGGTATATATATACCTATGCCATATTATTTTCCCACAGGACCATTCTCACGATTTCTCACGAATAATAACCAAAAATAACATTTTAAGATTTTTTGCAAAAATATAAATTAAATACCAAGCCAAGGGTATTAAAGAAGCGACTTAAACATAGGGACCATTTAATGAAAGACATAATTTTGGAGCCGGAGTAAATGGTCTAGGTTGGGTGGGCTAATGCAAGTTGCTGAACAACAACTACAGCAACAACGTTTAAGTCAAATTGTTTAAGAATTGTATCTTTCTCTTTTTCTATTGTCGATCATTTCTTTCTTTCTTATTTATCCTGCCAGTTTTGAGTGAGTTAATTACCCCTACCCTTTGGGGTATCAATCAAATAATTTTACTGCATAAAACGCCAGCATTTCGAGTAGTACTCTCATAGAAACCCCCCATTGACCCGATTCTGAGCAGCGCCGGTAGCAACGCGTGCTGTACTACCTCGTACGTCCATCAGCTGGTCACTACAGAATACCCTGCTATTTTGTATACCCGTGATATGCTACAATAAATATTATTTGTGGCGTCCAAATTGTCGGCCAACCGGCAAGCCGAGTTATCCATGATTATAGCCATGTTCGTTTCCATCTAGGAACTTGGGAAAATTTCAAAAGTTTTCGCCATTTCATTCTCCCACACACTCGATTCTAAAATCTTTCCTATTTCTTGTTGTGATTAAGAATATGCTATTGGATTATGGGACAGGTTGAGGAAAAATTCTGTAATCGAATTTTTAAGCCCTGGTTCTACAAAAGTGTACTTAATCAAGCCTAGTATCTGAGGGTCTTGACTAGCGAAGGATTTTCAAGTAAACGCGCTTCGACCACTTGAAAGATATTAAGGTACAGAAATTTAAATTGAGATAAATGATAAAGTCGACATAGGGTGTCTTGACTCAGCAAAAGCCCCTTCCTTTGTTAATTTTACTCGATCTAAATGCCATTCTTCTATTTAGCTGTTGAGTACGATCAGTTTCAAAATAACTATCGGAGCCAGTTAAAACTTTTTTTTGTGTTTTTCCTTGATGAGAAATGGGTGTTTAATATCTAAAACTCTGTCGTGGTGTAAGACTACCATTGAGATCTATATTAACAACAAACAAACTACATCCATTACTTATCTGTGTGCTAAACTAAAACAATTTTTCTTACCCTTCCAGAAGCAAGTGATCGCATGACCCTAGTAAATTGTATAATATTATATTTATAAACTCTTTGATAAAATTTTTCTTATAAAAGTTAATTATTTACTTTAAACCATGCCTTTAGCACGAAGCCCTGAGGTCGTGCAAGAAGAAAGGAGAGCAGGACATTGTTTTATTTGTTTAAGCTCAATTGAGTATACAGCACAGCTGCTAACGACTAATTGCAATCATACCTTTCATCAAGCGTGTTTTAATAACACAAATCGTAAAGTTTGCCCCGTTTGCAGAGCTACAGTGGAGTCACCAGAAACGTTAGACGACAGTATAGCAGAACAACCATCAGGTTCCCAAAATTTAAATCGAGAACGGGAAGCCGAAGCCGAAATGGACTCGCAAGAAAAAGAACCAAATTTAAGTGAATTAATGCGGGCGATAACCGATGCCATGAGAGCCGCTTCACATACGCAGGCAAAGGCAATAACCGATATGTCGGACAGGCAAATACAACTCATTTCAAGAGCTATAGAGTCAGGTTTCCAAAGATTGTCAGTTCAGGGTCGACCTAGCGAAAAAGAGATAGAAGGCAAGCTTCAGCAGTAAATTCGCCAAATCATCAGGGAAATATAAACTCACAAGCCAGTTTCCATTCCGATGCATCCGAACTAAGGCCAGATCGTATTAGCCAAATCATGACTAATTGGAAACTAAGATACACGGGCAAGGGTTCTCTATCTGTTGATGATTTTATTTATCGAGCTGAGGCCTTGACTAGGCAAACCTTAGAAGGGAATTTTACTTTGTTGGCCCGATATTCGAGCAATTTGTTTGAAGGCGGTGCCGCTGAATGTTTCTGGAGATACCATAAAACCGTACCATTCTTAACGTGGTCCGATTTGTGCGTAGCGCTAAGGACACAGTTTAAAGATGCGCGTACCGATAGGGATATCCAAGCCACAATTGATCAACGTAAGCAAAAACATAATGAGTCATTTGATGAATACTACCAGGTAATAGCAGCAATGGCTGACCACTTGTCGCACCCAATGTCCGAGTCCTATATGTTGGGGGTCTTAAGGTCAAACCTTCTGACTGAGATACAACATGATCCCAGCGTGGCTGACCTACGTCAAGCCGTACGTAGACATGAGATTTTCAAGCAGAATGTGTTCAAACCTCATATTACTTTCAGTCGACAGGCACCAAAGAGACAGGTGAATGAGATAGATACCCAAATTCAGGATCAACAAGACAGCGAAGATCCTGGGGTTGAAGAAATCGCAGCGATCGAGTTGAAATGTTGGAATTGTGACATGACAGGTCATAGATATCACGACTGTACCAGTGAACGCCGCGTTTTCTGCTATGGATGCGGAAAGCCTGACACTTATCGGCCAACCTGCAGAAAATGTCAGTCATCAAAAAACTGGGTTGCTCGAGCACCAACGAACAGTGCTCGCAAAATGTATCCGTCGTCCGAACAGAAAATGGATCAATAGGTTCTGAGGAAGTTTCAGCTATCCCAGAAGTTAATAAACCACCAAATTGTAATAATTTACCGGATGTAACAATACGTAATCGATTTAGTCAGCTTGGTGCAAGGCACAGTAGTCTTCCGGAACGGGAGACCGAACCAAGACAGCGCAAATCAGAGCGTCGTCGACTGTATTTTAAGGTGCGCAAGCAAGAACGTTCCAAGGTACTTTCCGCTATCATTGGAAATCCATTAGATGTCAGACCATACGCAGAAGTATCGATTCTAGGAAAAAGGATTAGTGGCTTGCTAGACACGGGAGCATCTCTTAGTTGTATTGGCGGATCTCTGGCGAAGGAACTTATAAATGGCGGAAGTAGTTTTAAGCCTTATAAATGTTCAGTAAAAACAGCAGATGGTAGGCCTCAGGAAATTATAGGCAAGCTAAAAGCGAAGGTTATTTTAAGGAATTCGCAAAAAAAAATTTACATTCTGTTACTCCACCCGGGAGCTTAGAGCCTCTACAATTTCTTGTAGAGGATTCATTATCATTGATTTTCGATCGTACCGGTGATAAGCCAGTAGCGACTTATCCTAGCGGTGGGGTTGCCACCTGGCGCCATCTAGGAGTGACGAAAATTCTATTGATGGGTCCATAGTAACGTGGACGAGGGGGTGTGCGGGTCCGGGGAGCCGAAATTTGTTACTAATGTTAAGTGAGCGATAGAGCATAGAAGTGATTTGGAAAAAGAGACCGTTTCTTTTTCTCGGGGAGCCTGGGGCTCGACTTGAACCCGGGCCTTCCGGACCGGATGCCAGCGCTCTACCTGCTGGACCACCGGCCGAACTGTGAATTCGCAAAAAGAACTGGTGTTATATATCGTGCCTTCGCTCTCTTAAAATCTTTACCTAGGTATTGATTTCTGGGTCAGTTTTGAGTTGCTACCTTCTTCCCTTTCCAACCTTGCTGTTTCAGCACTAGAAGATCCATTGCTGCAACCACTAACTGCGGGGCAGCGAAAACAATTGGAGAGCACCATTGCATTATTTCCTTCATTTTCTGAAAATGGTTTGGGTCGAACTTCGGTACTTGCACATACCATTGATGTTGCAGATGCAAAACCAATAAAGCAAAGACACTATCCCGTGTCTCCTGCTTTAGAAAAAATGATGTATGAAGAGCTAGACCGTATGCTGTCTTTGGGAGTTATCGAGAAGTCCAACAGTGCGTGGTCTTCTCCTGTTGTTCTTGTACGTAAGCCAGGAAAAGTTCGCCTGTGCTTGGACAGTAGAAAGGTAAACGCTGTAACAGTCAAGGATGCCTATCCTATGCCGTTCATCGACGGAATTTTAAGTCGACTGCCAAAAGCAGAATTTATTTCAAGTAAAGACTTAAAGGATGCTTTTTGGCAAATTCCGCTTGAACCAAAATCAAGAGATAAGACAGCTTTTACCGTCCCTGGTCGGCCCCTCTATCAATATACAGTAATGCCATTTGGGCTCTGCAATGCACCCCAGACCATGTCCAAATTGATGGACAAAATTGTTCCAGCAGAGTTTAAAAGAGAAGTTTTTGTTTATCTGGACGATTTATTAATCGTATCCGACTCCTTTGGAAAACATATTCACACGTTACAACAACTGGCAGCTCAGATTTCGAAGGCTGGACTTACAATCAACGTCCAGAAAAGCAAGTTTTGTACAAAAGAAATTCAATATTTAGGCCATGTTGTAGGACAGGGAACTATCGCCACCGATCCAGATAAACTTTCAGCCATTGTAGATTTTCCAGAACCACGTTCAGTCAAAAAGATTCGCAGATTTTTGGGTATGACTGGGTGGTACCACAAATTTATAAAAAACTATGCCACCATCGCTTCACCTTTAACAGATGCCCTTAGACAAAAGAGAAAATTTAAATGGTCCACTGAGGCGCAAAATGCGTTTGAAGCTTTCAAGAAGCATATGTGTGAGGCACCAGTTTTACATAGCCCTAATTTCGAGGGCTATTACATTGTGACGCCAGTCACACTGGAATCGGGGGAGTTTTGGTTCAGCTAAGCGCTGAAGGTGACGAAGTACCAATTGCCTTCATGTCTCGTAAGCTGAATCAGTGTCAAAGAAACTATTCCGTAACGGAGAAGGAATGTCTGGCCGCGATTATGTCTATAAAGAAATTCCGAGCGTACGTTGAAGGCCATAATTTTACCGTAGTCACAGACCATGCGTCGTTGAAGTGGCTCATGTCTCAGACTGACTTGAGTAGCAGATTGGCAAGATGGGCTCTCAAGCTCCAAGGGTTTAGCTTTGAGATCAAACATAGGAAGGGCAGCCAGAATATTGTCCCGGATGCGCTCTCGCGAACATTTACAGAAGACTTGTCATCCTTAGAGGTAGATCAGTTTATAGATCTCCAGTCAGAGTATTTCAAATGCAAAGAATACGAGGAATTAAAATGCAAGGTCCAGCAGAATCAGTCTCAGCTTCCCGACGTGAAAGTTTTAGGTGAAGTTTTGTATCGCAGGATGGAGCATGCGACTGACGATAGGATAGCGGATGATATGGCCTGGAAAATTTGGATTCCCAAAGTATTAATTCATACTGTGCTGCAAATATCGCATGACCACCCCTTAGCATCTCAATGTGGTATAAATAAGACCCTGGAACGAGTACGCAGATACTTCTTCTGGCCCAATCTGGTAGCAGACGTCAAGGCTCACGTGAATGGCTGCGAAATATGCAAATGTTCGAAACATCCCAATTATAGTCTTAGACCGACTCTTAGCAAAACCAGCGAAATGCATAGATTTTTCCAAAAACTCTACGTAGATTTTCTAGGACCATATCCGCGATCTCGATCTGGCCATATAGGAGTTTTCGTGGTGTTGGATCATTTTTCAAAATTTCCGTTTTTGAAGCCCGTCAAGAAGTTTACGACCGAGGCAATTTTGAAATATGTTGAGGAGGATTTATTGCACTGTTACGGTATTCCTGAGGTGATTGTATCCGACAATGGCGTTCAGTTTAAGTCTCTCGCTTTTAATCGGCTGTTAGACAAATATAATATACGTCACGCATACACAGCATTTTACGCACCTCAGGGAAACGCCTCCGAGAGGGTTAACAGATCAGTAATCGCTGCGATTAAGTCTTACATACACACAAATCAGACTAACTGGGATGAGCAGTTAAGTAAAATTTGCTGCTCGCTTATGTCGTTGCTATCTAGGATAGCTGGGCTTTCGATGTTGAGTTTGGCTCATCAAAACATTTTCTAAGTCTGTGATAATAATTCCCTTTTTATACCCTTGCAGAGCAAATGGTATTATAATTTCAGGCAGAAGTTTGCAACGCAGTGAAGGAGACACCTCAGACCCCATAAAGTATATACAATATATTCTTGATCAGCATCACGATCAGAATCGAAGTACGTGTGTACGTCTGTCCGTCTGTCTGTCTGTCCGTCTGTCTGTCTGTTCGTCTGTCCGTTTCTCTTCAAACTAGTCTCTCAGTTTTAAAGTTATCTTGCTGAAACTTTACCAAAAGGTGTGTAGTTATTGCACGCAGTATATAAGTCGGAACGAGCCGGATCGGTCGACTATATCGGATAGCTCCAATACGAGATAACGAAATAAAAAATTCTCAGGCAGCTGTATTTGATCGGATCGACTTGATTTCTTCCAGATGGCATTTTCTCACTGATATTGATTTTCGGACTAAGTTTTATCAAAATCAGATAACTCTATCATAAAGCTCCCATAGGAGAGATCAAAAAATATATATATAAATAATGGAAAAATTATAACGTCTTTGTTTTTAATCCTATAAGCATGATTTTTAGAACATCAAGTTTTTTAAATACTCTTAATTCGAGAAAAATTTTTTATAAAAATCAGAGTACTATATCTGCCATAGGAAAGATCGAAAAACCTATATAGAAATAACGGAAATAAAACAATTACCTCGTTGTTTTTCATCAGACAATCATGATTTTTGGAACATAGGGATTTCTAATGAGTCTTGAGTTTTAAATTAAATTTAATCAAAATCGGACGACGATATCATATAGCTGTCATATAAACAATATGGGAAATGAATGGAAGAATCGTCATAGCTTTGATGTTGTTTAGCCTTTATGTATTTTGTTCGCCATATTTAATGACTGCAAGGGTATATAGCTTCCTTTCTTGTTTGCTAAAATGTTTTCTAAAAGGTGTATTTCCTCGTCTCTGTCCACTTTTTGAATTTGGTTCATAGAATTAGTAAGTGCATTTAAATGTTCTTGAAATTTAATATTTAACTCAGATTGTCCCTCTTCAGCGCTCATTAATTGCTCTTGATTAAACTTTATTTGCTCCCAACCATGTGATTTATGCTTTATGTGCTGTCCCGATCAGCCCAGCGGGAAAGTGAGAAGTAGGTTTTTATTTGATTGGAAAACCTCCTTCTTTTAGCAGGCGTAGGGGTAGGAATAGATGAAAACCTACTTCTTTTAGCAGGCGTTGGGAAGGGGATAGACGATTTCGGACCGATTTCGGGGGTGGGTTTTTACCGAAAGAAGGAGGTTTTTGTTCAGCGGTAAGGGAAAAATCCAGTGGATTTTGTCCTGCTTTGAGCAGCTGTAGGTCCACTGGATTTTTCCCTTTATCCCTTCATTTTTGTGTCACCCCCGTGTATTTTGAAAGGAGAGACGGCAGATTTGTAAGGGGTAAAGGGGTTTTTCCACATTCCGCTTGTATGAAGAAAGCACAGGAAAATAGTATATTTTCCACACCTTTTCCCGCTGGGAGGTTATTGCTCCTAGTATCCCTGTGCGTTTGTCATGGAAACCGTTAGCGTAAGTAGTAAGAAGTATTTGTTAAACCTAAAAATAGAGGATAGGGGTGACCTAGAATTAAATGATAGTCATTATCGCAAATTGTCCTTATGGACCACCCTCCCTTTAATAAAAACCGTGGTCCCCAGGTCTGTTTCGATTGTTTCTTCAGAGCATAAAGGTGACAGTTTATTCCCCAGGCGTTTATTTGCTTTTAAAAAGACCTTGTCTCCAACCTGATAATTTTTATGGGTTCTGTCCTTGTTAACATACTCAAGTGACCTTTATTGTGCCTGTTGCATTTTTTCGAATGAATTAACTCTAATAGTTTTTTGTCCGTTACTGTATCGTTTTGTTGTTTTGTTCTCCACTACTGTAGGTGTCGAATGTATTAACTCTATTAGTTTTCTGTCCGTCACTGTATCGTTTTGTTGTATCTATTGGTTGCTAATAAAATGGTTTCAGTAGTGTCGTTGAATTTATTCTCGAGTTTCAAACATTGAGCTATTTCGGCGAGGGTGCTATGGAATCTTTCTACTTGACCATTTGAGGTGGTGTGTAGGGGGGTGCGTTTGAGATGCAAATATTAAAATTATTAAGCAGGATTGATTTAATTGTTTCGGAGTTCAAAGACCTATCATTGTCACAGTTAATAGTTTTTATGTTCGGAAAAAAATTTACTACATTTAATAATGGGGCTTGTGTATTGCGTTTACTACCTCCGGATTTATTACATCTTGAATTGTATAAATTAGGTTATTACGGTCGAAAAACTTTATTATGTGTCTCATTTTATTTTTGAACAATTTAACAACATAAAAGTTAATGTTGCAACATTTTTCAAATATATGGAAGTATAGAAAGATGGTGATTTAACACTTTTCCAGTTTGACTTTTCCACTTGCGCAGCACAATCCAGCCGTTTCTCTTTTAAACTTTAACGCACTGCAATATCGGTCTATAGTCGCCATTGGTCCAATATCTAAATTTTCATTATCACTGTAGTTCGCAGTGGGGTCATATTGGAATGCCAAGCGATTGAATGATGCCAATGATCTCCATGTGCTCATTTGTCTTTCTTCGCTTAAGTTTTGTGAATATACTTGTTGCTGGCTTGGATGTCTGCGGCCAATGTTTGCACGTCGTCCTCTAAGCATTTTGGACTATGGACAGAGTGGTGAATTTATCCTCAAATGCACGATCCACATAATTTTCAAAGTTCAACTTAAATTGAAAAAAATTCTTTTTTTTTTAACAATTTCACAGTGAACACAAAAATTGAGTTAAAATGCTATGGGAGCGTGTTTGTCAGTGTCATGAGGTAGCAACTCACTTTATATGCGACAATATTGCAATTTTCTTACGGATCCCTAATTTTTTTCAAAATAAATTATAGCCTATTTAACTCTACGATAATGTAGCTTTCTATCGGTGGAAGAATTTTTTAAATCGGACCAGTAGTTCCGGAGCCTATTCGCGTCCGCCACAAGGTTTTCTTTGCCTGGCTTATAAATTACTTTTGCCCCATGGTCATCTGTAATACCTTTCCAGCGTTTTAGTTTCGCTTTGGGATTTTTATCCGACACAGCGAACGTTAACGGCTGGTGATCAGTATGCGTAAATCTTTCATTCCGTATAAGTAGTTGCGGAGATTTTTTAGGGACCAGACTATGGCAAGTAGCTCCCGTTCGTTTGTTGCGAAGTTTTTTTCGTTATCTCGTAACGTGCGGAATATCATTATAATGGAGCGTCCCTCTTGGGACTCCTCCAAGACCTGAGGAGTCCGTTGTTATATCGAACGCCTTCGTAAAGTCAGGGTATGCTAGTAAAACATCTTCTGATGCTAACATTTCTTTTAATTTATGAAATGCTTCTTTCTGCTGCTCAGTCATTTCGATATCAATTTTCCTAGATTGATATTTTCTTTCCGTTTGTCTCCTTTTAGGATTCCCGTAAGGGGTCCTGTATAGATGCAAAACCTTTAATAAAGCATCTATAGTAGCTCGCTAGTCCCAAAAGGGATCGAAGGTTGAAGAGGGAAATTCCTTGATAGCCTTGACCTTTTCGGGTGAGGTTGGGTAGGCCCCTCTCTGAAACTATGAATCCCAAGTATTCAACGCTTTTTTTGAAAAACTTTATTTTTCCTGGGAGACCCTCATGCCTGCTTTTAAGAGTTTCTCGAGAACCCAATGTATGTCGTTAACGTGGTCTTCCTTTGTCTTGGAAAAAATGATTACGTCATCGACATACACGTAGCACGTCTATGAAATTTTATCCCGTAAGACATCATCAATAGCCCTTTGAAAGCATTTTTAAGGCCGAACAGCAATATACAAAATTCATATTTACCGTTATTTATTGAGAAAGCTGTATTTTCCCTATCCCTTATCGCCAGTTCGATCTGGTGGAAGCCTGATTTAAGATCAAGTGTTGTAAAAAACTGGGACTGGCCCACATTTGATAATATGGTCGAAATTGTGGGAATAGGGTATTTATCGTCAATTGTTTTTTGGTTCAATTTTCTAAAATCAATAACCAACCGTTTCTTTTTTAATCCATTTTGGTCGGTTCCTTTTTTATAAACGACCCAAGTAGGATTGTTGTAGGGTGATTTAGATGGCCTAACGATACCGTCCGCAAGAAGTTGTTTAACCTCTGCGTTCACAAATTCTGTCACGACCATGGGGTACGGGTACGACTTTGAGTACACCGGTTCCCCATCTGTATTTATTGTGGCTATAGTATTTATATTAAAAGGTAAAGCTTCATCTGGGTCAGCGAGCACTTTAAGATTTTTATACCCTTGCAGAGCAAAGGGTATTATAATTTTGGCCAGAAGTTTGCAACGCAGTGAAGGAGACACCTTAGACCCCATAAAGTATATATATTCTTGATCAGCATCACCATCTGAATCGAAATACGTCTGTCCGTCTGTCTGTCTGTCCGTCTGTCCTCCTGTCCGTTTCTGCCCAAACTAGTCTCTCAGTTTTAAAGCTATCTTACTGAAACTTTTCCAAAAGGCGTGTAGTTATTGCACGCAGTATATAAGTCGGAACGGGCCGGATCGGGCGACTATATAGGATAGCTCCCATACAAGGTATTAAAATACAAAATTCTAACCCCGTTGTTTTTGATCAGATCGACTTGATTTCTTCCACATGGCGTTTTCTAGTTACTATTGAATTTCTGGTTAAATTTTATCGAAATCGGATAACTCTATCATATAGCTGCCATAGAAGAGATCAAAAAATATATATCGAATTAACGGAAATAAAATGATAACATCGTTATTTCTCATCATATATATTTTATATATTTATATTTATATAATTTACCTAATATTTATATTTATATTTATATATTATATTTTTGGAATATAGAGTTTTCTAACGACTCTTGAATAACAAATAAAATTTCATCAAAATCGGATGACTATATCATATAGCTGCCATATGAACAATAGTCAAAAATATGAAAAATTTATAGAAAAGTCGTCGTTGCTTCGATGTTTTTTAGCCTTTGTGTATTCTGTTCGAAATATTTGATGACTGCAAGGGTATATAAGCTTCGGCTTGCCGAAGCTAGCTTCCTTTCTTGTTTTTAATCATATTGTCAAAAGCTGATTTTATTGCCAGAGGGACACTTTTGTGATTAATTTTAATGAAATTAACGTTTTCTGATTTAATGAATTGAAGCTGTTCCGTTGCGTTTTTAGTTTGCAACATATTTTTAGTAAAATCGAGTTTCGCATTTACTTGTTTAAGTAAATTGTTATTTGTGTGCTGCCATGAATTGACTTAACACTTAATGGAGTTTCTTTCTTTACGACGCCTTTAAGCATTGAAAAGGGTGCAAAATAATTTTTAGAAGTTCGGGTATCGATTAACAATTTAACTTCACGCCCTGCAAGCCTACGTGTTATATATGGAAGCAGGGCCTTTACTCTAAAAAAATTGCAGGTATCTGCCACGCCTAAGTCGTCCTCAATTTCCGTGGCGTACGCCTAAGAGACGGAATCGTATTCTTCTTCTGCTACTTCTCTTCTGGCAAGAAGTTATTTTTTTGATGGCTCCGTGTTGACTGCTTATTCTGCCAATTTGTGGGTTGTTTGAATCGGGAGGAGGAGTCTACCTCCATAGGCTTTGGTGCGGGCCTGGTTTGGTTATTTCCTAAATAAGGTCGTGGCTTCTGTTTGAAGGAAGGAGTTTGGTTGTTACCCCAGTTTTGACTTCTTATAAAGTGGGGGTTTTTTTTAGTTGCCCCTGTATTTTTGGAGACAAAGACAAAAAATATTTTTCCCTTTTTAAGGGAGGTGTATATAATTTATTTTTAATACAACGTTTTTTATCTATACTAATATTATAAAGAGGTAAAATTTGTTTGTTTGTTTGTTTGTTTGTTTGTTTGTTTGTTTGCAGGGAATAGGCTCCGGAACTACTGGTCCGATTTAAAAAATTCTTCCACCGATAGAAAGCTACATTATCGTAGAGTTAAATAGGCTATAATTTATTTTGAAAAAATTAGGGATCCGTAAGAAAATTGCAATATTGTCGCATATAAAGTGAGTTGCTACCTCATCGAACTGACAAACACGCTCCCTTAGCATTTTAACTCAATTTTTGTGTTCACTGTGAAATTGTAAAAAAAAAAGAATTTTTATTCAATTTAAGTTGAACTTTGAAAATTATGTGGATCGTGCATTTGAGGATAAATTCACCACTCTGTCCATAGTCCAAAATGCTTAGAGGACGACGTGCAAACATTGGCCGCAGACATCCAAGCCAGCAACAAGTATATTCACAAAACTTAAGCGAAGAAAGACAAATGAGCACATGGAGATTATTGGCATCATTCAATCGCTTGGCATTCCAATATGACCCCACTGCGAACTTCAGTGATAATGAAAATTTAGATATTGGACCAATGGCGACTATATACCGATATTGCAGTGCGTTAAAGTTTAAAAGAGAAACGGCTGGATTGTGCTGCGCAAGTGGAGAAGTCAAACTGGAAAAGTGTTAAATAACCATCTTTCTATACTTCCATATATTTGAAAAATGTTGCAACATTGACTTTTATGTTGTTAAATTGTGTTGACCAGCGAAGCGGACACAGGCCCTATAGTTCATTATAATTTTCTTGCCGAGAAAAAAATAATTTATTGATAAAAATGTTTTTTTTTTTAATTATTTACTGTTTAATATTTAAATGAATAAAATCGTTCTACTTTTGCCCCGTGCAGACGTGTTTCTTGATCGCTCCGCCAAGCGAGTCAATTAGCTCGATATTTAAGTGAAATAAAAACTGAAATAGTAGCGAAAAGTCGCTGGCAGCAATGCCAAATCATATTAGCTCCATTTCCTTGTTTTCTAACAGATCAAAGTGAAGAAAACAATTAATCTCAAACAAAATACAATGCCTTCTTCCACAAACTACGCTTGTACAGACCGGGATCGATCGGTATGTACAAATAAAAAGAAAGCTTAGCCCACAAAAAACTAATACAAACCTGCCGAAAGTATCGAAAACTTAAGGCAACAACAACAAGGCAACTTCTGAAAATAGATTTGCTATACTTGGTGACCTTGGAGAAGATGTAAAGCCACCCCCTATCTACATTAGGGAACACAATTGCTCGGAGCTTATTAACAATCTTAAACAAAAAATCGGACCAAATAACTTTTTTATTACCAACTTAAAGAGAGGTAATATATCAGAAACCAAACTCCAAATAAAAAATGAAAGCAACTACCGCACTGCAACGAATTTCCTCGACCATATGCCGGTAAATTACTACACCTACCAGCTCAAAAGTAGCAAAGGACTACAAGTTGTAGTAAAAGGCATAGAATCAACCGTCCCAGTAGCTGATATAGCCGAGAGACTAAAAGAACAAGGTTTTGACGTTAAACATGTAACCAATATAATCAACAGGGCAAAAATCCCTCAGCCGCTATTTAAGATTGAACTGGCGCCAGAGACTGCACCTCTTAAGAAAAATGCAGGCCACCCTATTTACAAGTTACAATATTTTCTCCACCGAAGAATTACCGTAGAGGAGCCACACAAGCGAAACGGCCCGGTACAGTGTACTAACTTTCAGGAGTTTGGGCACACAAGGAGCTACTGCACCTTGCGATCAGTCTGTGTCGCCTGTGGTGATCTGCACTGCATAGATGCATGTCTGAGAAACAAAGAAGACCCTGCAACGAGGAAATGTAGTAACTGTGGTGGAAACCACACAGCCAACTATAGGGCCTGCCCTATCTATAAACAACTCAAGACTCGTCTGACTCAGAGGCGCAGCAAACCGACTACCGTGCAACATGTTGCTCAACCAAACTACTTCACGCCATCAGTAACAACACCCGGAGTCTCCTTTGCCAGACCTCTTCGAAACTCTGGAGCATCGCCAGTGCCAGTAAGTTTTACTCAGCCTGAAGTTGTGCATTCTCTCCAGCCCATACCAAATCGAAAAGATGACTCGCTGCCAGAGCAAAATACCCAGCGAACAACTCAACCCACTACTCAGCAAAACTAGCTTGAAGCTGACATTGAAAGCTCACTTAAGCACATATCAGATGTAATGTCCTCAGCTGCCAAACACTCTACAACTGACCCTTTAGCTACATCCCTCCCTATCGAACAGGTAAATCGCATAACAACTGAAATACGCACAGCTTTTAAATACAGGGAATACTGCAGTGCCATATTCCTGGACGTTTCTTAAGCCTTCGATCGCGTTTGGATTGAAGGTCTAGTTTACAAAATCAATATATATATATACTAGCTGACCCGGCAAACGTTGTTTTGCCACCGGAAGACTTTATAATTTCTGTACAAAATGCACTCAGTTCTAGACTTATGTATTATAAAGTCATCTGGAGAGCTGTGAACTATGAGGGAATATAAAAATAACAAAAGGAAACCTTATTTTTAAGATATTATAATTGCGTCTAGCAAAAAATGAATCAAGGTTATTATAATCACAACGTGCATTCAAGTGATTGGCAAGTGCGCTTCCGGAATCCTCGCCGCCCATAAAGTAGATTTGTAAGAATTTATGTGGTTTGTTTGGCATTGGTAGCTGTAAGCCCATTTAATAAACTTTGCCTCTAATTTTGAATGTAGAATTGTAATTTTGACCATTTGCATTAGTATTTTGAACTATTTCTGTTGCTCCAAACGATGTCATTTGAAAGCATGAATTAAATGTTCGAATTGACTTCAGGAACACGTTAGAATCTGGATCCGTGTCGATAAGTAAGCCGTTCAATGGTTCAGGTGGTGTTTCAATTTTTGGAAGTTGCACTTTTCCTGACGCGCAGCACATCCCAGCTGGCTCATTTTTAAATTTCAGAGCATGACAAAGTATCGGGCTCATACTGGAATGCTAGATCATATATAAATGCTCGATGTACCTGTTGTCGTTGTTGGTCATTTGTTCTGCGTCTATTTACTGTGAAACGGCGTGGTTATCGTTGTTCTAATCTTCTGACTTTATTGCGTTCAGCTCGTGTATCTTCTGGCTCTTCTCTGACTTCATTGCGTTCAGCTCGTGTATCTTCTGGCTCTTCTCTGACTTCATTGCGTTCAGTTCGTGTATTTTCTGGCTCTTCTTGATGCAATTGCGATATTCTTTCGGATCTTCTATTTCGTATGTATCGATTTCTACTTGTATCATGGCTCAAATCGCCCCCTTTGCGTTTTCTTGGCATTGCTCACTGGACAAAACACTCATAAATAGAATTCATAATTTTACTTAATGATGAATGATTTTTGCCACAGTTTAAATTGATTTAAAATGCTATGGTAGCGTGTTTTTGTCAGTGTGATGAGGTAGAAACTCACTTTATATGCGATTTTTGGTATGTCGAACACGATTTAAGAAAATGAAAAATAGACGTTGGGTAATTGTCAGACTTACTCAATACGCTCACGAAATTTCATGAGAATCGGTATAGCCGTTTTCGGAGGAGTAAGGTCACAAAAACTGTGACACGAGAATTTATATTTATATCTATCTATATATATAAAAGCAAGTTGTGTTAGTTCCACCACTTATAACTTAAGAACGGCTGAACAGATTTGGCTGAAAATTGGTAGGAAGGTAGCTTAGCGCCCGGAATAGGAGTTAGGGTACTTTTTATTCCGTTCGACATACCAAAAATCGCATACAAACTGAGTTATTACCTCATCAAACTGACAAGCACACACTACCATAGCATTTTAACTCAATTTTTTTAAAGTGAGTAGAAATTATTTGTGATTTTGGTGAATTGAAGTGAAGTGAAGTTTTTCGTGCTTTTTGTGAATTGAAGTGAAGGGAAGTTTAATTAATAATGCCGCGACCAAGACGATCGAATCTTTCCCGACAAAGCCGTAATGCAAGAAGACTACGAAATACTGCAAATGGAAGGTCTGAAGAAGAACAAAACATTGAACGTGAACAGAACCGCGTTAGAATAGGTCGACTTCGTGCTTCTCAATCAGCAGAGCAAAGAGAGGCAATCCGTAATACGGCTCGGTTGACAATGCAGAATCGTCGAGCTTACAACAGAGGTCAAGAAATAGATCATTTGCGACGCAGAAGAAATTTATCAAGTGCTGATTTGAATCGAGCAGCGTTTCAATACGATTGCATCACTGATTACAGCTTGCATCCTAGCGTTTGCATTGGGCAAATGGACGTTGTTTGCGAGTATTGCGGTGCACTGAAGTTTTCCGGAGAAACGCCTGGATTATGCTGCTTTAATGGTAAAGTTAAATTGCCATTGTTGACTCCGCCACCTGAGCCATTGTATTCGTTGCTTTGTGGTGAAACACAAGAATCACGCCACTTTCTTGCAAATACCCGAAAATACAATGGTTGTTTCCAAATGACGTCATTTGGGGCAGATATTATCGAAGAACGAGGATTTAATCCGACATTTAAGGTTTTTTTTTTGTTTGTATTACATAGAATATAGTTAAAGAATAACTTACTTTATCTTAGATACAAGGGCAGATTCACCATCGAATTGGATCATTACTACCTTTCGAAGATACACAAAAAAAATTTTTACAAATATATTTCATGGGCAACATGGAAGAACAACTTGATCGACGTCTAGCGATCAATGAAGGGATGAAGCGAGCAATTCTTCAAGACATGCAGTGTCTGCTTCATGAACATCATGCGATGGTCAGGTTGTTTAAGAGTGCTTTAGAGCGCATGCCAAATTATGACTATAAAGTTGTCATAAAAGCAGATAAACGACCATCTGGAACACACGAAAGGACATTTAATGCTCCAACAATAGACGAAGTCGCCATCCTGATTGTTGGTGAACAATTTGGAAACCGCGATATTGTGCTTAAACGTCGCGATACTGGGCAACTGCAACAAATATCTGAAACTCATCGATCATATGACGCGTTGCAATACCCGCTAATGTTTTGGCAAGGAGAAGATGGATATTATCTATATATATAAAAGCAAGTTGTGTTAGTTACACCACTTATAACTTAAGAACGGCTGAACAGATTTGGCTGAAAATTGGTAGGAAGGTAGCTTAGAGCCCGGAATAGGACTTAGGGTACTTTTTATTCCGTTCGACATACCAAAAACGGCATATAAACTGAGTTATTACCTCATCACACTGACAAGCACACACTACCATAGCATTTTAACTCAATTTTTTTGAAGTGAATTGAAGTTATTTGTGATTTTGGTGAATTGAAGTGAAGTGAAGTTTTTCGTGGTTTTAGTGAATTGAAGTTTAATTAATAATGCCGCAACCAAGACGATCGAATCTTTCCCGACAAAGCCGTAATTCAAGAAGACTACAAAATACTGTAAATGAAAGGACTGAAGGGGAACAAAACATTGCACGTGAACAGCGCCGCGTTTGTATGGGTCGACTTCGTGCTTCTCAATAAGAAGAACAAAGTGAGACAACCCGTAACACGGCTCGGTTGACAATGCAGGATCGTCGAGCTTACAACAGAGGTCAAAAAATAGATAATTTGCGACGCAAAAGATATTTATCAATTGCTGATTTGAATCGAGCAGTGAGTGTTTTAATACGATTGCATCACTGATTACAGCTTACATCCCAGCGTTTGCATTGGGCAAATGGACGTTGTTTGCAAGTATTGCGGTGCGTTGAAGTTTTACGGAGAAACGCCTGGATTATGCTGCTTTAATGGTAAAGTGAAATTGCCATTGTTGACTCCGCCACCTGAGCCATTGTATTCACTGCTTTGTGGTGAAACACAAGAATCACGCCACTCTTCTGCAAATACTCGAAAATACAATGGTTGTTTCCAAATGACGTTATTTGGGGCAGATTTTATCGAAGAACGAGGTTTAATCCGACATTTAAGGTTTTTTTTTTTTGGTATTACATAGAAATTTAGTTAAAGAATAACTTACTTTATCTTAAATGCAAGGGCAGATTCACCATCGAATTGGATCATTACTACCTTTCGAAGATACACAAAAAAATTTTTTACAAATATATTTCATGGGCAACATGGAAGAACAATTTGATCGACGTCTAGCGATCAATGAAAAGATGAAGCGAGCAATTCTTCAAGACTTGCAGTGTCTGCTTCATGAACATCATGCGATGGTCAGGTTGTTTAAGAGTGCTTTAGAGCGCATGCCAAATGATGACTATAAAGTTGTCATAAAAGCAGATAAACGACCATCTGGAACACATGAAAGGACAGTTAATGCTCCAACAATAGACGAAGTCGCCATCCTGATTGTGAACAATTTGGAAACCGAGATATTATGCTCAAACGTCGCGATACTGGGCAGAAATCACGACATTGAGATGAATGAGGTACATAATCGGGTTCTACTCTTGATCGAAGATACATATGTGTTACCTCATGTGCGGTAATTTATTAATCAGGTTAAAATGCCAGCGCCAAATCGTGAAATGAATGAGGCATTTAATCGAGAATTAGAACGGGAACGTGAATATGATCACCAGGAATTAAATTTATTAGTTCAACAGAAGAAAGTTTATGATATTTTAATGAAGGCAATCGATAAAGAAAATGGTGGTTTATATTTCCTAGATGCCCCTGGTGGTACTGACAAGACATTCCTCATGTCATTAGCTTTAGCAACTGTTCGGGCGAGATCCAACATAGCTGTTGCAGTTGCTTCTTCGGGAATAGCAGCCATATTGTTAGAAGGATGCCAAACGGCTCATTCAGCATTAAAATTACCGTTAAATCTTTAAATTATTGAAGAACCAACGTGTAATATTGCAAAACACTCAGCAATGGCCAAAGTTTTAATGGTATCGAAATAAAATTTTTCCTTTTCATATATAAAACAAAAAAAAAATTTTTTTATCTTTTAAACACCAAACGAAATTTTACATAAAACTATCGCCGTCTGGTGGTGGAACGGAGTTCGCCGGGTTTACTAGTTTATATATAAATTTACAATCCTCGTAAATTTAGAAGCTTACTTAGCTTGACTTAGCTTCCATGTTTTTATATTTTCTATGTACCTACTTTGACATTTTTGATGATTGGAAGGGTACATATTATAAATGCTTCGGCTTGCCGAAGCTAGTTTCTTTTCTTGCTTTTGTTTTTATAGCTTTCCTATTGTTAAGTTAAATTTGAATTTATTTTTGTTTGTTTTTTGTTTTGTTTTTTGTTTTTGCTACCATATGAAACAGTTGTCGAAAATATAGACACTTAATAGAAAATCGACATGGCTTCGATGTTGTTTATCCTGCTTTGACATATTGAAATTTTTTGAAATAATATAAAATAATATATATCTGATCAACAACAACGGCGTGAGAATTTTTTATTTTATTCTCTCGTATGGGAGCTTCCCGATATAGTCACCCGACCCGGCTTGTTCAGACTTATATACTGCGTGCAATAACTACACAACTTTTGGTGAAGCTTCAGCAAGATAACTTAAAAATTGAGAGACTGGTTTACTTAGAAACAGATAGACGGATAGACGTATTAACGTATTTCGATTCAGATCGTGATGCTGATTAATGCTGATGCTGATTCACTGCATTGCATACTTCTGACTGAAATTATAATACCCTCTGCGGAGATATAGTGAATCTGTTAAGCTTCCACGCTTTAAGGCTATCAAAATTGTTGGTCCACGATATGTAAATTAGTGCAAAGTCTGAACTTTTTAACTGACAAAACGGTTCAATAGCATGTCTTAGCTGACGCATCGTAAGAGCTTATGGAGCTTGCGCTTACGTCCGCAGCAAAACTACTAAAGATAATTTTTAATTTAAAATCATTGTTAACTTTAAAGTTTAATATAAAGCCCTTCAAAAATAAACAGCTCCTAAGACTTGAGTTATGTGCCGCTCTCCACCTCGCAGATCTCTGCCTCTATCGAACAAATCTGTTTCTGAAGTTACGATGTCAATCTGTTTCCTGGGTAAAAAATATAAAAAAAAACTCGATGAAAAAGTCTGACATCAATTATCAAAAAGTACTGTGATTGGGCCGACCACTACTGTACGGAGTTTGGAGTTGCCCAATTTTACTGAGGTCTAAAGTACCTAAACGCTATTTCTGGGCTCATAACAGAAATTTTAATTATCTTATTTATCTTACACAACCGAATTGGGCAGGGCGTCTTAAGTCATCGGCTGCTCTGTCTTTCCCTGTTCTCTGTTGTTTTTTGTGTAATGCCGCGATGTCATGGAGGTGATTTTTCCTGCGTGCTTATTGGGGACTGCTGATGCTTTTCGTGTTGGTCCCATGCGGATGCATAGTCCTAGTGAGTTTGTTCCGATATAGACGTTGAAGATTCAGAATTTTTATACCCTTGCAGAGCAAAAGGGTATTATAATTTCAGTCAGAAGTTAGAATCAGAAGAGAGATCCCTCAGACCCCATAAAGTATATATATTCTTGATCAGCATCACGGGAAGAATCGGAATACGTCTGTACGTCTGTCCGTCAAGAAAGCAAAAGCAAGACGAACGCTGACTGTCTTCTGCCCGGAATAATGCAACAACAAAAGCAATGTCTTTGACCGCTTCCGAGAGAGCGCACTCTCTGTCACCTGCACTCCTAAGCTCAAGCAGCGCTGCCATGACCCAGTCGCGGCCCAGTCGTGGCCGATATTATCATCGCAATTGAAATGTATCTCTGCTGCCTCTCTTCCACAAACTACGCTTGTACAGACCGGGATCGATCGGTATGTACAAATAAAAAGAAAGCTTAGCCCACAAAAAACTAATACAAACCTGCCGAAAGTATCGAAAACTTAAGGCAACAACAACAAGGCAACTTCTGAAAATAAATTTGCTATACTTGGTGACCTTGGAGAAGATGAGGGTCAACCGCCTTAACCCACCAAAGATGTAAAGCCACCCCCTATCTACATTAGGGAACACAATTGCTCGGAGCTTATTAACAATCTTAAACAAAAAATCGGACCAAATAGCTTTTTTATTACCAACTTAAAGAGAGGTAATATATCAGAAACCAAACTCCAAATAAAAAATGAAAGCAACTACCGCACTGCAACGAATTTCCTCGACCATATGCCGGTAAATTACTACACCTACCAGCTCAAAAGTAGCAAAGGACTACAAGTTGTAGTAAAAGGCATAGAATCAACCGTCCCAGTAGCTGATATAGCCGAGGGACTAAAAGAACAAGGTTTTGACGTTAAACATGTAACCAATATAATCAACAGGGCAAAAATCCCTCAGCCGCTATTTAAGATTGAACTGGCGCCAGAGACTGCACCTCTTAAGAAAAATGCAGGCCACCCTATTTACAAGTTACAATATTTTCTCCACCGAAGAATTACCGTAGAGGAGCCACACAAGCGAAACGGCCCGGTACAGTGTACTAACTTTCAGGAGTTTGGGCACACAAGGAGCTACTGCACCTTGCGATCAATCTGTGTCGCCTGTGGTGATCTGCACTGCATAGATGCATGTCTGAGAAACAAAGAAGACCCTGCAACGAGGAAATGTAGTAACTGTGGTGGAAACCACACAGCCAACTATAGGGCCTGCCCTATCTATAAACAACTCAAGACTCGTCTGACTCAGAGGCGCAGCAAACCGACTACCGTGCAACATGTTGCTCAACCAAACTACTTCACGCCATCAGTAACAACACCCGGAGTCTCCTTTGCCAGACCTCTTCGAAACTCTGGAGCATCGCCAGTGCCAGTAAGTTTTACTCAGCCTGAAGTTGTGCATTCTCTCCAGCCCATACCAAATCGAAAAGATGACTCGCTGCCAGAGCAAAATACCCAGCGAACAACTCAACCCACTACTCAGCAAAACTAGCTTGAAGCTGACATTGAAAGCTCACTTAAGCACATATCAGATGTAATGTCCACAGCTGCCAAACACTCTACACTCTACATCCCTCCCTATCGAACAGGTAAATCGCATAACAACTGAAATACGCACAGCTTTTAAATACAGGGAATACTGCAGTGCCATATTCCTGGACGTTTCTTAAGCCTTCGATCGCGTTTGGATTGAAGGTCTAGTTTACAAAATCAATATATATATATACTAGCTGACCCGGCAAACGTTGTTTTGCCACCGGAAGACTTTATAATTTCTGTACAAAATGCACTCAGTTCTAGACTTATGTATTATAAAGTCATCTGGAGAGCTGTGAACTATGAGGGAATATAAAAATAACAAAAGGAAACCTTATTTTTAAGATATTATAATTGTGTCTAGCAAAAAATGAACCAAGGTTATTATAATCACAACGTGCATTCAAGTGATTGGCAAGTGCGCTTCCGGAATCCTCGCCGCCCATAAAGTAGATTTGTAAGAATTTATGTGGTTTGTTTGGCATTGGTAGCTGTAAGCCCATTTAATAAACTTTGCCTCTAATTTTGAATGTAGAATTGTAATTTTGACCATTTGCATTAGTATTTTGAACTATTTCTGTTGCTCCAAACGATGTCATTTGAAAGCATTAATTAAATGTTCCAATTGACTTCAGGAACACGTTAGAATCTGGATCCGTGTCGATAAGTAAGCCGTTCAATGGTTTAGGTGGAGTTTCAATATTTGGAAGTTGCACTGTTCCTGACGGGCAGCACATCCCCGCTGGCTCATTTTTAAATTTCATAGCTTGACAAAGTATCGGGCTCATACTGGAATGCTAGATCATATATAAATGCTCGATGTACCTGTTGTCGTTGTTGGTCATTTGTTCTGCGTCTATTTACTGTGAAACGGCGTGGTTATCGTTGTTCTAATCTTCTGACTTTATTGCGTTCAGCTCGTGTATCTTCTGGCTTTTCGTATGTATCGAGATCTACTTGTATCATGGCTCAAATCGCCCCCTTTGCGTTTTCTTGGCATTGCTCACTGGACAAAACACTCATAAATAGAATTCATAATTTTACTTAATGATGAATGATTTTTGCCACAGTTTAAATTGATTTAAAATGCTATGGTAGCGTGTTTTTGTCAGTGTGATGAGGTAGAAACTCACTTTATATGCGATTTTTGGTATGTCGAACACGATTTAAGAAAATGAAAAGTAGACGTTGGGTAATTGTCAGACTTACTCAATACGCTCACGAAATTTCATGAGAATCGGTATAGCCGTTTTCGGAGGAGTAAGGTCACAAAAACTGTGACACGAGAATTTATATTTATATTTATATATAAATTTACAATCCTCGTAAATTTAGAAGCTTACTTAGCTTGACTTAGCTTCCATGTTTTTATATTTTCTATGTACCTACTTTGACATTTTTGATGATTGGAAGGGTACATATTATATATGCTTCGGCTTTCCTATTGCTAGACAAGTTAAATTTGAATTGATTTTTGTTTGTTTTTTGTTTTTGCTACCATATGAAACAGTTGTCGAAAATATAGAAACTTAATAGAAAATCGACATGGCTTCGATGTTGTTTATCCTGCTTTGACATATTGAAATTTTTTGAAATAATATAAAATAATATATATCTGATCAACAACAACGGCGTGAGAATTTTTTATTTTATTCTCTCGTATGGGAGCTTCCCGATATAGTCACCCGACCCGGCTTGTTCAGACATATATACTGCGTGCAATAACTACACAACTTTTGGTGAAGCTTCAGCAAGATAACTTAAAAATTGAGAGACTGGTTTACTTAGAAACAGATAGACGGATAGACGTATTAACGTATTTCGATTCAGATCGTGATGCTGATTAATGCTGATGCTGATTCACTGCATTGCATACTTCTGACTGAAATTATAATACCCTCTGCGGAGATATAGTGAATCTGTTAAGCTTCCACGCTTTAAGGCTATCAAAATTGTTGGTCCACGATATGTAAATTAGTGCAAAGTCTGAACTTTTTAACTGACAAAACGGTTCAATAGCATGTCTTAGCTGACGCATCGTAAGAGCTTATGGAGCTTGCGCTTACGTCCGCAGCAAAACTACTAAAGATAATTTTTAATTTAAAATCATTGTTAACTTTAAAGTTTAATATAAAGCCCTTCAAAAATAAACAGCTCCTAAGACTTGAGTTATGTGCCGCTCTCCACCTCGCAGATCTCTGCCTCTATCGAACAAATCTGTTTCTGAAGTTACGATGTCAATCTGTTTCCTGGGTAAAAAATAAAAAAAAAACTCGATGAAAAAGTCTGACATCAATTATCAAAAAGTACTGTGATTGGGCCGACCACTACTGTACGGAGTTTGGAGTTGCCCAATTTTACTGAGGTCTAAAGTACCTAAACGCTATTTCTGGGCTCATAACAGAAATTTTAATTATCTTATTTATCTTACACAACCGAATTGGGCAGGGCGTCTTAAGTCATCGGCTGCTCTGTCTTTCCCTGTTCTCTGTTGTTTTTTGTGTAATGCCGCGATGTCATGGAGGTGATTTTTCCTGCGTGCTTATTGGGGACTGCTGATGCTTTTCGTGTTGGTCCCATGCGGATGCATAGTCCTAGTGAGTTTGTTCCGATATAGACGTTGAAGATTCAGAATTTTTATACCCTTGCAGAGCAAAAGGGTATTATAATTTCAGTCAGAAGTTAGAATCAGAAGTTAGAATCTCAGTTTTAAAGATATCTTGCTGAAACTTTCCCAAACGGTGTGTAGTTATTGCACGCAGTATATAAGTCGGAACGGGCCGGATCGGCCGACTATATCGACTTGATTTCTTCAAGATGGCGTTTTCGAACTGTTATTGAATTTCGGATTAAATTTGATCAAAATCGGATAACTCTATCATATAGCTGTCATCGGAGCGATCGAAAAATATATATATAGAATTAATGGAAATAAATTGATAACATCGTTTTTTTTATCCCACGAGCATGATTTTTTGAATATCAAGTTTTTTAAGAACTCTTATATTGAGAAAAAGTTTCATAAAAATCGGACAACTATATCTTATAGCTGCCATAGGAAAAATCGAAAAATCTAGAAATTAGCAAACCCCGGCGAACTCCGTTTCGCCACCTGATGGCAACGTACTCTTCTAGCAATCACTGTACTACGACCTACCTATGTTCCAACAACGACGTTGGACTGAGAAACGGCGTGGTTGTCGTTGTTCTAATCTTCTGACTTCATTGCGTACAGCTCGTGTATCTTCTGGCTCTTCTCTGACTTCATTACATTCAGTTCGTGTATCTTCTGGCTCTTCTTGATGCAATTGCGCTATTCTTTTGGATCTTCTATTTCGCATGAATCGAGATCTACTGGTATCGTGGCTCAAATCTCCCCCTTTGCGTTTTTTTGGCATTGCTCCGTGGACAAATACTCATAAATAGAATTAATGATTTTATATTACATATTAGATAACGGAAATAAAATTGTAACATCGTTGTTTTTCATCAGACAAGCATGATTTTTGGAATATAGAGTTTTCTAACGACTCTTGAATACCGAATAAAATTTCATTAAAATCGGACGACTATTTGAACAATAGTCGAAAATATAGAAAATGAATAGAAAAATCGTCATAGCTTCAATGTTGTTTATCCTTTATGTATATTGTTCGACATATTTGATTACTGCAAGGGTATATAAGCTTCGGTTTGCCGAAGCTAGCTTCCTTTCTTGTTTATGTGTATTGTAGATTAATTCTCCATGTGTTCCCTATCACCTCTGGGACTAAAGGTGAAGGTGTGACCCCTTGTGAAAACTGGGACAGCCCAACAAGCGCATCCGGATTAAATGATCATGACCAGGCTAATGCGTGCGTCATACCTGGGTAGTGGTGACCATGACTAAGCGAGTTTATCCAGGCCTGGGGTTAATTTGTGCCCGAAAACTAACTACAAGAACAATTACGGAGACTTACGCAAGATTTTGCCGAAGAGAAGGTGACTCGCTCGATGCTGAGGTTCTCCTCTTATAAATTATTATCAAGTTCTTAGAGTCGACTTGGGCCGTTTAGTATAGCCGGTTATAAGGTAGTATTGCATATGTCATATTGAACGCAAAACTAATAAGAAACTAAATTTTAATGATATGATATTGTTTTGCCAGGGCCATCATAGTATACAATTTAATATATGCTTGCGCATACACAAAATTGGCGATAAGGATGGGACTTTACTAGGCATTTGCATTTGGTCTCCGTCGGGTTGATTAAATTTCGAGTCTTCGTAATCATTCATTGTTCAGTTTCTAGCTATAAGTGGTTCTAGCTCTTAGGAATTCGTTTTTCAAAAGTTTCAGCTGCATAGCAAATAAGAAACCTGTTTTTCGTAGAGTTGGGCCGAAACACGTAAACTCGGATATTCTGCCAATTAAGTAGTTGCATTTTATTTGCTCTTTAAGTGGGGTAGGGTTTTAAAGGCCAAAAAAATGACTATATGTGTTTTTTTTTTCCTGATTTCATGTTATTGTTCAGCTTTTGAAGAGTAGGGTAAGATGGGGTAAAACCGCCAAAAATGTATATTTGACGATGTCAAGCTATCATTTATAAAATGATCAATGAACAAACACATATTTCTGAAAGTTTAATCCTTTGGCTACATAATTCATTTAGAAAGTTTTTATGTAGCTTTTATTTTAAAACAATTGTAATCGTTCAAAAGAAAAGTTTAAAACGGCGGTTTTACCCCACCTAGTGGGTAAAAACGCCATTATGGTTTCAGTGTAGTTAAGTACCCAAATAATGTCAATAACAAGTAGATTATTATCATAAAATATTGAAATCTTAGATATTGATACCTAATAGAAGAAAATCTTCAATTTCAAAATTTCCAACATGTGGATTCAGAAGTTTTTTAATTAAAAACTATATCCATTGAAATGTTGCAAAAACTTTTTATTTAACAATTTCAATAATCAATTTCACAATTATTAAGTGCCTAGTGAATTTCCAAAGTGTCGGCTTCAATATTATAGAAAAGTAAAATATTATAGAGTTTAAAAAATTAAAACTTCTGAGCAATACCTTATCGCGGCGTTTTTACCCCACGCGTCAATTTTTTTTCGAGGTCACTTAGTTTGTACAATTTTGAAATTTTGGCTAACTTGATACATGTAGGTACATCAGTATCAAGGTTCGTACTATAAGCGGACACTTGCCTCTTTTTTTCAAGCCGTTCATTTACACTTGATTGAGCAATGTTGATAACAAAAATTTTTTGCTGCCGTCGAGTGAAACAAAAATGGCGCAATAGAAATTGTAACGATAAAGCTGCAGTAATCCGACCGACTTCAAAAACTGCGCATTATCAATCAGAATCTACATAATCAACGGTTAATCGATTCGGCGCTTCATTTGAATTTGAAATCCAAATGGCGGTTTTACCCACCGGCGGTTTTACCCCATCTTATCCTACATATTAGAAAAAAATTATTAAAAAATATTTAGCCTATGACGGTTAATCTTCAGAAGCACCTAGAAAACAAGTTGTTTGGCGGTGGACATCATAACTCGTTATCGGATCATCTTAAAAAAAAAGTGTAGTATTTAGATTCTTGCTTTGGAGCTCTGTATTTGACTCACGCTAAACATACATATCTGGCTCCATCAGACCCGGAAATATTAAATTTGGACTCGTCTTCAAAATTGGGGTGTTCCAAAAAGCTTAACTCTTGCACAAGTGGTCGTTGGCGTTCTTTTAGGCGAAGAATCTAAATACTAAAGTTAAGCATGGAGGCAGCTGGCGTCGAAAGACTGCATTTTATAAAGTCTACGAAGGACAAGGTTCACTATCTTGAAATTTCGAAAGCCAATTTTCTTCAAAATACGGTAGAACTTGGAAATTGAGAGGATTTTCGATTCTACCAAGACAATGACCCAAACCACAAATCGGATATTGTACAGTCTTGGCTGATTTGGAATCGTCTACATGTGATGGAACCCCCCGCCTAAGCACCAGACACAAACGTAATGAAAAATTTCTGGGCAGTTCAGTACCAATATATCAGGAATCGACGACAAAACGGCTTAAAGTGTTCATTGACAACAATGGTGGCCGAAACAAGTATGATTTTTTTTGTTTTTTCATTTAAGTCAGTAAAAACAAGAAAGGAAGCTAGCTTCGGCAAACCGAAGCTTATATACCCTTGCAGTCATCAAATATGTCGAACAAAATGCATAAAGGCAACATCGAAGCTATAACGATTTTTCTATTCATTTTTTTATATTTCCGACTATAGATCATATGGGAGCTATATGATATAGTTGTCCAATTTTGATCAAGTTTAATTCGTAATTCAAGAGTCGTAAGAAAACTATATATTCCAAAAATCATACTTGTCTGATGAAAAACCACGATGTAATAATTTTACTTCCGTTATTTCTATATAGATTTTTCGATCTTTCCTATGACAGCTATAAGATATAGTTGTCCGACTTTTTTGAAACTTTTTTCTCAATATAAGAGTTATTAAAAAACAATCATGCTCATGGGATAACAAGAAAGGAAGCTAGCTTCGGCAAGCCGAAGCTTATATTATTTATATTTTTCTCGGTTCAAGGGTAGTTCATAAAGTCGATATTGGAAAAATCATGCTCGTGGAATAAAAAACAACGTTATAATTTTTTTGCCATTATTTCTATATATATTTTTTGATCTTTCCTATGGCAGCTATATGATAGAGTTATCCGATTTTGATCAAATTTAATCCAAAATTCAATAGTATTTAGAAAACGCCATCTGGAAGAAATCAAGTCAATTCAATCAAGTCAAAACAACGGCGTAATAATTTTTTTCCTTTATTTTTTTGACCTCTTGTATGGGAGCTATCCGATATAGTCGGCCGATCCGGCTCGTTCCGACTTATATACTGC
The DNA here is from genome assembly GCF_018152265.1 of Drosophila ficusphila. Taxonomy (NCBI): domain Eukaryota; kingdom Metazoa; phylum Arthropoda; class Insecta; order Diptera; family Drosophilidae; genus Drosophila; species Drosophila ficusphila. The sequence continues at coordinate 597,327 of NW_025064257.1, forward strand.
GTGCAATAACTACACAACTTTTTCGGAAAGTTTCAGCACGATAGCTTAAAAACTGAGAGACTAGTTTACATAGAAACAGACAGACGGACAGACGGACCGACGGACAGACGGACAGACGGACAGACGGACAGACGGACAGACGTACAGACGGATTTCGATTCAGATCGTGATGCTGATCAAGAATATATATATTTTATGGGGTCTGAGGTGTCTCCTTCACTGCGTTGCAAACTTCTGACTGAAATTATAATACCCTTTGCTCTGCAAGGGTATAAAAAACAACGATGTTATCAAATCTATATATATTTTTTTATATCTGCTGTGGCAGCTATACAATAGAGTTATCCGATTTTGATAAAATTTAATCCGAAATGCAATAGTAGTTAGAAAACGCCATCTGGAAGAATTTAAGTCGATCTGATCAAAAACAACGGCCTGAGAATTTTTAATTTCATTCTCTCATATTGGAGCTATCCGATATAGTCGGCCGATCCAGCCTTTGCAGAGCAAAGGGTATTATAATTTCAGTCAGAAGTTTGCAACGCAGTGAAGAAGACACCTCAGACCCCATAAAGTATATAAAGTATATCCAAATACGTCTGTCCGTCTATCCGTCGGTCCGTCTGTCTGTTTCTATGTAAACTAGTCTCTCAGTTTTAAAGCTATCGTGCTGAAACTTTCCCAAAAGTTGTGTAGTTATTGCACGCAGTATATACACTGGTCGGCATATATATTTTGACAATAATCAAAGTGAAATATACTCGAAACTTGAACTTGCTTCTTTTAACTTTTGGTATCAATGGAAAGGTAATTTAAATGCCGTTTGAATGATACCATACTTTTCTTAACTCATTCGTTATTTATTGAAAAAGTCAATTTAAAAAAAAATTAATTGTTATTAATCAGATTGACTTGATTTCTTCCTGATGGCGTTTTCTAACTACTATTAAATTTCGGATTAAATTTGATCAAAATCGGATAACTCTATCATATAGCTGCTATAGAAAAGACCTAAAAAAATATATATAAATAATGGAGAAAAATTATAACGTGGTTGTTTTAAATTCAACGAGCATAATTTTTAGAACATCAAGTTTTTTAAATACCCTTGAATCGAGAAAAAATTTCTTCAAAATCGGACTACTATAGGTATCATATAGCTGCTATAGGAAAGAAAAATCTATACGGAAATAACGGAAATAAAATGATAACATCGTTGTTTTCATCAGGAAAGTATAATTTTTGAAATATAATTTTATAATGACTCTTGAATTTCAAGTTAAATTTCATCAAAATCGGACAACTAGATCATATTGCTAATCATATTCGACAAAAATAGTCGAAAATATGGAAAATTAATATAAAATCGTCATGGCTTCGAGATTGTTTAGCCTTTATGTATTTTGTTCGACATATTTAATTTTTATTAAATATTTAAAAATGCTTAAAAAAAATGTTAACAAAAATTTTAAGTTAAAGGCTCACACTACATATCCCAATTTGAATTTTTATATTAGCTCTCATGGTTTGCTAGAAAGATGGCTTTAAAGTTTTTTTGAGGTGCTGCTTGAAATAAGCTGCGAGCCACTGTATATGCTGAGACGAGCAATTTACATATATCTTAACAGGTGTCCCAGAACCAAAATATATTAACAAAAGTCATTTAAAATTAAATTCAACGTGGCAAATTATCACGTTGACGAATTACCGCCCTTCATGCGTTTTGGAAGACTTAATATATTTAAAATTTTAAAATATGGTCAAATCTGTTCAGCATTTATAATAGGATTGTTGATAATATTTCAAAATATCAATATAACGATATTTTTTGAGAAAAATAAATATTTATATTTTTCACCTGATGTATCAAATATCGATGATTTTTTTTTATATATTTTTGATATTTCCGAATTGGTCACTCAGATGTGATGAATCCAAGGAGATGAGCGCGCCAAAAATTTATTTTTTTTGTGGATTTGTGTGTATTTCCGCGAAATTTTGTGTTTGTACACGAATTGCCGCTATACAATTACAATACAAAACGATATCGCCACAAATGTTGGAAAAAGTTACCGAAAAAAGGACGTCCAGATTGGACTACATCCGAGACAGCCGTTGCGGCAAATATTATTTTTAAGTTATTATAATTGCGCCTGGCATAAAATGAATAAAGGTTATTATAATCACAACGTCCATTCACGCGATTGGCAAGTGCGCTTCCGGAATCCTTGCCGGATAAATAAGAATTTATATGGTTTGTTTGACATTGGCAGCAGTGAGCCCATTTTATGATAAATTTGGCCTCTGATTTCGAATGTAGAATTGTAATTTTGACCATTTGCATTAGTATTTCGAACTATTTCTGTTGCTCCGAACGATGTCATTTGAAAGCATGAATTGAATGTTGACTTCAGGAACACGTTAGAATCTGGATCCGTGCCGATAAGTAAGCCGTTCAACGGTTCAGGTGGTATTTCAATTTCTGGTAGTTTCACTTTTCCTGACGCGCAACACATCCCAGCTGGCTCATTTTTAAATTTCAGAGCATGACAATGCTGACATTCCTTCTCCATTTCTAGTACAAAATACCACTTCAATATCGGGCTCATACTGGAATGCTAGACGTAGGAATGAATCAGATATATATGATCGTTGGACGTTGTTGGTCATTTGT